>NC_069391.1:16697500-17443750 GCF_027475565.1 Acinonyx jubatus
GCAGTAGATGCTAAAAAGCACCCTATTCTTCAGTGACATCCACTCTGTCAAGGTTGGAAGAGACCTTAAATTCAATTGATTTAGTACCTTTTCAAGCTACTTGGGGCCCCAGAATACGTATTTTTGTATATAGGACCGGTAGGGTCAGGGCTTCTTTAGGCCCAGTGTCTTGTCTTTTCTCTTCTCTTCTCTTCTCTTCTCTTCTCTTCTCTTCTCTTCTCTTCTCTTCTCTTCTCTTCTCTTCTCTTCTCTGAAGCCAATTTGTAAATGTTTATCAAAACTTTAAGTGTGTATAATTTTTGACACCCCAATTCTACTTCAGTATTTTAGCCTCTAGCAAAGCATGCACCTGCACAAAATATGCACAGGTATGGTCTTTGCAGCATTACTTGTAATACCAAGAAGTGGAAATGACTATTGGCAGAAGAAAATTCAAATAAATTGTGTAAGTTTTTAGACAAGTGACCAAAATGTATGCGCAAATATCAGAAGATACATCAACTGCTGTTAAAAGTTGAAAAGTCTAGGGGCGCCTGGGTGGCGCAGTCGGTTAAGCGTCCGACTTCAGCCAGGTCACGATCTCGCGGTTCGTGAGTTCGAGCCCCGCGTCAAGGCTCTGGGCTGATGGCTCAGAGCCTGGAGCCTGTTTCCGATTCTGTGTCTCCCTCTCTCTCTGCCCCTCCCCCGTTCATGCTCTGTCTCTCTCTGTCCCAAAAATAAATAAGCGTTGAAAAAAAAATTAAAAAAAAGTTGAAAAGTCTAGATAATACCTTAATTGTAAAATTAATTCTAAAGTTGTTTCACATACATATGTGTATACATATATATGTATGTGTGTATACATGCATACACATATGTGTGTGGAAGGAACATTGTTACCTATGGAGAGGAAAATAGACTTAAAGCAGTTCACATGCTAAAACTTATTCTCTATATTTCCAGGTGGAAATAATTTTTAAATTTATATATATATATATATATATATATATATATATATAGGCTTCGATGTCCCAGTTTACTTTCTGCCACTTTTTGGAACTTCACAAAGCTATCCCTTTGTGTAGGTAAACCCTCACTGCCTGTCTTTAGAACCAGCATCTGCATACTCAACACCACCCTAGGGAAACTGGCCTTTCTTGTTTACTGCATTGGTTTTAAGTTATTTGTATCTGTCACCTAAGTATTTGTTTCCTCCCCTCACACAACCCCACCCCCCACTGAAATTCTGCTTAACCTTTAAAAACATTATTTGTTATGCTGTTTTTTTTTCTAGTATTTACGTATTTTTGTAGTGGAAAGGAGGATATATACTAGTTCAGGCTATTCCAATGTCAAAATTTTTCTATTATCTCTGCAATTGTGGAATAATTTAAATATTGAGAGTGTGAATTAACTAATCTTCCCCCAGCTCTCTGAGGTTCTTTCCTGGAATCCTCAGGTTCCAAGTAATAATTACAATAATAGCTAATAATATTGATGATTTACCAAGTACCAGGAACTTTTCTAAGTAGTTTATGTGTATTAACCCACTTAATCTTCATAACCCAATGTGGTAAATTCTGTTAATTTTATCCCCATTTACTCCTGAGGAAACTGTGGCAAAAGAGTTCAAGAAACTTGTTCAAGATCAAACATTGTGTATGAAGCAAAACTGGAGTTTGAAAGGGCAGAAATCCAAGCTCTTAATTACTATGCTAGCCTGCCCCTCAAGTAAATTGAAAATCATTGCTATAGTTCACCCCACTTCCCTCCTGTACTAATATTGGCAGTGAGGCATAGAAATTCACCAGCAAAATATGAAATTCCTGAAATCTGAGCAGTTAATAGACACAAAGGATAATATCATCCAGAACTTCACATTGTGTCTGGAGCCCATATCATAGCTGATACCAGACAAAATTCAGGACTACTTTTGAATTTGGGTCACTTTTAGCCATTTTGGGGGACTTCTGTGGGATCTTATAAACACATATCCCTACAGTAGGGAGGTTGTCCACCCCCACATCAGGTAGGTAGGTAGGTAGGTAGGTAGATGGGTAGGTGGGTGAGAACTATATAGAGAAAACTGGGAGGCTAATATGCCAGTGAAACATTTTGTGGGTATTAGTACTGCAATTTTTGTTCTGTAATGTACATGGAGGAAAGGAAAATAAATATTAAATGAAGAATCTTTGATTCTGTTGATCAAGTATGGTGTCCAGAATGTTTGCCAAAACCAATTCCCAGTTTCATTATTCACAACATTTCCTGAAAAATGGGAGACTGTTCTGAATAAGCTCAATGTAGTGAGAAATGGCCCATGGTGAAAATATAAATGGGCGGGGGGAGTTGTCTTTCTGGATCAAAATATTCCTAGAGAAATGAAATAAATGTATAACTAGGTTAGTGGGAAATGGGACCTTTTGGCTCCCTAAAGACTTTGGGTAGTGAGTTCATTTAGAATGTTTTGTAAGCTTAAGGGCACTTATTGATAATTGATAGAAATAATAGTATTTGAAGCAAAACTCTAATCAACAGTATAGTTCCTTCAGGACTATATAATCAGAACAAGGGCATCATTTTTTTTTTAAATTTAGTTTTGAGAGAGAGAGTGTGAGCAGGAGAGGGGCAGAAAGAGAGGGAGACACAGAGTCCGAAGCAGGCTCCAGGCTCCGAGCTGTCAGCACAGAGCCCGATGCGGGGCTCAAACCCACAAACCATGAGATCATGACCTGAGTTGAAGTCAGACGCTCAACCGACTGAGCCACCCATGCGCCCCACAAGGGCATCATTTTTAAGATTAATCTATAGGTGAAATATTTAGGACTTCTTACATCTCACTGTATAATGTATGTTGAGAATGAGCAAGGATGAAGTGGAACAAAAATATCTTGCCTCCATACTACACAGCCCATACGATGCTTAGCTAGCACTGAAAAGCAGGAGCTTGGAGGGGAAGAAAACCTCTTGTATTGCCAACACAAAGAGCATTGTCAGAATTTTCATGTTCCAGAGTATCATAAATATGTCTTTATGTAGAATAGCACTGTCCAACAGAACTTTCTGTTCTGATGGGATTTTTCTCTCTCTGTGCCATCCAATAAGATGGACACTAGCCACTAGCTATTGAGCATTTGCAATATAGCTAAAGTGATTGAGGAACTAAGTTTTTAAGTTTTAGTTAGTTTAAATAGCCACATGTGTCCACTGGCTGCTGTATTGGACATGTAGGTCTGGAAGTACCTAAATATCTCCCAAGGGACAAGAAGCAATTGAGGACTCTAAAGAGGGCAGATAAATGCTGATCCTGGGGCTTGGACTTACAAGTGGGCAAGGCCCTGCTGATACTCTTTATCTCTGTTTACAGATCTCCTTAAATGATATCTGCCTTTATCTATGTATGAAAAGTCACCTTACTCTTGGATTAAGAAGTGATCATTAGAGCCAAAATTCTATCCATTAAGGAAGGTCAACAGAATCCATTTCATTCTTGCTTAAATGATGAAACATGATAAGGAACTGGCATTCCCCTGTCCCCAGTCCTGAAGCCTCCCTCCCTTCTTCTCAGTAGTTTATGTTTGAAAGAAGAGTGAAAGAACCATGCACCCTGGCTACAGAGCATCACTCTCCACAAATGGTGAAATTCTACCTTCAGAGTTCATCTTTTGGGTACAAGCATTATATCTGTGAAAACTTTTTTGAAATACAAGAATGTTACCTAATGGGATTAACACATAGAATAAAAGAACTTTGTTAAACCTTTGGCAGTAATTAATTTATCAGGTTAGCTAGACTTCTGGTATAGTGTAGGACTGGTAAATTTCTGCAACTACCTCCGTCACTTCCACAGTATTAGTGGCAAAAAGAACTTAGAGTTGAGTTAGTCTCAAGCTTTCCTTTTAAAAATGGGAAAATTGGGGTTCAGAGAACAACTGAATGGCTTGACCAGTCAGTCAGGAGTGGCAGTGTGTGGTGAAGTGTAGGCTTTCTGAGTTCCAATCTGCTCCCTTTCCTAATGCACTCACAGTCTCCTGAGGAATACCTACACAAGGACACCAAATACATTTTATATAGGTGTGCAAATTCTTAATTGCTATTGAACTTGGAGCTCGATATGCTATGAAGGATTCTGGGGCTGCATCTGAATGCAAAGGGAAAGACTCTATAACTTCTTAATCGTTGGTATCTGTCATGCAGGTAGGAGAAATGGCACATGTATATGATACTTGCTGTCCTTGTTTCCAAGTGTCCTTGGATAGGTCTTGGGAAACAGGAAAATCAGGGCCAGTACAAGCCATAAAATACTTATATAAGTAGTGGTGAAAGGAAGATTATATTCCACTTTTGGTAATGTGTTTTAGGGATAACGTTGAGATGGAAAATACTTCTCTGGAATAAGAAAACCTGCATTCTAGTCTCAGGTCTAACCTGGATATGTTGTTTATGGAAGAGCTATTTTACTTCTCTGAATTTCAAATTTCTCTTTTGAAAAATAGCAAAAAACAAAACAAAACAAAAAAAAAAACACCTACTTCCCCAATTTGCTGTGAGAATTGCCTGAGATTGAGGGATGTAGCCCATTCCTCAGGGCGTGGCATATAATAGCAACTAAATAGAGCAGTTGCTCTTTCCCTTTTCTTATGTGTGGGCCTGTATTTATCCACAAATTCCCTACACATGGGATTTGCCATGAAATAATGTTTTAATCCTTATGTCCAAAGCCCACTCACCTCTACACGCTGTTCTGTAGCATCTGTGGGTATAAATATAGACAACCATGAGGTCTTTATAAAATCCTAACCAAACAGCCAAAAACCAAAACATCCATAAAGGGCATTTCCAACTAGAGCAATATTAAACCTAAGAATCTCTGTATCCCTGTGTCGCACCTCTGGAAGGCCTTTATGCATGCTCAGTGCTGGGAAAGGTGGGCATCTCCTAGCTGCTTTCTCCCCAGTAGCCCTCCAAGTTCTGTTCCTTGATGTAGTAGTATTGATCTCTCTTCAACTCTGAATCCTTACTAGAGTATCACCCCCATTATTCATCTGCTTATTATTTCAAAATCCTTTGTTAAGCCCTACACTCTCTGCTTAATGATTGGGATATAATGGTGGTGAATGTAGACGTGGTCCCAAAGCTCCTCTCACAAGTCGGTGAGGAGGAAAGGGAATGAAACAAACTTGGAGAATACTAACACATCCTCACCTGTGTTCTTGGTTCCTTGAGGACACTGCAAATTATTCAGATACTCTGAATCTCCACAACTTGAGTGGCTGGGAGAGAGAACAACCATCCTCCCTTTATTTTCGTACATCATAAAATTGTTCACTGCCATCTTCTTTGTGTGTGTGTGTGTGTGTGTGTGTGTGTGTGTGTGTGTATACGCGCACGCAAAATCCTATTGCTTTCTTGGTAGGCTTTCTTCCTAAACAATCAACTGTCTTCTGTCTTCGAGATGTTTCCTATACTGTAAGGCATCAGCTATGGTTATGCCATCAACTCACTAATCAGAGCACAGCCTAATTATAGTCATGTTGTGATTCTCTATCTTGATCAGATAATCGAAGGCGACTCATTACTCAGATATTGAGGGAGAGGGGTGCATTATGGGAGTGATGCTCTGTGATGATAACCCTGATAAGGGTATACAGGATATCTTGGTGGGGGTGGAAGAGGGAAGATATTCTGGGGGCTAGCTAGTATTAGACTAAACTAGAAAGACCGGCAGCCCATTGATGAGATGTCCTAAAAGAAGATAAACTGTTTAAAATGAAAATCAGTGGCACTGTACATATTGATTTTCACAGAACGCCCAAGAAACACCTTCTCTTTTGTAAAGGAAGGTTTGCCTATGCTGTGTTTGCAGGCCAACACCATTACAGCTTTATTTAGATGTGTGCGAAGGAACCATCTGTTCCAGCTCACAGGAGGGCCAGGTCCGCATCACTGGCCCCTCAAGGTCCAATCACAGCACCTGATGCAAAAGTTCCCTGATGTGATGCTTGACTGAAAGCTAATGACAAGGAACACTTCATTTTTCAAAGAGTGCTTTTTCTCAGGAGCATGTGTGCCCTTTGGTGATTGCTTTTCTCCTCCCTGCAGCCCATAGAAACAGCGTGAAAAAGCAGAGGACCTGGAAAATGAGGACAGTTCTCTATTCTTTCTCATATTTGTTCTTTATCCATTCAGTAAATACATGTTGATGACTGGTATTTGAGATGCTGCAGGTATACCTGCGAACCAGGCAGATGAGATTTTCAAGGTAATTATGTTTGGAGGGAGTGGACAGTAATCAAATACCCACAAAAATTTTTGTTTTAAAAAGATATGCTGCCAGGTAGTAATATGTGCTATGGTCAAATACATTGGGCTGACAAAATGAAAGAAACTGGTTGGCCACTCCATTGTATGGTCATAGACAGGCTGTATTTAAGCTGAGGTCCTAATGTTAAGGAGTCTACCCTGCAAAGTTCTGGGAGAATGTGCATCCTAGGTAGAGGCAACACCCATAGCCAGCTTACTAGAGTCAGAAAGACTATGGTGTTTTTGAGGTACTGGGAGGTTCAGTGTGGCTGGAACACAGAATTACATGAGATGAGGTAGAGTGATAGCCAAGGGGCAGGTCACATATGGCTATAAATGTCAGCTTTAGGAGCTCAAATGTCTTTCTATACATGATGAGTTTACACCTGGAATGGCATGATCTGATTTAAATGTTGCCAAATGCTTTGGGGTTCCCTTGAAAGATATTTGGCCTCTGCGTCTGTTTCTTTCCCCCTCTCTATAAATGAAGACTTGATATCAGCCTTCAAATTCTCCAAAAGGGACATCAATAACAACATAAAATTTGAGGGGTGAGGGTCAGTACTCTCCACAAGAGTATCATTGCCTCCTCTATTTTTAGGATATTATGTTGCTGTTATCTATTAATGGAGCTGCCTGCATGTGTCTCTCTTTAGAGTGTAAATTCCTTGAGGCCTCAGGTCAATGTGATCTCTCTGTGTCCCCAGCCCTAATTCAGGGTGTGGCTCACACTAGGTCCTTTGTAATCTGGACCTTGTCTATGAGTCCCCTCTCTGTGCCTGTGATTATCACATCATGGTTTAACTTCCAGGGAGCTCAGACTAGTTGAGGTTCCACTTACTCCTCTCCCAGGACAGTCTTTGTTCTCATCTACCTTCTACAGAATTCCAGAGTCTTGAAGGACAAATGCCATATCCTCTTTGGTTCTCCCCATCTGCCTCAAACCTGGCATAGGTAACCTCTCCCCTGTGCTCCAATAGAACTCTATTATCTCCATCTTACACTTACAGGTATGTTGTAGCTATCTGTGCGTGTGTCTGTGTCCTGCTAGAATGTAAACTTTTTAAGGACAAGTACTTTTCCCTTCACTTCCATATGTCTATGATGTTAGTCTTGGTACATAAGACCGAAGTAGCAAATATTGATGAATGAAAGAATCATCAGGGGGAGGGTGGCTAAGTGGATAACAACCTCTGTTTAGTATTTGTGGCCACCATAAGCATGTGCCCCACAGAGCTCCACCTGCAGGGAGGGTGACTGACAGAGGCCCCAGCTGCTGTGCTCTGAGATCTGTCCCTGCATTCCTGTCCTGGCCAGGCTTCCAGGGCTGCCCCCAGCTAGTGACTGAGCACAGAAGACATGCTAAGGCAGGCCTATTCCTGGAAGACACAGGTCTTTGTTTCTGAACCTCCCTTAAGCTGCCCCACAATCTAGGATGCTTCTTCTTCCCTTGCCTTCACTCAGAGTTGAATTTGTATCTTGGTCTGAGGGCTCTCGGAGCATACCTGTACTACCACGCCCTTCTTCTCTCACAGGCATTTCTCCTAACAAAATTCTTGCACATTTAATCCTGTCGTGGCAAGCAAAGTAATTATATTCAAAGCATTTGTTGAGAAATATGTATCGAGCACCCACTATGTCAGGCGTTTTGATACTGGCCTGAATCCAAGAAGCAATCACTGGGCTCAAGAAGCTAGTTGAGGATAAGGACTGGTAACCAGACATAATACAAAGGGAGAATTGTTAGAACTAAGGAACTTGGTGGGATATAAGAGCATACAGAGGCACCACACCTAACTCTTCCTCTGCCTCTATGTTGGCTGTAGTGAGGATGAAGGGAGAAATTGCAGAAGGCTTCCTAGAGGAAGTATTATGGTAAAATAGGAAGTGTGGGTATAGGTCAGAGTTTGCTAGAGAGGCAGAGGAATTGGTGGCACCAACAGGGAAGGGGAGTGTTCCAGAAAGAAAAATAGCAAGGAAGCTGCCAGCAGGAGATAAAACAGTGTGTGTTGTTTATCAGTAGAAGAAACAAGAAAGGAAACTGGGGGTGGCAATATAGAGGGATGAGGTGAGACTTACAAAGGGACTAGTGGTGAACAAGAAGAATGAGAGGAAAGGACATGGGACTAAAGCTTGAAGGGGTTAGCTTTGCAAAAGCCACGTTCAGGAATGAACTACACTGACAGAGCATTTGTTTGATTGGTTAGTTTTACCAACCCAGAATCTTCGTGCAAGAAAACAGGAAGCATGGCATTAAAGATCAGATCATCTTGACCACATACCCTCAAAGGCAATGGGCATAAATCATAGTCTTGGGGGTTGTTGGGCATAACCCAAAGTGTCTACCACCCAAGCATACTGTTTATTTGGATTTGATCTAGGTCGTGGATTTGGGAATTAGACTAGCCAGGTTCCAGGTGATGTTCAAGTCTCGGGTCTGTCACTTGTCAGTTCTGATTTAGGGCAAATAATTCTCTCTGAATCTCAGTTTACTCATCTGTAACTTGAAGATTAAATGAGAATTCAGTGCTTATTAAGCAAGTCTCTGTGTCAGGCAACATGATCAGTGTTTCACACATTTATTTTATTTACTTCTAAGAGATATTTTGCAGAATAAGATATTCAATTGCATGGGTAAGAAATATCTCAAGGTCATAAAACTGGTAAATGGTAGACCTGGCATTTTGTTTGAATTTATTGCATTAAAAAAAAAAGATATGTACATGTTTTAAGTTAAATACTATTCAATTAAAATTATGTGACATGCTGGTAAAGTGTCCTGGGAGTTTGATCCCCACTCTGACACCACCCCCCTGAATCTCCTAGGAGGTACTCATATCTTGATTTAAGAGGCAAGGACTTAAGTGGTCAAGGCCTGAGAACAAAGTCAGAGCCAGACTCCACATTCAGCAGGATAAGAATCAAGGAGTGCAGAGAGTAGATGCAAAGAAGGTGCTGGCTGGTCAGAGAGAGGCAATGATAGACAGGTATGAGGCTTCAGTAAGATGAGACAGATATTAACAGGAGAAGGGAAGGGGATGTTGGGGGGGTGGGAAAGAAGATTCATGGGCAGTCACAGCTAAGTATTTTACCTGTCAAAAAATTACTTTGACCTGCACATTTAGGCTGTAAAAATACATCTTCAATCAAGAAGAGCAGGGCTCTTTCCAAGGACAAATCAAGGCAGCAACTTCTGCTTTTCTCACAAAATTAATCTGAAACACACACACACACACACACACACACACACACACACAGGACTGGACGGTGGACAACCTCTTATCTGTGTTAGGTGGGAAGCAGTGACTGAAGACTCAGACTGGCTGGGTTCTGGCTTTAGTAAAATGAGGGAAAGCATAGGGCAGACACAAAAGGACAGTAGGAACCTGACAGTTCTAATTTTCCCCCTGTTGCTTTGTCTTTTTCACGTATGTTAAGTATTGTTGTAAGATACAGAAGCATAGAAAAACTTGCATGCAAACATTCCTGGAACTTTCATCATGTGTGGAGCAAAGTGCTAAACATCTGTGTGTGTTATCTAATTGGCTGTATGAGTTATGTGGCATTATTAGCTTCATTTTACATATAAAACACCTGGAAATCAAAGCCTCTGGTCAGTGTTCCTCCACTTAAAAGGCATGCCTTTGAATGGCAAGAGAGAAGAAACTGTCCTCGAAATGGTTTCGAAGGGCTAAAGTTACATCCCTAAGTTCTGTCCTATCCTAGCTTTGAGACTTTATGCAAAACCATGAACTCTTTGTAAATATCTTCCAGTTATGCTTCTATTCATCTCCATCACCAATATCCTAAAGCCAAGCCACCATCACACTTTGTTGAGACTTTTGCAATATCTTTCTATTTTATCTGCACACCAACGCCATTTGCCTTCTCCTCCCTCTTAATGCATTTTACAAACTGTACCCAGAGTGATTATAGGTGGAAAGGCAAGTATCAGAGAAGACTGTAAATGCATTGCTTGCCCAAGTGTATAGATGAGAATTCCATTAACCGAGGTAGGGGTCATCGGATTTTTGAGGGAGAGGAGTGGCTAAATCATAGTCATGGCGAGTTTGAGGTATAATCTATATTATCTTAATTTTCTTCTCACTCCACCTACCCCCACTTTGTTGGGTTGTTGTGATTGAGCAAGAAAAGATACATGGTGTGGTGGAATACCACACACAAATAACGTGCTATTATATTACTAGGACTATTTTCTTGCGCCACACAGTCATTGAGAGGTTTTGCAACAAATACATGCGGAGGGCCTGAAGCTCTTTAGAGGAAAATGGACTTGAAAATATCAATTAAGATACACAAATAAGTGGGCAGACAGGAGCTGGCTGTCTTGTGAGTCTCTTTCTCTTTCTTGGCTTACATAAAAACCAAGTTCTTTTTGGTTCTTTTTGATTCAATTTATCTCCACATGTATAAACCTTGTTATTTGATGATGTGCAAGGTGCTAATTACAAGGAGAATATCAGAAGTATAGACACTAACATGTTCTAAATTCTAATCTCACTTCTAAAGCAGAATGCAAGGCCAGGTTATACTGAAAGGGATGATAGTTTGGGTCAGATTAGCAGTCCACAAGGCTGATCACAGAAATCTGCATCATTACAAGAGAATGTCTAGAGAACCACACCTGTTGTTCAAAGTGGACCACAGAATGCTATCAGTATTTAGGACTCCTTCCTGATCCTCAGCAATCTTAGATGAATTGCCTCTAGTTCACTTCAGCATGAGACTTATTCTGTGTCACAGTAGATTAGTATTTTGTTTTTAGATCTCTGTCTTCTCCACTGAATTAAAATAATAAAATTGATGCCCATTTATTGAGTGCCTACTTTATACCAACAGCTGGTCTAGGAATATTGCATGTATATTTTCATTCAATTCTCATAACACCTCAGCTAGGTGGACACAGTTATTCCATTTACAGAGAGAGTGATTTGAAGTCACTTGTTCAGAGCTAGTTAGCTACTAAGTAGGATCCCTTGACTGACTGAGATTCACATCTGTTTGTTGATATACTTGATTCTGGAATCTTTTTGTTTGCTTGTTTGTTTTTTGTCTTAATATATTTCATGGGCCCAATCATGTAGCCAACAGGAGTCTGTCACATCCGTGGTCAAACTTCCTTTTCAAAGTTTCCCTCTCTGCTGGATGAAGAACATGAAACTCAGAAAGGATTAATTTGTGAAAACACAGGACCATGGTACAATTGGATTTAAAACTCAATCCTTTTAGCTGATTCAGATTATTACTCTAGACCATGTTCTCCTTCCCAGTACAACTGAAAGCTCAGAGATTTGGGGAGTTACCATCCCACAAATATCCTCTCCTTGGCTTCCAATTCCTATTTCTTCCCTAATAATGGGAGGAATTCCATAGGAAGTAGTAATTTCTCCATGATCTGAGATAGCAGCATGCAGCTAATTATAGAAATAAATAACTGGTGACTGGAACCATCTGTCCTTCCTTTGGCAAACACCTTGCTTTCCTGTGAAATTAGTGCCACCTGCACCCTGCGGGCCCCTCAGAGACACAGGGGATGCCCCTTCCACATTCAGAGGTCGACTGCTTTGTTACTCCCAACCCCACAGTCACAACCCTATGGGCTGTCACACATCCCCAGAGAGACACAGCTAATCAAGCCACTTGTGTTCCTGAGCTCTTTCCATGGCTGAGGAAAAAGAGAGCAAGGGCAGGGCTCAGGCCTTAGGCTTCATCCTCCACTGTTCATTCCCCATAGGAGGAACACTTAGGCTCACTCTGAATAGAAGCAACATGGATTTCTAAAGTCATCTCAGACATACCTCAGCTCTGCCTTGTTCACTTTGGAAACAGCTAGTTCTGGTTCAGTTCCCAGCTTTTTAATTGTGTGATCTTGCATAAATCATTGTATTGCTTTGAGCCTCAGTCTCCTATGCAATTTGAAGGAATTATAGGCCCTACCAATTAGCGCTGTTGTGAGAATTGTATGAGATATAGTGCATGGTATAGGGTAGTATATTAGTATATAGGAACCACTCAATATAGTGTGGCTTTCATTCATCAGAAGTGAAAACTAGTTATAATAGAATTTAGGGACTACTAACCTGGATTTCAGAGACCCTAAGGAATCTAGAAAAGCCTGAAAATCTATGAAAAATGTATGCGTATGATGATTCCTTTTGAGCTGTGATATTTTGGTTTATAATCAGAAAGACATATTTGGTCTTTGTACCCATTTCTGGCACAGAGCTGCTAAAACCCTTGGGACTTCCTAATTGATGGTAGTGATCAAGGTGTTTCTTGCCATGTTATTGAGATGACTTTTGGGAAGCACCTAAGGATGGGAGTTGGTTGTCAGGGGAGCCAACCAGATGATTAGAGGGTTAGAACTTTTAGTCCCAACCCTCAACCTCTGGGGAGGAGAGAGGGGTTGTAGGTCAAATTAATCACCAAAGGTGATGATTTAATCAACCGTGCCTATATAATGAAGCCACCATAAAAATCCAAAAGAGTGGGGTCCTGAGAGCTTCTAGGCTGGTGAACATGTAGAGATTTGGGAAGAGTAGTTCATTCAAAGAGGACATTGAAGCTTCATGTCCCTTCCCCATACCTTCCCCTATGCATCTCTTCCATCTGGCTGTTTCTGGGTTACATCATTTTTTTTTTAATTTTTTAAATTTTCTTTATTTTTGAGAGGCAGACAGAGACAGAGCATGTGTGGGGGAGGGGCAGAGAGAGAGGGAGACACAGAATCTGAAGCAAGCTCCAGGCTCTGAGCTGTCAGCACAGAGCCCGATGCGGGGCCCGAACTCACGAACTGTGAGATCATGACCTGAGCCAAAGTCAGAGGTTCAACTGACTGAGCCACTCAGGCGCCCCTAAGTGTTTATTTATTTTTGAGAGAGAGAGAGAGATAACATGAGTGGGGGAGGGTCAGAGAGAGAGGGAGACACAGAAGTGAAGCAGGCACCAGGCTCCAAGCTGTCAGCACAGAGCCCAATGCAGGGCTCCAACCCACGAGCCAAGAGACCAACACCTGAGCCGAAGTCGGACACTTAACTGACTGCACCACCCAGGCACCCCATGAGTTATACCTTTTTGTAATAATACAAAATTTAGTAAGTAAAATGTTTTTTTGAGTTCTGTGAGCTGCTCTAGCAAATTAATCAAACGCAAGAAAGGGGTCATTGAAACTTGTGAGCCATAGACAGTTGGTCAGAAACTTAGGTACAATATGGACTTGCGATCGGCCTCTGAAGTGAGAGGAGAGGGGTGTGCATGGTCTTATACAACTGAGCCCTTAACCTGGGGGTCCTGATGGTGTCCGCAAGTAGGTAGTGCCAGAATTGAGTTGAACTATAGGACACCCAGCTGGTGTGAGAGCATTGCTAGTTGGTGTGGAAACCCTCCCTGTGGTAGAAGTGGGTGCAGAACCCTTAGAGGGGGTGGATATCATTCATAACTTTAATCAGAATCTCAGTGGTGTCCTCTGACCTCCTCCTACTTTCCCAATTTAGAGAGTGGAAACGGGAGGATTTTCTCCAGGTTTTTTTTTTTTTTATTAGATTTCTTCCTGCTGTAGAAACTGCATGCTCAAAGCTACTCAGTGTCTTTAGGGCCCAAGAAGGAGTTGGAAGCAGGCTTAATTCCTCTGCTCTCTATCTACATCACCAAAGTAATGAAAAGCAGGTCCTTTACCACATCTCTATCAGCACCTCTGTAAGCATTTCATTCCATGTTGGTGATTTCATTAATTTTATCAGACAGGCCCTGCATCCCATGTCCGGCATTGGGAACAATATTGTTTGTGAGCCCCCTGGCATCTATTATTACATGAACACAGCAGACATCTATTATTACATGAATACGATTTCAGTTATTGTTTTCTTGGCAGAGAACAGGAACTTAATTCAGTAAATTCTACCAGCCTTGGTAGCATCTAGCAGTTTACAATATGATTTCCCTTTCATTATTGGATCTCACCATAAGTCTGTTAGGTATTCAAGGCAAAGGAGTTTGTTCCCATTTTATAGAGAAGACAACTGAGGCTCATTGAAGACAAGTATTAGATTTAAATTGGTTTATTTAAGAACCCTGTCGGGGCTCCTGGGTTGCTCAGTTCATTAAGCATCCGGCTTCAGCTCAGGTCATGATCTCATGGTTCGTGAGTTGGAGCCTCGCGTCGGGCTCTGTGCTGACAGCTCAGAGCCTGGAGCCTGCTTCACATTCTGTGTCTCCCTCTCTCTGTCTGCCCCTTCCCACACTCATGCTCTGTCTCTTCCTCTTTCTCTCAAAAATAAATAATAAACATTAAAAAAATTTTTAAAGAACACTTTCCCACCAGTATCCAATATTTATAAAAATAGATTTATACAAACATCAGCTATCATTTTTTGCCTTTCTTTTACCCAGGATTAATTCAATTATGTGATCAGCCTGGTTTTGACATTTGAGTTATCCCTAAGGTTGACTCCATCATCTTCCACTACTAGGTCATTGTTGCTATAATTTTATTTCAGCAAATAGGTACTGATCTTCTCTGTTCATGAAATAATGGGAGATATATGTGTGTGTATGTGTATTAAAAAAATATATATATATAATGGAAATATATAGTTTTTAAAAATCTCAGTGGAAAAAAAATCTAATAATTTTAAAAATATTACAGTGTTCTTTATTTGATACCTAGAACTCTGGGAATCTGCAAATTGGCTTCAGGAGGTCAAGAAACTCCTGCGACCTAAACTTTTAAGAACTAACTTCACAACATTATGATATTCACTCACACAAATAAAACTCTCCTGGAAGCCAGGGGGAGAAGTAGACATTGACAAAGTAAAGAAGGCCTGCATTGTAAGAAATTTTATGGAGGGACTAAAGAGATAGTAAAGGTGCAGAAGCGATGTATACAAACTCTTCTAGCACTGTTCAGTTTGTCCAAAACACAACTTGAGATGTATGGTTATCAATTCCCCTGGGAACACATACAACCTAGATTTTCCCTGGTACATGCATGGACTCTTTAGTGAAATGTTTTCATATTACCAGGATTCAGACTACTACCTGAGGGAGTAAAAGACTGTCTTCATCTATCCAATGCTTCATTAGTCCATTAATTCATTAATTCATCTAACATTCATTACGCATTGACTATATAGCACATTTAGTTAAAATCATTGAAGCAGGCTGGGGAAAGAAATAGATGAGGAAATCAACATGCATGATACAGTGATAAGCACTAGGACAGAGGTATGGACTGGTTACTAGCAAAAAGTAGAAAGGAGAGGTGGACACATAAATCAAACTGGAGGCTGCAGGAAATGCCTTGCAAGAGTAGTATTGCTTGAGAGATGTCTTAAAGGATGTGCTTATGTTGAACATTACAGGTTGGGTCAATGCAGAGGAAACAGTTTCCACGTAGAAGAAACAGCCTGTGTAAAGACACAGAGATTTGAGAAAGCCTCCTTGCTCCCAATTGCCTCTGATGTAACTACTACCCACACCCACAACTCCATGCCTGGCTCTATCCCGGTAATAACATTAGCTACTTTGCCCTCAGTGGTAAGTGCCCAGCTACTTCTCAGGTTAAGCAACCTCTTCTTCACAGAAAGTTATTCTTACAAATGACAGAAACTGCAGAGCTGATGCTTTAAATTTTAAAATACTCATTTGCTTTACAGAAAGTATCACCACAAGGTTCAGCATGGGAGGTCTTGACACAGTGATCATGTGATGTGACATCAAATGGTGGTTACAATCATTTCTGCAGAAGCACGTTTTGGGTTAAGGGAGGCCCACCTGCATTTATATAATTATATATAAAACCTGTGTGTGTATATCTGTATATATCTGTGTGTGTGTGTGTGTGCGCATGTGTATATACATATATGTATATATGTGTGTATATGTATATATAATTTTTTAATGTTTATTTTTGAGAGAGAGAGAGAGAGAGGGTGACACAGAATCCAAAGCAGGCTCCATGCTCTGAGAGCTGTCAGCACAGAGCCCGATGCGGGGCTTGAGCCCACAAACTGCGAGATCATGACCTGAGCTGAAGTTGAACACTTAACCAACTGAGCTACCCAGCCACGTCGAACATATATTTTTTTTAATGTTTATTTTTGAGAGAGCGTGCACGTGCATGAATAAGGGAGGGGCAGAGAGAGAGAGGGAGAGAGAGAATCCCAAGCAGCCTTCACACTCAGCGTGGAGCCTGACACCAGGCTTGGTCCCATGAACTGTGAGATCACAACCTGAGCTGAAATCATAAGTGTCAGCTTAACCAACTGGGCCACCCAGGCGCCCTTGCCTTGAACATATTTTAAAGTTACATTTACAAAGTATAAAGATTCTAGAAATATGTATTTTTAGGTTTTATCTATGTTTTTCTTGCTTGACAGAATCATCCTGACCCATTTTGTGTGTACATGTCTCTGTTTACTGAATGTCCTCTATCTTTTGTATTGCCTTCTCTGTTCTCTCAAACTCTTGTCCAACTCCCAAGCAGCTCAGAAGGTACTCGAAAAGAGAAAGTCTTTTTTATCCCTTTTTTGCTTAGTATTTGAGCCTCCTCTCTCAGGCTCAGCATAGAGGAATGGGACCTCAAATCAATTTTGAAATCATTATGAATTATTTGCATTTGACTTTTTAGTGGGAGCTCAAAAATATTTCAGAATTTTAGAGCCATAATTAGACCTATCATTTTAGACAAATGCCACATAATTTGTCCACTCCTGAAGCAAATCTTGCTTCTGGGAAGGAGGGCAAATATTTAAGAATGAAATGAGACCGATGCTCACATGAATTAAAAAACAAGTGGTTTAAATCTTTAAAATGATTTCCCCAGTTCTTGCTCATTAGTCAATATTGCAAAGAGCCCCATGCCAAAATTTTGAGCAGTCCCTGAATCTCAAAGACCATTGCTTTTCTCCCTCTTCATTATTAATGCTAATTTATATGATCCTTAAGGTAAGCAATTGCTAATATTCCTATTGCACCAGTTCCAGCCCAGGGAATTATAGGAGTGAAACGCTGGCACCTAATTCATGGTTATTTCCCCTTTCACCTGAGCAAAGTGGGGAATGGAGCATTCTTTAGGGAGGAAACTGAGTGCAAAGAGGGCAACCTGGGAGATGACAAAGACAGAAGAGAAGACCTCTCAACCAAAGTGGTAATCAGAGGATTTAAAAATTATTTTTTGACAATACAGACAGCACTTTCAGAATGCAATTCCCTTTTAGACAAAGTTACCCAGTGAACCAATACAATAGAACAAGAAATAAAATGTCAGACAATGCGTACAACAGCAATGATTTCTCTTTACACATCTTATTTCCAAACTACAGCTGGGTTAGTCTGTCAAAATATGACGCAGAGTTCCATGTGAGTGGAATGGTACCAGTCTTCTACAATGACAAAGAATTCAACAGTTGAAATGAGTTGTTGGCTAAATTCCTCAATCTTCTCTGCCATGTTGTTTGAAAACCTACCCCTGCTTCAGTGATAATTATGATAATGATGATGACAGCAACAACACCAGTGCAATAATAATAGAAGTACTTATTATATGGTATCCATTAGTCGCCTACATTAACAATGGTATATATCAGGGATCAGCCAACTATGGCGGTGGGCCAGCCTGCCCATGACCTGTTTCATATGGTCCTTGAGCTAAGAATGAGTGTTACATTTTATAGAGCTATAAAAAAAGAAAAAGTCAAGAATGTCACAGACACTCTGTGGCTATAAAGCCTAAAGTATTTACTGTTTGGGCCTTTACAGAAAATGTTTGCCAACCCTTGGTATATATTAATATTCATATAGCATTTACTGTATACCAGATTGTTGTATTATAAAGACTTTTTTGGCCTTTGTTTCTGGTTCTTGGGAGAGAGCCTCTAAACCACTGGAATTCATTCCTGGTGGACTTCTCAGACCACAACTGACCTTATGCTACTTAGAATGAAGTTTTTTTTTTAATTTTTTTTTCAACGTTTATTTATTTTTGGGACAGAGAGAGACAGAGTATGAACGGGGGAGGGGCAGAGAGAGAGGGAGACACAGAATCGGAAACAGGCTCCAGGCTCTGAGCCATCAGCCCAGAGCCTGACGCGGGGCTCGAACCCACGGACTGTGAGATCGTGACCTGGCTGAAGTCGGACGCTTAACCGACTGCGCCACCCAGGCGCCCCAGAATGAAATTTTATAAGGGGTTCCAAGGCAGACTTAGGATAGGGGCTGGCCATTCCAGGTCAGCAACACGTGCACTTCCAGGTTGCAGGTACACAATGATTTGCCAGCATGGAGATGCATCCTGAGGACATAGGAGCTTTGCATTTGGGACCCTCTCAGACCTCATCCTATGTTCTCTGTATTTGATTGCCCTCACTTGTACCCTTTATAACAAAACTGTAATCCTAGCATAGTGCCTTCCTGAGTTCTGTGAGTTGTTCTAGAGAATTATTGAACTTCCACAAGAGTGGAAACTCTTGAATTTGTGGCCAATTGGTCAGAAGGGTAAGTGGCTTAGGAACACCTGGGCTTGAGGGTGGTGTCTGCAGTGAGCGCAGTCTTGGAAGACTGCTCTCAGCCTGTGAGTCTGCAGTAACCCCAGCTAGTTAATGTCCGAATTACACTGCAGAGGCATTAGGCATTGTAAAAATAAACTTTAATGAGTATTCATTCTGAACAACTCTATGAAGTCGGGTGCTCTTTTTTCCATATTTGCAGATGAGGAAACTGAAGCACAAAGAGATTGAGTAGTTGACCTCAAGCCACACAGCCTGCAAGTCAGGACTCAAACTCAGAGTCCAGCTTTGAAGGCCAGCTGAGATTGCAACCACCATGCTACTAAATCATGATCCTTCTAAATATCATGGGATGGTAGAAGGATGGTTGTAGAATTCTTACTGTAGACTCTAACATGCAGAATTCAGTCCCTTCTTCACTTTGTCTTTCCCTTGACCTTGAAGCTCAGTTTTAATCCTAAGCCGTGGACTTTATAACTGTGGTGTGCCCCACTCTGCTGGCTGGATCCTTGATTTATTCCATACAAATAGCAAGGCAGAGTTGTCCAAGAGGAAAATAATGGACTATGGAGTGCGCAGACTTCAGTGTGAATCCTGGCTGTGTCACATTCCTATGTCAGACGTGTTACTTGACGGTCCCATACCTTGGTTTCCCACCCATAAAATGAAAAGGTGGATGGAGGGGTACCTGGGTGGCTCAGTTGGTTAAGCATCGACTTCGGCGGGTCGTGATCTCGTGGCTCGTGGGTTCGAGCCTCGCGTCAGGCTCTCTGCCTACAGCTAGCTCAGAGCCTGGAGCCTGCTTCAGATTTTGTGTCTCCCTCTCTCTCTGTCCCTCCCCTGTTCTCTCTCTCTTTCTCTTTCTCAAAAATAAATAAAACATTATTTTTAAGAAGGTGGAAGGAAAAGAATAAAAATGCATTCAGTCATTCTGATTGGAGCGGAACTGTGGTTAAAACTTTTCTGGCATGTGGAACTTAGGGTCCTACTGAAGTTTCTATCCACTCAGCATCTATTTGGATCCAGGGATTAGCATGGAAGGTGGGGGTTCTCTGTGGGCATTGGGAAAAGAGCACACCTAAAACAGGTAAATCACTGGGAGGGGCCTGTATGTCTCCTGAGAGAGAGTTTTCCTTTCTCTCCATCAGAGAAGAATCCAGAAAGTTTAACCAGCTTGGGCAATAGGATCTGAAGGTGAGTTGGAGAGGTGTGGGGCTGTCAACTAAACCTGTCCCTACCGAGGCCCCTTGTTAGCATGTGTGTACCTGGGAAGGAAGGGCTGTGCTCACCAACTAGGAGCTGTTGCATTAGGCTCCAACTCCTCCAGCTGCATGATCTTGCTGCGTGTTCCCCTCTAACTCAAACTAACACGGAGGGTAGTATTTGCTTTCTCCCTTCACAGAAAGGATGGGTTTGAAAACATCAGGGGCCTGTGAAGTAAGAATTTGCACTTCAGCAATGTGAGGGCAGTCAGCCTGGTGGATTTCAGATTTGATTATCCCTGACTACAGCTGGAATTCAGTGGGGACCCATAACTGTAATATGATGATGGGGGGATTACAGTGGTTTTACATATATCTCTGCATAGGACTTTGTGATCTGTCTGGTTATATTTGGTTGCATTATTTGGCACATGATAAGTACTCAGACTTTATATTTTTTAATTCTTCTCCTCACCGTGCCTTCCCTTTCCTTTCTAGATACTTCCCTGGTGTCGTCTTGCCATACTTTCCCTTCCAGAGTGTAAAGATCTGCCCTGAGCCCCAGTCCTGTGCCTGGCTCTCACTGTACCTGGCTACTGCCTGCCTGCCTGCCTCCATGACTAACTCCTGCTCCTTTACCCCCTTTCCTTGCTGTGACAGCATTCCAAGAAGATGAAATTTACTCAGGATCAAACACAATGATATGGGGCCTTCTGGAGGCAGATTTCAGTGGATATTACAAAAGTATCTTGTTGGTTTCAGTTCCTGTCCAATGCTTAGTTCTACCGAACTGCTTGCTTCCTCCCAGCTGGGTCTGTGGCCCAGGATCAACTCCATGTACACACACTCGTGCCTGAGTTTTACCCACAATAAGCATTATGTACCCCAGTTCCTTCAGGTCTTGTCCCTACCCCACCTTTAGCCCTTCTCCACCCCAAACTCATTTCAATCCATCACCCTATAGGCCTGCACTCCTGTAGTAGCCTCTAGTCTCATGTGTCCATTCATTGAGCGCTTGAGAGTGGTTAGTTGAATTTGAGATGGGCAGTAAGTGTAAAAAGCACATTGAATACTGAAGCCCCAGTGCAAACAAAAGCATGTGAATTGCCTCCTTAATAATGTTTGTGTTGATTTCATGTTGAAACATTAAATTTTAGATATATTGTATTATGTGAAATACATTAAAATTATTTTAATCTACCTCTTTTTAAAAAAAAATGCTACTAGAACATTTAAAATTACAAATGTCACTCACATTTTCATTCACATTATATTTTTATTGGAGAGTGTTGTTAGGCAGCCCCTTTAAAAACATAATCTGACCATGCTCTTCTCCTGATTAAAACCCTTCGAGGGTTTCCTAGGGATAAGGTTTCCTAAGGGTATCCTTAGGATAGTGGTCAGATTTCCTAGCATAACCTGAAAATTTTCTGATCTGGGCCCTGTTTACTTTTTCATCTCTCCCTATGCTCCTCCCATATGGAGTCACTTGCAGCCATGTGAATGGGCTCTGTTCTCCTCACCTCTGGACCTTTGCTCATGCCAATTTCTTTACCTGGAAAGTCCTTTCTTCCCATAGTCCATCTCTGGCTCCTCTTAACATTTTGGTTTAGATGTCACTATAGTTTAGGTGCCCTTCCTCAACCTTCCAAAGTGTCCAGTGCTTGAACCTTTCATGCCCCTCATCACATTGTTTGATACCCCCCCTCCCATCATCCCTGACCAGTGGCCCTACTTTGCTCACTGATGTGTACCTAATGCCTGTATTAGTGTTTGTCATATAGTGGTTACGATGCTTTTAAACTGAAGTACAACATACACATTTTTGAGTAAAGAAATGCATCAATCAATATTCTTTTAAATCAATAGAGCGTGCCTGATATGCTCAATTCATCAACACATTCACGAGAGATATGTAGGATTGCTTTGGGGGCTATGACTAAAGACTCAGATTGCTTGGAAATAGATGCCTGATTCCAGTTTTCCAAGAGAACAGGAAACACCTTTTGCCCAGTGACTGAAATCTAAGTTTATCAAGGTCATAGGTACTGGGGGCTGCCATTCTCAAGTACCCGTGCAGCTGGCATTGGCCCCAGAATGCCTGCGAGAAAGCTCTCCTTTAGAGTTGTCCCCGCTCTCACACTGTATAGTAGCAAGAGAACAAGGTCTTTGCCCCAAGACTCAAACCAATTATATTTCTAACAGATCATTCATGCCCCAGAATCTTCTCTCATGATATTTACAGAATAGAGGACCTTTCTGACCTTTGGCTTGTAGGTGTCCTTAATAAAACCTGCCCCTATCCCTTAGTGTTTGATATTGAGGTATTGTCTTCACCTAACTTACCATAAAGAAGTAGTTCAAAAGTAAACCTTATAGGTCATCCCAAGT
The DNA here is from genome assembly GCF_027475565.1 of Acinonyx jubatus. Classification (NCBI taxonomy): domain Eukaryota; kingdom Metazoa; phylum Chordata; class Mammalia; order Carnivora; family Felidae; genus Acinonyx; species Acinonyx jubatus. Next base: position 16,719,903 of record NC_069391.1, read on the forward strand.
CAGGATTTAATATTGAGGTGGTTTTGGAAACCTCATTTTATGAATTCCAGTTCCCACAGTTGGGGCATAGTATCCCAGAAACCTGCATTCCCCCATTCTCTGATCCAGATAATTGTCCCTCCAATTTATTTAGGCTCATCTGTATATTTCTGCTCCTACTTAGATATCCTAATGTCTTCTCTTTTAAGAAAATCTTACCTATCTTTAATATCTTGGTCAAAGTCCATTTGTTCTATGAAACAAAAATAGATCAACTCAATCCTCAATAATGTCTTCTTATCTCCCATAATATTTATTATCCTTATTGTTCTCTTTGGCACTTCAATTTGGTCTTAATGCAGTCTTGTGATATTGATTATATTACTGTGTTAGTGTTACTTAACCTTTCAAAAGATTATGTCATGTGTCTTCAAATATATCATATGCTCCCTGAGGGCACAGCCTGTCGTGTATGTCTTCATAGTCACCCTGGAGCCTCGCATATGGGTCAATAAATTATTTTTGACTGACTGGTGCGTAATAAAAAGAAAGCAGGATAATATCAAATATGAATTGAGTTAGTGAAACTAGATCAATAACATTAAAAACTGATATACTTGAATTTAATAGAAGACCTTGGTTTGTAGGAGGAAAATGGGCTTGGAAGCGTTCATTTTTCAGACTCATTGCTCTGAGTAACTTTGAGTATAGGCTCGACCTAGGTGCTGACGATCTAGTGGTAAACAAAACTGGAAAAATTTGGCGGTTAGAGGGCTTAAAAGTTTAGCGGTAGAGGTAAATGAAAGCAAGTAAGCACTATATATTATGTTACATAGTATAAGTATTCTGAAGAAAACTGAGGCATGCTGGGGGACAGATGATACAGTTATGAATTCAGAATGTTTAATTCCAGCAGAATTAGGTTCAAAACAGGCTCAATCATTTATTATCGGTCATGCACTACTGAATATTTTCCTTAAACTTTAGAATTTTCTGTAAATGAGTTAAAACGAATATCTACTTGTACACTGAGTGTTGCATTAAAATGTATACAAGGGGCGCCTGGGTGGCTCAGTCAGTTAAGCGTCCGACTTTGGCTCAGGTCATGATCTCACCGTCTGGGAGTTCGAGCCCCGCATCGGGCTCTGTGCTGACAGCTCGGAGCCCGGAGCCTGTTTCAGATTCTGTGTCTCCCTCTCTCTCTGCCCCTCCCCTGTTCATGCTCTCTCTCTGTCTCAAAAATAAAATAAACATTAAAAAAATTTAAAAAAAATGTATACAATTCCTTACATACTGTAGGCATTCGGTATATCATACCAGATACATGACCACATAAAATTCTACAGTGGTGAAAGTACTCCCGGACCTGTACAGTTGTAATTGTGCTTACTCTGGCATCTTTGTATCCTAATATGGCCATACATTAAGACATGCTTCAGATACCACCAACTTTGTGAAGCCTTGAGATCCTCTGGTACAAACTAGGCTTCTGCACTCCTCAGTCCTCTTCACATTTATCTGTTACTTGTGAGAATTATCCTGTCACAGCTAAGGCTATAACTTCTTTGAGGGGAAAAAAAAAACCTCTGTGATTATCGGCGTTTTCTGATTTTTGACATTTTGCTCACCATTTACATATAGTCAAAAACCAAGTGCCATAGAACCTACCTGCAAAGTAGCTCTCAGTATTGCCAATTTTTCAATGATACTACTCAAATGTAAGCAGTCACTAGCTCTCCTTTGATCTCTGACCCTGCAACATCCTTTAAATGATCTCCTTATTTTCATTCCTAACTTCTTTCACTTCTTTCCACCTCCCAGCCAAAACTATCTTCTTTAAATATGAATCTAATTAAGTTGTATCTTTTATTCTTAAACCCTTCTGTAGAGTCTCATTAGACTTATAATAATATGCAAGCTCCTTACGCAAAGGCCTATGTGACCTGGCCCTGTCTGCATTTCACACCTTACAACTCACCAGCCTCCTCATACACTGCCCTTCAGCTATTTTGGTCTTTTTTAAGTTCCTTAAAATTTCCATTTTATTTCCTCAAAGCATTCTACCAGAAGCAATCTGTTTTTTCCTCCATTCTTTGCCCAGATAAAACTATATATCCTCCAAGTCTCACTTGAAAAGTTATCCCTTTAGAGAAGCATTATGTAATTATCTAGTTATTTCACCTGTCCTCTTGTCTCTAAAAACCCAAGTATGTTACTTAGTAGTACTTATCACTAACAGTTTGAGGATTTACTTTTATCCTCTCATTAGACTGTGAGCTGTATGAGGGCAGGGCAACAACTATGACAGTGAATGTGGAATAAATTGATTTAAAAAAAAACACCTCTTGACACCCACCTGATAGGTGCTATTAATTGTTTGCTAGCTGAATTAATGTTTATTCAATTTTTAAAGTAATTAAAAATATACTTAGCATTAAATCAACAGGGCCAGTATCCATAGACACTCTGATCTTTGCAGTTCTTGATCAGAGCCCAGAATGTCTTCCTCTGCCCTTCTTACCACCAGCAACCACATCACTGGAAACTGATGGTGTTCTTAGCCAATCTTCTCCCAAAGCACATCTCCTTTCAGTGCCCTGTTCCCAGTATCCTTTTATTAGCTAATCTGGAAGAAGAAATGTATGACTCATGTTAGTTTCAGATTCTGGTACATGAGACTATATTCTTGTCTACATTCTTTATAATCATCATTATATAGATGGTCATATCAAACATGTTACATGAAAATACTAGTATCTCAAGAGGTTTCCATAACCTGGATTGATAAAACTAACCAATGAGTTGGAATTTCACATGAAGACATGGAAACACCTGCCAGTATTCACTTAAAAAGGTATAGAGGATGGGAAGAACAGAAGTTAAACTCAGCATGAGTGAAATAGGCTCAGGGCTTTCAGCTGACTCAATATGTTTCAGGACTATAATACATTTGGAGTTCAGAAAAAATGTATTTGCTTTGGAATGAATTAATAGAAGTAGAATAGGGAGAATATGTGTGATCAGACAATGTAAACTAAACAATTCAGGACATGATAACTTAAGGAACATATTTGCAAAGGGTGAGACACAGAAGGTCACCGGGAAGGTGAGGGGAATAAAACCTCTCTTGGAGTAAGAGATATAGATCTTAGAAGAGAGAGAGAGAGAATCATGGAGTAGGCAGAATACAGTTGTCTAAAGCACAAAGCTTTGGAATCCTTCAAATATTAATTTAAATTCAAATCCCTGTAGTTTCTGGATATATGACCCTGTATTTTAGTTGTCTCATCTGAGAAACAGGTATATCAACTTCATTAATTGCTTGTGAGGATAAAATGAAAGCGATTAGTCTAGACTCTAAGATGTAGCAATTATCCAATAACTCTTAGATGTCATTATTAATGCAAATAACATTATAGTGGAATGGCTATATTTAAGAGGGAGTAAGCTTCTTGTCAGTCTAGGAATTCAAGCAGAGATTGAATGGACACTTTTTAGGGTTAGGGGTTAGGGAGATGTGCAAGGAATTCAATATCAGATAGAAAACTATAGTAACTTGCAACTCTGATTTGCTGCTGTTGTTTTTTTGTTGTTGTTTGCTTTTGTTTTTTTTTTAAATAATAGGGGCAGAGGACAGAAAGAGAAACAGAGAGCTATCCAGTGGTCATTGAACTGCTTTCCATCTTCCAACAGGTTTTTAGACAATTCATCATCAGGGCACCTCTGCAGCATCTCACAGACCACTCCCTTATGCTGTGTTCCCCCAACTATCTTGCCCCAGACAAGTTCACATTCCATGCCACACCTGAATGAGACCCACACTGGAGGGGGGAGGGAGGCACAGGTGTGCAGGATTAGGTCCGGCCTGCCTCCCTCTGCTTAGAGAAGCAGCCCCTCCCTCAGCCCCTCCCTCCTGCAGTGGTTTCAGTCAGCAAATCACCCTGGGGACTGATAAGGCTCTTGTAACCCGTGGCAACCAGCTGCCTTTGGCTAGAAAATGGCTTTTCCATAATTTCATAATGTACTTCAGTGGAGGGGGCAGGGGAAGAAAATGGGAAAATAAATAAATAAGTCTGGCTCTGAAGACTGTTGTACTCATGGCAGGGAATGAAGGGTTGTAATATTCTCCAAGTTGATTATACTGCCCTTTCATAGGTAAATCGCTCTCTTCCAATAAATTTAGAAAGGCCCTCCTTACCGTGCCATTTAAAAGAGGTCTAGAACTACCCACATTCTAATTATTTTTAACACAAGTGTGGTGGCCCAATTTGGAGAGACAGGCTGATGCCAACTCTGAGTTGTCCCCAGATTTTGACACAAGTCCTTAGAATACCACTGGAAAGTTATTTTTCCAAAAGAAAAATACTTTACCTTCCTCAAAACACCATAATTAGTTTCCACCACCCATATACTAAGAATCACAGAACTGAGAACTGTAAGAGGCAAGGATGATTATCTTGTTAAACCCTTAATTGTGTTATATTACTGGGGTCAATGGATAGGAATAGCCATCCAAGATACCTAAGGTCAAGAATGGCCAAGGAAGGTCTGGAAACTCAGGTCTCCCGATTTACAATAAAATATTCTTCTACTTTTTCTTTTGGACAGTCTCATTTGCTGCTTCTCTCTGTTTTCTGAATACAGCCTTTCTTTGTTTTCAGATTTCAGTAAATTTAATGGATAACAGTGTACATCCACTAATCTAGCTTTAATAATGAGTAATGAAATAATAATGGGATGTCTTAGATTTATTTATTTCATTATTCTAAGACTTTTTCCTCATTTCTGATTCCAGTGGTTTTAAAAACTCATTGTCAAGAGTTTTCAACAGCAGTCTCTGTTTCACACATATTTAATTTTTTTCATTTAATAAATACTTACTGAAGGTATACTCTGTGCAGAGTCCTGTATGAGGCCTTTAAGAAACACCAAGTAACCTACTGAAAACTATAATCACAACAAAAATAGTAACATGCACCCCAAATGTTAGGAGCCATGTTTTAACAAGATGTGAAAACTTTGATTCTTAACCTTAACTGCTCAATTAACTTGTTTTAGTGTGAAAGTCATTTGCTTAATCTTGCTTACTTGAAAGATATTCTTGACATTCATTGTCAGCTGCATTGCTGAAAGAAAATTACTATTCGAAATTTCTTTTGTATGCTATCAGAATTTTCCATTCTAACATTAAAAAAATAAAAGCAAATAGGATTCTGAGGTCGACTCAACAGTAATGGCCTCAAATCTCTCATTCCTGTATTATTTTTATTCATCAAAATAACCCTATTTTTATTTAGGAATTCATGTTAATTTTTTTTATTACATGTTTATTTATTTTTGAGAGATAGAGACAGAGCACAATCAAGGGAGTGGCAGAGAGAGAGGGAGACACAGAATTGAAAGCAGACTTCAGGCTCTGAGCTGTCAGCACAGAGCCTGATGCGAGGCTTGAACCCACAAACCATGAGATCATGACCTGAGCCTAAGTCAGACACTTAACTGACTGAGCCACCCAGCTGCCCCTCATGTTAATTTTTAACTTGACATCACCACTTTTTTAAGTAGTCCTCATAATATTTACAATGTGCATGTGAAATGTTTGAATGACATGATATAGTGAAGGGGGATCTGCTAGAAAAAGGGGTGTCAGGAAGGAGAAATAACGTGGCATCTGCTACGAGTCGACAAGGACTGACTGAACCTGGGTGGTGAGCTCCTCAGGGGTTACTGCTCCATAGCTTCTGTCTTTGTATATGTTTAAACGTTTCGGTTATAAAAAGGTTACATTAAAAACAGCCTAATTTTTTTCTCACTGAGATTCCAAATAGGGAAAAAGCACACATTTGGGTTTATAAAATATGTTTGACCTACTGAAATACTGGGCTTGGTTTGTTTTGTTTCAGCGTACCACATGAGATTTGTTTGGAATCTGTGGACGGTGAAAACCAGCGTGCATCTCATTTGTGTCTAACCCTCTCAGAGATGGTTGTCACCAGCAGGACAGAAGGAAAGGACAACAAAAGGACCCAGAGAACTCTGTGATTTGTCTAAGACCACACATTGAGCTAGGTTCAGTCTGGGACCTAGACCACTTTTCCTAACCTTGAGCTGTCCTTCACCTGGGAGAAAAGCGAGTTACCCTTTAAAAGTTCAGTAATTGAAGGCACAAAAAATTATGGTCATACGATAGATTGTAAATGAACTCTACACATAATAGGCCCTTCCTAGGTGGAAATGGCATTATCGTAGTTTTGCCGTCCAAAGGTCCATGCTGACTCCGTGCCCCTACACTGTATTAAACCCGTTTATAGGCAAAAAGCTATTTCCCATGCAAACACAAGTTGATAGAACAATCAACAGGCATTTGATGTAGTTGGTGGCAAACAGGAACTATCTGTTGACATTTTTGTGTTATTTTATGTACTCTGTGTGTGTGTGTGCGTGCGTGTGTGTGTGTTTATGCAATTTTTTTTTTTTACATTAACTTCTCTCTTAAATATGTCTTCCAGCCAGCTTCATGATTGGATTTTCTTTTGTTATAAGAAGCGAACATAAATTACTCCTGTCGGGTGCAGGTTAGGTTACAGGATTTCTTTTCTTCTGTCACCATCAAAACCTGGGTGTCAGAAAGCTTTAATATTTAATGCAGGCCTAATTAGTCTCAGTTGGGCCCAGGGCACTTAGCAAAACCTGACACCAGCCATAGAGTCAAGTTCATTTAGAGAGCATAATTACCAGTTATTCCTATACTGCAATAAATGCCCCTATTAGAGTAGCCTTCCTCTCACCCCCTGATTTTACAAGTAAATTGCAAAATAAAGGAATAGAAAAGACTTTGATTCCTGGTGACAGTGGGCAAAGATTATGTAATTTGATTCTGGGTCTGACATTTCTGCGGTAACTTGAAGTAATTTGCAAGCATATAAAAATAGAATCAGAGATGGCTGGAAAAACCTACAAGAGATGGATCTGTAACAGGTTGTTAAAGTTCAAGATTCATGAGGGTAAATTTCTGCCCATGACCAACATTCTGAAAATAGCTTTTACATATGTCTGATCAGTCATTCAGAAAATGCATATCAAAGGCTTATTGTGGGCAGGTGTCATACTGAGTCCTAGGGTCACAGTGGTAAAAATGAAAGGATTTCTGCTCTGGAGGTATACATTCTAGCAGGGGCCACAGAATTGAAAGAAATCACATATTAATTTGTACTTACACTTTTGCATACTGCTACACTGGAGAGTCATAAGATGCTATGATGATAGCAGGGTGATCTGACCTCAACTGGGTTATCAGGAAAAGTGTCCCCGAGGTGTGGACATTTTCCCTAAAATCTGAAGGAGCAGGAGGAAGAGTGAAGAGCAGGAACAGAGAGAAGTACATAAAGTCTCCGGGCCGGGAGGAGGCACAGTGTGTTTATGGAATGAGAGAAGGTCTGTGTGATGATTCCCCAAGAGCCCTGGGACATGAGAGGATGAAGGCATCGGAAATCAGATAATGCAAACCCTGGTGGGCCATGTCAATGGACTACACAGTTGTGTAATTGTATAGTGTCTGTCTTGGTACGATATCTGTCTTACTCCCTTCAAAAACCTGAGCACCTAACCTGCATGCATTGAATGAATCAGCTGAATGAACAAGGAATGACCATCACAAAGTCCGACACCCAAGTTCCAGCGCTGCTTGCTTTTTTGTGCCAATTTACAATTCAGAAAGACCCCCTTTCCCTATACAATGTGGTCCTCAGTGCCATCACCTGAGGCAGGAATAACCATCGCCTTTAAACCTAGGGGAAATTGGCTTTGTCCAAACTCCTACCACTGCAATGCCAGAGCTGCGACTGAAAGAGAGGTTCACATTCATCCAGAAAGGAGTTTGTTATCTGCATATTGTGCTGTTTCTAGACAAACATTTCCAACCTTGTCTCCTATAGCAGTTCTCCCCCTGCCTTCATCCCCTTCCCCCCTTGTCACTCCACGGTACCCACAAGTCTCAGTTCAAGAGTAGACTTCCTTTATGAGCTTCCCAGCTGTGTTAGCCCCCATGAGCCTTTATAGCAGCTCAAGTCAGCATTACACATTTTATCACTTGATTCTTTGTGACCTTCATGTTCTTTTGTTTCGTCTGATGGTATGCCTTTCTGCTCTAAATAGAGCATACGTCCCATGAGGGCAAAAACCCTGTGTTTGTTTGTTTGTTTCTTTTTTTTTTTTTCTTTTCCTGCAGCCAGTCCACAAAGCACAGGAGACAGTAAATAAACACTTGTTGATGGATTGATCCCTGGGAGAAAGTGCAATTCCCTCACCTGAATGGGAAGAATTTTTATCTCCCTTTTGTTTACCTACCAGATCTGAAAATTCTGAGAGACTGACTATTGCTGAATCGATTGGGTGAATGGTGGTGTGAGGGCAAAAGGGTGGAGCTTGGGAGGGGTTGCTCTAGTGATTTATTGGAAAACCTGTCCCAGCCAGAATCTTAACCAGCCCAGGTGACCCTCTCCATGGCTATCCCTGACCTTTAGTATTTAGTAGCCAAGCTCAATGCTGTTTGCTCACCTACTGGAATCTCTGAAACATTTCTCAGTTGATCTTACCTCCTCACATACTTTTGAAATTCCATTCTCTCCCATATTATAAGGATGTTTGATTATGATCTTGTGTTTATCTTCTGGTAACTCCTTCACCTTTCTAGATGTTTCTTCAAGGAAATAATTTGGTTCTCTTGTATGAGCCACCAATTAAAATTCTTTTCTCCATCCTCCCAATATAGTCTCATCGATTTAAAAATTTTTTTTTTAACATTTATTTATCTTTGAGACAGAGAGAGACAGAGCATGAACAGGGGAGGGTCAGAGAGAGGGAGACACAGAATCCGAAACAGGGTCCAGGCTCTGAGCTGTCAGCACAGAGCCCGACGTGGGGCTCGAACTCACAGCCCTCACAGACTGTGAGATCATGACCTGAGCCGAAGTCGGCCACTTAACCGACTGAGCCACCCAGGCGCCCCTAGTTTCATCGATTTTATACTAAATCTATATTTACAGCTTATAAACAATATATAGTTCACAGCTGAAACATGCAGCATACCACAATTGTGGGTGTGTTTGTGAGTGTATACACACATGTACACATGTATACTACTCCTACAGTTGACAATTGACTCCTGTTTTTCTGTTGGGTTACGTTTCCATGTTCTTATGACTGATTCCATCTCAGAGGTCTTTTACTCAACGTACTGAAATGCAACAGGTAATGCTAATGCATTGTGTCCCTTCCCTTCCCTGTGTCTTGGAGCAAACCTCCAGGAGCCCTTCATCTCCCGTAGTGAACACTGTTGGTGCAGGCTGCTCACAGTTTCTGACAGTTTCTGACCTCAGCCGTTGTACTGGGGATTGCTTTCACCTTTTGCATGTTAGATCGACTATTTCCTGATTCTTGTATCTTCTTTCATGGATTACTCTCTCATTTAGGTGACATGCAAACTCCGTCCTCCTGAAAAAGTGTACATAGGCGTTAAGTATTTGAGTCCCTTCCTTTGTGTCTGAAATATTGTTATTAATATTCAGTAATGGCTTACATATAGAATTCTGTGTTTGAAATGAGTTTCTTTCAGAATTTCTACAGTATCGCTCTACTGTCTGACAGGTTCCAATATTGTTTATAGGAAGCCCAATGCCATTCTGATTCCCAGTCCTTTGTATATGATCCGTTTCATATCTCTTTGAAGCCTTAAGAATATTTGACTTCTTTGTCATGTTCTGAAATCTTATAATGATATGCTTTGATATGCTGGGTACTCCACAAGCCTTTGTTAAATTATTTCTTTGGTAAATACGTTTCTTCCATTTTGTCTTTATTTGTAACTTACTTTGGTCAGATATTAGACTTGCTGTATTAGTATTCCCTGTTAGCTTTTATTTTCTATTTTCTATCTATTTTTCTATTTACTTTCAGGGTTGTTTTTGTGACCTTAACATTGTATCTTTGTTTTGAATTATAAATATGTTTGGGCCCCCTGGTTGGCTCAGCCAGTTAAGCGTCCCAACTTCGGCTCGGGTCATGATCTCGCGGTTCGTGAGTGCAAGCCCCGCGTTGGGCTCTGTGCTGACAGCTCAGAGCCTGGAGCCTGCTTCAGATTCTGTGTCTCCCTCTCTCTCTCTGCCCCTCCCCTGCTCACACTCTGTCTCTCTCTCTCAAAAATGAATAAACTTAAAAGAATAAATCAGTAAATGTTTAATTTTTGCTACCGTTTTCAAATTTCAAGATCTCTTTTTTTCCTCTGTAACATTTTTACATTGTTTTTCATTTCAATAATCAAATATCTTTTTTTTTTCTAAAGACCAATTATATATTTTTAGACCTTTCTTTTTGTTCTCTACATTATTTCTATTTCCTTGGTGTTCCTTTTCTAAAATTTGTTTCGGTCTTTTGTTTTTTTCATATAAGCTTTAATTTTATATCTCTTTTTTATCTAGTTATCTCACTAAGAAGCTTCTTTGGAGCAATGTGTATGGTGAAGCTTATCAACTGGTGAGTTTCACCAAAAGGTAGTTGAGCTAGTTCCTGGCCTTTGTGTTGGCAGATGTCTACTCATATAGGTCCTCTGTTAGACCAGCCACTTCCCCAAGAGGGATGCCTGAGAGACCTAAGCTTGGATTCCAGCGATCTGGAAGCCAAGGAGGGCAGACTTGCAGTTGGTACTTCGGCTTCCCATGCATTGCCCTTTGTCTAGCCTCACTTGCACCTAGTGTCCCTGAGAGTAGAATCCTTCTGATTCAACCTTTTGAGAGGCTAAGTCTCCTGTCTTATTTTGGAAAGGAGTATCCAACTTTTGAAGGAGTTCTTCTGAGGGTCTCACTGCTCTTTACACACTGTCAACCAACCCTCTTTTTTTTTCTTTATAAGTTTATTTTGAGAGAGAGAGAGAGAGTGTGAGTGAGGGAGGGGCAGAGAGAGAAAGAGGGAGAGGGAATCCCAAGCAGACTCCATGCTATTAGTGCAGAGCCTGACGTGGGGCTCGAAATCGTGAAACTGTGAGATCATGACCTGAGCCGAAACCAAGAGTGGGACGCTTAACCAGCTGAGTCACCTGGGCATCCCCTTCAACCAACCCTCTTAATTACCGGTCCCACCAATCATCCCTGGCTTCACTGCTACATGGCATCTCCAAGTCCTGACTCTCTCCAGGTTTCCATGATGCCAGTCACTCGGCATCCGTGATGCTAGTCACTCTGGCAGGCCAAGTCAGTCACTACTTATCCATATACACTTTTACCTTTTGTTATTCAATGAATGTAATGTTACTGACATTCCTCGTTATTTACTAACTCTTCTCTTATTCTCCTTTACTCCATAGATTTAGTTATTTTTTGGTCAGTCACTATCATTTTAGTTAGAATGGGGAAGGTGGTTTCAATTTACTGCTATGTTTAACTTCATGTCCACGATTTTCTCTTCCATTTTGTTTCTCCTTTTCATGAGCATTTGGTCATTTTAAGCCCAGAGAAGCCTTGCATGTACAGTCACAGCCTAAACCAGTTTCTATATACAAAAGGTGTCTTCTAGTTAGAACTCAATGTTTTGCAACACTCAGTGTACTGTGTCTAAATTAGAATGAATGCATCATCATTTCTGACCATAGAATAAACCCTTGGTTAATGTTCAACAGCATAATCCAAATGAGAATTAGTCATTTTGCCTTTAAATGGGATCCATAGCACTTGCAAAGCCTGTATTGAAATGTGATTTGTACTTTTATTCAATGCGAGATTGCTGAGTATCTTCTTTGTGTCTAACACTGTGTTGAAACTGGCTGATAGACACATAAAAAATTTACTTTCACAGAGCTCATGCTGCCATGAAGGAAACAAAAATGTAAGCAAGACATTACCATGTAATATGATAAATGCCATAATAGAAGTGAGCACAAGGGTTATATGGGCAGGAAGACTTCCCAGAGGACAGCACTTGAGTGAAATATTGAAGAATAATTAGAAGTTCTCCAGCTATAGAATGACATGAAGAACACTCTTGGCAGAAGGGGTGCTATGTACAAATTCTGGGAAGCATAAAGCAAGGGTGGTTCACTGAGAGGCATAATGATTCAGTCGTCATAGAGCCCAGAGTGGCAGAGTTGGGGTGATAGGAGATGGAACCAGAGGTGCGTCCCAGGGTAGACCATGAAGAGCTTCGAGTGCGATCCTAAGGAATTTTGGTGCATGTTCAGACTACTTAAGGGGCACTTGGGTGGCTCAGTTGGTTAAAGTCAGACTCTTGATTTTGGCTCAGGTCATGATCTCACAGTTGGTGAATCTGAGCCCTGTATTAGGCTGTGCTGACAGTGTGGAGCCTGTTTGGGATTCTCTCTCTCTCCCCTCTCTCTGGCCCTCCCCCACTCACACTAGCATGCACGCTCTCCCTCTCTCAAAATAAATAAATAAACTTTAAAAAAAAAAGATTGATTGAGGCTCCTGGGTGGCTCAGTCAGTTAAGTGTTCGACCTCAGCTCAGGTCATGATCTCATGGTTCATGAGTTCAAGCCCTATGTCGGGCTGACAACTCAGAGCCAGGAACCTGCTTCAGATTCTCTGTCTCCCTCTCTCTCTTTGTCCCTCCCCCACTTGCTCTCTCTCTCTCTCTCAAAAATAAGTGTTACAAAAAAAATATATATAAGATTTCATTTTTCATTTGCTAAATTATATTAATGGATCTTCCAGTCTAACATAGGACATTTGAGTGTTTATACTAACCCACACACGTGTTCACACACTTATGCAATTACAGGTATGCTATGAGTTCCAGATTCCTAGATTTTTATATTTCCCATGCTGTTGGGTTAATTTGCTGCATCCTGAGACAAATGAAGGAAAGGCAAGACTGTTTGGTCTTGTGCTTCCTAGGGCATGTGATCTAACATCAGCAAACAGTCACAGCCAGGAAAACTGACAAGAGAGTCTATTCCAAGTCCTTGGTAAAAACTGGCAAAACACACATTTCTGGGGACTATGAGGCCCCAAAGGACCCACTACGATCTCACTAACAATAGGGTTTTCTAATAATAATGTATAGTAAGCTCCTTGCTCCTAGGACTGCCATCAGAAGCCACACAGGTGTTGTGAGGGGATAATGCAGAAAGAGTTTGTACCTTGGGTAAAATCATCTTTCCAGCCGTAGGAAAGATTAGAATTCTAAAGTATATGAACATAATGAGTTTTTTCCCTGATTTCTGGGTTCTAGAAGGAAATAGCAAGCTCAGATTTTGGGGAAGCCCATACCAGGAGACCATGAGGGCAGTGATCACTAATAATTGGAAGACAATAAAGAGACCATATGTGTGGACCACTTATTATGGTTTGTCAAATATTTTCATACGTAGCTTTTAATTTGATGCTTATGACCTCTTGAGAGAGGCAGAGAGATATGCACCATCCCTACCTTTTTCAGATCTACAAGTACATTCCAGGAAGCTAAAATGTGCTCAAGATCACGAAAGTAGAATGCCACTGAACCAGAGCTGAAATCCTGAGTCTCAGGTCTAGTGTTCTAGAATCTACCCCCCATTCTTTGCCCGGATTTTCTCTCTTGCTGGGTATAGGTATGTGGAGGTGGGTTTGGGCTGTGAGCATTGAGAACAAGTAGTGCTTACCTCATGGTTTTGTGGTAGGCAGGATAGCTGACAGGTATTCCAGGACTATTTTATAAGAAATGCAATGTTCCCAAGACCAAATCTATAGTTTATTTAAGCCCTTAGAGCTTACATGCATTGTTCTTCGTGACAGCAGACCACAAGGGGTTAAAGATGGGGCAAGAGGGAGGATAATTGACATGTGGGCCTATTGGTCTTTCCCCAGGCCATCTGGGAGCTTAAAGAGCCAACAGTTAATTAAAAATAAACTGACACTTTACTTTAAGGATAGTTTTAATAACCATTTATAAATGTTACATTAAAAATTCATGCACTGTTATCAACTCCTGCTAAGGATTTACAGCACAATGAAGGTGTTATGAATGTTTTATAGGTACTGGGGAGAAGGCTCTTCCTGTAGAGATATTTTCAGAAGACTATTTGTCTTTTCCAGGCCACATCATAAGTGCTAAAGACAACAACAGCTTGTGAAATAAAAACAGCTCCCAAAGTTCAGGTTGTGATCTTGTCCATATACTTCTGACTGGCTGCAGCTCTTTCCTTTGGCACGGTGTGTTCTTAGCAGACTGTTTGTTCCAAGTTGAGGATGATATAGAGAGGGAAAACAAGCTGGCAGTGACAACTCATAAAATGGCAGGTGTGAAACCCCCACCCCAAAAGATCTTGCATATCTCTGATGGAGAAAATGAGTAGAAACTGAAGGCATGGTATCTGGTGACCGTGAATTCCACTAACCAACAATATTTATCTCTGCTTTTGGAGATTCTGTTACACCACGAAGCAGTAGCTCCTTATCTGCTCCACTTGGTCATATCCTGCAAATTTGAGTATAATTCCCACATGTTGTAGATGCATCTTTTTGACCATGAGTTTGGGAAACGTGTCCTCCAGCTGCTTCCTTTTCTTTTCTCCAGATAGGAGCCATCACAAAAGGCACACTGCAGGCATTAAAGAGAACTCCAAGGTGTCTGCTTCACAGGTAACAAGTGGAGAGTGCATTTCCTTGTTCTTGAGCCAAGAATTACAAACTTTATCTCTTAGTGGTTTAAAGTCGGTGACTTTGTACAAATCATGACTGGATTTTAAAGCCTTAGATGGTTGCATGCAAGGGTGGCCCAGCTTCGCAGGTAAAGCAAAAAAGAAAAAGAAATAGAAATCAGTGGTACATTAAAAAAATAATTGATGTTGTTGTTGAGAACATTTAGGTTCTACTCTCTTAGCAAATTTCAATTGTTACAACATCGTCTTATCCACTGTAGTCACCATGTTATACAGTAGAGCTTCAGAACTTACTCATCTTATAGCTGAAAGCTTGCTCCCTTTGACCACCCTCTCTTTCTCCTGCTTCCAGGCTCCTGATAACCACTTTTCTACCCTATTTCTAAGAGTTGACTTTTCTTTACATATCCCATATAAGTGATACCGTGTAGTACATTTGTTTTTATTTCTCTGTTGTCCTTGTAGTTCTATATGTACAGGTCAGTGTCATGTGAACTTCTCACCTTGTGAGGAACTTAAGGCTGTGCACTATATCTAGCTCCTGATGCCATTTTGACTGATCAAAATATCAATTGGGACCTATGGTAGCAGAAACACAATACATGCTTTATTAGCAATAACCTAAAAGGACTCAAAATGAGAAATGTTTTTGGTGAGCGTCAGTTTACATTTTAGGCACCATTGCTTTCTCAGAGTCTTACACTTTATTTATTTGGGACTCATTATGTCCCTCTCCTTACAACCCTTCCAGTCTGAGTGGTTTGTGTGAGTGGCTTTTGAATATATCATACCAATTTGTCTGTATTAAAAATGACATAAAAATAAAGCATCACAATCATCACATATTACGGGGCATAAATAAATGTAGATCCTTATTTTTCTTTATTCCTTTTTTGTTTGCTTCTGGACCGCTAGAAGAAACATCATTAACTTTTTAAAATTACAAAATCATACCCTTTAAAGTTGGATTAAACAAAAAGTTCGTACTTTAACTCCTCCTAGTAGAAATAGAAGGATTGAAAAGAGAGAATAAAACAGATGGGGAGGAAGCCATGATACTCATGTGCGGGGGAATGTGAGGGAAGAGAAAAGGAGTAGGGAGGTCAGGAAATGAGGGGTAGAAGGGACGGAGGCAAAAGGCAAGTTTACATTTTTGGAACCAGTTGCAATAATGCCTATTTGCCACAAGATCAGATCTGGAAACCACTAGGCTGGTCTCATGTCGTAACACAGTTGTAAGACTTGAACTTGTGCTGATGTCCTTGCCCGGCCACTCTGCTGCCTCAGTGTCCTTCATTATCACATCAGGATAAGTATAAGACCTCCCCCCCCCCCCGCCCACCACCAAAAGGGTAATAGCTTCCTCATGATATCGTTCAGAGAATCAAATGAGATCATGAATGTAACTTACAAATTTAGCCTGAACATTTTCACAACTGTGAGATGTTGTCATCTTTAAAGTAGCACTTTGTAACCTACCGTTTTCATATGCATTATAGTATCATCCTTCTAAAACTCTGTTGTCAGGACAGTAGAATTGGGTGTGAGGAAACAGATACCCCAATCCATCCTCCACACTGCATCCCTGCTCTTCCTTTTCCCCACCTTCCTCCTGAGATTGTGCCTGTAAAGCCGGTTGTCCCATTGTCATTCATGGGCTGTTAGTTTGTTCTTTACAAACCTATATCCGGGAGGCCAAATTCAGCAAAGCATACGCAAGAGGGATTACTGCTGCTCTGGCTTCACAAAAAGTTTGTTTCATTTGTTTTATCTTTTCATTCAAGTGTGCTGGATCAGACCCCTGCTGATCCTCAGCCTTATCTGCTACCATGTCTGTCATGGATTTTCAGGCAGTGCAGGAAAAAATAAGGGCGGGGGTGGGGTGGGGGGGGGGGCTTACAGTTGGCGGCCTTCTTACCATCCTCATCACATATACAGACAGATTGTCTTTCCAGTGAGCTATCTAAGCTCCTTCCCACTTACAGTTTCTCACATGGTGACCTATGGAAATCTACCATATGGATGTATCTTTATATGCATTTAAACATAATAATTAGCCTTTAGCACTCCAAAGTGTTGAAGCTTTATAATTCATTACTCTTTAGATAAGTAGAAAAGAGTAGTGAACTTGGGTTGAGGATAGAAGTCTGAATTTCTTTCTGTTCCTGCCAGGAACTGGCTGCCATCTATGTGATTTGGGGGCAGTATCTTCATGCTGCCTCCAAGTTTTCCATATATAAAGTTAAAGAGAGGAACTCAATGGTGAGAGAGATGTGGCAAGAGTGTTACTTCCTACCTCCAAGCCCATAGAAGCCAATCTAATATCAGGAACTTTATATATTTACTAACTGCTTTGGATTGGAAGTTTGTATCCCCCAAAATATATATGTCAAAACCGTAACTCCCAATATGATGGTATTAGAAGGTGGGCCCTTTGGGAGGTGATTAGGGTTCTGCCTTCATGAATGGGGTCATTGCCCTTATAAAAGAGACCCCAGAGAGCTCTCACCTCATCTGTGCTGTGAGGACACAGTGAGAAGATAGCCATCTGTGAGCCTGAAGAACTGTGAGAAATCAATGCTGTTTAAGCCACTCACATTATGGTATTTTTGTTATGGCAGCCCAATGGACTAAAACACCCTATAGTGTTTTAGGCTAAGACTTGAAGAATTGAAGAAGTGGTCTCTTAACTAGACCTTGAATATTAAGTAGGAATCATATAGCTACAGGTGAATGTAAGGCATTCCAGTTGATATCCAGAGATAGGATAGAACAGCATAGTCATTTATTCACTCATCCAGAGTGTCCACTCTCACAGTCACTATTCTGGGGTCTGGGGATTCAGCAGTGAACAAGACAAACAAAAATCATTAAGTTATCATGGAGTTTGCATTCTAGTTGGGAGAAAACTTGCAGTTCCTTTCATCTGAAGGAGAGAATGAATTCAAGAGAACAGTGGTAGTTGTGTGAAATTATACTGCGTTGGACAATTGGAGGGCATTCCATTCCAGCCTAAGTTTGAGTTTCATGGTAATGCATTGGTGCTATTCCTTTTTTAATTTTTTTTAATGTTTATTTATTTTTGACAGAGACAGAGTGCAAGTGGGAGGGGCAGAGAGAGAGAGACAAAATCTGAAGCAGGCTTCAGGCTCTGAGCCATCAGCACAGAGCCTGATATGGGCCTCGAACCCACAAACTGTGAGATCATGACCAGAGCCAAAGTCGGATGCTTAACCAACTGAGCCACCCAGGTGTGCCCCAAATTGGTGCTATTCTTAAAACCTGCTGCTGGGCCATGGGGATCAATAGAACCTTTCCTAACCAGAGTAACAATGCAGGGAAGAACAAGCCTTATGACCTCTTGAAGGTGATCACAGACAATAGAGCTATAGATGTGGGTTGGCTAAAGGAGAAGAGAAAGCCATCCATCCATGGTGGAAATATCTCAGGCTTTGGAGTCAGATTGATACTTTCTAGTTGTGGGACTCCAGAGGAGTTATTTAATTTGAGTGTTGGTTTCTTCTTTCGTCAAATAAAACCCAATTTATATGCTTACTGTGAGGATTAACTTACAGGATTGCTCTACTCAAATCTAGCAAAGTGCCCAGTGCTTAACTGCTTAATAAATGGTAATAGGGTATTTTAGGGCCAGCTTCTCTTAGGTGGGTTAAGAGCTTAGATGAGAACTTGGCAGAAGGGAGAACCTTGGCAGATGTTTCTGAAGAAGGATATCAACAAAGAATTATACTAAGCAACAAAAGAGGAGTCCTCCTCCCTAAGCTGAGAAGCCTTGGGGGCTGCACCTTGCTTTGCTGAAGAGAAGAAATGAGAGAAAAGAAGTGGTCTGCTAAAGTATGACAGACACAGAATTTAGATCACAAGTATGTCTTGTTAAATATTTCCATTGTGAGCTATGAAAACTTTAACTGAAACATCTGCCAGCAGATCACATTCTCTTTATGAAAAGTCTATTCATTCATGAAATGTGATCCTCTCCTCACTGGAAACCTGTGAGAAAAGCAGAGATAGATGATAGAATCTCTCCTACAAATTAAGAAACAGAGAACCAAAGAATAGTTTCACATTTCAGGCCCCGGCCATCCAGTAAAACATGGTAGGCCCAACAATATAAATCTTCTGATTTGGATTCCAAAATTCCTTCTTCTAGATCCATGCACATTTTTGCTGAGAAGCACTGTCCAATGAGGAATAAGAATCCTTTATGCCATTTCATTAAAACAAACAATTAAGTAGAGAATATGAAAAGCAGAAGCTATAAAGAATGGGCTCATAGATGCTATGACATGGAAGATTTCAAATAGAGCCAGCTTCAAATTCTGGCTATATTACTAGTTGCATGAAGTAGATAGGAATCTTATAAATTTGCAGTGAGCTATGATAATTATGTGTGTGCAATCATTGAGCTGTGTGCGTGGCCTGTAAGTATTAATATATGAAAGGTACAAATAACTCTGCTAAAGTTTCATCCATTGGATTGTATTGTACACTACTCCCCTCTACCTCCCAAAGCCATACAGTCAGCATTGGTTTGGCCAAGCCAGTGATAGATGGCTCAGAACTTTTAGGGCAACTTGCTCAAATGCTAGACAGCAGTCATTAGGAATGGCCTTCTTACATTGAGTTTAAATGTGCTAGTGGTCAAATGTGCTCACTGTTCTATGGAAAATAGGCTCTATATACTATTTCAACATATGATATTTCCTTTGAATTTCAGTTCTTAATATATTCAAAATATATATCGTATTGTACCTAATCTTCTTTAAGCTTAACATTTCAAGGTTCTTCAACTGGTTTATTAAGTAACATAATCTTCAGATGGTTTTCTACGTCTGTGACTCATTGTTAGCACAACTCTTTCGAAAAATAAAAACTGAGGCACCTGGATGGCTCCGCCAGTTAAATGTCCAGTTCTTGGTTTCAGCTCAGATCGTGATCTCACAGCTTGAGGGATTGAGCCCTGTGTCGGGCTCTGTCGTGACGGTATGGAGCCTGTTTGGGATTCTCTCTCTTCTCTCTCTGCCTCCCCTTCACATGTGCATGTGCTTGCTCTCTACCAAAGTAAGTATTTTGGAAAAATAAAAACCGGTTTGCTTGTTTAATCAATCCCACCAGTTCTATTGCCAATAGCAACATACATGTTTCTCTTCTAGCCATACTTCTTAAATACAATTGTCTTTGTTTTCTCTCTCCCATATTGTTTTCTTTCTCTCCCTTCTTCTCTCTCTGTCTCTATCTCAACTTAATCATGTGTGCTCTTGCACCTCTGTGAGTCACACTCTTCCTTGAGCCATTTTGTTCATGCAGTTGAATGAATTTGCTATGTATAACATCTGTACTTGGTCCTAAACCTTACAAATATTTCATCCTTTCAGAGGTTATATCAATGGGTACAAAGGTCATATCTTTCATTTCTATCCTTGCTACATGTCTGAGTTTTAATCATCCTTTACTACTTAAAAGCCTTCTCAATTTTATTCTTTGCCGTTTGGTATTGAGAAGTAATTTCCTTTCCCAATTCTAAAGATCTCGGAATTAATGAATTCTCTCTGCTCCCTTCCATTTTCACTTACAAGCTGGGCAACAGTTTTCTGAAACGATCTTTTTATTAATACGTTGCCAGATGGATCCAGAAGTACTAAATTCTCTTTCATGGCTGTTTTCTCTTAGACTCACAAGTTCATAAGATACATGATTTTTTCCCCCAAGTTACCACAGATATTTTTTTTTACCAAGTGCTTTGCCTCTGCAAAATAGAAAATAAGATCTTTCCAACTTCTGATCCGTTTTCTTAGCACCTGTCAGACAATTACCCCTACTTCAGAGTTTTGCTGCAAGAGTATCTGGTTTCTAGATGCCTTTACTACATTAGTCAGGAGAGGGAAGGTTGTGCTTCAGCAGTCAGCAAAGTCAAACTCTCAGCAATTAAGCCAAATAAAATATTTTCACTCATGCCACGTCCATGTCTCCTGAGGGCTCAGCTCCACGTCACCCTCAATCCAGGGTCTAGCATGATGGAGGAACTGCCACCTGGATTTTGCCCAGCTAAAAGCTGCTGGCTAGAAGATGCACAAATCACTTGCATTCAAATTCTGTTGGCCAAACAGGCATATGAAAAGATGCCTAACGTTGCTCTTCATCAGGGAAATAGAAATCAAAACCACACTCAGATATCACCTCACGCCAGTCAGAGTGGCCAAAATGAACAAATCAGGAGACTATAGATGCTGGAGAGGATGTGGAGAAACGGGAACCCTCTTGCACTGTTGGTGGGAATGCAAACTGGTGCAGCCCCTCTGGAAAACAGTGTGGAGGTTCCTCAAAAAATTAAAAATAGACCTACCCTATGACCCAGCAATAGCACTGCTAGG
This sequence comes from Acinonyx jubatus, assembly GCF_027475565.1. Lineage (NCBI taxonomy): Eukaryota > Metazoa > Chordata > Mammalia > Carnivora > Felidae > Acinonyx > Acinonyx jubatus. The sequence goes on from NC_069391.1 coordinate 16,740,915, forward strand.
AATTTACCCAAGGGATACAGGAGTACTGATGCATAGGGGCACTTGTACCCCAATGTTTATAGCAGCACTCTCAACAATAGCCAAATTATGGAAAGAGCCTAAATGTCCATCAACTGATGAATGGATAAAGAAATTGTGGTTTATATACACAATGGAGTACTACATGGCAAGGAGAAAAAATGAAATATGGCCCTTTGTAGAAGCGTGGATGGAACTGGAGAGTGTTATGCTAAGTGAAATAAGCCATACAGAGAAAGACAGATACCATATGTGTTCACTCTTATGTGGATCCTGAGAAACTTAACAGGAACCCATGGGGGAGGGGAAGGAAAGAAAAAAAAGAGAGGTTAGAGTGGGAGAGAGCCAAAGCATAAGAGACTCTTAAAAACTGAGAACAAACTGAAGGCTGATGGGGGGTGGAGGGAAGGGAGGGTGGGTGATGGGTATTGAAGAGGGCATCTTTTGGGATGAGCACTGGATGTTGTATGGAAACCAACTTGACAATAAATTTCATATATTAAAAAAAAAATTCTGTTGGCCAAACCAAGTCAGATGACCATGGACAACTTCAAAGTTGGGTAGAAGCAAAAGAACCCTAATGCAAAATGAGGAGAGGCAAGAAAGGGAAGATAGCAATCAAGAGACTTTGGCATCCTGCAAGGCACGGGGTGGAAATACTTCATAAAGGAGGAGAATGCCATCGGCAACAACCAACATGAGTGAGAAGTAAAGATGAGGACTTGTGGATAAGATGGTGACATGATTGGTAATATTTGAGGAATAAGATTCTATGCCAGGAACACTGAGGGACAGCGATCAACTCACCCTCATTAATACAAGTTTAAATTTACCTGAATTGCCTGAAAGTTTGCCTACACCCACAATGAACATTTCTGTAGACTCGGGATTGCAATGAGTGGAAATCAGTCTTTTAATTTTCAAATAGACTCAGATCCCTACTGAAAATCAGTAAGTTCCATATTTTTCATTCAGAGCTTTTTCAGTCCACCTGGATTGTGGAGGAAATTTGGAGGCCCACACAGCTCAAAAAAAAGGTTCAGCTTTCTTAGCAGAAGTCAACAAGTGCCGGTTACTATCACTACCACACACAGTCTTGTAAGAATAAAGAGACTCGGCCCCACAAATGATGTCGGTCGACTGCTGATCCAGTTTCCTGACCAGGTTCTTAGACTTTCAAGGACGGCCCATTCTATTGCTTTAGTGCTAAAACCAACTGTGGGTACTCCTCACTAGAGTTCTTAGATTGTACATCTTGGTATCTGCTTCTTTCACTCCCATATGCAGCCATGCCTAGGAAGACTGTCCTTCTCAATAATCATGTCATATTTAGAGGTGCCTGGGTGGCTCAGTTGGTGAAGCATCAGACTTCAGCTCAGGTCATGATGTCACAGTTCATGAGTTCAAGGCCCAAGTCAGGTTCTGTGCTGACAGCTTAGAGCCTAGAGCCTGCTTTGGATTCTGTGTCTCCTTCTCTCTCTGCCCCTCTCCACTCGTGCTCTGTCTCTCTCTCAAAAATAAACATTAAAACCATTTTTAAAAATGATGTCATATTTGGCTTATGTCTTCGTCCCATGCAGACTAAGAACTATTTTCCCTTTTTTCTGGGGGGTCCACACCACCAAGACTTGTGATATATGACCTTCCCAATGCTTAAAATCCTAACAGTCCTATTTTATCCCCTTTCTTAGATAATGGGCATCCACACATAGCTTTCTAGAGGCTGTTGACACCCTTCTAAGATCTTGTATGTGGGGAGATTGGGAGAATGCTGCTTTCATGAACTCAAAATGAATTTATTTCCATAGATATGACCATGTTGACTTTCTGTCACAGCCCTCTCATAGGTAAAGGCAAGCAAAACAAAACAGAAACCGATCAATAAACAAGCAAAACCTACATAATCGTTGTCTCTCGCAGAGCCTCCCATTAATTGTTCAGAGTAATTGTTCAGAGGATTCTTTATCAGTGACCATTTTATATTTTATAATTAATGTTTTAAAATGTAATGTTTCAGTAATAGAAAAGTAAGCTTAAGTGTCCAGATGCACTTGGCAATAAATGTTTGTTGAATGAATCCATGAATGCTATGCATCCAGTATTACAGACTGTTTATAGCTCTAAACAGCATCATCAATGCACCAGAAACACGTAGAAATACCTGAATTACCTGGGAGCATAACAGCAGCTGCTATATCAGCAGTTATTTTGCCAGTTGTTTAGAGGCTGCGAAAATTAGCACAAATTGGCAGAAACACTAGCAATATATCTAGGAGCCATTTTTGCCTAGAATAAAGGTGATTTCTTTAGATGAAACGCTGTCTGCAGGATCACAGAGGATGAGAGGCACACTGAGCAGAGATCAGCATCAAATAAGTACCAAGAACAAAAAGCTCTGTAGGAGAACTCCGCACAATGTACTGCTAAGTGGACTGTGACTAAGCTCTAATATCACACAGGCAAATATGTAATTTGCTTACCTATGATGACGGGGTGTGTAAGTATTGAGGCGATTTAAGAAAAAATTGAAAGGCTACCCAGACTGATGGGTAAGTGTACATGCATATATTCAACAGGATCAAACACATGGAATTTATTGTGGATTAGGCACTGAACTAGATTCTCATTACACGGGAGTGGACCTGTCAGAACCCAGCCCTCTTGAAACACACAACTCTGAATTTAGTACACGCTTCATAAGAAATTCCCTTGAGGAAGGCTAGAAGGGAAAGAAAAATCAGGATGACTTTGGTGATGAAAGACTGTACTTTCAGCCCCAAAGCATGAGGTCAAAAGTCACCCCAAATTTGTCAACACCAATTCACCTCCTTTATTCACAGCCTTCTCACCCCTGTTGCACAGGTGCACACATAGCTTCATGCATTCATTTTTGGTGACAGATGGACACCCTTGTGCCCATTCCCTGCTGGATCTTGTCTCCTTTTTCCTCCTCCCTTCCCAAGTTAGTTATCTGAGATTGCTCACCAAGTCTCCCTGTGGCACTTTTAATCTAATCTTTGTAACGCTGAGGTGAGGGTCATTTATAGATATTTTTCATAAAAACAATATTTCAGAGAAAATGAAAACCAGAACCTTGGTGGTCGGTCAAAAAGCCCATCAGGGCAATCTCCGAGGTTTGTCTCCCTCCACTGTTCAACCAAGGAATCAGCAAGACATTTATTTCTCTGCTTGCTTAGTCCCAGATGCATTGACCGGTGCCTGATCACCTCTTTAAATAGGGCAAAACCGGAGAGAAGGGATGAGAAGGAGAAGGGCACTACTGTTTGGATCTGTCACGTTAGGATAACCCTAATGCTGCTGTCGCTGATGCAAAATTCAACTCTAAAGAGCTGACAACATGCATTTTGCTTTCACAAACTCTCTCAGCCTTTAATGGAACCTTTCCCCTTGGTAACAATCTCAGACTCTATCCGGGGGGATGACTGGCTAAGGATGAGGAAGGCAGAGTTAGCTGAAGCCAGGTCTCCCCATTCAGACTCTGTCACCCTCTGGGCGTGTGGCTTGCCTGCCTTCGGGAGGTCACAGTCACTACCTAAATGTCAGTGTCTTCACCTTTCAAAGGAGAGAGGAATCTGCAAATGACAAGTCGAACAGAGTAATAAAATTTAGGAATTGGAAGTGAATTTAAACATCATGTAGCCTGACTTCCTCGCCGTCTTACAGGCAAACTAATGCAAAGAGTGTCACAAACCTGCTGCTCCTTAGAATCTCTTGGGAAGCTTTTTATGAAAGTACCATGCCCAAGCCCAGTTTACGGCAATTCCCATTTAAATGGTCTGGGACAAGGCTCATATGGGTCTTTTTAAAGGCTCCCTAAGTGATGCTGAAGTGCATCCCAAGAGCAAAACAACCCAGAGAATGACAACACAAAAGCACGGGCCTATAGAGAAGGGACACGCTGCTCAATTCTGCTAAAGGAGCTCCTGAAGAACAGAACTGGGATAGGAATGCACATTTAACATTCTAATACAATGCTGTTTCTTTATCTTCAATGGGCAGATGACCCACTCTGTCCAGCTGGGCGCAGTTTCTCCCTCCATTCAGCTACCAGAGCAGTTGTCACTTCAAGTGATTTATTTGCATCCTTTATATAGACTGAAGAATGTTACCTTCTCAAGAGTGGAGACCACATCTACAGCAGTCTATACTTTCCCTCTTGCTAGGGACTGTGATACTGGGTAGTGCACAAAGAAGTACATGCTGAACACTAGATTTCACCAATCCCTCTCTTCCAACCCACTTCCATACATCTCGTACCTTCTTCCCGACCTTCTTTACCCCAAGCTGTCTTGTCTTCTGCATACTTCCCCCACATTCCTTTTTCCCCCTCATTGCTTTAATGTTTCAGGCCTTAACATCTCTGTCAAACATTATTTCCTTTTTCTCGGGCAAAGGAACCTAACCCATTGAGCATACCCCCAAAGTACCAGCCACAATTACTAAAACAATTAGTACCTCTTGGGTATCTTGGGATTAGTTTCACTCTTCACTTATTCTTGGGATTGTGTTTAAAGGGCCATGAATGGATAAGCTCTTTTCTCCAAGGAAGCAAATGAAATTCCCCTGAGACAGCCCCAAATCTGTTGTACATTCTGATATTTGCTTCTGTTCCATTATCCAATTACATTTTGCTCTTTGCTGTGAATATTACCTGTCTTCCACCTGCCATGCCATCTAACACGCACACCTGTCTTATAGTACACTGATTTGAAATACCTTTGCTCTTGTTATTTATCCAATACCTACTTTCCTTTTTTTTTTTTTTTTTGTTAATGTCCTTCTTTCCCATATTTCAGGGGCAAGTAAAATTCTAGGTTGTTTTTTTTTTTTTAAGCCTTCCCTGGAGGCACCTGGGTGGCTCAGTGGGTTGAGTGTCCAACTTTGGCTCAGGTCATGATCTCCTGGTTTGTTAGTTAGAGCCCCATGTCAGGCTCTCTGCTGTCAGTGCAGAGCCTGCTTAAAATCTTGCATCTCCCCCTCTCTCTCTGCCCCTTCCCACCATGTGTGTGCTCTCTCTCTCAAAAATAAACAAACATTAAAAAATTAAAAAAAGACTTCTCTAACCTCCACCTCCCAAGCCTCTATTGATATCTGTCATCTCAACACAACTGATTCAAAATCACCTGTCTCATCAGGTGAGCACTTAACATAGTGTTAGTAAGAAACTATTTTTATTCTTTTCCCAACCAGAATGTAAGCTCAAGATATGAGATCTTTCTTCTGCTTCTTCTCTATCCCCAGTGTCTTCCCAATACAGTCCTGGGAAAATAATAACATGATTATCAGAAGCCAGAAGTACTGCACACTGGCTCTGTTAGATTTTACTCTAAGCATCTTCTAAGATTGACAGGCTTAATCCTAACAACCGTAGGAGGTTATCCTCATATTACAGAGAAAATGATACACAGAGAAATCAACTAACTCAAGTTTACATGACTAGTAAGTGGCAGAGACAATCTAACTTCAGAGCCCATGCTTTATATCACTGTGTAGTACAGTACTTATGTGCTCTTTGTGTGGTTATGAAAAACAAAGAAGATGGTAATGTAAGTCGCTTAGTACAGGGCCTGGCACACAATTCCTCAGTCAAGGGTAGATATTGTTATTACATAGAACAGTCTGGGCTCTACTTCTTATTGTGTGGTCTTGCATAGATCACCAATAATCTCTGTTACCACAGGCTCCACACGTGGTGGAGTTGGACAGTCAGCAGGGGCATTCAAATGCATGGGAGTGTTATTTTCATATGAGGAGCATTTCTGGTTGCCATAATGACTGGGGTGCTACTTGCCTTGAGCGGGGGTGGGGTAGGGGAGGAGGCAAGGACGTTAAATACTGAGCTCTTTTCATACCTGTACAACAGAGGTCATTCTTGCCCAAAATTCAAACAGCACTCCCAGTGAGTAACACTGGGCCAAGTATTTTTAAGGTCGCTACAAAACTTTAAACACCACAGCTTTAATATTGGGCTTCTTGCTAAGAGATGATTGCCTGTCAAAAGTTCCAACCTTTATCGCTTCCTAAAAAATCAGCTCAGCACTACTCATCAACTAGCCAGTATTTAAAACACAGGGTTATGTATTTATAATTAATATGGATTAGATACTATTTTCCATGCAGCCTGGAAGACAAGTCAATTTGGAGAGCCACACAGCTGCTCAATAATGTAAATGATGCCTATTTAAAATAGTGTATTGCATTGCCTTTTTAAAGTGTGGGAAGTAGTTTGGCATAGTTGGAAAAGTACAGTCTGGAAGCAGGGAAACCATTTCCCAATTCTGACTCTATTAATTATGAACTGTGTCAACTTGGGCATATCATTTACCTTTGTGGGACACTGTTTTCCCAAATGGGAAATTAGAGCAACAGAGTTTGTGTTAAGGATGCTGTAAGAATTAAAGTGACTGTATTTGGAAAGGCTGGTACTTGTTGGTGGCTCCATAAATGGTATCTATAATCATTTCTACTATTTTCATCATGCAAAGGATATATATTGGTTGCTTCTACTGTAATAAAATGGGAAATGCAATTTGGAATCTGGGCCTTGGAAGATAATTAAGTTTTGGTCTGGTGGATAAGTGGGCAACTTTGTGACCACAGAATGCAAAGGCCCTAATGTGTGTTTTCATTCATTCCACAAGTATTTCTTGAGTTGCTGTTGCATACTACACACTGTAATAGGCATCTACAGATGAATGAAGATGAACTCCTAGAGTTGGCACTCTGGAGGATTTTGCCTTGTATCTCTATAAGAAGTTGTGACCACAGGCTGCATTTGCCAAACTTGCTTTCACAGCGTTCAGGAACATCATCCTAGACCTATTGAAATGTTTCTATTCATCAGCCTTATTGCTTTTGCAAATAAAGTATGAATCCCCAAGTTCATTTAATCCAGGAATTTCACTTTCTGTAATATAGCACACAAGTGCGCACGCACATGTGTGTAAGTTACCTATATGCCTCAATAGCATGAATATCAATAGGCACAGTACTAACTCGTGGTTGCCTTGATTTTTCTCATTATTAAATTTGTTTGTAAAGATCCTTGGTCTATTACCTGAAAAAAAACGATTTAGTAGTAAAAAATGCTTAGGAAATGCAGGGCTTTGCTGGGTCTTTAATGTGCATCCAGATTCTCTAAGAGGCTGATACACTGTATTGAGCATTTCACAAATAAATTTGACCCGGGGACCCTCTTAATATTTTTCCTATTACATCTGACTTGATAACAAATGCCTGTAAAATCTTACATACCTATTACTCTTATCTCATGGCTTTCACTGACATATTTAGTGAACGTTGTTTTGAACACATGGCTTATAAGATTATGTTTCTCTTCCTGGACAAGTGAGAAATAATTTTAATTTTTATATCTGTGGATAGAGCAAACTAATTTTATTTTCAATTTAAGGATATCAGGAGACATTGCAGCCAGTATTCAATGTTTGAATTATTTCATTTAGGTCTCTTTTTTTCTCTGCCACAAAATACCAGTGATCTTTGAGTGACAGCTAACAAATGAACCTCATAAATTTGCACTCATCAAATAAGATTTGGGTGTCTATTATAATATATGTGCTATATAGTCTGCATTGAAGAAAGATAATTAAATTATGGCTCATGCCTCAAGGAGCTTATAGTCTAATAGAGATGACAGTTATGTTAATAGGCAATTATAATATAAGTAAATATTAGAAATAAGTCACAGAGAAGGAAGTGATTATCTGGTTGGGCAAATATCTGGGAAAAAAAGTGCTTATGACTAAGGCTGATGATTTATTGCAACCAAGTGGATACTATTTAAAGAAAATCACTCTCTACTTAGAGTTTAGAAACAAAGAAACAAGAGAACATCATGATGACAGTAGGTCAGGATACTTGAACTTCTCTTATCCACCTCAAAACTTTTCCAGGAGTGACTGGATGAAGACTTATTGCTTCGTAGAACCTATGAGAGCCATTGTACTTTGAGGAAAGACCGTGACCACCTAAAATAAGAAATACCTACAGTTTAAAAAAAATTTTTTTTTAATGTTTATTTTTGAGAAAGAGAAAGAGAGAGACAGAGCATGAGCAGGGGAGGGGCAGAGAGAGAGGGAGACCAGAATTCGGAGCAGGTTCCAGGCTCCAACCTGTCAGCACAGAGCCCGACATGGGGCTCGAACCCACAAACAGTGAGATCATGACCTGAGCCGAAGCCAGATGCTCAACTGACTGAGCCACCCAAGTGCTCCACCTACAAACACACTTTGAATTCCACCTCAAGAGAGGTGGATAACATATCTTCACTCTAAATTACCACCCCATCTGATAACTGTCAAAAACATTTTCTTCCACCGTACTCCCTAACAATGCTTCCCTTAGTTAAACCCAATTTGTGGAAAACATATCCCTGGAAAACACTGATGCTATCGGTAATAATAGTAGTTCTTCATTACATTTTGCAATGTCCTGTATTCCAGTATTTAATTTGAACCTAAATCCTGTTTGTTGGTTTCTATAATCTACATTGTATAATTAAGAGTACTAAGGCTCAGTGATATCAAATAAGTAACTTCATGTCACACAATAGCACGAATGCTACAAATCAGTGGCACAAATGCACAGTTGCCAGTCATTTGACGTAAGTTAGGTATTTTGGGGTTTTTTTTTAACCAAATTTTGTGAAGCCTATCTGTCTAAATACTGAGCTACCAAGAAAGCATCCTAAGTATAAATTTTGACTTAGGGTCATTATTATTTGTGAATTAGAGTTACCTTCTCAAGTTATGCAGAAGGTGACATCAAAACTATTCTTAAACAAAACATCAGCCTAATAGACCCATGAGAATTTATATACTGTTATAATTGAAAATAATAATAATAATCTTCAAAGTTATATAACTCACTTAACTGACTAGATCATGAGTTCTGATTGTTAACATGAAACAGATTCTTGAGATCTTACTCAAGGTTGTGTGAAATTGTCACCCAATTAACTATAATTCCACTTCTTTCTCACTCAGAAAAGCATACTGGAGTTTGAGTGACAATATAATGCATAAACTTAAATCTGCATGATCATAAAAAGTAAGCTATTGCAACCTTTTATACCTTAACCATTATTTTTAAGACTAATTTTAATATTCTTCAAGACAGACAAAGTCTCACCAGGGTGCCACAATACTATGATTTAGACTGTTGATTTATCCATTTATCACATAACATTTGTGGAGTTTTTTGCCTTTATAAAGTCATTGTTTTAAATTTTTTTAATGTTTATATATTTATTTTGAGAGAGAACAAGCATGTGCATGGGCAAACAGTGAGCCAGGTAGGGGCAGGGAGACAGAGAATGCCAAGCAGGCTCCATGCTGAGCCCAACGTGGGGCTCAACCTCATGAACTGCAAGATCATGACCTGAGCCACAATCAAGAGTCAGACGCTTAACCAACTGAGCCACCAGGCCCCTATAAAGTCTTATTTTAAAAGTACCTTCAGATATCAACATAGTTATTTAATCCTTGGCTCTCACTCAATCTTATTTAAAACTCACCAGCCCCTCCCCTGCTCACCCTCTGTCTCTCTCAAAAATAAAATAAACATTAAAAAAAATTTGCACCAAAATATCTGATAATTATAATAATAAAATGACTAGATAACTAGTATTGCTTTAGTGTTTTATAATTTACCAAGTACTTTCACACCTGTTATACTTGATCCTCAGTAATTCTGTAATGTGCTCAGCAATTCCCATTTTACAGATGAAGCTGAGATTCATAAAGGAAATGTTGGAGATATGAAAAATTATGCTTATTGACACTCTTATCATTCTAAGGTTAGTATGCCTGTAAAAGAGAAAAACTTTGGAACATACAAATCCAGGGGGAATTATCTCAGCCACCAAACCTGGGATTCTTAATTCCAATTGGTTTGTTCTGCATCAATACAGTTAATTAATATACAACTCCAAATTAGCTTTCGCAGGCAGGGAAATGTCAGCGGGTTTCTTCTTGTCCTCCTGCTAAGTGGAGGACATTAAATCATTATTACACATAATAGTTCCTAATTTGCAGGTGGAAATATTAGCTCCCAAATGCATAAAAATCATTCTGAGCCTGAAGGTCAACAGTTGCATATCAGATTGTTTTGGTTTCCTGCTGGTCACTTTACAACATGGTTTAATGGTTACCATAGTATCTTTCTTCCGTAGTGAATTGTGACCTGAACTTTAACTTTTCATTTTTGCTTAACTATGAGGTAGCTAGGAAACCAGATTATCAACTGCATTTTTCTAACATAGGAAAAGAATCCCAAAAAGGTTAAATGACTCACCAAAGGTCACACAGAAAATTTGACTGCTCTGTGGACCTTCCAGATTGGTGCAGGCTTTGGAAGGAACTGATCCACGTATATCTTCTTGCTTATCTAAGTGTCTCTTCTCTGCCCTTATAATTCTACATCCCATGACATTCAAGAAGACAGTGGAAAATGCATGGCTTTACCAGCAGCAAACATACCCTGTAAATAAGACTGCCATTAGTGGGGGACTCACTATTGCAGCATTTTATCTGCTGGATGGCCAATTCATTAAAACAGATATCTAGTGTTTTAATCACTCTGCCAAACCACCATCTGTTTTCATCCCTGCCTCTCCCAATCCTAAACATCCCCCATACCTTCTGCCATGGTCCCAATCAGATTTTGGTATAGGAATGGACAGCTTGCAAGTGGAATGTCAGGGGCCCATGCAATAATTCATCTTTTGGGCATGACAGAACAAGCTGTTGGATGCTGTGAATATGCATAGCAGGTCTTGCTGGGCAAAATCCTAGATCTGAAAGGAGAATGGCTCCCACTTGGTGGAAACAAATGCTTTCTTCCTCTCCTCACTCGACTCAAAATGCTTACCAATCCCTAGAGAAAGCCTAAGAAATATTTCAGAGCCCAGGAATAAGCCTCTTCGATGAAGGGGTTGTGAATTCCAATACTTAGGCGATGAATCGAGATCAAATGTGTCATTTATTATTAGAAATAGGACTATCATTTAATAGATTCTTACTATGAGTTAAGACAATGTTAATAAGCACTTTACATAATCTCATTTTAATTCTTAAACTTTCTGGGTAGTAGGTTATATTCCCATTTCATAGATGGATCAACTAAATGAGACTCTGGCTATTAAATGACAGAGTGGTCACAGCTATTAAATGACAGAATCTGCATTTGAACTTGTGTTTCTTTGACATTAAATCCTATACCCTCAATGACTATATTACCTGCCCCCTGTCAAGTTTCATAATGCCATGGAGATATTAACAATGGTCTGCTTTCAGTGATAATTTTATGTTATATGCTATGGCTTACAATATTATTGCCTTTTTTATTTTCACTGTAACTGTTAACAAAAACAAACTCTAGTTCAGAAGGTTAAGTTATTTTGTACAAAATTATTCAGCAGAATCTCAGTAGGATAGGTCTTTTGGTGTCCCAGCCCAAAGCTTTTTCTAAGCAAAGTTTAGCCATGAATACACGTCCAAGCCCTTGATAAACTGGACAGTTTTTTTTCCAAATTAGGAATGAACCTCAGCCTTGCCACCTCTCCACTTTTCTAATCTGCAGAGGCCAGGTGCACATATTCATGTCCAGCAGTGTACTGGAGCTATCTCATAATGGTCCAGCATTCTGGGTTCTATAAAGTCAAATTGGTAGACCAGGCAGGTCCAGCCACATAATTTGCAGGCTCCAAAGCAAAATAAAAATGCATGGTACCTTGTTTCAAAATTATTAAGAATGCCAATTCAGCAACTATGGAGCATTAAAGCATGAGAGCCTTCTGAGTGTGGGATACTGGGCACCTGCACAGGTCACATGCCCATGAAGCTGGCTCTGTCTAAATCTACAAGAGAGGTCCTGTTTTCCTCCACCTTATTCTTCTCATATTACCCAGAGTAGAAAGAATGTTAGAGTAAGAGGCTGTAGTCCTTGGTCTTGGTTAGGGTGTATGGTTAACTAGCTTTTTAATTTCAAGTTTGTCATTTAACCTCTGGTGCTAGGAGTCCTCACAATCTGTAAAGTCCACCCAAACCGTCCCAGCCTATAATGCGTAGGCCTTCCAATTGCCTCCCTTGCTCTACCTCATTTATCTTTTCAATTTCCCTTAGTGCCGAAGCAAATCTGAAACTTAGTTGGCCTCCGTAATACTGTACCACAATCAACCATGGTTTTCACTTTTCCCAGCCTCATCACATGCTGGGGAGTCACTTCTCCCACTGCAGTTACCAGGTCACCATAGCTCACGCCACATCGTCTCATCAGCTCAGATGCGTACCCTGGACCATTTGAAGAAAGTTATTTTAAGATTGTTAAAGAGACAAAAAAAAAATGTTCCTGTTTGTTTATTCTAACAACTCCATGATAGTGAGGGGAAATAGCAGGAGATTTTCCCCTAAGGGACACATTTGTTAAAATCATGTATTTCTTAGTTTTTTTTTTTTAAACAAAGGTTTCTGTATCATGAAGATAAGCAAAGCCATACTAAAATTGCTTATTTAGGTACACTTCAGAATAAAAGTCTTTCTTCAAACCGTAACCTCTATCTTGTGAAAAATTACAGTGATACCAACCTAACCTATCTTTTGTCTATCTCCAGTTTTCCTCCACTTGTCCTCTCTACCAAAAATAAATAAATTTATTCTGCTTTTATCTCACTCCCATTCCTGAGTCCAGACTGAATTTCTTTCCTTTTTACTTTAAAACTCTCTCTGAGTCATCTTCAGATCCCTCAGTCCCCCAACCTCTATCACCGCCACTGCCGTCATCTCCTACCAATGACTTTCAAAAACGTTTCTCCCTACCTTAAGGAGTATATTTCTATAGCTCTGCATTCAAAAGTCCTTGCTTTTTGTTTGAGCTAGATTTGGGAATTTTATAAAATGTACTCCTTCAAAGAAGAGCTCAGATTCCTGCTTTCTGACTAAACTTTCCTGACTTCTATCCATCCAAACTGATGTGATCTTTTGCTTTGCGCAGCCCTTTCAGAATATTTATCACTTCTTAAGGTTGGTTAAAAGTATGTATGCACATGCCTCATCACCCCATCTGGCTTGTAGGCAACATGAGGACAAGAAAGCATGTCTTGATTAGATTGGAGTCATGGTGAGTGTTTGTTGAGTGAATGACTGTGAACTGTTATCAGAGAGACAAGTTAAAACAGGAACAAGTGGAATAGACTCTTATCTCAGCTGACCTCTCCCCCTTGATGTTCCTTGTTCATGTATCTCAACTTCTGAGTCTATCAAAAGCCAAGTGAAGAGGCTGTTTCTCTGAGATCATTCGTCTGTCCTGTTAATTTGTGTTAAGTGGCACTATATCAGAGCCAAGCTTTTAAGTCCATTAAAAGTCTTACAGCTTCTCTCAAAGTTGAGAACACTATTAAAGACAACATCAATCCTGTAGCTCTGCTCTACACTCAGGACAAGCTGATGCTTTCAGTCCAGGTCTCAAGATCAGCTTCAGGACCTCCAGAATAACCCTATGGAATGACAGCAGGCTGTGGAGTGTCACTTCTTCTGAGATAAGAAACAGGCTGTCCTAAACTCAAGAATCCCTCATAAAGATATCAGCTGGAGAAGAAATAAACATGCTGGTGATGAGGCATGTGCATGCTATTATCCTCAAATGCCCTCATCTCTCAAGCTTTATAATGCACTTTTTTAAAACTCTTTTTAAAAACAACAAATTTGACAGGCCAGACACAGCTCACTAACCTGGAAGATTTGTTTTAAAAATACTGATTTCCACATACCATCTGTAGAGAATTTCCGGGGTGAGGCTCAAAATTGTGTATTTTTAAAAGTTCCCTATGTGATTTTTATTTGTAGCTAGGGCTTAGAACTTCTGGAAGCCTATTGCAGACTGCAAAGCAATTTAACGTCAGCTATTATTTCATTTGGTGTTTACAGAAATAGCTAGGAATAGTATTCCCATTTTAGGAATGAGAAACCAAAGCTTGGAGAGATCTGATGACTTAACCTAGCATGAGTCCTAACTTTGGTCTTCAGTTAGAAAATAAGCTCAGGTCATCTGAATCCCAGTCCAAGGCCTGCCCACTGTTCGCTTTGAGATCTTACAACTGTAGTTACCAACAAATTATCATGAACTAATTTATCACACTGCGATAAAAAGGATGAGAAACTAGGGTAGTACATTTTCAACAGAAGAAGAACCACACGAGCAAGAAAAGTTTATATGATGGGGAAGCCCTTATTTATTTTTTTAATTTTTTTTTACTGTTTATTTTTGACAGAGAGAAAGACAGACAGACAGTGAGCAGGAGAAGGGCAGAAAGAGAGAGAGACACACACACAGAATCTGAAGCAGGCTTCAGGCTCTGAGTTGTCAGCACAGAGCCCAAAGTGGGGCTCGAACTCGTGAGCCATGTAATCATGACCTGAGCTGAGGCTGGACGCTTAAGCAACTAAACCACCCAGTTCCCCTGGTGGGGAAGCCCTTTAAAAGCCTTCTTCTATTTCCATTTTTTCTATTTTTTTTCTTTCTCGTCTCCATCACAGCTTTTCTTCTTTCTTCCCAGGCAATGACTTAGAACCATTACCAATACGAAAAAATGTTAGATCGCGCAGTTTCAATTAAAAAAAAAAGGAGAGGATGGGAATGAAATGTGCACACATGTGCCAAGGTTCTGAACTATTACTGCTATGTGGAGGGTTGCCCCTCTTCTCATGTTTTTTGCCCCTGTCTTTCTAAAAATAAGATCCTTCTCCAAAGATAGAAATAAGTGCTGATTTGATCAGTTGGAGTGCAGGCCTTCTACGGGGCCATATTTTATAATTGTGTGGGTTTACTCTGCCCCAAAGATTAACACCTGTGTGCATCTCTTGTCTCTTCTTAATAAGACTTACATGTACAAATGTATTTGGAACTTCAGTGTATGGGAGGCATGTCAGATAAGTGAAGAAAGGAGAGACTATTTTCAGGGCACCTGGAAGGCTTAGTTAAGTGTCCAACTTCAGCTCAGGTCATGATCTCACAGTTTGTGGATTCAATACCCGCATTGTGCTGACAGCTCAGAGCCTGGAGCCTGCTTCAGATTCTATGTCTCCCTCTCTCTCTGTCCTTCCCCTGCTCATGCTCGCGCTCGCTCTCTCTCTCTCTCTCTCTCTCTCTCTCAAAAATGAGAGAAATTAGTAAACATTTTTTTGAAAAAAAGAGACTTTTCAGTTAAGCTAATAAAATGTTTATTCATATAGAAAATGATAAAATTGGACAACTCTGTCACTTCGTATACATTATAATTAGAAAGGAAAAGATTTATTTAAAAAGTCCAGAATCTAGGGGCACCTGGGGGGCTCAGTTAGTTAAGTGTCTGACTTCAGCTCAAGTCATGATCTCATGGCTCATGGGTTCGAGCCACAAGTCAGGCTCTGTGCTGACAGCTCAGAGCCTGGAAACTGCTTCGGATTCTGTGTCCTCCTCTCTCTGCCCCTTCCCCACTTGCACTTTGTCTCTCTTTCTCACAAGAATAAACAAACATTTTAAAAAATGTAAAAAGTCCAGAATCTAGCTATTTATCTGCAATTTGGCCAATAGCATCCTCACTGGTCCCCGTAACGTTACCTTGACCCCAGTGTCTCATTTCAACACTGCAATCTTAGCGATACTTCTAAAAAATAATTCAGAACCCAATAGCTTAAAATCTTTAATGCTTACCAAGCTCATTAGCAGTGTAATCCAAAATCCTTAATATGGCTCATTAAGATGTTTCATGATTCTACCACAGACTACTTGCCTGACCTCAACTGGTAAGGTTCCATTTTCCATCAGTCAAACTACTGCAGATGCACAGGCGTCCTTGCTCTTTCTCAAATAGGCTAAGTTTGTTCTTGCCTCAGAGCCTTTGCACCTATCCTTCCTTATCCTAGAATATTCTGCTTATAGACATCTATATGATTTTTTCTTCATTTTCTGAAGGTATTTGATCAAATTTATTATTACATAGATCTTCTATGATCACAAATGTATACTTTTTAAAAAAATATTTATTTTGAGATAGAGAGGGAACATGAGCAGGGGAGGAGCACAGAGAGAGGGAGACAGAATCCCAAGTAGAATCTCTGCTGACAGTGCAGAGCCTCATGCAGGACTCGAACTCCTGAGTCATGAGATCATGACCTGAGCCAAAACCAAGAGTTGGACGCTTAACAGACTGAGCCACCCAGACACCCCACAAATATATACTTTTCATGTCTCTTCTGCCTATCATTGTGTCAACCACAGTGTCTGCACTTAGAATTCATTAAATTCATTATCCTCCATTCATTATTCTACTACCTTTTTATTTTATTATTTCTATTATCATTGGACATATGCTGAATCATCCTATATTAATAACCACAAATTTTTGGTGTCATAGGTAAAAAGAGATTGATTATAATAAGGTTTTGTTTATTCTAAAGGTCTGTCTTGGGCTGGTGGAGGGGGTGGCTCTGTTCATCTTACTCAAGAATTCAGGAAAACAAGCAACCACCATTGAAATATTTCCAGTTACTCTGTCAATAGAAAGAGGTCTGATCAAACTCAACCTAGACATCAGCTTGAATATCCCTTCATGGCCATATTTATTTCATCTTCTGTGAAATTTCTGCTTATAAATCTTGCCCTTTTTTATTGTGTTTGTCTTCTTAATAATTTGTAGAAGTTATTTATTTACTCTTGGTACTAATCCTTTCGTAGCTATGTGCATTGTAAATATCTTCTCCCCATTTCTCTAGTATTTTCATTTACTATAAGGTCTTTTGATAATAAAAGTTATTGGTTCTGTTAGAGAAAATGTATTACCAAAATCCATCTCCTATTTCCAGATGAAAGCATCCGAGTTATCAGTCTTTCCTTGTCAAGATGGAATCCTGGAGACCAATTAGGAGACTATTAGGTAGTGGTTATCAAATTAGAAAGAAATAGTTGGGATCTGGATAATTTGAGAGTAGAATGGAAAGAATTTCATGATTAATTAGGGATAGGGAAGGTACATAAGGAAGGAAAGAGGAGTCAAATATAACTTTAAGATTTTGGGCTTGGCCAATTAGAAGAATGAGTAATATGTTGGATTACAAATGTAAAGGAGCAGATTTGGGGAAGACAATCAAGAGTTTGGTTTTGGTCATGCTTATTTTGAGATATTATCAGACATCTAAAAGCAAATAGATGAGGCACATGGATAGATGTCACAGAATTCATGGGTGATAATGAATTTAGACATGAACATTTGGAAGTCGACAGCATACAGAAGGCATTTCAAACTGTGGGATAAAATACACATACTTACAGAATTTGGTAAATGGTGCAGAGAAAAAAGTTCAAAGACTGAGCTCCCAGGAATTCCAATATGTCCTAATCAGGATAAAGAGGAAACTAAAAAAAAAAAAAAAAAGGAGGAGGACGAGGGGGAGGAGAAAAGAAAAAAAAGAAGAAAAGAAGAAAGAAATGGCCAGTGAGATAGGTGGGAAACCAAGAGAAAGCAGTGCTCCAGAATCCAAAGAGAGAAAAATTATAAAAATAAGAGAGTGATCAACTCTGTCCAGGTAAAAGAGCGAGACAAAGAAATTACAATTACGTTTGGCAATGTGGAGGTTTTTGGAAAACTTGACAGAAGTAATTACAGTGCACTTTGGTGAGTGGAGTTTACTAGAGTGGTTTGAGAAAGATTGTAAAGCTAGGTGATGGGGAAAATATAAACAATTTTTGTGGAGAAGGTTTTTATTTGTAATTTTGGTTTTGTTTGTTATTTTTTTAGGGGAACAGGAAAATATAGCAGTAATTGCATGGAATTTGATAACAAGGAAGTTTGGGGGTTTTTTTGTTTTATTTTTCTGTTGTAAAGAAAAGCACAGCACTTGTACTACTAGGTATTTACCCAAAGGATATAAAAAATACTGATTAAAACGAATACATGTACCCTGATGTTTGTAGCAGCATTATCAACAATAGCCAGATTATGGAAAGAGCACAAATGTCCATCGACTGATGAATGGAAAAGAAGATACACAGTGTGTGTATATTGTATGTATGTGTGTGTGTGTATATATATATATATATATATATGTACATGTATATATATATGTATGTATATATGTGTACATATATATATGTACACACACAATGGAATATTACTCAGCCATCTAAAAGAATGAAATCTTGCCATTTGCAATGATGTGGATAGAGTTAGAGTGTATTCTAAGCAAAATAAGTCAGAGAAAGACAAATGCTATATGATTTCATATGTGAAGTTTAAGAAATAAAACAGATGAACATAGGAGAAGAGGAAAAAGAAGAGAGGGAAACAAACCATAAGAGACTCTTAATGGTAGAGAACAAACTGAGAGTTGACCGAGGGAGGTTAGTGGCACATGTGCTAAATGGGTGATGGGTGTTTTGGAGAGTACTGGTTATGATGAGCATGGGGTGTTCTGTGTAAGTGAGGAATCACTAAATTCTCCTAAAACCAATGTTACACTATATGCTAACTAGAATTTAAATAAAAATTTGAAAAACAAAAGGCAAAATCCCAAACCATACAGCATGACTATGCCAGTAGGAATGGCCTAGTAAAAAGGAAAAATTTGACAGTGAGGAAGTGATGTCCTTCAGTGAGTAAGATGCAAAGGGCTGGCTTAAGATAGGACCATGGACAGCTAGTCCACTAGAGCTGAAAATGAAAGAGCATATGAGGATATAGAAGCAGACATGTTAGTACATTTAGGGAGGGAGATTTTTATATTATCCCCTGCCTTTCCAGATCTCAAATTCCATGATTATACCCCAGTACCCTCATGTAATTGACCCCATTAAATAATGGTGGGGGTGATTTCCCAATGTCATTTAGAAAATTATAGACACATTCAGGGCCAGAAATTTAGTCTTCTGATGACTATATCTGCAATATTTAGTTCACTCATACATTTATTAGGTAGATTGTTATTGAAATCCACTTGCCAAGAACTCTTCTAGACACTAGGAATAAGCAGTGAATGATATGATTTCTTTCAGTATATTTTAATCTAAAATGTGAGACAAGCATATTTGCATAGTTAATTTGAAATGCCATAAGTTCTACAAAAACAAGACGACTGTGCAGTAAGAACAAAATATTGGGACTGACCTAAGGTAGCTGGGGAAAGAGAAATAATTGATAATCTGAAATTTGAAGAATAAGTAGGACTCGTGTGTGAATTAAAGTCTAGGAAGCATGGGTAAGAACATTGAAGGAAGCACAAATATCCTACAAGAGCACCTCAAAATATTCAAGTGTGGCAAGGGAAATGAGAATAAAGAAAAAAGGAGTATAAGTTCCAGGAATAGGCAGGAATCATATTACATAGGGATGTAGTTAAAAGTTCATATTTTGCCTAGAGAATATCGAGAAGAGATTAGTTTAAGCTATGGATCAGCTAGAGCAGATCTGTGTTGCAAAAGGATAACTACATTGTATAAAGAAGAAAGTGAAGAAAACAAATACATATTCAGAGAAAATGGTTGGACTATTATTAAAGTAATAGATGTGTGAAATGATGTTAGCATACAGTAAGTTGGTTTATGGAGAGATAGGGAGAATTGGATGGATTTGAGAGATATCCAGGAGTGTGGATTGATAGATAGGATACGATGGTAGGTGGTTTGTAAGAGAGAGAGAGAGATACTTTGGAGGATGACTTTAAGGATTTGCATTAGAATATATAGGTTGATGGTGGTGCCCTTACAAAGAAGAGAAGGTTTTAGAGTCAAAAATGAGTTAGTACTGGACAAATACAATGCCAATTAGATGTCAGTGGTATTTTCAGGCAAAGGTAACAAACATAACGTACCAAATACCAGCCAAGTGCTATATTGTGTTCTGTCAATAGAGAAATAAAAGTCACATTCTACCCTCAAAAAGCTCATAGTTTAGCAGCTCATACTCTACATTGCTATAGCACCTTTCTCATTCTGAATCTGCTACCAGATCTGAAAGTTCAACTTTGTTCGAGGATGGCTGGAAGGAAGAAAAAAAAATCCAAGTCGATATACTTCAACTAGGCAACAGTTACTCCTAAAAAAGATCAGAATGTGGTGTGAAATATGCTAATAACATTTATGCAAATGAAGGTTCACTGTATTAACTACAAGATCAAGGGATAACTGCAAGTAATTTGGTAATGGGCTGTAATTACCCTTCCATCTATAGCATAGGGGATGAGGGTGATTCATGAATCAAACACTGTTACTAAATACTGTTGCATTTCATCAGTGCCTTCCCTTTATCATTGTATTTGAACATACCTAGAAAGCTATTACAAAATAAACAAGTCATTTTTACTATCAGGCTAAAGTAGAGAGAACAGTTTATTCTACTTTTTTCCTTTCCCTTTTTTTTTTCTCTTATTCTTGACTTGATAATGCCTGATAGAGAAGTCTTTCTTAAAGTATTAGCAACTAGGGCTACAATTCCACATCTTCTAAGAACTAGCTTTGTGACTCTGGTAAAGTTATCAATCTTCTTTTCAACTGAGTTTCCCCATTATTCGTACAAGGATATTAACATTTGTAATCGCCTCTTCAAAAGCATCAGAAATGACTGCTTTTTATTTACTTAGAAACATTTAAGACCATTTTTCTTTTTTACTTTTTTTTTGAAGTATTTTCAAAAGTTGCACAACAAAGAACTTCCCTCCGACCCCAACTGAATCACGTGAAAAGAAGTTTTCAAAGTGATGTCCCACTCCCTCTGAATACTTAAAGATGTTTTCCTACTAACATGGTGTTATTCTATATAGTCATGGCATGGCTATAAATGTTAAGAAATTAACACTGATATAGTCTACTTCCTACTGTTTAACACATAGCACACATTAGGTGTTTGTGAGTTTTTCCAGTGACATGTTTTGTAGCAAAAAGAATCCGTGTAGTATCATGTGTTCTATTTGGTCCACACATCCTTCAGTCTCGTTCAATTTGAAAAAGCTGGTCAGTCTTTCCTTGACTTTCATCACCTTGAACTTTTTGAATATTAAAGCCAATTATTTTATAAAATATCCCTCAATTTGGATTTGTCTGATCTTTTCTCATAATTAGATTTAACTTACGCCCTTTCATTTTTTAGGGGAGGAGGCAGAAATATAACAATGTGTTTTTATTGCATTCTGTTGGGTGGTACATGGTTTAAATTTGAACCAGTGATTAATGCGGTTTCTGCCAAGTCTCTCTTTTGCAAAGTTATTCTTTTTCTCTTTGAAAAAAAAATCAGTATTTGTGGGAGATATTTAAAATATGTAAACAGCCCATTTATCTTCAGACTTTTTTATCCACTTGTTTTCATGTTTGTTTACTTTTCTTCATTTATTTATTTCATGTTTATTTATTTCAAAGTTTATTTTGAGAGACAGAAAGAGTGCAAGTGAGGGAGGGACAGAGAGAGAGAGAATTCTAAGCAGGCTGCACGTTATCCATATGGAGCCTGACACAAGGCTTGATCCCATGAACCATGAGATCATGACCTGAGTCGAAACCAAGAGTCAGACACTTAACTGACTGAACCACCCAGGCATCCCATTCATTTACTTTTTTATTTGCCTGATTTCGTTATCACTCATATGCTTGAAATAGTATTTTCTGAAATTCTGTCATTCATTTTAAATTTATTACTTGGCATTTTACTGTAATGAGATGTTTTCTCATCTTCTAATTTGTTCATTTCAGATATACCTTTATGAACATATCAATTCCTATTTTATTCAAGGTGTAATTTGCTATTATTTTATTTATTTGGATTATCTTAGATTTGGCCAGTAGGATCTCCTTGAAATGGATTTTTTTTTCCCCAGACATGTATCCATGGTTCTCTGAGCCCTCCTTAACCATTGGCACAATAAGATCTTCCAGGCACTTCTTGTACTTCTCTGGCCCCAGCTTTGGAGTCAGCCAATTATTCAAAGATCTTTTTTTTTTTCTTTTTAGTGGAGGATAGTAGTTGGAAACCAAGATCCGGATACAACATGTGCTCATTGAGCTGGATAATGTGATACCATGCATGGATTCCAGCTACTTTGGAAATGCTGCCCCCAAATACATGTTGACTGTCAAACCCTTTCAGGGACTAACCTCACCTGAAGAAAGCTATCTTGCCCAAGGTCATCTCACTATTAGAAGTACCACCACAGTGAGTTACTGTTTATTAAAAGCTCTGGCTGCTTGCTTCAAATCAGTAATATCCTGAATTACAATCTCAGTTCCAGAGCTTCCCATGAGGCCAGCTGGAGTCTTGATTGGGTCTGCATACTAGCTTAACTTCTTTCTTTGCCCAGTTCTGCTTCTCTCCCCTTCCTTCCACTAGTGTGATTTCCCAAAGGCCTGTCTCAAAGTCTGCTTTCTAGGGAATGCAACCCTAGGAGGTATGGCATGTCACTGTGCTCATGTCCTCTCAATGGACAAAGCTAGGAAATACATGTATGCATTTCTTCTACTTAAATCTTTGTCTCTAGCGATTTCTCTATATATTTATCTATATAGTGAGCATCACAAAAGTGGTAGGAAGAAAATGGCCCTCCGAAGAAGTCCACATCTCTGGAGACTGTAAATATGTTAGGTTGTATGTTAAGGGAAAATTAAATTTGCAGATAAGATTAAAATTACTGTTTGACTGACATTAAAATAGGGATGTTAACCTGGAGTATCTGTGTGGATCCAACATAGTAACAAAGTCTTTTTTTTATTAAGCTTTTTATTTAAATTCCTGTATAATAAATGTACAGTATTATATTGATTTCAGGCATACAGTATAGTGATTCAATAATTCACAGTGTTCATCATAAGTGTATTCTTTAGTCCCCATCACCTATTTCACCCATATGCCTTGCATACCTCCCCTCTGATGACCATCTGTTTTCTGTAGTTAAGAGTCTGGTTTTTTTTTTTTTTTGGTTTGTCTCTCTTTTTCCTTTGTTGGTTTGTTCTGTTTCTTATATTCCATATATGAGAGAAATTGTATAATATTTATCTTCCTCTGACCTATTTCACTTAGCATCATATTCTCTAGCTCTATCTGTGTTGTTGCAAATGGCAAGATTTCATTCTTTTTAATGGCTGAATAATATGCCATTGTGTATATATACCACATCTTTATCCATTCCTCTATCAATGGACAGTTGGGTTGCTTCCATAATATGACTGCAATACTACAGTAAACATAGGGACATGATATCCCCTTGAATTAGTGCTTTTGTATTTTTTGGGTAAATACCCAGTTTTGCAATTACTTGACCATAGTGTAGTTCTATTTTTAACTTTTTGAGGAACTTCCATTCTGTCTTTCATAGTGGCTGCACAAGTTTCCATTCCACCAACAGTGCATGAGGTTTCCTTTTTCTCCACATCCTCACCAACACCGTTTCTTGTGCTCATGATTCTAGCCATTCTGAAAGGTGTTAAGTGATATCTCATTGCAGTTTTGATTTGCATTCCCCTGATGATGACTGATGTTGAGCATCTTTTTATGTGTTCATTGGCCATCTGGATGTCTTCTTTGGAGAAATGTCTGTTTATGTCTTCTGCCCATCTTTTAATTGGGTTATTTGGTTTTTGGGTATTGAGTTGTATCAGTTATTTAAATTATGGATACTAACCCTTTAGGAGATATGTCATTTGCAAATATCTTCTCCCATTTAGTAGGTTGCCTTTTAGTTTTGTTGATTATTTCCTTTGCTGTGCAGAAGCTTTTGATTTTAATGTAGTCCCAATAGCTTATGTTTGCTTTTGTTTCCTTTGTCTGAAGAGACATCTGGAGAAGTGTTACTATGGCCAATGACAAAGAAAACTACTGTGTTCTCTTTTAGGATTTTTATGGTTTCAGGTCTCACATTTATGTGTTTTGTCTATTTTGAGGGGTTTTTTTTTTGAATGGTGAAAGAAGTTGTCTAGTTTCATTCTTTTGCATGTGGCTACCCAATTTTCCAAACACCATTTGTTGAAGAGACTGTCATTTTCCCATTGTATATTCTTTTCTCAATTGTCAAAGATTTATTGACCATGGAATTGTGGATTTATGTCTGGGCTTTTTTATTCTGTTCCATTGAGCTATGTGTCTGTTTTTGTGCCAGTACCATGCTCTTTTAATTACTACTGTTTTGTAATATAACTGAAGTCTGGAATTGTGATACTTCCAGTTTTGTTTTTTTCTTTTTTGAGATTGCTTTGGCTCTTCAAGGTCTTTTGTGATTCCACACATATTGTAAGGTTGTTTATTTTAGTTCTGTGAGAAATGCTGTTGGTAATTTGATAGGGATTGCATTAAATCTGTAGACAGCTTTATGTAGTATAGCCATTTAATCAATTATTTGTTCTTCCAAGCCATGAGCTTAGAATATCTTTCCATTTCTTTGTGTCATCTTCAGTTTCTTTTATTAATGTCTTAGTTTTCAGAGTACAGTTCCTTCACCTGTTAGGTTTATTCCTACGTATTTTATTATTGTCGGTGCAATTGTAAATGGAATTGTTTTCTTAATTTCTCTTTCTGTTGTTTCATAATGAGTGTATAAAAATGTAACATATGTCTCTGCATTGATTTTGTATCCTGCGACTTTACTGAATTCATTTCAGGAGTAGTTTTTTGGTGAAGTCTTTAAGGTTTTCTTTATATAGTATAATGTCATCTGCAAATACTGAGAGTTTTACTTCTTCTTTACCAGCTTGGAAGTCTTCTATGTCTTTTTGTTGTCTAGTTGCTGTGGCTAGGACTTCTAGTATGTTGGATAAAAGTGAGAAGAATGGACATCCTTGTCTTGTTCCTGATCTCAGAGGAAGAACTCTCAGTTTATCCCCATTAAGGATGATGTTAGCTATGGATTTTTCATAGGTGGCTTTTATCATGTTCCCTCTAAAACTACTTTGTTTGTAGTATGTTGGAATTATGTTGTACTTTGTTAAATGATTTTTTCCGCATCTATTAAAATGATCATATGGTCTTTATCCTTTCTTTTATTGATGGAATGTATCACGTTGATTGCTTTGTGAATATTGAACCACTCTTACATCCGGGATTAGTACTTTTTGACATTTTAATTTTGCCATTTTAATTACTATGTGTCTTGGTGTGGATATCCTTGGGAGGATTGTTGGGTAATTTCTGTGGCTCCTGGATTTGTGGATGTCTGTTTCCTTTCCCAGATTAGGGAAGCTTTCAACTATTATTTATCCAAATAAATTTTCTGCCTCCTTTTCTTTGTCTTCTTCTTCTGGGATCCCTATAATATGAATATTATTACACTTGATGGAGTCACTGACTTCCTTAAGTCTTTTTCATTTTGTGTATTTTTTTTCTCTCATTTGTTCAGCTTGGTTACTTTCCATTAATCTGTTTTCCAGGTCATTAATTTGTTCCTGTGCTTCCGCTAGCCTGTTATTTATTCCACCAAGTTTATTTTTAACTTTATCTATTGTGTTCTTTATCTCTGATTGGTTCTCTTGTAATCTCTCTGTTAAGGCTCCCACTGATGTCCTCCATTCTTTTCTGAAGTACAGTGAGTATCTCTATGAACATTACTTTAAATTCTCTATCAGGCATATTACTTATATCCATTTTGCTTAGGTCTCTTGCTGTGGTTTTGTCCTGCTCTTTCATTTGGGACATATTCCTCTGTCTCCTCATTTCATCTAACTCTCTGTGTCTGTTTCTCTATTAGAAAAGTCAACTACATCCCCTGCTCTTGAAGGTAATGTCTTGATGAATAAGAGGTCTTATAGTACCCTGCAGTGCAATGCCCACTGAGACCCAGCACTTGGTGTCTCAGGGAATATCTCTATGTGTGTTGTATGTGCCCTGCTATTGTGTCCTGGCTACTTTTTCCTTCAGTTCAGTCATCTCCAGAAATTCTCTTTGCCTGCTATAGGCAATATTTTGTCTGGACAGGGTGAGGCATGTTTTAACATGGTGTAGGCTGGTCTGCTTGTGAAATGAGACCTGCCCCCACAGCTACAACAGAAGCCCCATAGAACATTGCAAGTCAGAAGATGTGTTGGCATGGTTTGCACTGGTCTTCTGGGGGAGGAGACCCCAGTGCCAGCACTGAGGCAAGAATGACTGGAAAGGGTGTATCCACCAAAGTGTGGAAAGAGTCAGGGCTTAGTATAAGCAAGATAGGTAGTGAGGATTGGCCTCTTGCTCATTCCTGCATGTGTCTCTGTGTTTATACTTGGGAGCAGGGGATGGAAATGACACCTGCCAGTTACTTTGTTCCTGAAGGGGTCTCCCTCCAATCCCCACCTCTCTGGGACATGTTCTGAGATGAGTAAATAACTGTCCCTCCTATGTGCCCCAGGTGTTTTTCAAACTGCTGCTTCTAGGCTATATCTCTGCTGCTCCTTTCAG
Organism: Acinonyx jubatus; assembly: GCF_027475565.1. Taxonomy (NCBI): domain Eukaryota; kingdom Metazoa; phylum Chordata; class Mammalia; order Carnivora; family Felidae; genus Acinonyx; species Acinonyx jubatus. The sequence continues at coordinate 16,767,346 of NC_069391.1, forward strand.
ATGGAGACTCAGCTTTCTAAAGCCCTTGGAACTCCCCCAGAGCTGAACCTTACAATTTTTAAAATCCCAGGTTTTAAGTCCTGCTGGCTGTAAGAACTCACAAGATTCAGCCCCTCTCACTTTCAAAGCTAAGTATTATGGGGATTTGTCTTCCCCATGCAGGCTCCCCAGTATGCTAGTCTGTATCTCACCTCCCACTGCACCCCAGCTCACTCCTGATTACCCACAGCCATGGTCTTCTTCACTCCCAAACCATGTCTCCACCCTTCCTACCTTCTTTGGTGTGACCTCTTCTCTACCTTTAGTCGTGGAATTTGTTCTGCCAGTCTTTGGGTCATTTTCTGGGTTACTTGCACTGCTGTGAGTGTTATCTAGTTGTATCCAGATGGGAGGAAGTGAGCTTAGGGTCCTCCTACTCTGTCATCTTTCTAGCCTCTCCTTCAGTAACAAGGGTTCTTAAAAAATTGGAAGTGGTAGGCAGAAGAAGGAGGCTAGAAGGAGACGTAACTGAAGAAGGTGAGCGTGATGCAGTGTAAAAACTTCACCCACAGATGCTGGATTAAAGGTGAAGGAAAGAGGCCATAACCAAAAGAATGTTGGTGGTTTCTAGCAATTAGAAACAGGGGAAAGGAACCTAGGTTTTTGTTTTTGTTATTTTCCAGTGAGACCCATGTTGTACTTCCTACTTACAGAAGTATAAGGTAATAAATTTGCATTGTTTTAAGCTGGTGAAATTGTAAAGTTTGTTACAGCAACAATAGACAAGTAATATAAGGAGTTTATACTGATTCCAACTAATTTCAGTCCAATACCATAGCAGTTATTACAATTTTCTCCTTTCCATATTTGAAACTCCCTTTTCCAGCATTGAGAAACATGACTCCCAATATGTTCAATACATTTACTTATTTGATTAACCCTGATCCCAAATCCACTGGGCCACTGCCCTGTGTGGCCACCTTGCTCACTTGGGCTCTACCTTTGTGTCCAATCACCACTGCTAATGACACTTAACTAAGTGATTATGGAAGTGATTATGGAAGGAAGGAAGGAAGGAAGGAAGGAAGGAAAGGAGGGAAGAAGTTAGAGGAAAGAATAGCAGCCAAGTCATGGATTTTTTTCCAAGTGTCTATGGATAGACATTGAAGAGTTGTATTACATAGCCCACCCCCAGAATTTTCTGAAAAATCAGTACTTACGTTTGCTTCCCCAGGGTATAGATCCATAGTTTTTATCACTTTCTCAAAAGAGATGCCTGAACTCTAAATAAGTTAAAAAGCACTGAGTTTATAACTATTTAGTCAAAAAGTAGAGTGATGACCTAAATGTTCTCCTTAAAATCCATTTACAAGCCTCATAATAGACCATAATAGATCTTCAAAACCCTCAAAACACATCTATTCTTATTAGGAGTTGTTAAAAGTTTACTTTCTTTATTTCAGTCTTGTCAGACTTTCCAAGGTTAGAGAAATATCTATAGGTGCCCAGAATCCTCACATTTCAGAAAGATAGTAGACCAATTATAGGAAATGCTATAGGATCATGAACCCAGTTTGTTCAAGTTAGTGTTACCAACTTCATCTTCTACAAGGACCTAGATCAAAGAGGCCCTAAAGGGTGAATTTATTGATGAGAGTTTTTGATGTATGCATTTACCTATCCTTTCCAATCCCTGCAACTCCCAACTATGGGTCAGTTGTAGAAGGAGTTTCCAGCTACAGGTCCTAAAACTCCCCATGAAAGAAAAAAAAACAGCTTTCAGTATCAGCCAAGTGCAGATTACAATACAGCTGGCCACCAAACACCATGCTTCCACTGTTCTCCTGAGGTTCACTATACAGGGATAAAAAACTAAAGCCTTCAAAGGAGAGATCAGAAGCAGCAAGGAGAAGGAGAATCAGTTGACCACAGCCTCATTGCCCAATATATAGTTGCCCTGTAGTTGTATAGGCTGAAAGCCATATAAACTTTCAGGGGAAGAATTTCTAAATTAGGTAAGATTTGGCAGCTTTGGGATAATTGCACTGGGTTGTAGATTTTAATAACAGAAATGAGATTAATTCTGCAACTGAAAGTTACCAAAGGACTACTTTATTCTGTAAAAAAAAAAAAAAAAATAGAGGAAAAATAGGGTACTTTCCCCAAATTCCATACAAGAAATGGGGGAAATATGTCCATGGATTGTGTTTCAATAGGTTGTGGAAGAAAAATAAAGCTGTCTTCTGCTTATATTCTTGGGTTAGCTTCTGTCAAAAATGGCTTATTGTTATCAAATATGATATTGAAATAGTGGTAGATGTAGAAAAACTTGTATTTTTTATGATCTGGTGGAAAGAGCTCTTAGAAGCTTACTTGTTCTTTCCTGTTTTTCATCTGACACATTGGTGGGCATGTTACCTTAACTCTAAATCCAATATCCAGCTGTGACATTCTACAGTCCTAAAAGCTATTACTCAGTGGTCTTTAAGCACCCTAGAGGAGACAGTTTAAGTAAGGTGATGTTTTCAGAACTTTGAGGGCAGATTATATGTACATCAACCTTGGGATATTTTAGTAAACTTATTTTTTTCCTCATCTGAAAACCACTTAAACACTTTTAAAGTTTCCGAGATTGACTTTTTTTTTTTCTTATTCAAATTTACTTTCTCTCTAATGGCCAAAGCCATTCCATGGATGTACTGATGCCCTCTACCTGCCTTTTCAGTCACCAAGTTACTTTTTATTCTATGGAAATACAGTGATTATTAGTAGGAAGAATAAATGAGATAAGAAGTCATAAGAAATCACTAGAAGTCATAAGAAATCACAAGTCATTTGGGAGGATTATTTCGTTAGTTTTTCTACCTTTCAGCTTGATAGCCATAAAATGTGCCCCCAGAAAAAAAACATTTGGTCATTAAATAAGTAAGTATTTGTGGAAAATCTATTTTGAGCAACGCCTTAAGCTAGGGACTCAGTAGAGAACCTTTTTAATTGAAATTATCATCATTATCATCTAAAGAAATTCTACAAACTTTGTCATATTTCTTTCATAGTCTGACAACTCTTATTGCGAATAACCCATTTATAGGTTCCATGTATTATGCTCCGATCCTGTATTCACAGGACATCTCCATCCATTGCCTTAAATCACCTGTGTGTAGGTTTGTCAAATATGTGTGTATATGTTTATACATACAGACATACACACATATGGAGTGTACTATTTATAGCCTAGGGCAGGAACACAGGACATTCTGAAATAGGCTTTACTTTACAAGTGGATGGTGGAAGAGGGGCTTGCATTTACAGTATTATTTAGAAGTACAGTAGCTAAGATCCCTTCCCTTTTAAGTCTGAGTGACCTGGGATGAGTCTTATCTGTGTCAACTCACCGGCTTTTTAAACTGACACAAGTCTATTTATCTCCTATCAGCCTCACGATTCTCATCTGAAAAGTGGGGAGAATAACAATCAGCCTCACTGAGTATTATGAGGTGTTAAATGGGAGGGATACATGAGTGCTAGTGCCCAGCACATAATTTCTGCTCAATGAATAGTAGCTTTTTAGTGCCTGTTGTATGTGCTTGTGATCATGACAGTCTTACACAGTAGTGTGAATTCATTTCCCATCATCATTTTTTTTCCATATGAAGAAATTTAGACTGAGAAAATTTAGATGATTATCTGTGTTTATGCAACTAGTAAATTACAAGATTCCAGACTCAGTCCCGCCTTTGGCTGTGACATTCTGCTAACGCCCTTCCTCTCTCTGGTATACATGTTTTGCACTCACAAACACACAAGCACAGATAAACCTAGACCTGCCATGTTCTTGTGACATTTTAGAACTAAGGAATCTTGGAATTGTAGACCTGTAAGGAACCATTACTAGTAACACTGGAAATGTAATTCTAAGTCCTTAGTACTCCCATTGAAATGTGTAGTTCTAACACATTTTTGCAAATTTTATCTATTTCAGTTCTGGAACTCACCAGTATATCTTGAGCTGGACAGAACATGCACTATGAATGCCAGCTTACAGAAGAGGAAAAAATAAGGATTCAGCATGTTCTTTGACTTTGCTTGGTTCTCAACAGCCTGACTTCTTCATGGCCACACATCTGGTAAGTGGTAAAATTTTGACTTGAGCCTTTCTAACTTCAAGTTCAGTGTTCTTGTAGACACATTACTTAACACATGAGTTAGAATCTCTCTCATTTACTGACAGATTCAGTATTTGCTCAGCACTGTTCTAGAGTTTTATGTCTCACAACTAACTGAAGCTTTGACACAAACTTTTAAGGTGTATGTGTATGTATGTGTAAATATATATTTGATAAAGAAAAAAAGGCCTGGAGAATTTAAGTAAATTACTCAAGATCTGACAGAAAAGAAGTTTAGAAACCGGCACATGAATTCAGTCATTGTACTGTGGGAGTTAATTCTCTCCCACTCTACTACCGTGCCTGAAGACTGAGACCAGAGAGCTTCACCATGGAAGATTTTCATACTAACTCCCCACTGAAAGCCATTGCTGCTTTCATGCATGAATTGTTTTCCAGCTTGAGTATGTTGTTCAAGGTCAAACAGCTATTTGATAGATACCATCTCTTTTCTACTTAGATTCAAACCATCATCTAATATGCATAATAATTGAATTTAACATTCATGAAAAAATTCGGTGTACCTGTTTCCCTGTCCTTACACCTTTTTCTTCATCTCTACACTCACTTAAAAATGATTCAGAGCAGCAGAAATAATTTTTTTAAAAAGCATGGTGTCCCAAATGCCTAGAGCGTTAGTTTTCTTACTCTGTAGATTCTAAGTGCCCACTAGCTGAACCTGAAAGATGTAATAACTTCCTGTGGGACCTTTCTGGGTTGTTGTTTTAAAGGGACAAACTGAGAGACATTGCCTTTAATATCCACTTATCCTCTAACCCATTGGGTCTTTTTACTGTGATACATGATGGAGCAGAAAGTGTTTAAAATGGCAGTGCATGTTGGTGGGAGGTAAAGAAAGAAGCGTTTCTGGAGGGCAGTTTGGCAACATAGATCAAACTGAAGGTGTGCAAATCCTTCAACCCAATAATTCTACTATAGAAACAAATTATAAGGAACGGTTTGAATAAGAGTAGGAGGGAGAGGAGGGGCAGAGAGAGATTGAAATATTGGCAAACAGGAAGCAAGCTAAATATGAGTTAGGAAACTAGTTGAATACACCACAACAAATCAATTCAATGGATTTATAAGGTTTTTAAAAAGTAATGATGTAAACCTGTATGTAAATGCAAGGAAAGATGTTTAAGAATTTTTGATAAGTAGAAAAACAGGTTATGAGTAAGTATGCATGTGTCTATTCGAATGCAACAAATGTTTATTGAGCAAAGATTAAATTCCAAGCATTGCTCTGATGCGATCAAATTTGTATCATGAGTATTTTGTGTGCACTTCTGTTTTATACACACACAGCAAGAGAGAGATCTAAAGAGTTGTTCATATAATGATAAATGTATGGGATTTGGGGAACAAATTTTGCTTTTATTCTATTTTCTTATCAGAATTCTTTACATTTCAAAAATAATTAGCACGTATTGTTTTTATAATTAGACAAGTCAAATTCATTTAGAGGAAAAATGAAATACCTGTCCATTGGCACATGGAATTTCTGCTCCAGTAAGCCCAGATGAAAGTCAAGGGACAAAAATGCCAGTGATGCTCTAGTTTCCCAACAAGTGAAAAGATGAAGCCCCCTCCGAGTTCTACTCTTGAGGGATCATATTTTAGGCAGAGAGAAGGGATCCAGGAAAGATTGTACTCACTAGTGAGGCTGTGGGGCTCTGAGCACCTGAAGTTCTCTGAGTTAGGGAAACAGTTGCATTAATTATAGCTAATGAAGTTTGCAAAAGGAGGCCAGAGGAAGGCTGTGTCAACAACTGTCCCTAGAGCTCAAAGTCACTTTATTATGCTGGACCTTAGCCAGAGCTGAGATCTGTTCATCTGGCCTCTGCCAGAGACCATGCATTTGGGTTCATGGAGAAGATCCCTGCAGTCAAATATTAGGCGCATGGATGGGGTCATCACCTAAACTCTGGTAACTCTCCCCTCTGGTTTTAAAATCATTTGGAGGAGGTGGGGTACCTGGGTGACTCAGTTGGTTAAGTGTAAGTCTTTGGGCTCAGGTCATGATCTCACAGTTTGTGAGTTTGAGCCCCACGTTGGGCTCTGCACTGACAGCCCAGAACCTGGAGCTTGCTTCAGATTCTGTGTCTCCCTCTCTGTCTCTGTGCCCCTCCCTTGCTTGTGCTCTCTCTCTCTCTCTCTCAAAAATAAATAAATAAACAGGAAGGAAGGAAAGAAGGGAAGAAAAGAAGAGAAATCATTTGGAGGAAGATTTTTAGAAAACACCAAAGCATGAGTAAAATATGTCTGTGATTCAGTAGCCTGGTGTAAACCTAAGCATGAGCATATTTCAAAAGCTCATTAGGTGGTCCTGAGCAGACTGCCAACATTGACAACTGGCCTTACAGAAAGAACTCTTGCATTCTTGTCTTATCTCCAATACTTACTGGTTGTGTGGCCTTGGGCATAAGATTTCATATGAGTTATCATTTGAAAAATAAAATGAAGATACAAATATTCATTTTACCAAACTCATGGTCGATGTATTATGTTAGAGAATATATATAAAAGTCTTTTGTAAAGTACTAAGTGACTAATATTATTGCATAAGTTTAACCAACTTCTCCCCCTGTCCAAATATGTGACATAATTCAAGGCCAATATATAATGCATCGTTTCTCAATATGTAGAATGTGAAGTATCTACATCAAAATCTCCTCGGCTTCTTGTTAGAAATGCAGAGTAAAATTTTTTTAAGTGTCGGAAAATAGGGCCCAGTATCTGCACTTTAAACAGGCAATCCAATGTGCTTCTGTGAAGTCAGGTTGAGAACCAGTGCTAAATTCTTGGAGGTATTGCAGTAGACCGGTAGCTCTCAGATACAGGACACAGATGGGCAGCAGTTCAAAAGTAGCAGCTCTACCAGCATTAGGTTAATGTTAATGACAAAAGCAGATGAGAAGATACAGACTGACTCTTGGTATTGATTATATCAGAGTGGATTTCCTTAGTGTTCTCCTGACTTTCTGTGCTGGGGCTTGCAAAAAGGACTTCTCTCATCCCTGTTTGGCTTGCCATGTGTGAAACTTCACAAGAGTTAAATGCATGATGTTGATTGCTGTTTCATCACTCCCCCATTACACTAAAGGTACAGGCTCTTGTGAGGAAGTAGGTGACTTTCAGAGGTCTATAGCTCCATAGACTGATTCAGCATCTTTCCAGAACAACGCTTTCCTCATGTCTAGTCTTCTTGCCTCTTATGCCTAGAGAGATGACTATCCTTGAGTTAAAAATGCTCTGAGAACTTCTTTATGAAATATTAAACTTCTAAGTATTATATCCTGCCTCCAGCAGCACAAACAACCTCCCAGGATGGAGAAGGAGCTTAGGATGCTTGATGATAGCGTGACCAATTCCTGTTTTTCTAGTACTTGGAACAATTGCCTAGCACAGAGTCAGCTCAGGGGACACAAGGTAACACACACTCTGTCAAAGTCTGTGAAATATGCCATACTGTAGACAGGCAGAACACCAGGCTGAGTAGCTAAAGACTTGGGATCATGTCCTTTTCCCAATTACTCATGAGCTAATATGAGCCTCAATTTATAAATTTATAAAGTAGAGAATGCAAAACTTTTTAAGAATTTCTCAAGAAACAAAAGATGGTGTGAGATTAGATTGAGAAAATGATAGGATAATGCTTGGAATGCCACTAAATGTACAAAGTTCTGGAGGATCTTACAGGGCTGTGGACAATGATGTGATAGCTAATTATCCCTCAATCAATGCTCTCCTCCCAAAATAGTACCCTTTGCAAGTGCTCAATGATTCCTGAAATTTCTCTATAAGAGACAAAAGCCCATCTTGCCATAAACTGAAGTCCTATTTTGGAGTGCAAATGACTCGCAGAGCATCTGCTGTCAAGGGGAAGTAATGGTAGAAAGCACTAAGAGCAGAGCACGTGTGCCTCAGCAGTTCTAAGGAGAGTAGACAGACTCATAGGGCCCCAAAATAAAGCTGATGAAGGAGGCAGGAAGAATAAGGGCAAGGAAAGTGGGGAAGATTCAAGATTTCTGAGTACAAGCAATGTTAGGGATGTTCTTTGGTACAAAATTCATGGAAGTTTTGAAATTAAGAATAACCTTCGTTTTTAAAACCTCCTCTGACTTGGGAGAAGTCTGGATATGACACAGGAACTGGAGAGACCTCTGTTTGGAGCAGAGAGGTCATCTTCTCCATAGGGAACATGAGGGAGGGGTGCTGGGCCTAGCAGAGCAGAGCATATTAGTGGCGGGTCAGCCCTTTCACAAGGATAAGCTATTTCTCCATAAAAGTAGGCTGCCTAACAGACAAGGGCAGGAAACACTAATTCACAGGCTTTTAGTGGCTGACAGACACTTCACATTCATAACTCGCTCTCTGCTTGCCACAGCCATTAAAGCAGTGGCAGGGGGCTTGTGCCTCCAAAGAGAACAAGATGACCTTGGTCAGGGTTGGGGGGGAAGAGGATAAAGGGGCAGCACAGAGAGATATTGAGATCTACTCTTATAACAGTAAAAGTAGAATTAAAATAGTCTAAGGCCATTGCCACTTAAACCTAAAACCTCTCACCACCATCCCCAAAACATACCTCTCACCCAGATAACTTGATCTTCAGTACAGACTCATAGATGCTCAGAATAGGACAAAAATAGAACCTAGTTTCCCGCCCCCCCCCACCTCCTTTACAAAGGTCTAGACAGGATAAGCTATCTTTCCTTAGATACCAATATGTGAGATAACAATCTATTAAGTGGCATATTCAGACTGGAGATGGTAATATAGGAATATTTCTTGCAATATATCATTTAGCAGATCTCAAATTTCTGCAGAGTAATTTATCATTCTACATTTAGAATGTACTTTGTGTTTTTAAATGCTAAAAAAGTAAATATTTTACTTATCTCTTTCAGTTATAGGCAAAATAAACACACATAAGGTTTTAATAATGCTACTATTAAAAATGTGTATTGAATGCTTATATACAGGGCACTATGATAAGTGGTTCATGTGGTATTATCTCATTTAGCTCTCACAAGAACTTTATGAATCTGGGTGATTTGTTTTCGTATTAGAAAAGTTAAGACACTTGTTTATGATCACACAGTTAGTGGGAGGCAGAGCTCATATTAAACTCAACTTACAGGCCCTCAACAATCGTATAGATATATTTAGACCCTAAAGAGAAGCAGCCACATCCAGTGGTTTGAGCATAAACCTTGGAGGCCACAGTGTCTGGGTTCAATGTGGGCTTTAGCTATGAAACACTACCTAGTAAGTTATATAATCTCTTTGTCTTAGTTTCCTCATCTGTAAAATGGAATTGTTATTGGAACCTATGTCAGAAAATTGCTATGAGAACAAATTAAGTACACAAAGGTTATTGAACAACATCTGTCATAGTGTAAGCTTTCATACACATTAGCTAAAATTATTATTAAATGGAAAATAAGAAGGAAGAGTTTAAGAGGTGGAATATAGTCTAGAATCTGAGCATATTCCTTATGATTCAGCAAACAAATACTGAAGACCTACTATGTGCCAGGCATTGTGACACCTGTTGGGGAAATAATGATGAAAAATTCTAGTGTGAACCCTGGTAACAAGGTACAAGTTCAATTTGTTTCTTAAATTTGACATATGAGTGAAATCATATGGTATTTGTCTTTCTCTGACTTATTTTGCTTAGGATAATACTCTCTAGCTCTATGTCATTGCAAATGGCAAACTTTCATTCTTTTTGTGGCTGAGTAATATTCCATTGTATGTGTGTGTATATACACCACATCTTCTTTATATATTCATCAGTTGATAGAGACTTGGACTGTCTTTATAATTTGGCTATTGTAGATAATGCTGCTATAAACATTGGGGTGCATGTATCCCTTTGACTTAATATTTTTGTATTCTTTGGATACCCAGTATTACAATTTCTTGATCATAGGGTAGTTCTATTTTTAACTTTTTGAGGAAATTCTGTACTGTTTTCCACAGTGGCTGAACTAATTTTGCATTCTCAACAGTGCAAGAGAGTTCCCCTTTCTCCACATCCTTGCCAATACCTGTTGTTTCTTATATTGCTGATTTTAGCCACTCTGACAAGTGTGAGGTGATATCTCATTATAGCTTTGATTAAGTGGAATTTGAATAAAAACTTTAAAGAAAGAAGACCTGGTGTATATAAATATACAGTGGAATATTACTCAGCCATAAAAAGAATAAAATCTTGTCATTTTCGATGACATGGATGGAGCTAGAGAATATTATGCTAAGTAAGATAAGCCAGAGAAAGACAAATATGATTTAACTCATATGTGGAATTTAAGAAACAAAACAAATGAGCAAAGGGGGAAAAAAGAAGCAAAACAAGAAACAGATTTTTAACCACAGAGAACAAACTGGTGCTTACCAGAGGGGAGGTGGGGGGGGAATGGGTTAAATAGGTGATGGGTCTTAAGGAGTCCACCTTTTGTAATAAGCACTGGGTGTTTTATGGAAGTGTTGAATCACTATACACATACCTGAAACTAGCATTACACTGTATGTGAACTAACGGAATTAAAATAAAAACTTTTTTAGAAGTACAAGTTCAATAATGAATAAATAAATAAAGCCTGTTCAAATTTCACAAATCATTATAAGTGTTTCATAGCTAGTTTACAGATGAGGAAATTGAGGTTTAAGGGGCATACTTGGCAGAGGTTACAGGAATAATGAGGGACTGAATCGGTATTAAAATGAGTCTTTATCTAATTTTAAAAATCTGTGTTCTCATAGGCTCCATTATTCTGCATCATAAGTGTGTGTGTGTGTGTGCGCGCGTGTGCGCATGTGTCCTCAGTTAAAAAAAAAAAAGACACCAAATGGCCAAGATAATGCAGAAACCTAGATTTAAAACTTTCATTTAAAAAGTCCTTTTATCCACATTTTGTATCTGTAATCATACAGGTATACAGTAGTAAAAATTATAAAGAAAATCCTGAGATTGTCAGAACTTTTTGGATACCATAACAGAGTTATAGTTAGACTAGATTAAGTTACAGAAATAAAATAAATTTTATCCATACCTGATGGGTATCCTATCTGCCTGCCATATACCTCTTTCCACAACCATAGGCACAAAACCAATGACTTGAATCATGTAAAAAGGAAGCTTGACTTTACAACACGCTCTATACATGGATGAACTCCAGATTGATTAAATTCCTAAATGAGAAGGATATGTAATACAAGTTTAAAGTGTGTATCTTTATGACCTTAAGATTATGAAGCATTTCTAAATCAAGACCTAAAAATTGTAAACCAGAAAGGAAAACATCGGTTGATTTTTATATACCAAAATTAAATAGTACTTTTTAACAAAAGATAGCATCAACAAAGTTAACAGACAGGTACCAGTGTCAGAGAAGATAATTGCCAAATTAATAACTAACAAAGGATTAATTAAAATTCCTGCAAAACAAGAAGAAAAGCCTATGAAACCCAAAATAAAAATGGACTAATTATATGAATAGCACATGAGGAAAAACTTGACAGACTGCTTACCTGGAAGAGATGGTCAACCTCAGTACCAATCAGAGTAATGCAAAGCACAACAGTAACAAGATATGATTTTACACAATTAGGATGGCAGCAATTCAAAAAACTGATCCAGCATGCTTGTGATGATAGGTCGAAATGGGAATCCTCATGAACCGCTCATGTGACATAAGCTAATAAGCCACTTGGGAAAATAAAAAATCATGTTCCATTCATCACATGAGTTCTGTCCATACTCTGAAATACAGCAATGGTGCTCCTGTGTGTATGTCCCAGAGAAGCTTTTACAGGTGCACAGACAGCCATGTATTTTATTGTACATGGCCCTTTTTCCACATGTGGTAAATAGTTGGGTGCAATCTATGGTCTCTCAACAAAAGAGCAGATTAATAAAATGAAGTACATACTTAAGATTTACACTATGTGATGATCAGAAGATCTGAACTCTATATGTGATGATGTGGTTTGTTCCTCAAAGTATGATATTAAGGAAAAAAATATGAAAGAAATGTTTATAATGTAATATGACCTGTCATGATTTAAATGTCATACACCCACTACACAAACCATGTAAGACTTTCATATGTGTAAATAAATACATGGAAGCATAATGGAAAGGATTACTTGAATACAAAATTTATAGGTCCCCATCAGGAGGAGATAAGATTATAAATGTAAAATGCAGGGGAAATAATAAAGTATGTGATGACTATGTACTATGAATATTAGAGTGGCAGTGACTGTCTGAAGTAAGGGGAGAATGGTAAAGGAGTCATATATCATAATGATTTTACTATTTGTTGAACACTTACTATATGCCTTAGTCTGCACTTTCCATTAATTATCACATTTAACTGTCACAAAACATTACAAAGTGATTATCACAGGACTGTTTTACAAAGAAGGAAACTGAGGCATCAGGAGACAAAATTGCCAAAGCTTACAAGGATAATGAGGGGTTGATGCAAAGTTGATAAAATAGCACACTGTGAGTCTGAGTCCAAAGCCTATGTTCTCATCTCCAATATCCTGCCTCACGATTATTTCAAAAGATAATCCTATGTTAAGTTGTACAGAAGAAGGTGATAAAGTAAAAGTTTACTTCAGCCTAGAGTATCATGAATCATTTTAGTTTTGAATTTCCAACTCCTAATCACCTCGGCAAAACAGGCAGCAGAACAAAAGCTAATCTTGAATATGCTGTGCTCTGTTTTGCATAAGCAGGCAGTGGATGGGTATGAAACCCCTAACTCCTAGCATTGTTTGAAACGTGGTAGGCATCAAGTGGTTGTCCTCAAAATTATAAGATGGCTCAATTGAGACTCATGCTTAGTTACGCCTGGGTGCTTCAGTCGGTTGAGCATCCGACTTCAGCTCAGGTCATGATCTCATGGTTGAGGAGTTTGAGCCCCGCATTGGACTCCTGCTGTCAATGCAGAGCCCACTTTGGATCCTCTGACACCCTCTCTCTCTCTCCCCTCCCCTGCTCATGCTCTTTCTCTCAAAACGAAATAAACATTAAAAAAAGAGAGAGAAGCACGCTTTAAAAAGAGAGATGCTTAAGTTCGGGCTAAGTGGAATATGGAGTAGCTCAAGTTTGATTTATTTTTGAGAGAGACGAACGGAGAGGGTGTGCATGTGGGGGGGAGGGGCAGAGAGAGAGGGAGAGAGAATTCCAAGCAGGCTCCCCACTGTCAATGTAGAGTCCCACACGGGGCTCAAACTCACAAGCCATGAGATCATGACCTGAGCCAAAATCAAGAATCAGACACTTAACTGCCTGAGGCATGCAGGTGACACTACAGTAGCTCAAGTTTTAAATAATAGGCGCATAGAAACTAGGAGATTTGAATCAGAGACTAAATTAAAACCTTTATCACAGAGGGTGGAATCACAGAGTTTAATTTATTTGGACATTTAAAAAGTCATTGAAAGCAATGTCAAGAGAGAATCAGTAAAAAAGTTAGTTGTGTTTCCATTGATAAAAATTCAAGACCCCAGGTCAAAGGACAAGGTGGATGTTCAGTCAGAGCCCTGAAGAGCACACACGCCTGACTGAGACCATTGTCCTTTGTCCACCGCGTTACATATTTTCTGCTAGCCTAATCCATGATGCCATCCCCTGGGCAGTAAATACTCCATGTTTCTGAAGTCAAATCCTATTCCTTAGTGTAAGAGTTTGCATGCTCTGCTTCTGAGGATCCACAGCCTGTGTTATGGCTACACTCTACAGGCAGGTATATATTTCAGCTTGAGAAGTTTTAGGAAGTAGGCAGAAGGTGATTATAGGGAGTGTCTGAGTATTATCTTCATCAGTGCACTCTTACTCCAGGACCTACCCATTTTATCCCTCTCCAGTAGGTCTGAGGCAGCTATCCTAATGCTTAGGATGAAAATTTCATCCACCATTTAGTGAGGATAGAAAAACTATTTCCATTAAAGCCAGACCTTGTAACCGAAATACCCAGATTCTCAATCAGGGTGTCATGCTTGTCTCTGTGTTTCCATTTAACTGCTAATATGCAATGTTTCCCAGTTTAAAGGACAATAGGAGAAGGAAAGAAAAGAAAGAAGAATCTTTATGAGAGAGTTAGCAGAGGCAAGTCATGCCATCAGGAAGCATGGAGATAAAAGGAAAGTAACCCTACAAGACAGCATGTAGGTGAAGAAAGCACAGGGGCAAAAGTAATAAGATGTGTCTGTTATTTCTGAAATTTTCTGAAACAGGCTGGCTCACTTTGGGTTATTCATTTAATTTGACTCTGCTTCAGTTTTCTTATCTGTCAAATGGGATTAATTAGACATATCTTGAGTGACTCACAGGACTATTGAGGATAAAGAAGATAATACTTATAGAGGCTATTTGGAAAATGTTATGTAACTGCTTTTGGAACCTAAAAGGTTATTAATGACAATACGTGACCAGGGAAGGTGCATTTTAATTGATGATAGCTTAGATATATCAAGAGAAAAAATGTATTCTCACTTATATGGGGATGCAGTAGTAGGGGAAGTAAAAGTGTAAACATGAGTAATTTAGAAATATTTATTAAAAAAGGAATGGAAAGGTATTTTGTGACACAGAGAATCATTACAGTGTGAGAAGACCTCATAGGAGATGTCTTTTAGGCCAAGAAAATATATAGAAGAACACTGGGGATATTGAAGAAATAATTAGATACCTTCCTTGGGGAAAGGGGGCTGTATGAGGTGAGAAGATAAAATGGAGCACAAAGATAGAACATAAAAAGCTAATAATAAGACAATCTAGGAAGATCCAATGGAAGATTTCTTTCCTCTAGAGAAGTTTGTTGGATGTTGTTAATAAACACCTCAGTTGTAGATGCATGAAGGAAGAATCACATTCCACATGGTCATCCATGTGTCTTTCATGAAATGACACTGTGTCAAAATGTTGAGAGAATTTTAAAGTCAAAAGAGTCTCAGAGATTATCAGTTCCCCACTTCATGCAGGAATTATGGATATGCATTTACGTTCAGAGAAGAGAGGCTCACCACCTCATAAGCTACCCTATGCCATTATCATAGAGCACTTTTTATTCAACATCTCTTCTTTACAAGGAGAAGACATTTGTTTTTTCCGATGGTTTCCTACTATACATGAAAAGTATACTCAGCCTACTTCTTAACGTTTTCTGAGTCCCTGCTCTGTTAGGCACTGTACTGATCAGTAGAGACTTCAAGATGAAAACAGACTTTTAAATAATTCAGAGATCCAGAGTATAGAAATTATAACTATGGGGAACACAGAACTGCACCCTCCTCTGGGGTCCTTCAAATACTTAAGTGCAATATCTAAGTCTTTGTTGATCTTTTATTCTGCTACATAAATGTATACAGTTTACCACAAATTACTTATTTAATTTTGTTTCTAGATCATCTCATGTTCTTACTTTTTCTTTGCTGGACATGATCTAGTTTTTCAAATCCCTTAATATATGCTATCCAAAATTTTTAATTTTTTTGGAAGTGTACATTCTTCTGAAATACGTGCACTATTAGGAACTTATGAAGGATATTCCATGGTGATAAGAAAGAACAAACTTGGGAGCTCAAATAGCCAAGATTTCACTGGCATCATAGTTAAACCTTCAGCAATAGATGGCACAAGAACAGACACTCAGATCAATGGAACAGAATAGAGAACCCAGAAATGGATCCACAAACGTATGGGCAGCTAATCTTTGACAAAGCAGGAAAGAATATCTAATGGAGTAAAGGCAGTCTCTTCAGCAAGTGGTGCTGGGAAAACTGGACAGCGACATGCAGAAGAATGAACCTGGACCACTTTCTTACACCATACACAAAAATAAACTCAAAATGGGTGAAAGACCTAAACCTAAGACAGGAAGCCATCAAAATCCTTAAGGAGAAAGCAGGCAAACACCTCTTTGATCTTGCCCACGGCAGCTTCTTACTCAACACGTCTCTGGAGGCAAGGGAAACAAAAGCAAAAATGAACTACTGGGACCTCATCAAAATAAAAGGCTGCTGCACAGCGAAGGAAACAATCAGCAAAACTAAAAGGCAACCAACAGAATGGGAGAAGATATTTGCAAATGACATATCAGATAAAGGGTTAGTATCCAAAATCTACAAAGAACTTATCAAACTCAACACCCAAAAAACAAATAATTCAGTGAAGAAATGGGCAAAAGACATGAATAGACACTTCTCCAAGGAAGACATCCAGAGGGCCAACCGACACATGAAAAAATGCTCAACATCACTCATCATCAGGGAAATACAAATCAAAACCACAATGAGATACCACCTTACACCTGTCAGAATGGCTAACATTAACAACTCAAGCAACAACAGATGTGGGTGAGGATGCGGAGAAAGAGGATCTCTTTTGCACTGTTGGTGGCAATGCAAGCTGGTGCAGCCACTCTGGAAAACAGTATGGAGCTTCCTCAAAAAACTAAAAATAGAACTACCCTACAACCCAGCAATTGCACTACTAGGCATTTATCCACGGGATACAGGTGTGCTGTTTCGAAGGGACACATGCACCCCATGTTTATAGCAGCACTATCAACAATAGCCGAAGTATGGAAAGGGCCCAAATGTCCATCGATGGATGAATGGATAAAGAAGATGTGGTGTGTATATATGTACATACACACACACACACACACACACACATATATGTGTGTGTGTGTGTGTGTATGTACATATATACACACACAACGGAGCATTACTCAGCAATCAAAAAGAATGGAATCTTGCCATTTGCAACTACATGGATGGAACTGAAGAGTATTATGCTAAGTGAAATTAGTCAGAGAAAGACAAAAATCATATGACTTCACTCATATGAGGACTTTAAGAGACAAAGCAGATGAACCTAAGGGAAGGGAAACAAAAATAATATAAAAACAGGGAGGGAGACAAAACAGAAGAGACTCATAAATATGGAGAACAAACTGAGGGTTTCTGGAGGGATTGTGGGAGGAGGGATGGGCTAAATGGGTAAGGAGCATTAAGGAATTTACTCCTGAAATCATTGTTTCACTGTATGCTAACTAATTTGGATGTAAATTTTAAAAAATAAAAAATAAAATTAAAAAAAAACCTTCAGCAGTAAAGAACAGTTGTAGATTTTAGTGATTTGGGGCAGCATGGTGTAATAAGATAAACTTTGATGTTAGAGTTTAAAAACCAAAACAAAAATGGACTTGAATCCTGTTTCTATCATTTATTAGTTATAATATCTTAGCCATAGTATACTACTCTCTGAGAACATTTGATCATATTTAAAATAGGAATATTATCTACCTATTTCATATAGTACTGGGAAGAAAAAACAAAAACAAAATGAGATCATGTCTATGTAACTGCTTTATAAACAATAAAATGGAATGAAAATGTAATATGGTATTGCTATTCTTATAATCAAATGGGTTGACACAGAGCAAACTGTTCCATTCTGTAATTACCTAAATTCAGTAAAAGCACATTATATTCTAACAAATTAAAATTCCAGTAGTACTAATAGCTACCATTTATTGAAGTTTTATTATGTGCCAGGCAGCACCAGGTGCTTTACAAACATTATCCCATTTGGTTCATGATACAGACAATGCTATGAGTTTACCCAACCTGTTTCATTTTCCTTTTGGGCACAAGAAAAGCTACATTTTCCATCCCAGCCTGTAGTTAATTGGGGCCGTGTGATTGAATACTGTCCTACCTGTCCTACCCAGGAATGCCCATAAGATGTCCTGCATGATCTCCCACTCTGTCTTATTCCCTATCTGCTGGAAGGATATAAATGCTCAGGTCACTCTCCAGTGCCATGAACTGAAGGTCACTGAAGATTAGAGTTTCTCTGTCAGCCCTTGGTTTCCAAATGATGTTATGGACCAGAGGCTTCTCTCCAGAGCCCCCATGCTAACCTGACATGTTGGAATGTGTTGCGAGCAAGAAATAACTTTTGTTGTGTTAAGCTACTAAAGTTTTGGACCTGTTCATTATAGAACCTAGCATTAAATATCCTGTCTACTAGAGTTCCTCAAAACATTTACTTTTTGCCACGGTCAGGAAAAAACGTCCATAAAATCGCACTACTACATCTATCAACCTACAAGCAGCTGGGCTTATGAATTCCATTTTCCTCCTTTCCTGATTATAGGGATTTTTGTCTGCTTTGTTCATTGTTTTATCTTAATTTCCTGGAAGAGGACTCAATCAGTATTTGTTGAATAGGCATATAAACTTATAAAAGTCTTTTGATGCTGATGGTTGCTTTTGATCCCAGTTTTCCAGATAAGGAAGTGGTAATGCTATGTGTATCCATCTTATTCCAGAGTTCACACTCTTACACACGATGCTGAACTGCCCCGTTTGACCACTCTAAATCTACAGTTAAAGATGATGATTATGTTTTATCAACTGCAATTTTCTATTACCAAGATGTTCTCTTTACTTAAGAACAAATTCTGTAGTTCAAAACGAGGGGCTCAAAGACCAATGAGTTGCTTCCACATCATCCGTGAAGTTTTGGGATCAATATAGGCTTAACATTAATAAATTTTATTCCTTTCTCTTTAGCCAGCCAGATAGAATTTGATGTCTCATGGACCATCACTTATAGGAAATTAAACAAAAAATGTCAGAGAGAAAAGTAAGGAAATAAAATGTTGAAAGGGAGGACAGAAAAGCTTACTGATTTTCAGTTTCTCTAAGCTACAGTAAGGAATAAAAGGAAAACACACTACTAGCTAAATGTAACAAATCACATTTCATCCTAATAAGACCATGAAGAGTGTTATTATTTCCCTTATCTTTTCCAGATTCAACAAGTTGAGATTCAACAAGTTGAAGCCTATTGTATAATTTCACAGAGCTGTTGCATGGTACAGCCTGATTCTCACCTAGTTCTTTGGTCTTAAAATCTTCACTTACTTCAACTAATATTCTTTCAAAGCCTTATTATAATGCATTTGCCACTATCAACTGGTAGCAGAAACACTGTTGTACACAGCAATGGTGAAGGGCAGAGTTTGTAAGAAAATGAGAATTGAGATTGAAATCTGGTTCTGCTATTAATCGGCTGTAAAATCTTGGGCAATTCAATTAACTTCACTGGACTTCAGTTTCAAGTGTATGATGGGGGTTTTGTTAGTACTAATTGAGTTAATGTAGTACAACTCTTTCATGGTGGTTTTCACATATTAAATGCTCAAATAGTAAAACTATTTGCATCGTTGTTATTAGAATTTGAGTCAGTATCCCATTGAAAGCTTTTTGATGACAAAGATTTGTTCTTGTCTCTCTAGGACTTTGAGTTCAATAATAGATACTTTTCTTCTGGGTTTAGTTCATTCATTTAATATAGATTGACCAAGCACATACTAAGTTTGTTGAACAATATTAGATATCAGGGATAGATAGATATACAATTTGCTTCCACCATTAAATTTTATTTAAAGTACACACCATCAGTAGCATTTAGCAACAAAGAGACAGGGAAGAATAACAACAACAACAAAAAAATCTGTATAAATAACTGATTGAATAAATAAATAAGTAAATTGGAGTTAATAGACATATCTTCAATGCAGAAGAATTCAAAATAATTTGTGTACAAGACGACTGGGTGACTCAGTTGGTTAAGCATTCGACTTCAGCTCCGTCAAGATCTCATAGTGCAGGAGTTTGAGCCCAGCATCAGGTTTCCTGCTGTCATCACAGAGCCTGCCTTGGATCCCCTCTCTCTCCCTCCGTCCCTCTCTCAATCTCTCTCCCCCTCCCCCAGCTGCTCTTGTGCATGTGCGCACGTGCACACTTTCTCAAAACAGAAAAATTTGTATACATACTCCAGGGTGATAAAGCATAACTCCTAACTCCTCAAGTGTGGAGTTGCAGAAAGTACAATGTTAAAAGGGGAGGAAAGAACCTCACCATGAAGAAACTTAGCACAGCCAGGTGATGAAAATTAACATCAGTAGTGATAAATCATGTGGCTGGCATGCACTCTTCACATGATGTGATAAGAATGATGCTTTACCCTTGTGGTCTTCCACCTCAGAACCCACAATTCCACTTGAATCATGAATTGCCATTTCACCTAATCTTGAAAACATCAGACAAATCCCAAATGAAGAACACTCTACAAAATTCCTGACCAGTACCAAAAACTGCCAAGGCCAGAAACGAAGTCTGAGCAACTGTTCCTGACAAGATGAGCCTAAGTAGATATGGTGACCAAATATAATTGGGTATCCTTAAATGGATTCCGGAACACTTACAACAAGACAAAACAAAAAGATGTTAGGTGAAAACTAAAAGAATCTGAATAAAATATGGTCTTCAGTTATTTTTAAATGATATACTATTAACTATGAATATGGCTAAAACTAAAAAGAATGATAGTGCGAAGTATTGGTGAGTATGTGGAGCAACTGTAGCCCCTATAAATTATTGGTAGGGTGTAAAATGGTACAGCCACCTTGCAAATAGGTTTTTGGTTCTTACAAAGCTGAATGTATATTGGCTGTGAGACCCAGATACTCATATTCTCTATATTTATCTCAAATAAATGAAATACTGTGTCCACACAAATCTTTGTACATGAGTGTGTATAGCAGCCTTTTTTTGTAATGGTCAAAAAACTGAAAATCCAAATGTCCCTTTGCAGGTGAATGAATAGACAGATTCTTGTATTTCCTACGATAGAATACTCTTACACAAAGGAACAAACTAATGATGTGTGCAAAAACATGGATGAATCTCAAAAACGTTATGCTGAGTGAAAGAAAGCAGAAAAAATGTACATTGTATATGATTCCCTTTATATAATTGCATTCTAGAAAATGCAAACTAAGAATAGATGAAAGTAACAATGGATTACAGAGGACACAGGAAACCTTTTGAATGTGATGGAAATATTTGTTACATGTGATTGTGGTGATGGTTTTACAGCTACATATACAGCCTATTGTATATGTAACTTATTAAATGTCATATATTCCTGATTATGTTGTGGCTACATATATAGCTTATTATATACACAACTTATCCTATGTCATCTATTCCTCACAGTTTGGCAAAAAAAATGAGAAACGCTTTAAAAAACATGTTCCCTACTCTATCGTCAATCATGTCTAATGCTGCAAGCATCAATACAATAGTTTGAAAAGTATTTTAATCCATTTTATTTTTAATGAAATATTAAGAAGAAGCCATATACATACACCAGATTTAGATGAAGTTGTTCTTCTTTAGTGAGGTTGGATGTTCCTGAAGCCCTGCACTCTTACTGGTCCCTACTTTCCACCACAGTCCTAGCTGTCCTTCATTGCCCCCCACAGAACCTGGACTACTATTAAATGAACATCTGGCTCCATGTTTTATTCTAAGCTGTGCCTTTGCAGGTCTGATTATGCCAATAAGTGACCATAGCAACCTCAGCTGTGACAGTAAATCACAATTGACTTGGATAAGTCGTTTCATTTCTCTGGATCTCAATCTACCCTTTAAAAAAATTTCTTTTAATGTTTATATATTTTAGAGAGAGAGAGAGAGAGAGAGAGAGAGAGAGAGAGATTGTGAGTGAGGGAGGGGCAGAGAGAGAGAGGGAGACACAGAATCTGAAGCAGGCTCCCAGCTGTCAGCACCGAGCCCGATGTTGTGCTTGAACCCACAAACCATGAGATCACGACCTGAGCCAAAGTCGGATGCTCAACTACTGAGCCACCAGGCGCCCCTCAATCTACCCTTTTAAAAAGAAAATCAGAGTGATGAACCATGTTACTTACAGTTACTTACTTGACCTATATTAGCTCTAAATAATTAAATTATATATTTTAAAAAGTATATGTTGTGGGGGTGCCTGGGTGGCTCAGTCAGTAGGGCGTCCAAATTCGTCTCAGGTCATGATCTCACAGTTTGTGAGTTTGAGCCCCGCATTTGACTCTGTGCTGACAGCTCAGAGCCTGGAGTCTGCTTTGAATTCTGTGTCTCCCTCTCTCTCTGCCCCTCCCCCACTTGTGCTCTGTCTCTATCAAAAATAAAACCATAAAAAAAATGTTTTTTAAAGTATATGTTGAAAAACCTCTCCAGGCTCAGTGTGGGAAGTAGGAACCAGTCTAGATATTGCAAACAGAAGGAATTTAACACAGGGAATTAAATTCTAAGGGAACATTTGGAAGACAGAGGTAGAAATGGTGAGGGAAGATGCTGATACTACTTAGAAATCCAAGAAGTACAAGAATCTCAGATAATTTCTATCCATTATATCAGCCAGTAGGACCACTGAAGTAAGCAGTTTATAGGAGAATATATGAAAGTCACTGACAAAATGTCACACTTTCTTTGTCTAGCATCAGCTGCTTCCAGAATGATAATGGCTTCTCTTTCATTTGTACTTACCAAATAGCTTGCCAGTACTTCTCACTGGTAAAAACCTAAATTTGAATGGGCTGACAAAAAGTTTAGTGGATTTTTGCCTTCTAGTTGCTATGATACAGGAAATGGCCTAATATGGTAAAATGCTAACAGATAATCTAGTGCAGGCAGTATTTAATGGGATGAAGTACCAAAGTTTATTACTAGTAAGATACTAATGAACAATCACTAGGTATTTGTTCAGTGAATGAATATGTTCAATGTAGCTTGAAATTACAAGAGTAGACTTTTTGAAGAAACAGAATTCAACCAAGTCTTGAACTACGTGTAAAGATCTTCATAAAAGAAAAGCCAAGTAGAAAGCTCCATGTATCAGTTGGATTTTGCTGCATAACCATTCTGAAAAACTGAGCTTTAAACAACTACTGTTAATTTAGCTCATAATTCTGTGGGTCAACAATTCTGGGGGTCTGGGCTCAGCTGAAATTTTTCTTCTGGTCTCATCTGAGCACACTCATGCAGTTGTGGTCAACTGAGACATGGCTTGAGGATTGGTTTATATCTCATGACTTCAGCTATAATGACTCAGCTCTACTGCATATGGTCTCTTATCTTCCAGCACATTACACTGAGTTTGTTTTTGGTTTTGGTTTTCTGGGGGTATTTTTTTGGTATCTTGTCAGGTTTCAGAGAGAGAAGAGTAGAAACATACAAAATATTTTGATGCCTAGGCTATGGTACTTACACCATATCAACTCCATGACTATCTCTTGGTCAGAGCAAATCATAAGGCCAGTTCAGGTTTAAGGAGTAGACAGACAGTAAAATTGTGTAGGGTATGGGTACAGAGAGCCTGAATGTGATTCTGTGTTTTTTACACACTACTACAGTCTGCTAATCGATTCATCCAATATTCTAAAGCTATAGACAGGAATGTTATTGGTAGATTGGAGGATCAAGAAATGGGGATTAGTTATGTGAAGATAGTCCAATTCTGCAGTATTAGGTAGTATTAGGTTTATAGACTCCTGTGCTCACAACATTAAATATAACAGGAAGCAAAGATAATCTTCCTCAGTAACCTTATTTTATAGATGACATATATTTGACCCAGAAATGTTAAGTGAATTTTTCAACGTCTTACATCCATCAGGTATATTCAAACTGGACTGAAACCCTACAGATAATGTCTATTAGTCCACTGCCTTGAATGCTAAGGAAACACTGTTTTGACTTTTGTGGAGTACAGAGTGGATTTCCAAGACATACGTATGGATATGTATGTGTGTGTGTGTGTGTGTGTGTGTGTGTGTGTGTGTGTGTGTGTGAGAACACATGTGCATGCACGTATTTAGGACATGCATATACACATATACACAGTAGGAGGAGGAGGCATAAGAGTACAATTTTGCATAAGGCTGCTGCCTAATTTTAATTTGGCTCACCTCCTAATTTCTTTTATACCCCAAGCAGAAGTTATTCCCAGAGCTAATTCATACATACACAGTTTAGCACAGGCCATCTGCTTCTAAAACCTGTGGCTGCACACAACACGTGTCCTGTAAGGTAACTAGGTTCTGATATTGTCCTAGAATAAATGCAGATCCTGCCTCCTTTAGGAAAAGTAAAGAAATAAGTAATCATAATCCTTTCATACAGCCATTTCCTCTGGCTTATGAAAAACATACAAGACATACCCTTACAAAAAAACCTCATCAGTGTGTTCTCCAGGATGCTTACTGATTTGGACCGAAGGATGTAGAATATCCAGTCTAAAAATGATAAAGTCTGACTTAGAGAAAAGTCTAGTTACAGGAAATTTTTAAGAAACATTTAATATTATTTTGAGGGATGTTAAAAAAAATGAATAGTAGTCCATACAATTTAGCTGAGTCCAATAGCTGTGGTTTTCAGTCCCATTAAATCCCATTTTCTGGAGTTTTTAGTTTTGTGGTTTTATAATTCACTTGGCATCTCTGAAACCCAGTGATCTCATCTTTTAAAAGAAGGAGGTGAGTGATAATAGCACATCCTCTGATTATTGTAATCATTACTGGTGATAGATGCATGGGAAAAATTTAGTGCAGTGCCTGGTAGAGAGTAAATAATCAACAAATGCTAGCCAATTATATTATTATACTATAAAACTCATGGCAAAATTAGTAAAAGTTTATAATTAAGCCATTAGAATTGCTGTAATTCATGAATTACTGAAGATAAGTAAGGTGAATGTTGGACAGCAGAGATCATCAAGTCAAAATCTGGTAAATAGGGAAGGTGCTAGATATTATATCAGGGGCTTCACATACATTCTTTTATTGAGTCCTCTTCATTAACTCTGTTTTACAGACAGGAAAACTGATGCTTAGAGAAGTTAGATAAATTGCCTACAGTCTTTGAGTTAAGTAGGATTTGGATCCAGATACGGCTGACTTCAAAGCCTTATAAAGAAATTTGGAGATTTATCATATGTCTTCATATCCCCAGATCACTTCCTGTTTTTTGCCATCATATTTAATCTAGATAAGCATTGAGAACATACACCCTGGATCTGGACTACCGTACTTTGCTCCATTAAGTGTTGGGTTATAAAATGTCCAATAATAGCATTTGCTGAGTTTCCCTTCTACATTCACAGTGAAGTTTAAGAGGTTATAAACCTTAGGCTGATGCAATCTTTTCCTCAGAAAGAGGGCAGATATGGAAACTAGAGCTCAGACAATGCTGGAGAATTAAGCAATAATGTCAAATGTCAGGGAAGGTCCAGAGACACAGAAAATGATGTTGGGGTCAGTTGCCTAAAGATCAGATTTTTCTGTGCCAGTCCATGAGTGATAGGTAGAGATATGGCCCCTGGAATGTCCCAGCTATATGAGCAAATTACATCATATTGTTTTGAGGATGAGATTACAAGGCCATAAATGCTACTTTCCAGAATTCTTACTTCAGAAGACTTGCCTGTCTCACCTTACTTTAGAAGATATGAAAGGCACAACTGATTTCTCCAATGTAGTCCTTCTCAAGAGCATTTTTGTCTCCTTAGATTCAAAGACTGATGAAGTGATGAAACCCTGAATTTGACAAGACTAAACTTCACAGGTCATAGTAGATCTGCATCGGTAGTCAGTGGTCCCTAAATACCTGTAGCTAATGGTACAAGTCCACGTTCCTGTGGAAAGAGTAGAGGATTCAAATGAAGAAGACTGGTTTTAACACTGTGTTTATACCAATTCATTTTAACTCTTTAATTTCTGTTTATTCATCTATGAATCAATGTTTACAGCATTTTTAGTATTAGAAAATGAAGCAAGAATTCTGAAAATAATATTTATATTTTCTACATAAGTCTCATGAGTTATTCATATATATTCATATGTGCTATATATTACTAAATAGAAGACTGATTTTCATACACAATAGTTCCAATACTTGAGTTCAGTTTTCAGAATATCAGAGAAGACTCTGCCTCCATGATCCATTTGATAGACCTGTTATAAATGACAGCCACCCCCTCTTCTAAGGAGCCCTGCACCTTTATTTTAGGGACCCTTTTCCAGAAGTAGATGGTAACATGTTGTGCAACTACATTGTAATTCAAGCCAGGAAGCTAGTAGTCATTTTTTTAATTTAATATTTAAATTTTTTCTCCAGTTTTGTTGAGATATAACTGACATATAACATTGTATAAGTTTAAGGTGTACATCATAATGATTTGATATACATATATATTGGGAAATAATCACTACAATAAGTAGAGTCAACATCCATCACCTCACACAGTTAGTCTTTTTTCTTGTGATGACAACCCTTAGGACCTACTCTCTTGGTAATTTTCAAATATACAATACCGTGTTGGTTGCTATAGTCACCACATTGTACATGACATCCCCAGAACTTACTTATAACTGGTGGTTTGTACCCTTTGACCACCTTCACCCATTTCCCTCACTTCTACCCTCCACCTCTGGCAACCACCAATCTGTTTTTTGTTTAATGTGTGTGTTTTCATTTATCTTTTTTTTAATTTAAATATAAGTTAGATAACATAGTGTAATAATGGTTTCAGGAGTAGAATTTAGTGATTCACTTACATATAACACCCAGTGCTCATCCCAACAAGTGCCCTCCTTAATGTCCATCACCCATTTAGTTCATCCCCCCATGCAACACCCTTCCAGCAACCCTCAGGTTGTTCTCTGTATCTAAGAGTCTCTTATGGTTTGCCTCCCTCTCTTTTTTATCTTACTTTCCTTCCATTCCCCTATGTTCATCTGTTTTAAACGTTCCTTAAATTCCACATAGGAATGAAATCATATATTTATCTTTCTCTGACTTATTTCACTTAGCGTAATACATTCTAGTTTCATCTACATTGTTGCAAATGGCAAGATTTCATTCGTTTTGATTGACAAGTAATATTCCATTGTGTGTGTGTGTGTGTGTGTGTGTGTGTGTGTGTGTGTGTGTGTATAGATATATATAGATATCTATACACACACCATATCTTTGTCCATTCATCAGTCAATGGACATTTGGGCTCTTACCATAATTTGACTATAGTTGATAGTGCTGCTATAAACATTGGGGTGCATTGGCCCCTTAAATTCAGCATTTTTGTTTCCTTTGGATAAATGCCTACAAGTGCAATTGCTGGATCATAGCTCTATTTTTATTTTTCTGAGGAACCTCAATGATCCTTTCCAGAGCAGCTGCACCAGTTTGCATTCCCACCAGCAGTGTAAAAGTATTCCCCTTTCTCCACATCCTTGTGAACATCTGTTGTTTCCTGAGTTGTTAAATTCAGCGATTCTGACCGGTATGATGTGGTATCTCATTGTGTTTGTTTTTTTTTTTTTTTAATTTTTAAGTTTGCTTATTTATTTTTAAGAAAAAGGAGTGTGAGTGGGGCAGGGACAGAGAGAGAAGGTGACAGAAAATCTTAAACAGTCTCTGCACTGAGAGCAGAGAGCCTCATGTGGGGCTCAAACTCATGAACCATGAGATTATGACCTGAACCAAAGGCAGACACTTAACCAACTCATTGCTCAATGGCACCCCTCATTGTGGTTTTGATTTGTATTTCCCTAAAGATGAGTAATGTTGAGCATCTTTTCATTTGTCTGTTAGCCATCTGGATGTCTTCTTTGAAAAAGTGTCTGTTCATGTCTTTTGCCCATTTCTTCACTGGAGTACTTGTTTTTTTGATGTTGAGTTTGGTAAGTTCTTTATAGATTTTTTTATCCAATATGTCATTTGCAAATATCTTCTCCCATTCCGTTGGTTGCCTATTAGTTTGTTGATTGTTTCCTTTGCTGTGCAGAAGATTTTTGTCTTGATGAGGTCTCAAGAGTTCATTTTTGCTTTTGTTTCTCTTGCCTCTAGAAACATGTCTAGTAAGAAGTTGCTGTGGCCAAGGTTAAGGAGGTTGTTGCTTCTCTTCTAGGATTTTGATGGTCTCCTGTCTAACATTTAGGTCTTTCATCTATTTTGAGTTTATTTTTGTGTATGGTGTAAGAAAGTGGTTCAGGTTCATTCTTCTGCATGTCACTGTCCAGTTTCCCCAGTACCATTTGCTGAATATGCTTTTTTCCATTGGACATTCTTTCCTGCTTTGTCAAAGATTAGTTGGCCATACATTTGTGGGTTCACTTCTGAGTTCTCTATTCTGTCCCTTTGATCTATGTATCTGTTTTTGAGCCAGTACCATACTGTCTTGATGATTATAGCTTTGTAATACAGCTTGAAGTCCAGAATTGTGATGCCCCCAGTTTTCGTTTTCTTTTTCAATGTTACTTCAGCTATTTGGGGTCTTTTCTGGTTCCATACAAATTTTAGAATTGTTTTTTCTAGCTCTGTGAAGAGTGATGGTGTTATTTTGATCGGGATTGCATTGAATATGTAGATTGTTTTGGGTAGTATTGACATTTTAACAATAATTGTTCTTCTGGTCCATGAGCGTGGAATGTTTTTCCACTTTTTTGTGTCTTCAATTTCTTTCATAAACTTTCTGTAGTTTTCAATGTACAGATCTTTTACCTCTCTGGTTAAATGGTTTATTCCTAGATATTTTATGGTTTTTGTTGCAATTGTAAATAGGATTGATTCCTTGATTTCTCTTGCTACTTCATTATTTGTGTATAGAAATGCAACTGATTGCTGTATGTTGATTTTATATCCTGCAATTTTGCTGAATTCATGTATCAGTTCTAGCAGTTTTTTGGTGGAGTCTTTCAGGTTTTCCGTGTAGAGTATCATGTCATCTGTGAAGAATGAATGAGGTGGGTTTTTTTGTTGTTGTTTATTCACATATTAAGTGAGATCGTGCAGTGTTCTTTCTCTGACTTATTTTACTTAGAAGACATTTAAAAATATTCCCCTCCTCGCCATGCAACTCCCATCAGTCACTGAGTCTGTGACTCTACAGTTCTATCTCCACTGTCCTTTTTCTAGTACTCTTGAACTTTCATAGGAATATTCAAACCTGTCTTTCCATGTCCAGTCTTACCACCTCTGCAAGGAGGGTAAAGATAACATGAAAAATACAATGACCATGAGAGCCATGAAAACTTTTTTTGATATCCTTACACAGCTTCTCTTAGCGTTTAAGACAAACTGCAAACTTCCTAGACAAGACAGCATTACAGAACCCTTGTAGTGTGAGCCTTACTTATTTCATCACATCAACTCTCCTTCTTACAAAGTGTACCAGCTCGAACTCTGTTCCATCTACTACCCATGCACCCCTGCCTGTAGTGCACTGCTTTGCACATATTAAAAACAGAAAAAATTGGTAGATGAAGAATCAATGGATATATATGTAAACTCAATGTTTTTTAAACCATAGTTGTTGTTTTTTTTCATGGCAGAGATGAACCATCCCTCCCAGAGCATCATTTCTTCTATCTCTAGAAAATGCCCTTACTCTTAAAAATTTCGTGAATAACTGAATGTATCTGAATTAGACTGAACAGACTTCATTAGTTCAATTCCTCTCTTTCAGTGAGTCATGGGATATGCTCAAATACAGTTCAAACTGATTATTAGTTACATGAAAAGTGATTTTTTTTGCTTCTGGTGGCCAAGCTGAGAAGGAAAAAAAACTCTGGTCCCTCTGTAATAAGCAAAAGAGAGCCCTATATTTGAAATGAGGCCCATCATTCGGCCTCCCTGACCTCACTCTTTATCTCTGGCCTCTTAGGTTTGAGGCCTGAAATGATCTGGCTGCCGAGAAAGATGTAAGGCTGTGAGTTAATTTATAAGATCGTAGACAGCTAGAGAGTTGGTTTAATTGAAAGATATAATTACCAGGTGTTGAAGGCGAAGGGGTTCATTAATTTCACAGACACTCTGTTGACTGAACTGTCCTCATTTTAATTTTTCACGACACATCAAGGAGGGGGACACCTGTGGGTCATGAGCACAGACCAATTCTGAGCTTGCAGGCACTTAAAACTCCACCCCAGGGGCAAGCAATCTTTCAGAAGTAGAAGGCCAAGTTGTTTTCTTCTGTTTAAAACTCCTCTTTCTAAAATTCTGAAAAGATCCTCCATTGCCCCCTTGGGCTCTGCAAAACTCATCATAACCTGGCTTTTGTTTACTTCTCCTGCCTCAGTTTTCAGTATACTCCCCGATCCCTGTGCTGGCTGCATCAGATATCTCAAATGGATAATAATACAAATATAACTATTGTTATTAGAATCATTTTACATTGTTACTACTGCTATTAATATTTACTACACACGTGTTGTGTACAAATCACTGCTTAAGCATTCATTTCCATTAGTTCATGAGGTCCTCCTGATGACCCATGGCAGATACTGTTCCCATTTTACAGACAGGAGGGAGCCTGGGAGCCATACAATTACTTGCCCAAATCAAGGAGCTTGATCAAAGCAAGATCTGGGTTATACAACAAGTCTGTCTGACTTCAAAATCTATCTTTTAAATATAGATTTTTTTTTGTTAAATCCTATTGTCTCCCTCCTTCACTTGTGTGTTCTTTGAGGGTGAATACTATGTCTGGGTAACTGCTGTATCCCCAACAAATAGCAGGGTGCTGTGCATTTAGAAGGCTGTTGGGAAATCTAATGAATGAAGAAATGGACAAATGAACTTTTTTATTCCCACTCAATGATACAGGCAGTGACATCTAGAAAGGAAAGGTTGGTTGTGCCCAGGTGGAGATGAATATGACAGCACCTCCTGAAGAAAGTGGCTCTAAGGTCCAGGTTCCTTACCTTGAAGTCCTCAGAGATGCCCAGGGAGTCTTATTTGAGGAAAATCTGAGCAACAGGATGGAAAGTGGCCTGCACATCATTTTACTTCTCTTGACTGTACAAAACAGGTGTTCTCCACTCTGATAATATACTTTTGAAACATAGACATACCAGTATCTGTAAGATATGAGATCATCTCATATGCATGGAATTGTGAGGCCTTTTTTTTCACACTGACTACAGTCTAGAAGACTAAGAATAAAGGTAATAGGCAATAGTAGAAATGAAAATAATAATAACACCAGGGCGCCTGAGTGGCTCAGTTAAGCGTCTAACTCTTGGTTTGGGCTCAGGTCATGATCTCAGGGTTCATGGGATTGAGCCCTGCATCAGCCTCTGTGCTGACAGGGTGGAGGCTGCCTGGGTTTCTCTCTCTCCCTCCCTACTCTTCCCCTGCTCACATGTGCGTGTTCTCTCAAAATAATGAGTACAAATTTTTTAAAAAAGCAAATAATAACAGCAATTAATTATTAAATATTTACTATATGTCTGGTGCTATCCAAACATTACTTCTGGTACCTCACAACAATACTATGAAGTACGAATTAATATCTCCATTCGACAGAGAAATAAACCAAGAACTAAGTTTCCCAGGGTTAATTGTTAACTGAAAGAGGAGGGATTCCATTAAGATCTTTCTAACTGCAAAACCCTTCCATATTTTTTTAATAAATATATCACTATTTCAGCATCTTAATTTTTAAATATATTTTTAAGTATGGCTGTTGGCTAAAGGTGTATTTGACATAGAGCATGAAAGTGTATAGTCAAAATAGGGAGCTATTTTAATGGGAAAAAAAACCTGACCTTGAATTTGAATATCCTTGATATTACTGGCCCAAATTAGCCACATACCCCAGACCACAGTAGACTCTGACAGTTCAATTAACTATATATTGGGGAAAATAGCATTGATTAAGTAGGAATCTTAGGAAGTGGTTAATTACATTTCCTGGATAACTTAAGACATTTTGTGCTTCAGCCCATCTTAATGAAAATCTAAATATATCAGACCCTTTGCAGAGAACAGATCACATGGCATTTATTTCTGTGTCCTTGAAGCTTACTTAATCAGGCTTTGTGAAACATACATACTGTCTTCTTCAGTGTTTCTGCAATTATTGTAGTGCTTAGTAATGATTTCTTAGTAATGATTTCTGATTCTGGAGAAAAGATTGTTTCCTGATATTTGCAATAAGGCTATGCTATGACATCAGAACACTTGAAACTCTATATCACATCAGAGAATCTGTATTTAATGACTGGAAATTCATAGATCTTCAGTTTCATTCTTCTGAGTCTCATAGATGTCTTCTTTAGAACTTTGTGGGTTTTGTTTTGTTTTAATTATTCTAACCCTAGATTACGTCAGGTAAAAATTTCTAATCCCTGGATTTGATTTTAAAAATAGATTCTAGGGGTGCCTGGATGGCTTAGTTGGTTGAGCATCTGACTTTGGCTCAGGTCATGATTCGTGAGTTCAAGCCCATCAGGCTCTGTGCTGTCAGTGCAGAGCCTGCTTTGGATCCTCTGTCTCCATCTCTCTCTGCCCCTCCCCCACTCATGTGTGGTCTCTCTCTCTCTCTCTCAAAAAGAAAATAAATAAATAGAGTGATTGATTCTAGTTATTTATATACTTATTCTATGTATTGATTTCTTGTTGCTGTTTTTATTTTTACTTTCAACTGTGCAACACATGTATAGAGCACGTGTATTCCTATGGTTATAACCCAAATACCTGACATCCCACCAGTAGGTATGTACAAATGTGGCAACATTGATACTGGGGCCTAGATCCCAATTATTCTGAGTCTTGCTGTATGCCTCCAGATCCTCCATCACCAGGGTGGTGATTTTTTTGCATGGGTTTAGGAGAAAGTCTACTTATTCTCCATCTTCTTCAATGTGTCTTCTTGCTGTCCCTGCACTTTGGTACACTGTGGCCTATCAGGGTAAAGGAACTGTCCATAATTCAGAATTCATCAGATGGGCTTCAGAGCAGAGTTGCTTTATCCCAGAGTCTTACAAGTTTTGCTTGAGCTCCATTCCCTCTGTTTTCCACCCTTTCCTTAAGATCTTAAATCTAATACCTTCACAAGGTGGAAAGAATATATGTCATTTCTATTGTCCCATCTCCCAGAAGCTTTTGGGGTGGGACTGGGTGGGGAGAAACCATGTACAACAAATCCCTCCTTGTTCATGTAGCCTTTGTCACTACTTCTCCAGGTACAGATGATGAGACAATTTGGGGTAGCATGATATTTGTTAGGAATTAACGCCTATAAAAGAGAGTAGAAGCAGAATTGGGCGGAAGAAAAAGATGAGCTGCAATACAGGTTCAACAAAGCCTCTATCAGCATGGTAGAAAGCTCTAGAGTAAGCACTGGACATGAGAGTTCAACATTGAGCTGAAATGGTCAGGCCTTTACACCCCTAACTGAGCCAGTCATAGGTGAACTGACTTCAGAAGGGTATGACTTCAGTGAGATGGTTCTCTGCAGTTTAAGCCAACTCTGAAGAAGATAAAGTTGGAAGATGTTTTCTGAGAACTCTTCCTACAACATGGCAGCCACTCCTTTCTTGCAGGAGGATCTGGACTTTGTCTATCATGGCTTCCAAGCAAAATGACTTCATACAGCTCTTTAATGGAAATCAATACAAGGGTATTTACAAGGGTATATACAAGGGAAATAAATACAAGGGATAATGTCTAACTCTTCTCCCAGAAGCATTTGAGCCCTTGCACCCCCTAGGAGCTTTTGCCCTTATATTGGATTTAAGTATGCAAAAATTTGAACATGTGTCTGTGAAGAACATGAAGCATGTACAGCATTCTTAATATGTACATCAAGTGAAAGGTCTCAGTCCTTCTCACTGATCACCCTGGAAATGTGAATGTTCCTGCTCCACCCAGACACAGGGTGGAGCCAGAAAGGAATTGCCACTTACCAAGCTTGAGTTAGATGCACAGAGATCAAGATCAGAATTTAAGAAGATACAAAATAAGAGAGAAAAGTTGGGAGCTCAAATGGTCAGAGCCAGATTGCAAAATCAAGGCCATAGACACCTATGATTAGACTCATTCCAAGATGGAGATTCATTACTTAACATAAGGCCGGAAAAGTAAATTTTGACAGGAAAAAGATAACCTGGAATCCTTTGGCATTGATCTTGACTTTCTACTAACATTGTCATTAGTAATGTTGATATCGTTTTTTTTTTTAATTTTTTTTTTAACATTTATTTATTTTTGAGACAGAGAGAGACACAGCATGAACGGGGGAGGGGCAGAGAGGGGGAGACACAGAATCGGAAGCAGGCTCCAGGCTCTGAGCCATCAGCCCAGAGCCCGACGCGGGGCTCGAACTCGCAGACCGCGAGATCGTGACCTGAGCTGAAGTCGGACGCTTAACCGACTGAGCCACCCAGGCGCCCCTGTTGATATCATTTTTTAAAACATTTTTGGGAATATATTATGTATAAGACACTGTATTGAATCTGCATATTATCATATTAATCCTTAAAGTAAACCTATGATTTCGGAGTTATCTTGTCTATTGTAAAAATGCAGAAATTGATTCTTGTTCATATTAAGAATTTGCCCTAACTCAATAGTTAGTAAATGGTGAGACCTCTCTTCTCAGCCTTGTTCTACTGTACCCAGAGGATAGAATGAAGACCAATAATTGTGAGTCACGGAGAACAAATTTGGGTTAAATACAAGAAACATTATAATGATAAGGATTGTCCAAATACAGAATTGGCTGCCTTGGTGGAGATCTCTCCATTACTGGAAGGGTTCCAGCAAAGACTAGGTGGCCATCTGTCATGCTCATTGCAGAGGCAAATCTGACTGGCTAGGAGGTTGAACTTAATGATTTTGCAATGCTTTTTCCAATCCTGAGGCTCTAATTTTAAATCCCTGGTAACTCCTGCAATTTCCATTCCAATTCTGTTTCTGAGTCTTTATACAGCTGACTTGCTTCTCCAATATTTAGACTTTCTCTTGATTTAGAGTGAACATTTCCAGTTAAGAATGGAATTTGGATAATTTATACTTTAATATAATTCTTATTGGAAAAAGATAGATGCTCAACTATATACTGTGCCAGCATAACCAAGATAAAGCTAGGCTATTCTAGGGCTTGCCTCAGCACAGTGTCACATTTAGAAGAAACTCTAATTTCATATGAACAAATATTTGAAAATTGAATAGGCTATTTAAATCTTTAATAAAGTTTCTTTTAAAAAAAATAGATGCCAAGCATAATACTCAGAGAAAAAGAAACTCCTTAAAAGTAATTTTTCTCAATGTATTTTTCTTATACTTAAGCAAGTAGCAACCGGCCCTAAATATTTCCTCTTTTCAAAAGCCCCAATCTCCTCAAAATCTAACCCATGTTTGATTTATCATTTTATCTTAAGGATATGTCTCTGCCCTTTCTTTTTTAAAACAAGTGTTCTCTCCTTTGTCTTCAGTTCTTCAATTTACCCATTAATATTACACATCACTTTCTTAGAGGGCAAGAGAAGGGAGCCTTGAATACTCATGTTTTATAATAAAACTTCAGTGAATTCTTTAAGAACCTCCTGAAAGAAGGGAACATGTTTTTTTGCACCACCCATTGGTCCTTCTCATCCGTAGCCTGAACCCCTTCCTCTCTTACAGGATCCAGTGGGATCTTCTAAGAGCTGAGCACTGACTGTACCCATTAAAGTTATGTCCAACAAACCTAGGTATGAGTAACTTAGACAAGTCCAGAGTAGCAACCATGTTGTTTTTCAGGTTCAGTCACCTCCCAATCCTGGTTGTATTTCTCCTAAGAAGGAAGGAAGATGAAATGTTTATCCAGTTTGTTGCCTCACAGCTACTTGATGCTTCTCTTAATCTTCAGTTCATCTCTGACATTTTCCCTTCCACTCGTGGGTCCACAGTATGCCAGGTAACATTTTCCATTTTCCATTCCACATTCTCATTGTGGAGATGATTTAGGAGACGCAGCCTCTGGCTATCTCTGAAGCATCAGCTGATAGAGTTGAAACCACTCATCTCTGCCAACCTGGGTCACATTTTGGGGTACCCAAATTTAGGAGTCTATAGTATCTCTCGATTCTCATGCCTTACCTAGAGTTTCAGTCTGAGTTCTGCTATTTGATTTCTTTCCAGGGAGACATCATGCTCACTCTTTTCTTTTCCCCTTTCCCCCCAACCTTCCTCTAATTAGCTTTGCTAACAGCAAGAATTCAGACGTCTCATATAGGTGGTGAAATCTGAAATAGTTTTGTAACTCTTGGCTATAAATTGCTACTGCACTGACCTGATCTAGGAGTTTCTGATCCTCCAAGCTACCTTCTACCCACTTACTGCCCAATTATCAGCTGTGGAAGTCCCTCCAGTCTGGAAGAAAATGCAACTCATAAGTCCCTTTCCTGCCCATATACAGCTATCAACTAGACACAAACATTCCAGCTTCTCTTCACTTTTTCTAGGAGATTCAGGCAGCCCATACCAAAATAGATTGCATAGAGTGCATAAATAAATTCTAATCCTGGACCCTGTAGTCTTACTTAATTGCCAGTATTTCTCCTCCTTCCTCTACCTCTTGGTTCACTGCAAGTTTTGCCCACAACTTAATATTTCCTTTGTTTGTTTTTTCTTCTCACATTGCTATTATAGTTACCTGTGCACATTGTCAAGTTTCTTGGAGTAAAAGAAGATTCATGCATTTTTTTGTATAAAGATCATAACTTTCAAAACATCACATAATTAAAGATTGATACTGACACAGGGCATCAGGTCTTTCTGTTTAACATCTGAAGTCACATGTTGCTTTTGGCCCTATCAAAGACACAGTTTATAATTCACAGAGCCCACTTTGAAATTATGAAATTCTTGATGAATTGTTTTTAATTTGAATGAGTCACATAGTGTTAAATATTATGCATAAAGTGAGACATTGATATTTTATATGATGTAATTTCTAATTTGCAGAATCCAAATTCACATAAAGTGTTATCACACTGTAGCCTGTAATATCAGTTCCAAAGGTATTTGATGGAATACCCCAGAGCTGGAGCTTAATTCTCAGGAATTTTGTCTTAAAAATTTGGCCTAGGACAAAGCCTTGAATCAGTCCATTATGCCTGCCAGTGACCACCTGTCCGTTTTGAGAAAGGTCTATAATTCTTTAAGATATTGAATTTCTATAGAAGCCAGGTTAAAACAATAAATATATCTAGCCTAAAATTCACTGTGGTAGCCGTGGAAATTCATGGCTCCTGCTGTGGGGAACCTGGTTGACAGATGGCCCCAGTTACTGACCTACCGGATCTGTCACCTCTGAGACCATACTTGCAGTGGGATGCTCCCAGCCAATGACTGAGCACAATGAAGGTACTAATGCCAGTTCATTCCTGTGAGGATTCAAGACTCTTCTGAGGAGTGATTTTGACCCATCTTAAAGCCTTTTGGAACAAATACAGTCTGAGGCTGCTATTATCCAATCCTCCTTCCTTCCTGTCCTTCTTCCCTGGAGTCAGAGCTGCATCCCAGTCTGAAGGTTCTCCCTGTCTTCTCCTGCTTGCTCCCCATTATCCTTCAATGGGCATTTCTCCACCAATAAATGTGTTGTACATCTAATCCTGTCTTTGCATCCACTGCTCCACAATAATCTTTAATCAATTTAATGAACATCTACTTTTATATGGCCAAATATATTGCCTAAATACCACAATTCTGACCTCACAATTGATACCTCACAGTAGTGTCCGTGGTATCTCTCTGGCAATGAGGAGGCATTTCTAGGACCATTGTTGCTCATGTTGGATCAATATCTATTCCATGTGTCATAGGTCCGTTTATTTGGCAGCCGTGAAGAAAATGCTCTCTGTGTTAAGTTGGAGGGTGATAATTTTAAATTACTTGAATCTGGGGGCTCCTGGCTGGCTCAGTCGGTTAAGCATCTGACTTCAGCTCAGGTCATGATCTCACGGTTGGTGGGTTCAAGCCCCACATTGGGCTCTGTGCTGACAGCTGAGAGCCTGGAGCCTGCTTCAGATTCTGTGTCTCCCTCTCTCTCTCTCTCTCTGCCCTCCCCCTCTCATGCTCTGTCTCTCAAAAATAAATAGACATTAAAATTTTTTTTCAGTGATTTGAATCTGAACATTGCACTTTTTATCCCAAACCCCTTTCAGAATAAAACCAAATAACGTTTAGGGGCATCTGGGTAGCTCAGTCGGTTAAGCTCCAACTTAGGCTCAGGTCTTGATCTCATGGTTTGTGGGTTTGAGCCCTGCATCAGGCTCTGTGCTGACAGCTCAGGAGCCTGTTTTGGATTCTGTGTCTCCCTCTCTCTCTGCCCTCAGCTAATCACATTATGTCTGTCTCTCTCTGTCAAAAATAATTAAACATTACAAAAAATCTTTAAAAAATAATGTTTAGCTACTCCATTTTGGCATAATATGTTGCATTTGTAAGGAACTCTGGTCTGACATCCAAGAAATTTGAAAAGAAATTTACATCTTATTTTGTAGTTTCTTGTAATTGTTCAAACAGGGAGTCAATTTTTAAAATACAACAAAATTTCTTGAAATTCAGTTCTTTAACTTTTCCAACAGCTTGGAATACCCCCATCTCCAGATTTGTTAAAATTCTTCTTTCATAGTTGCCCAACCTACAATGGCTCATATTGTTCTCAATCTCTGCTCACACCTTTCTATATTCTTCCTTGTTCCCAAGAGCGGCCCTGTCCTTTCCAGTGTACATAAAGCTAACATTTTGGTTCTCCATCTCACCCTTCATTCATTGCTTCTTTCACTTTGAAAACAGAAAATGAGGAAGAATGTCAGCATTCTGCATAAACAATTGTCTTCGTTCCTGTTACTCCCTCATACAAGTATACAATTATTCCAAATCCAGGTGCTTTAACTATAGCATCTTCTCACACTCCAGCAGACTTTAGGCTCTCTGCTAACTTCTGGGTCCTTCCAAGTAAGGGTCTCATGAAAGTAGCCCAAACATTAGCAATTCAGCACCCTTCACAATGAAAAATCCCTTCATCTGAGAGAATTTAGGAGGCGGCAGAATCCCTGGCCTTGTGGCTAATTCAGCAGTGATCTCTCATTCACACTACTGAGGTCTGGCAGCTCAGTTGGAGGTTGGCTAAGGCTCGAAGAGAAAGAAGTACATCCCTGCAGGCTGGTCACGGTCCTCCTCCTGTCAACACTTCCTGCTGCACACCCCATAATCAATCCTGGCCACCACTGCCCGCTTGCTACTGCTTGGCCTGAATTGGTATTCTTTCTGCCTTACCAGTCTGCACTTAGATTTATGATTTATTTAGAATTGGATTACATCAAGGCTCAAGGCCAAGGCTCCATAATCCGTCACCGTCTCCACCGTGGCCAAACACAAACATTTGTTTTAGCTGCATCAGCATCCCTAAACCCTGTTCGAAGGATACCCATTGTTAATCGCTATAGCAACCGCATCTCCTTGTGTGTGTGTGTGTGTGTGTGTGTGTGTGTGTGTGTGTGTGTGTGTGTTTCATTGCCTCCCTCCTTCCCTGTTCCAAATAAAAGCATTGACTCCATCAGGTGATAGATATTCATAATTTAACAGAATGGTGGCAAGTCTAAGTTATGCTGTTGAAATACATCACAGGCAGAGTTGCTTTGCTATTTGTTTTTGTGCTGAATAGCAGCAAGTGTTTTAAGTTATGGGTTTCACACACACATAAGGAAAAGAGAGGAGGTGTATGTAATTGTCACCAATATTGATGATGGCTTCTTGCCCACCAAGTAGTCTCGAGAAGCAAAATGAGGGTGCTGCTCCCCTAACCAGCACTAATGTTTTTATACTTTATTATTGTTTGTTAATAATAGTGAGAAAAAACCCATATTTGATATTTCAGTAGCTCATCACAGTTAACAGAGGGCAAACCTCATCCAAAGTCATCCAGACTTTCAAGTGTTTTGTTAAGGGTATTTATACTTAGTTTTGTGAATGAGGAAATGTAAGTGTAGAGGAGTGAAATAGTAAGCCTATACTCCAGTTTCTAAGTCACAAACAGAGAACTGAGGGCAGATCTTCAGATTTCAAGCTGAAAGTACCTTCTGTTAAACCATCATTGCCTCCTTAACAGAGGAGACATCTATGTGGACTAACATATCAATTTTAAATTGATGTACAGGAGCACCTGAGTGACTCAGTCGGTTAACTTTCCAACTTGGCTCAAGTCATGATCTCATGGTTCTTGAGTTCAAGACCCGCATTGGGCTCTGTGCTGACAGCTTGGAGCCAGGAGCCTGCTTTAGATTCTCCATCTCCCTCTCTCTCTCTCTGCCCCTGCCCTGATCATGCTTTGTCTTTCTCCCTCCCTCCCTCCCTCTCGCTCTCGCTCTCTCCCTCCCTCCCTCTCTCAATAATATTTTTTAAAAATTTTAAAAAATTGATGTACATAAGGGCATCAAGAGTATATCTTGATGAAATATATCTCTGTGAAACTGTACAGAAATGGAAGAACAGTGGGTTAAGTGACCCTTTTGAGGATCTGGGGCATGATTACGTATTGGAGAAATAAATCAAACAGCAAATGATATAAAAAATGAAATGGATTGAGGAGACCTAGCTTTTAGTCAAGTTCAGCCATTAACTCTCTGAGAGTCATTTTTCCTCTCTGAGAGTTTCTTTGTGTGTGAATTTTGGGAATTGAAAGAGATTATTTTTAAGTTGATAAACTTGTAATATTCTCAGATTCTATCTTAAGTGCACGCTGTATGCTTATCCTTGAGCTTGACACCCTAAGCTTGTATCCTCCGTAATCTTATAAATAATGTTCACAAGACCCAGACATATAACACCAAACAAAGGGATGTAAAATTGTATCTAAATGTTATGTTTTAAGATTCAGATATAAATGATGTAGTTGGCCAAAGAAAAGTTATTCAAGGAGGGTTTGCGTGATCAAGGAAGATGATCATGGTAGGTCTTCTCTATGGTAGAAGAGAAATCTGAGCTACATGATGAAGGGCAGGAGGAATTTGATAGGCTGGGAAAATGGAAGTCCACACTGAGAGGGGAAGATGAAGTACATGAAATCCCAGTTAAGGGCATGAACCACAGCATCTCCATTCAGCTACGAGTGTTGACTTTCCTGTACCACAGCTTTCTGCTTGGTTGTGAACCTTGGAAGTTGGACCAAAAGTAGGTGCAAAAGGGACTGAAATGATTATTCCCCATTTATTCAAAACCAACCTTCAAAAATTTTTACAGAGAGAGGTGTTAAAGGAGGGGGAAAAAGAATAGAAAATGACAAAATATAAAAGATCACAGTAGAATTAGTATTGAAAGGTAAATATAATTCTATCCAATCCAATCAACTAACTACAGAAGGGGAAAGGAAGCCTAAAAATTGAAGTGACTCTTCCAATGGCATACAATGACCACAAGCACCATGACCTGTATACACTCTATATCCTCATTCTGGTGCTCTTGGGCTCTATGGAAGCAGTGAATGGGAAACCAAAGAGAAAGACAGAAAAGAGTGACTAAGAGGGAAAAAAAGGGTGAGGGAAGAAGGACCAGAAAAATATGCTAGTAGGATTCCGTAAAGATGTGTGTGCTCACTCAGGTGTGGGAGGACTTGTTCAAAGCTGCCCCCAAATGGTAGGCATTTGGAATGCTGTTCATGCCCATCCCTCATTGCCTTGAGCACTTCTTTGAGTGTCTTGATGGCTGACGAATGTGAGAGGTCACCAAAAGTTAGAGCTTTAGTTGGTCTATCTGCTTTTATCTGCATTGGATCCCCATTTTGGACTACAGACATTTGAATCAGAATAAAGCTGGCTTTCAATGAGTGACAATCTAGATGAGTGGTTCTGAACTGAATCACATTAAGAGATATAAAAAGTACCCAGGTCCTCACCTACTTGAAAAGATTCTCATTTAATTGAGCAGAGTAGGAATTAAGATTTCATAGGGTTTTTTTCATCTATTTACCCAGATTAAAAAATGAACTTCATAGTAATCTTAATCAGAACCAATATCTGATTATGCCCCCCCCCCCACACACACACACAAAATCTGATTATCCCAGACAGTTGCATCTGGAACATGAGCCAGCAGCTCATGGATGAGTAGACATGAGGGTCAGAGTTAGGGAAGATCACTGATGATTCACTCCTACACTGGAGCATTAACTATTTTAGGGAACTGTGTATCTGCATTTTGTAAAACCCTTCCCCATCAGTATTTAAGGCCTTTCCAGAGATGAGGGGTCTCTTAAGAAAAGACCATAAGAAATTAATATCAAAGCCTCTGGAATACAT
This sequence comes from Acinonyx jubatus, assembly GCF_027475565.1. Lineage (NCBI taxonomy): Eukaryota > Metazoa > Chordata > Mammalia > Carnivora > Felidae > Acinonyx > Acinonyx jubatus. The sequence goes on from NC_069391.1 coordinate 16,809,506, forward strand.
CACCAAAGGAGACAGAATTCTTATTTGAAAGGACTATGGGGGTCACTCATAATCTGTTCATTATCTGAATTGGGAACTATGTACCCCACTGAAGGTCACTTACCCCTTGTACTGATTTGTTTGAACTAAAGAAATAAGATTGACTTAAGGAGGAAGTGGAGGTTCTTCAACTGGCCATACCCTTAATTTCTCCAGGTTGGCTTTGTACTTGCAGAGCAGTGCTGACATTTCTAGGGCCCAGATCCTGGGCCTGAATTGTACCTGCCTTCTAATAAGAATGGACATGGGAAAAGAGAAAGACTTTTATCTCAGAGATGGGGTGAAACAGAGGCCTTGAGGTCAGTGGGATTCCCCTTCCTATATTTTAAGCCCAGAATGTCAGCACCTTGATAAGAGCAATAAATGAATGACGCCTCATGAACTCTGGAGTGATGAATCTTGACCTCTCTTCTGGGGACCTCTGATCTCAGTCAGCCTCACTCTACCTGAGGGAAAGCTGCACAGAAGCTCTCTTCCCATATACTGAATGGGATTACCAACAGACTAAGGAGAGTTATGACTGTGCTTGAGGACACTCTGAAGGCAAATCATACCAGCCCCTGCCACAGCACCTGTGGGGACTCCCACTGAAAAATACTTGTGATATTGGAAAAATTGATGATTACTATAATGAACCATTTGTATCTACAATTTGCAAACATTTTGCTGAGATATACACACTAACTTGAAAACAATGAAAGCTTTTACTGTTAATGTGTATTAGTATGAGTTGAACTAGAGAGTTGTAGATATAATATACATTTATGCAGTTGCATTATTATATGTGTACATAAATATATGCATGGTATAAGTTGAACTAAGGAGTTGAACAAAATGCTTTCAAAGCACTGATTAGAGGGCAATCTATTCTTACAAGGCCGTGGTAGTGGGATTTAAGACATTTTAAAGAGTCTGTGATTTCTGAATCAGATTTTGAAGTTGAGGGATTTGGCTGGGTTGAGAATATTGGGGAGAACCTCCTTCCTGGAGGAGAGTTTGGGAACACAGACTCAAGAGTTTCTGGATCATCCAACTCTCTGGGAGGGCGTTGCCTGGTAGGACTTTGGTTTTGTAGGACTTGAGGACACAGATGGGACAGCATAAGCCAAACTAGTCACATCATTTCCTAGCCTACAATGCCTTCAAGATTCTAGTCCATACTTCTCTGTCTAGACTCATGCCTCATTTCCTACACCATCTCCTTATGTTAGCTACTCCTGGTCCCCTGCTTTGAGTTTTAACAGAAATTCCTCTGCTCAGTCTTCATCTTGTTAAAGGCTGCTTATCCTTGAGATTTCTATTGGAAATATCACTTTTTTAAAAGTGACATTCATCAGTCTCCAGACCAATGCAAATTTTACTCCTACTGATGAGGGTTTTTTTGGGTGGCAGTGGGGTGCGCAGGGTCCGGCGCCAACAACCAAGAAAGAATTCTTGAAGAGGTCTTTGGTGCAAAAAGGTGATTTCATTGAAGCAGAGGGACAGGACCTGTGAGCAGCAAGAGCTGACCCAGGACTATGAGGAGAGACTGGTTTTATACTTTGGAGTTGGGGGAGGTAAAGTCCAGGGGAAATTTCCAGTGAGATTTTCATATGCTAAAGAAGACTTACAGGATAGTGGAGGCCTAGCTATTGTCAAGCTAAGGTTGTTTTTCCATCTAGCAAAGCATTAGCATTAAGACAGTAGGAAGTTCCTGGAGAAACATTTTACTCTGCCAGCAGATATTTGTCAATGGGCTGCAGGGATGAGGAAATTTAGTTTTATCTGCCATTTCCTTCTGCCTTTGTTTCCCACATCACTATGGAGGGGTGATGGAGACTTAGGTCCTGCAGAACTATGATCTCTATCAGTTAACCATTTGTTTTTCCCCTTTCCTTTGTTCTTGGGCAGCCAGGAGTGCCAGAGGAATATCACACATATCCCACCTGAGGTGGGCTTATGCCCACCCTGTCAGCTTGCCTTTTGCTCCCTCAGCATTACGTCCTCTTTTGCAACATTCATCATCCATAAGTTTACTTTTTCAGTGTTTCTATCCCCATTAGACCTCAAAATAGACTATCTTATTTACCAGCGTGCCCTTGTGACCTACTATTGTCCTTAGCATCTAGTAGGTTTTCAAAAAAAAAAAACTTGTTAAAAGAGAATAAGGCCAGATTGTAAAGGACCATGAATGCCAGGGTCAGAACCTTATCCTTCAGGTAACAGGGATCCACTGTAGATTTTTTTAAAACCAGGGAGAAGCACTATCAAAGCTGAGCTACTGAGAGCTCTCTTTAGGTGATGTTGAAATTGGCAGGAGCTGAGGCTTTCAGCATGGAGACTCCCTGACTGCATATCTTAAGAAGCCATGTTAGCCAGACCAGAATCCTATATTGTTATTGCTGTTTTTACTGAAGAAAATGATTCTTCTCCAGCCTCCCTCCCCTATCATAATCCCAACTGATGAAAAGCACAGCCAATCACATGTGGTAGTAGGGATGAAGGAGGAAAAGGAAAAACCCTTTCTTCAATTGCTTCCCAAATCTCCCCAGTGCTTTGATTTGCTTTCAGAGAACCCTTTAGCTCAACAAACAATTGCAAACTACCCAGTTGCAAGGTAAAATGAAAAGCCCACAGGCATTAATTATATATAGAGATATTTAAAAAGAAGCTACTGCTTAATTATTGTTTGCAAATCTCAGTATTTAAATTGACTTATTTGCAAATGTCTGTTTAGAAATTGACTTTGTAATTATAAAGTCAGTGCAGGGATGTCTCAGGCCCTGGAGGAGTCTCTAACGAGGAATGATAATGTAACAGCCAGAGTGAGACATCCTGAGCTGCATTTTAATAACTAGAGGTGGTTGGCAGGGGGTTGAGATGCTTAAAGGAAAATCCCTAAACTGGTAAATAAAGGGGCCAGGGTCTCCGTCTCTGGCAACAGATCACTGGAGGATACAGGAGGGGACAGTCAGGGGGAATAGAATTCTAAAAACCTGGCAAGGGTGGGGGTTGGAGCTCAGGAAGAATGGAAGGTGTGCTGTGTTCTACATGAGAATGGGTCCTCCTTTGGAACCAGCCATGGAAGTTTCAAGAGGTCCCCTCCATGAACCATGCCCTTCCCAATTGCTCAAATCCAAGTATTGGCTTTATGAATTGAATTGCATTTCCCTAAAATACACATGCTGATTTTCAAACTTCAGTACCTAAGCTTGTAAACTTATTTATAAATAGTCACTTTACACATTGTTAGTTGAGATGTGGTCATGCTGGAGAAGAATGGGCCTTAATCTAATATAACTGGCATCCTTGTAAAAAGGGGAAATTTGGGCAAAGGCTATACACACAGGGAGAATGCATATGAAGGTGAAGACGGAGACTGCAATGATGCTTCTATAAGCCAAGGGATGCCAAAGGTTGCCAGGAAGCTACCAGAACCAGGGGAGAGGCAGAGAGCAGATTCTCCCTTGTAGCCCTCAGAAGGAATCAATCCTGCTGACACCTTAACCTCAGATTTCTAGCTTCCAGATCAGGAAGGCAATAAATTTCTGTTGCTTAAACCACCCATTTTGTGGTACTTTGTTACGGCAGCTCTAGGAAACTAATATAACTGGTATGTGCAATTCTCAACAACATTGCAAAACTCTACTATGGAATTGGAGATGGACCAACCTGGAGGTAACCAGAAATTCTCTCAAAACACTAGAATATTAGACATTGAGGGACCATGACCTTAAAACCATTTAGATGATCAGTTGTTCTCAAACATGGTTATGTTTTGGAATCACCACGGGAGTTTCAAAAACAGTGATACCTGTATCATATCTCAGTGATCCTGGTTTAATTAATCTTGGATGCCTCCTGGGGATTAGTTTTCCAAATGCACCTAAGGAGAATCTGGTTTGCAGCCAAGGTTGAAAACCAGTCTTGAAAATTTTACATCATCTTCTTCATTTAAGAGGTGAGGAAAGTAAGTGTCAGACAGGTGAAGGAATAATTGCCCAGGTAATAATGCTAATGACTGGAAGAGGTGAGAAGCAGCCCAGACAACTTGACTTTCAGTTCACTGTTCTCATGGGCATCACTGCATCCTTTTGGCTCCAGATACAGTAAGTACTGATTTCCCAGGCATCCTCTAGTACTAGGCAAATGGGAATCTTGGCCTTTGGTATTTAAGGAAGAGTGTCAACCTCTACATGGGCACAGTGAGTTTACAAGATCATTTCATAAATTCCACATTCTATTGCTTCACAGCAACTCTATGATATTAAGTAGGGCAGTTATGTTCTACCTTTTTAAGAAGAGAATGACTAAGCACAGAGAAATGAGATAGTACCCTAAACCATCCCATTGGTTAAAAGCAGAACCAGCATTTAAACTCAAGCCTTTCAAAACTATTCAGGCATCCATCACTTGCCATTGAGAATGAAGTTAAACTGTCTTGATTCAATTTTAGTTTAAAATCTTTCTAAAAACACCCTCTTTTACTCCCCTACCTTCAAGGAAGAATTTGTGAACATAAATATACTGGGTTCAATTCAAATTAATGTCCATTTTTTTCCCAAAGAGATAAAAATCTTGCATGAACTCTGAGCCTTCATTTCAAATGATTTCTCAAGACTCAGAGTAATGGTGGAGAGTCTTTCCATCACAATGTTAGAGGAGTACTCAAAGAAGTGTAATGCTGCCATTTTACTAAAGGTACATTTAGTACCCTGCTATAAGCTGATCATCCTGGTTCTTAATCTCAGTCACCTCAGTCACAAAGGTATCTAACTAGAGCTACTTGACCCCTATCTGTGATTCTAATTGTGCTCTTGTTACGGAACCAGGCTGGAACACTGGCGGAAAAACCAAGCAGCACTTGGAGATTTTGGTGGATCGGAGATTTATATAACACTGGTGGGCTTAGAGGAGACCGTTTCTCCAAAGATCTGAGTGCCGAATGCAAGTGGGGAGGGTAATTTATAGTCGTCAGCTTCCATATCTGTGGGGGGTTTTCCAGCGCGCAGCAAACAAAGGAAGAAGAACATGGAGGAGGGGTCTCTAAGCTACAGACCAGAGTTTGTTTTAGCCCCATGGGCCATCTTTGGCATGCTTTATTCACTTCTCCAACATTCCCCCCTTTGATGCCTTTTAAAAAACCTTTTAGTAGGTATCACCTTTCGGTTTTACAGGTTGGTACTCTCAGAAGGCTAAGATACGTGCAGTAGTTTGGCGAGCAATAGCGTTTTCAATAAAATGTACCACGGCACTCAGCATGCAGAGGCCAATGGATACAAGTAAAATTATGGAGAGGGCCCCACCAGGGCAGGAAGCCAGGATGCCCAATCTGTGAGATCCCATCCTTTCCATTGATTGATACTTCCCTGTTGTCTATGTTGAATTCTTTCCTTGAGTTCCTTAACCTTAGTTGTAACCATTCCTGACTGGTTTACAAAATAGCAACATTCTTCCCCCAGAAAGATGCAAGTCGCTCCTTTTTCTGAAGTGAGGAGGTCAAGGGCTTGCCTATTTTGGAGGGTCACTGCTGCCAGAAAGTTTATTTGGTTTTATAAAGTTACCAGAGAATCTGCCACCCGTTCCATGTCTTCATTTATCTCTTGAGATAGTCTATGGTATAGTTCTACGGATAAACCTATGCCCCCTATTCCGTTTCCTATTCCTGTCGCAATTTCTGTTTCTATCAGAACAGGTAACAGGGCTGCCCGTTTAGCCAGGGACTTGGGGCTAAAAGGCTGTTAGGAACTGATCGTCAGTGTATACGGATCTCTCTGGGGTTAGGAAGACAGAATAACGTATCTGAGTCAGTTGGCCTCTAAGCATTGGTAGGCTGAATTAGAACACAGATAGAACACCCCAGGGGTTGAACATAGGGTTATATTCCTCTTTAAGGTTCTATTTCTTCCGCATAGAGAGGTACCGTTCATACCTTCAGGGACCATACAAATTAGATTATCGGCATTTGTGAGACAGACCCCAGTGGCCAGGGGTCCAATTAAGACAGAGGTGTTGGTTTTGAGACTTTCAGGAGCTTCCCAGGTCAAAGGGATGGGAGTGGCTAAGTAAGCCCTCCAGTTGAAGGACAAGCACATCCAGCAGGTTTGGGTGTGATTATCTATTTTAGGGAGGACTTGTAGAGTAGTATTGGCCCATCGCCGAAGTGGGGAATTGGTAAGCATCTGATTGAGGCCTGAAATGTTCAAACCTTGGTAGGCTGTCGGGGGAGTGGTCGCCTTTATGGCTTATATTACCCTATCCTGGGTACCCTCTATAACTTTTTGAAGGGCCCTGTCTTGTACCCCTCCCCCATCCGACATCCCCCATTGAGGAAGGTAAGTGTAGCAAGCTCGCTTCCCTCTCTGGAGGCCCTTGTTGTGACTTGGGTTCCTGACATTTTGGGTTAGTCCCTGGGGCACCGGGTGGGTGACTGACAGAGAGTGGGTGTTTTTTCCTTGTAGCAATCTTTGTGAAGGGAGGTGAAAGCACTGAATGCCCTTAACGCCCTTATTGTCATACAACAATCCTGAGGGCAAAGTGGGTAAGCGGCAATTGTGAGGGTGAGAGAGGTTATCATAATATACAGGCAGTACTTAATAATCCTCCCATCCAGAGGAGGTATGTGAGACCCAGAATGCATCTTTTGTCCCATGTCCAGCTTGTTGGTGCAGTCTCTGTCAACCCAGCAGTAAAAAAGTAAGATCAGGGCTATGACACTAGTAAGGGGCAAGGGCTGGCAGAGTTGTATCCAAACCCCTGGGCTAGGTTCATGCATTGATTCCTCCAGCTTCTGCTGTGCTCAGGCCAGCCAGCTTCCGGGGTGTGGCTGGAGCAGGGCTGGAGGTTTCGGGCCAGTTTTCCTTTTTTCCTTTTGAGGGTCAGTTTAAGCAGTTTGACTGGATTTGGATCACTTTGCCAGGTTGTGGTTTCTTCTGAGTTGTCCTTCTTAACTCTGGAGGGATGGACCCGTGGGGTGATACCTAAAACTTTAAGGGCTGTAGGAGTTGTTAGAATAACAGTATGAGGCCCAGTCCACAGTGGTTTAAGAGGTTCCCTCTTCCAACCTTTGACCCACGCAGAGTCTCCTGGCTGAAAGGGGTGAACGGGGGTCCCTAAGGAAATTGGGGCCCTCTCTGTGGTGTATCTCTGTAACTTAGGACCCAAGGTCTGGAGCTGGTCTCTTATTCCCTTGTCTCCAATCTGGTGTAGGTCTCCTGGGAGTTTTCCTAAACATGGGGGGTGGGGGGTCCGCCTATATAATAACTCAAAAGGGGAGAATCCTAGTGCCCCAGGCATGCATCGGGCACACAGGAGGGCCAGTGGTAGTAAATCTAGCCATGGGAGATTAGTCTCTTGGTGGAACTTAGCCAGGGTTTCCTTGAGGGTGTGATTCATCCACTCTATTATCCTGAGCTCTGGGATGAGTAAGCAGTGTGCAGTTTCCAGGTAATGTTGAGGGACTTTGTTAGGGTTTGTATAATGTCTGCCACAAATGCAGGCCTGTTATCACCGTGTATGGTTAAGGGTAGACCAAACTGAGGCATAATCTCCCATAGAAGAGCTTTGGCCACCTCGCGTCTTCATTCCATTCTGGTTGGGAATGTGTCGACCCATCCTGAATACGTGCAGCTTAGTACAAGGAGGTACCTGAACCCTTTATTTGGTTGTATGTCGGTAAAGTCCACCTCTGAGTCTTCAAAAGGGGTAACCCCCCCAGGCAGGGGCCGTGGGGCAGACCCAGCATTGTTTGGCACACGTTACACGTTGTTCACTGATAGGTCAGCATAATGCCAGCGGCTGGCTGATATAGTAGTTCTTTTTGAGGAGGGCCTCTAGTGCAGTTTTCCCTAGGTGCGTGAGTTGGTAATGTTCCTTCACTAGGTGTTTTCCCATGGATGACAGGACAAAGATGTATCCATTTGACATGACCCACCATCCCTCTTTGCTTAGCGTGCCCCCTTCTGTCGAGGCCCAACTTCTTTCTTCGTCTGTGTACAGGGGCAGGGAGGCTTCCCTCTGGGGCGCTAGAGTCATAGTGTAGGTAGGAGCTTCGCCTGGGTCACCACAGGCGGCTGCTCTGGCTGTTTTGTCGGCCAGGTGATTTCCTTGGGTTATGGGCTCATCTCCTTTCTGATGTCCCTTACAGTGTAGGATAGCTACCTCGTCTGGCAGCCATACGGCCTCAAGAAGCTTTAGTATTTGTTCCTTGTTTTTGATAGTTTTCTTTGCAGCAGTAAGGAGGCCTCTTTCTTTATAGATGGCCCCGTGTACATGCACAATAGGGAAGGCATACTGGGAACCAGTGTAGATGTTAACTCGTTTACCTTTGCTAAGGATGAGGGCTCGGGTTAAGGCGTACAGTTCACCTCATTGTGCTGACCATCCTTCCGGCAAGGCCTTGGCTTCCAGAACCTTGGTGGTTGTGGTTACCGCATATCCTGCTCTTCGGCTTCCCTCTTATAAATAGCTGCTCCCATCGCTAAACAGGGTAATCTCTGGGCTTATCATAGCCTGGTGTTGGAGGTCCAGGCAGCTGGTGTAGACTTCATCCACTACTTCGGAACAGTCATGGTCGGGTTCTCCCTCCTCCGTGGGAAGGAAGGTGGCCAGGTTTAGTGTTCTTACTGTTTCAAGAGTGACCCTTGGGTTTTCATAGAGAAGGCCTTGGTATTGTGTCAGCCGAGAATTGGAGAGGAAATGATGTCCTTGGGTGCTCATGAGGGACATCACTGCGTGTGGGACCTAAACATTAAGTGTTTGTCCCAGTATGAGTTTGTCTGCCTCCTTGATGAGCAGGACTGTGGCTGCCAGCACTCTGAGGCATGGTGGCCATCCTGCAGCCACAGGATCAAGTTTTTTTTGACAGGTAGGCTACTGGCCGTTGCCAAGGCCCCATGCTCTGAGTGAGCACTCCAAGGACTATTTTGTCCTTTTCATGTACGAAGAGGTTAAAGGGCCTTTCTATGTCAGGAAAACCCAGGGCTGGGGCTCATCCCAGAGCCAACTTTATTTCTGTGAAAGCGGCCCTTGCCTTGTCAGTTCATGCGAGGGGCTCCCGGTCTGGCCCTCCCAACAGGTCATAGAGGGGCCCCACTATGGCTGAGAATCTGGGAATCCAAATGCGACAGAACACTGCGGCCCCTAAAAATTCACGCAAGCCTCGTTTTGTTTGGAGCTATGGCAGTGTGGTGATAACTTTCTTCCTTTCTGGTCCTAGTTCTCTTTTTCCTTTTGTGAGGAGGAAGCCTACGTATTGGACCTGCTGCTGACAAATCTGTGCCTTTTCCCAAGAGGCCCAGTACCCCGAGAGGGATAGGAGCTGCAGGAGGGCCTTGGCACCTTTCATACAGTCTTCTTGGGTGTCGCTGGCAGGGAGGAGGTCGTCTACATATTGGAGAAGGACACAGCCTGTGGTTTCCCTCAGAAAGTCGGCGAGGCCTGCAGCTAGTGCTTCCCCAAAAAGAGTGGGCGAGTTCTTGAAGCCTTGCGGAAGTCGTGTCCAGGTCAGCTGCATCTGGCACCCCTTAACGGGCTCAGTCCATTCAAAGGCAAACAATGGTTGACTTTGAGGAGCCAGGGGAGGCAGAAGAAAGCATCCTTTAGGTCGAGGCCTGTAAACCAGATGGCTGACCGCGGAATTTGGCTGAGGAGAGTATACGGGTTCAGAACCACTGGGTATAAGTAAACAGTCACATTGTTAATGGCCCTCAAATCCTGTCCTGGTTGGTATCCTCCTCCTGGCTTCTTGACTGGTAAGAGCAGGGTATTCCAAGCTGATTGGCACTCAATTAGAATACCTGCTTCTCTGAGCTTGGTCAGGTACTCTTGTATACTCATTCTAGCCTCAAGTGGAAGGGGTACTGCCTTTGTCTCTGTGGTTGGACTCCAGGGATCATGTCAGCGATGATGGGGGCCCAATTCCAAGCTAGTCCAGGTGGGTTATCTTCAGCCCATACAGAGGGGAATGTAAGCCTGAACTCTGAGGGGCTACAAGGTAGGGCCCAGGTGCAGAATAGTCTCCATTCTTCTTCCCTTGTCAGGGTAATCACCAAGACCAGGGTTTCCTTCTGCCTTGGGTTTAATTGGAGGCTAGTGTGTCCAGTGGGTTCAAAAGTTATCTGGGCCCCAAGCTTGGAGAGCAGATCCCGGCCCAGAAGAGGAATCGGGCAGTCAGGTAAGTAAAGGAATTCATGCCAGACTTTGTGACTCCCAAGTTCACATTGTCGAGCTTGACACAAAGGCTGCTGCATTGCCCGTGTCCCAGTAGCCCCAAGTATGGTTGCTGTCTTTTGGCTTAAGTGTGCCACCGGAGAAGTAACAACAGATTATTCAGCCCCAGTGTCAACCATAAAAGTTATTGTTTGGCCTCCTACCTTCATTTTGACCGTGGGCTCATGGGGGCCAAGAGAGAAAGAGCCTGGTCCCCCTCAGTCCGATTCTATCCCGGCCAGAACAACGAGGTTCTCGCCTCGAGGTTCCTCCCGATATCGGCTGGGTTTTAGGGCCCCTTCCAATTCAGACACTTCATTCTTCCAGTGTCCTTTCTCTTTGCAGTATGCACATTGGTCCCTTGCTAAGGGGGCTCTGGGCTTCTCCCCTTTTGGTGATTGGGATCTTCTCATCTTTGCAGTGTCCATTTCTTTTAGTGCTGCTGTGAGAAGGGTGGCCTTCTTTTTTAGTCTTCTCTCCGCTTCTCTTTCAGCTGCGACTTCTCTGTTCATGAAAACTTTATTGGCGACCTCTATCAGCTGAGTGACATTCATCCCGGCAAAGCCCTCCAACTTCTGGAGTTTTCTTCTGATATCTGGGGCAGCCTGTGCCACAAAAGAGGTATTTACCATTTGTTGACTTTCTGGTGCCTTGGGGTCAAATGGGGTATATACACGGTATGCGTCACATAATCTTTCACGGTAGTCTCCAGGAGACTCCCCAGGGTGCTGTGTGACTGATGATTTTTAGTCATGTTCATGGGCTTTTTGGCTCCAGCTTGGACTCCCTGAAGGAGGACTTCCTGGTATCGTCAGATGTGAGCCTTTTCTTCTTCTGTGGTGAAATCCCATGGTAGGCATTCTTCAGGCGCAGCAGCTTGAGCCCAGACAGTAGGGTCATTGATCCCCGGAGGTGCGTGATCTTCTAGGTACTGTTGTGTTTCTCTCATTATTCTTCTTCTTTCTTCTGTATTAAACAGAGTACAGAGTAACTGTTGACAATCTTCCCAAGTTGGTCGGTGGGTCTGGAAGAGGGACTCCATCAAGTCAACCGTTGCTTGTAGCTTTTTAGAGTATGATGGAGTGTTGTGTTTCTAATTGAGGAGGTCGGTTGTAGAAAAAGGTTGATAATACATCATGGAACAGCTGGGCTGGACTGTTCCATCCTCATTCTGCTTTTCAGGTTCTCTTGTCTCTCTTCCAGGCATTTGGAGAGCATTAGGTGTGGGTCTGGGGCGCAGTCTGGCTGCTGGCCCCTGTGGGGAAGGGTTCTTCAGGTCCGAGAGGGGTGGGGAGATGAATAGCACCGACTGCAACCACAGCAGAGGAACAGACTGGGGAGGAGTTTTGAGCTCAGGGGGAGGAGAAGGGAGCTTGATGGGTCATAAGGAGGTGGAAAGACAGTATCTTCCTCTGCATCTCCTTTAAATATTACAGGAACGGTGCATTGCTTCTTTGGCTCCCTGGGTAAGCCTCCGGATAAAGTGGCTAAAACTTTTGCCTGGCTCTGTTTGCTAAGGATGAGTCACACCCAAGGTGGGGGTTTCAGGCAATTTCAAGCCAGGAGTTGATGTGTGGAAATTGATCAGGGTGGCCTGGGTTCCCAGTGATTGTTAGCCACACCCACTGCACTATTTGAGCATCTAATGTCCCTTCTGTGGGCCATCCTACATTGAATATGGGCCATTCTAGTTCACAAAAGGTCCTTAACTTCCTGGGTATCATTTTCACCCCATTATTGCCTGAAAATCCCTTTTTAAATTTTTTGAGCATGACCTCTAAAATTGTAGGCTTACTCTGTTTTGATCCTATTATTAATTTCTTTCTCGTGTTCGATGGCACAAAGACAGACAAAGGGAGGGTATCCCCTCGGATGAGAGGACCAATCACATACTCCACTGGTCGCGTTCTGAGGGAAACTTTAGTTGAGGTTTAGCCGTATTGGACTCAGCTTCGTGACTTGCCATTGGAATCTGATCTGATACCGCCCTAGACCTTAAACTCTCACCATGACACAGGAGAGCCCATTCAGACTCTGTAGACTTTTGGGGACCTTACGGGTGCCCGTCCGTGGAGCCACAAACTCGAACTCTACTGGCAAGCCTGGCTGAGCCACACATTCACACACACACACACACACACACACACACACACACACACACACCAGAGTCTATTACATTCCCCAAAATTTTCTACCTGTGAGACCATTAAGGCCTCCGGGGATTTATCAGGTCCCCCTTCCACCCTTTTGGGTGGGTCTGACTTCTTTGGGGCCCCGGCCTTCCCGGTTCTGATGTCAGGTCTAGGTCCTCACCTACCAGGTCTCTTTGAGTCAGGCAGGAGCAAAGAGTGGGGCCAACCAGAGGCAACTGAGAAGGAGACTCCTGAAATTCAGGCAGGGTGTGGACCTTCTCCCTTGTGATCCCTTGGTCCATCACCACCTCGCCGTTCTCCCAAACCGGTGGCAACAATGGGCCAGTGTGGTTGGGTTTCCCAGTCAGGGAACCAAGTGTGTTACAGAACCAGGCTGGAATGCTGGCAGAAAAACCAAGCAGGACTCGGAGATCTTGGTGGATTGGAGATTTATTTAACACTGGTGGGCTCAGAGGAAACTGTTTCTCCAAAGATCTGAGCGCCAAATGGAAGCACGGAGGGTAATTTATAGTTGTCAGCTTCCATATCTGTGGGGGTTTTCGCGTGTGCAGCAAACAAAGGAAGAAGAACATGAAGGAGGGGTCTCCAAGCCAGAGACCAGAGTTTGTTTTAGCCCCATGGGCCATCTTTGGCATACTTTATTCACTTCTCCAACACTCTAAGCCTAATCTTGATAGTGGAGAGAATTGAGGCTTTGTACTTATGCAGGTATAGATCCATTGTCCAAGACCTGGCTCCTGTGTTAATTAATTATGGAACTGTGAGGAATCAAGTAATTTGAGCTTTAAATTCTCAACTAGATAATGGAAAGAGTAATGCCTATTCCAAATATTCTGATGCATAAATTGAGTTCATGTAAATAATATTCTTTATATATACATACTTACATATACATATACATATGTATGTATATATATATATATATATATATATATATATATATATATATATGGAGAGGCTTCAACAAAGTCAGTTTGAATCCTTTTCCCAAGATGAGAAGCTAAAAACAATGGGTAGAAGATAGTCATGGTGGGTCCTGCTTTGCACCATTACATGAATTGGCCATATTCCCAAGCCCTAGTAAGCTATCCTGGATTCAGTTTCTTTGCGTTAGATCCATACTGCTCATTAATCCTTCCAGTGGCTTAAATTTTGCCATAATCCAGCTCTTAGCTCATACTATTCCATTTCCCCTCTGAAACATCACCTATCTTATTTAATGTTCTTCCTGCTTTCTGTGATACCTTCTGTTTCCTCATAATAGATGCCCCTGGTCATAACAATCTGACTAGGCTTAAATTTTTATTTCCCAAAGAAAAAGAATATGAATGGGGGGACATTGATAGAATAAAGATCCCTTAGCTCTTGAGGAAGAAAACTTCACACCAAAGGGCAAAGAATAAGGTAAATAAGATAGGACTCAGAAAACCAAAGGAGATTAATTTTTGTATTGTTGAGGGTCACATACTCAGAACAACAACTTTCTGGGTATATGTTATTATGGTAGAGGTGACCTTTGATCTCTGTTGATGGATACCCTTCTCCTCCTAAGGAGCCTCTGGACCTCTCATTTATTGTGTTGATCCAACATGGAGAAAGTAATCATGGTGGCCTCACCCTCAGGGATTACAAAGCTGGAAGGTGATGGTTGTTGAAGAAAATGCCATTTTTTATATCTTCCAATTTGACTTGATTCATTGAAAAAAAATTAGCAACTCTTTTTTAAGTAAAGTTCATAATTTGGGTGAACAGTCTCAACAATATCCACGTATTCTATTTCTATTTGGAGTACAGACCATAACATTGTGAATCTGCATATAAAATAAAAAATGTTAAAACTGCATTTTATGGGACACATCCTATGGGCCAAGCATTTTTTGAATCTTCATTGTACCTATGGCAAAATATATCTTATTCCTGTTTCACAGATGAGAAAACTGAGGCTTAGAGAAATCAAGTAATTTATTCAATACAAGTTAGCTTCTAGCCCAGGACCCCTTCGGAGAGACTAAGACAGGGATTCAGCACTATTTTAATCTATAAACCTGTAATCTTCCCCACCCTATTACCTCATTTGTAAAAATAGAGGACTGCATTCATCTAGAAAACCTCTTTAAGCCCCCATGTTTTACTATTCTGATGCAAATACTTCCAGTCCAAGCGAGCAACTACTGCTGAAGGGAAGGAATTAACATTCCACAATTAATACTCCATTTCATTAACAATTAGATATGTTAAATGCCATTCAATTTGTTTGCACCATCAAGTCCTGGGAAGGTGTCCATGCTTCTTGCAACTTTCCAATAAGTCGCTATTACCAACTGAGTTAATTTCCCAAGCAGGCAGGCAGGCATCAGATTTTAATTCCCAAACTTTAATATTCTCCAGCCCTAGGGCCACTGGTGGACCTATATGAGCTGATGTTGTCACCTGCAATCTGAATCTAAGTTAAGGCTCTTCCTTTGGATTAAGGGTGGGCCTTCTCTGTACCAAGAAGACCTGCCTTAACACAGTCCAGGTATGGAGCTGTTCTTCCCCATGCCCATCTCTACCACACCCTCAGTGACTTTTTAAAATTATTTTAGAGAGAAAATGTGCAGAGGAGGAGAAAGAGAGTGTGTGTGAGAAAGAGAGAGAGAGAAAGAGAAAGAGAGAATCTTAAGCAGGTTCCACACTCAGCACAGAGCTTGACACAGGGCTCTATTCCACAACCCTGGGATCATGACCTGAGCCAAAATCAGGAGTTGGATGCTCAACTGACTGAGCCACCTGGGTGCTCCCCCTCCCCGGTGATTTTCAAGTGGAAAACACCATAAATTTATGAGAGGGTAGATTTTCAAATCCAATACAAGTGTCACCTCTGCATGGAAACCTACCCACACTGTAACCTGAAGTGAAGGAATCATACAATGCCAAGTTTAGAAGACATGATAATAACAGTAATAACACTAACAGCAGTAACAGCAGGAGCAGCATTAATTTATCCATTTATCACATGCCATACATGGCAGCCAGTGCTTTATATACAGTTTTGCCCTTATTCTTGACTACAGCCCAGTGAGGTGTGGGTATTATAGTCATGCTCATTTTACTTTTTAGGAAATTAATTATTTATTGTATTGGTTATTAGTTATTGCTATATACCAAATTACCCCTAAAATTTAAAAGCTTGAAACAATAAATATTCCTCATACAGTTTCTGAAGGGCAGGAATCTGAGAATAGCTTAGGTGAGTGGTTCGGGCTCAGAGTCTCTCATGAGTTTATAATAAAGTACTAAAGTGCAATGTACAAGTACAATGACAGAGTGAAGTCATCTGAAGGCTTGATTGGGGCTGGAGGGTTGACTTGGTCATTCAGTCTCACTGTTGTGAACAAGAGGCTATCCTTACAACATGGCAGCTGGTTTCCTTCAGAAAAGTAAACCAAGAAAGAGAGTGGCAGAAGCTGCAGTGTCTTTTATGGCCTTGGCTCAGAAGTGAGACACCATCACTTGTGCTGTATTCTATTGGTCATATACACCAACCCTGATACAATATGGGAGGGGACTACACAAGGCATATATACCAGGAGGTGAAGGTCATCAGAGGCCACCTTGGAGGCTTCCCATAACACAAACTAAGGTTAAACAGCTCATGAGTGGCAGTAAGGTAGCAGGTTTACAAACTCAAGTTATGTCTAACTCCATAATCCATGCTTTTAACCACATTCTGGCTCCTTCCTTAAAGGTCATATGCAATTTATCTTCTAGGGTCTATCAGTACCAATCACAGTTTGATCGGAGAAGCTGAACCACTAACAGTGACCTGGAATCAGGGATTTATTATAGGAAGTTGACCTTGTATAGTTCTGGATGCTCACTGTACAGTATGTGTAAGGTAGTTTCTTTGGAATCTGGTGCTGAGGCCTGAAGTGCGATCTGTATGGCAGGCGGTCAAGAGGGAAAAATGGACATGAAGAGGGGGAGAACAAAGATAAAATTGGTCCTGCAAAGACAAACTGGAACCCGCAAGGATGAAGTGGGACATATATTGCACTCTCAATGCCTCCAGCCCTCCAAATTTAATGGAGTGTGTGGGTGACCAGGAAGAGCTGGTACCCTTCCTCATGGGAAGCTGGAAAAATACCTCAGGGTGAACTGGGAGATAAGCAACACTGCATATGATCTGCAACAGCCCCCAGTACCCTGGATACACCTTCCAATTCCACAAAGGATGTGGTAACTACTTCACTTCCTACTTTCAAATGTTATATAAAATGATTCTTGTGGCCCACGGTAACCCTGACTTATCCAGGGAAGGGGATCCTTGGAAAAGTACTTGCATAGCAAGATTAACAGTACAAACCCACCATTCTGTCAATTGTGTACCATACAGCACACAATTCTGTACTATCAATTAACAGTACAAACCCACCTTGTTGCCACATCTACATACTGATCCCTATAAACTCACTTACACGTATCCATGTGCATATACCATAATTTAACAAGACCCTAAAAGCATCAGGTCTCTACATGTCTCCATGCTTTTATATACACTAATCCCTCTGTCTGAGGTTTCTGAAGTTGCTTTCCCCCAACCAGGACCAACTTTATGGGCATGAGACGTGTACATAGAGCCCAGAGCTTGGTTTAATGTTCAGCACATTTCAGCCCTTCCATGGAACATCACTTGAGTTGCATACTTTACAGCAGATTTGTCACCCCTCCTTCCAGCCTCAGCATCAGTGTCCCTACTGAGGGATAGCTCATTACTGCACCAAGAAGCCAACTCTGGACAGCTTTGAACAGCTGTGATTGTTAGAAAATTCTTCCTCAAAGAAATATAATTTTCATCTACATTTGTCTTCATATAGAGCCTACACACTGGTCATAATTTCACCCAGCTAGCACAGAAAAAATGAATCCACTGTCTCTTTTAATTATATTCTTCAGGTAGGCAAAGGCAAAAATCATAAACTACTTACTATTCTGCTTATATTTGCATATTTAAGTGTCTCTGTGGCCTGGATTCATATCTAACAGATCTTTGTGTTATTCACAGGGCCTAAGAGTCTTTAGGTTGGTGGCAGACACAGGCTGTCCAGGTTGGGGCAACTAAATGATTTGGCTCCCCACTGTGTGTTTCTCATTCTCCTGGAGGCTATTCTGGGCCTTTTTGCAGGATGATGAAAGAAGCATAAAGAGAAAACAAGCCCACCTAGCAAGTTCTTTCTTAATCTCTGATTGTGTCACAGCCCATTGGCCAAATGGGTGACCAACCATTTTGGTGTTTCTGACTGGAGGATGTCCCTAGGACTGATGAGGCTCCCAGAATGTAAGGTCTTTAATACTAAAACTGAGACAGGGCAAACCAGGACAGTTGATCACCTGCCCAGTCATGTAGCTTGGTTCAGAGTGGGAGGTACTGCAAAGCTATAGGACAAAGGGTATGGATTTGAGGGGCAAAGAACTGGGGCCATTAGTGTAATCAATCTACTGTTGATGGGCTACATATTTTCTACATCACTGCTAAAAGTGTTTAGATCAAATTGGTGCATTCTCTCTCCATTCTTGGTTTTAAACTAAAAAGATACCAAACACAGCAAAGAAAAAGGGAAGGCATGTTGCTAAAAAACATAGTGATTTTTTTTATTTTTTAAATCCTCATACAGCTATATTTCAAGTTGATAGCAGAGGTCTCTTGGTCAGCTGCTCCCTAGAGCATTCCCAAAACCAGCCTATGTACTTTCCAATTAAGCCCAGGTGAACTTAGCCCTGACCTGTAGCTCTGAGTGTCAGTGCAATGCCAGAACCACTAGATAAAAAATGTAAAGTGCAGCGAGCTGAATTTTGTTTTTGTTTTTATGTTTTGTCTCTATGGGTTTGCTCTCAAATCAGGTCAAACTCATGCATGATGACCTGGTGGGCCAAGCCTTCAAGCCTTCATCAGCTATTGCCACCTACCTATGTCTCTTATTTCTCTCATATTGACACTGCTCTTAACAGGAAGTGCAATCATTCATCATCATCCACTTATTGAGCACCTGTTATTGACCAGATACTGTGCTAAACTCAGGGAATGTGGGAATGAATAAGTCTCGACCAGTGACTCAACACGAGCTGACAGCAGAGATAGATGTATAAACAGATAATGAATGCAAATGTTTATATAAGGTAAAGGCAAAAGGTGCCACCATAGAGATACGTGTAAAGTAAATGTAAGGGGCAGGGCTGCTCTCTTTACCTATGATTTCAGGGATTAAGTGCCCTTGGACTAGGTCTTGAAGGATGATTAGAAGCTCACTCATCATAAGAGCCATTAAAAATGTGGGTTTTAAAGTCAAGCCAGGTTTGGAATGATACTCTGCCACTGGCTATCTGTGTCACCTTGGGTAAGTTAATTAACTTCCCATTTTCCATTTCAATTATAAGTAAAATGGTCTTTTAAGAATTACACAAGAGGTAATTATGTATGTGGGTATATATGTACACCCACATATAGTACTTAGCATTGTGCTTTCAGAGAGAAATCACTCAAAGTGTAGCTATTTCCCATTGCAGTTACCTCTGATTGAGCAGTGGCAAGAGTGGTTTGAGGAGAACATTCTAGATAGAGAAAACACCAAGTTCAGGAACATGGAAAAGCATGGTGTATTTTTGGAATTAAAAAACAAAAGTCTGATTAGGGCATTGGGGGTAATGGGTCAAGATGCGTGGCAGAAAGCCTAATAGATTGTTAAGGCAATGGGGTTACAGAGATAAAGAGGTAACTGAGTAAAGGATTGTGAATGCCATTTCAAAGGAGGGTCACTAGTCAATAGCAAGGGGTCTATTTAATGTCCTAAAAAGATCCATTAGAATGAAAGAAGATGCATAAGTGCAAGTGTCATATCTGGTTTACCACTTCCTCTGGGGACCTAACAGAGTGCCTTTCTCAGTGTAGATGCCCCGTAAATATTTGCAGAATGAGCAAGTGAGCGAGCAGAGTGGCATCTGGAAGACTATCAGACAGCAGAACTTGCTGCAGCCATTCGGATGAATGCTGACCATTTGACTTGTGTCAATGGCAACAGTGAAATTTTAAGAAAAAAACTAGGAGTCAAAACTGTTAGGAAGTGGTGAGAAAAAGGATGGAATCAAGGATGATCTGGATTCTAGCATGGATCGCTAGGCAGAATCCCAAGGCAACAGGATTATAGTGAATTAACTCTCTTTTGCTAGTCCAGTTAGAATGTTTTGCACTATTTGTGTGCCACACTGTTGAGGGGATCATATGAGATCATAGATATGCAAGCACTTTGTAAGTTGTAAAGCAAATATGTAACAGTGAAATGTATTTGTTCATTCACAGGTAGATTTGATTGCTTATTATGTGCCCAGCATAATTCTAGGTACAGGGAATATAGCATTAAGCAGACAATGACTCATTGTTCATGGAATTTGCACTCTGTTCTAATAAGAACTGCTCAGATTTTAAGTTCACTTAGAATCACATATACTCCTCCATCAATAAGAGCTAACATGAATTGAGCTCTTTTCATTATACAGGGAGGGTTTTTTTTAAGTTTATTTATTTATTTTGAAAGAGGAGGGGAGGGGGAGAGAGGGAATCTCAAACAGGCTCTGCACCAGCAGCGCTGAGCCCAACACAGGGCTCGAACCCATGAGCGATGAGATCGTGACCTGAGCTGCAACGAAGAATCAGACACTTAACCAACTGAGCCACCCACACACCCCAATTATAGAGGGAGCTTTTTAGACAGAATTTTACTGAATGCTGGGAAAACCCTCAAAATAAGTATATAATTCCCACTTTGAAGATGAGAAAAATGAGACTTCAAATATTTAAATAGCATGTCAAGATTCACTATGTTACAAAGTGGTAAAAGCCACGATTTGAAACTGGGTGGGATGGGGTCATAATGGGCTGTTTCAGGGAGAAGAGGGTAAGAAAAGTGTATCATCTGGAAAGCTTTAATATTACAAATGCATATTTAGAAGCTAAAATAAAATCCTTTTATTTTCATAATATAAGGTATAAATATAAAGCTCAACTAATCTCAGGGGCCTGGGTTTAAAAGACTGGGGAGCGCTTTCCAAGATAAAAGATTGATGGGGCTTTCATAAGGACCTTCCTGGTTAAGAACCTCAGCCACTTACATTTCAACCTAAAACTATTAAAAACAGCATCTCAACAACCCCATGAAGTTAAATACCGTTGTTAAAGTGATCACATATATTCCAGTTAAATAATAGCTGTGGGAGAGGGCAATTAGCAGATGCGGTCAGGAGAGAAAAAAGATATGTTTTCAGATGAGATTGGAAATGAGATGGAGAGTCAATGAGGCAGAAATATACAAGACACTTTTTTTCCCCTGAAGTTTCTTGAATTCTGTTACTAATGATACCTTAAGATTCTGAGTGCTGTGACCGGAACAGACACATCATGATCAAGGAGGTTCAAGGAGACTGACACAGAGCCTAACCACCATTGCTTTCTGGCTAGTTCTTTCTTGAGAATGGTGTTTTTGCTTTATCCTTGTTGCGTCCATCACTTGAACTGAGAAAGAATCAGGCACTATGTCTGGGTACGTAATCTAAAGGGAAGAAGGCACAAGTCTGCCCCCACCAAGGAGAAGGAAAACATCAGCCCAGGCACAGCAAACAAGGCACTTGGCTTAAATTATTTTCCCTAATTCCTGCAAGTGTGTTCAATTTCCACCACTATTTTGCCATCATTTGGGATTTGGGCATTTTTCAGTCTTCTCTCGGGCTACAGAAACGCAAATACCCATTTGTGGTCTTTCACACAATATGCTATACTTTTGGTAGGCAAGGCAAAAGGAAGATACTAGTAAGTGATCTTTGTGGGCCCCTGGGGGGGGGGGGGTAAAAGGCTTTGTGTTCACATGAATGGGGTGTAAATTCTGACCCCTATATTTACTGTCACCAGTCCATCTTATTCGTCACTATATTCAGTGAACCAAGAATACTTCATGGCAATTCGATAAATATTTGTTAGAAGATAAATGTGTGACCTTGGATAACTCTCTTTTCACTCTCCTTTCTGTACTCCCTTGCTCTCGTGCATGCTCTCTCTTTGTCCTCATGGCAGAAGCACATTAGTGATATAATTTGAAGCATTGGATGAAATAACATGCAAAAATCTGACCCAGCCCCTGATCCACAATAAATATTTTAAAAATCTCATTTCCCTTCCTCTAATAATTGCAAAAGTTCAAGTCCCAGCTATGCTATGTACTAGCCCTACCCTTGACCAGATCAATCACCATCTCTGAGACTTCATTTCCTCCTTGCTACAAAGGGAAGGACAGAGATGTTTCATTCACCTCTCAGAATTGCTATGAAGATTACAAGAGTTTATGGATTTGGATACATTTAGTAAGTAGTAAAGTGTTATTTAACTTTTTTATTATCTTTATTTTTATCATGATGTTAATAATTTGGGTCAAATTAGCTCACTGGAGATACATCTTCCTTCCGTTGTGGGAGCATCTACTTAGAGTCATTATTTAGAAACCCCACTATGTTTTTATTAATAAAATTATCAATATAATTTTATTAAGTCTGCCTGTAAGAAGATGGATACTTTCTACTGCATCTAATTGTACAAAGCAAAAGATCCAATATGAATTTATATGGCCTCAAGGAGCATAATTAATGGGGTCCCTAGAAGGGGTCCCATCTAAGGATGTAATTTTGGAAGCAATTTTCAATGAAATTGTTGATTGTATCTATCCATATAAATTTGAGCCTATTTGGTACAATTTTCATTTAGTCCAATAACTGCATTATTTTTTTGATAAATAATTTTGTTTAAAAGGAAGGATACATTTACCTATTAAACGTGTCTGGAAAGCATACCTCAAACTGGATTACCAGATAAATGTTTCTAAGAGGGCTTCCATTTTTATATTCACCTTCACTGATACACCATGACAAAGGCTTTTACAATTGAGTAAAGAAAATGTCTGGGTCACTGGGTTGTCTTTGGTTAGTGCTAAAACATACATCAGCAAAAAAGAATTACATTTCATCCCATTTTATGACCTGATAGACTAACATAGCAAGTGGTTTAAAAGATGGATTTTGGAACCAGGCAGACCCACCTTTGAATACTGGATCTTCCCTACACAGAAGATTGCCCTGAGCTTTAGTTTTTCATATGTAAAAAGAAGTATGGTAGTATTAATCTCCAAAGGTCTCCCAGGGTTGTTGTCAGAATGAAAAAGAAGCTAAAAGTGTAGGTAAAGTGCTTAGCACAATGCAGGGCATATAATGCACTCATTAAATGATTGATGTGTATGATATCCTCATAGGATATTAATGCTAAATAGAACCAAAATAAAGCATGTGTGTGTGTGTGTGTATATGTCAGAGATCTGAAGTCCAAAATGGTTATAGGATAGTTCCAAATAAATCCAAAGCTACACAATTAATTAAGTAGTTATGCAGGAGGCAGAATGAGCTTCAACGGACCTCAGACACGACTCAGGCCGGTCTTGTCATTCAAGTGAGGAAACTGAATTATAGACAAGATTAGCGACTTGCCATAACTAGTGGAACTAGTTTCTCTAGTGGAACTAGAGAAACAAGACTAGACCAGTAGACTTCTTAAATACTAACTCGATGTAATTTCATTAAAGCGTTCTTTCTCCCAGAGTTCCGCACAACCCTTTTCTCCACCTATCTGCCCTCATACATAGAGGTTATTGGGCAGCTGTTCTCAGAAATGAAACCATTATGCCATTGCAAACCATACATCTTTTTTTTTTTTTTTTGACTATTCTTTCCTAGAGAGGAAAGTGTTGGAGAGCATTTTTCATGTCTTCCACTTCCAGAAAGTCAAAATAGCTCCCTCTTTGCAGCCTCAGTGTGTGTGTCATGTCCCCTCCCAATTATACTAGTGTCGGTCAGCAGGAGTGACTTACAGGCTGCCATGCCCATCATCCTAAAGTTACCAGCATCAATGATGCTCGTCGTGATGATATTGCTCCTATAAATATTGGGTATCCATAGTTACACTCTACCACCTCAGACCTACAGACAACCAGGTTCTCTTGCCCTCAGTCAGCAATGCCCATGGGCACACTGTTATCAATTCCCACAACATGGTTCTCCTTTATCTCTCTCACACTGGCATTAGGAGAGTTTATACCTTCACTGCTTCCTTCCATCTCCAGATGCTTCCAAATTAAACCAGTCTACCATATTTTCTCCCTCATCCTTCAAAATTACACAAGTCATTTTATAATTTTCAAGACTTTGACCTCATTATAACCTAGGTTATTATCTTTCTCCCTTATCTACTCTTTCATCTAACTTTTCAAAAAAATTAATCTAGCAATTTGCCTGTATGTCTTCCCATTTGCTTCCTCTAACTCCCCAAGGCATGGTTTGTACTCCTCTTCTTTGACATTGATCTCTGTCTCGAAGATAGCAATGGCTCCCTGTTGATGAAAGCAATTGCTTTTTTATCCTTTACTTATTTTGCCTTTAGGAACATGTGGCACTGTTGATCACCCTACACCCACTGTTCTCTAAGTTTGAGTCTTCTATGGGAAAAGGTGGCCATGAAGGAAATAAGTAAAAATGAGAATTTACTGGTGTGACTTACAAAGAAGTCTTACAAGGAAAAATGCCAGCTTTTGTGGCATTGCAGACTGATACAATGATCCTTTAACTCATCCACAAACACTCTAGCTTCGTAGCCACTTTCCATTACCCAGGATTAACCCACGAATCTGGTGATTTTTTTTTTCAAGGTTCAGTCTTCTTCCAAACTTTTTGACACTCGCTTTGAAATCAAAGTGCCTCATTCCATATTAGAAAACACAGCACTGATAGCAGAATTGGGATCTTCTCAGTTTGGGTTTTATTTGTTTGTTTAATTTCACTTTATTTTACACTTACACAATTGAGTCAGTGGAACATGCTGCTCTTGATCTCAGGGTAGTGAGTTCAAGCCTCACGTTGGGCATAGAGCTTACTTTTAAAAAGAATTCTCCAATCCAATTTTGTTGGCTTACCAACAAAATTAATTAATTTCAGCAGCTGGGTTTTTACTGTCATTTTGGGGCTCGCATACCTGGGTTCTATACTATATCACATGGCCTCATCCAAACCACTTTTGTGTTTATAGTTCTCAATGGCCATGTAACATGGGATCTTACCTGTAACATGGGATCAAATCATTGGTTTTCAAAGTTCTTAAAAAAACAGAATCACTTTGTATACAAAGAATTTTTGTCCATGATATTGAGATTTTACCAACCTTATTTCTGATTATATTGTGCTTTTTTTTTGTTTTTTTTTGTTTTGTTTTGTTTTGTTTTTTGTCAGAGAATATACTCAGCATAATTTACAACTATTTGGAATTTTCTGAAACTCCTTTTGGCCTTTATCTGTCCATATTGTTGGGTGAGACAAGTTCATAAATGTTTCACCTTCTTGGTGTACCGTTCGGTTTATTAAATGAAATATTCTGTTTTCCCCTTGTTAGCCCTAAATTTCAGTTTATCTGATATTAATATAACCAGTCTTTTCTTTTGGTTTATAAGTCCTGGTGTATATATTTTTCCTTTTTTTTTAAGAGAAATATTTCTTGTAAGTAGTATGTTACTGGCTTTCTTTTTTATTTATTTCCTTTGTCTGCTTTCTTTTTTAAAAAATAAATCCTTACCTCCCTGCTTCTGTTAAATTGATAATGTTTTCATTCTAGTTTTCTCTCTTCTAGTTTGGAAGTTACGTATTATTTTTGTTAATTTAGTGGTTTCCCTAAATAATTACTAATTTTTTTTTCTAGCAAGAGCTGAGTTTAATCAGTATTTACAGCTTCCATCCATTCAAGACCCAGAATTTAGTTATGCCCTTGTCTCCAATGTTTATCACCTGGTTGGTGGTATTTTAATTCCAGATTGTTGTAGAAAATATGTGTATATATATGTATATTTGCCATGTTTAATCTGGACACCAGTATGTTATTACTTTCTCTATTCATAAGTATTTATTACCTAACATTACTTTCTTCTGTATTCATTATTCTTTATGTATATGTTCCAATCATTACTTTGAAATATTTTTGTTGGTGATTTCCTAATTCCTTGCCCATTTGTAAATACCATTATTTTCTCTCATATTTAAAGTCTAATTTAGTTGGACATATATTTGTTTTCAATTGAAGCATAGTTGACATATTATATTAGTTTCAGGTGTACAACATAGTGATTTGACAGTTATATACATTACAAAGTGATCATCACTGTAAGTGTGGTTACCATCTGTCACCATACAAATTTATTACAATATTATTGGCTGTATCCCTATGCTGTAATTTTCATTCCTGTGACTTATTTATTTTGCACCTGGAAGTTTGTATTTCTCAATCCCCTTCACCTACTTCATTCATCCTTCCCATCTCCACCCTCTCCTGACTTGAATACGGCATTCTTATTTTAAATTTGTCAGTCATACATTCTGCCTACCACACCTGTGTATCCATGCTCCATGTTTCTTAGCTTCTCTTTTATAGTTTCCGTGTCTTTACACCTTTCTGATGCTGTGACAGCTTTAGTTTTCCAGGAACCAGTTGTTGTGATAGAATTAGGAATGCAAACACTTTAAAAGGATAATGCTTATGATATCACAGGGGAGTGGCTATACTTACCTGACAGTCCCTACCAGCCCAGAAGGGGACTCCAGAACAAAGATTGCTCATTAAAGGAGCCCCACATTATCACCCTTGCTATGTCATTGGCTGGGAGCTGCCCCACAAATAGCATGCCCTTGACCTAAAAGTCAAAGTAGCCACTTACAAAGCTGACAGCTGAAGACTTTCAGGTAAACCCACCCCTGCAGCTGGACTTTGAGTGCCTTCTTGAACATGGGTATGTATCTCATGTGGCAGAGATCCATTCTGGGAGATATCTACAGCTTGATCTCCCAGATCGCCAGTTTCCGTTTGACTCTATCTATTCAAATACTCAGCCTATCTTTTCTATTCTTCCTATCATGACTTTCATTACATAACCATTTCTATCCCGCTACTAAGATCCCCTGCTCCCTCTTTTATACGATCTCTTACTTTTACTTGATGGAAGTTCCACCTTTCTTTTTCACTGAGAATGTTAATTATGCCTATTATAAATTTCTTTTTTGATCATCTTATTAGTTCTGTTTTTCTCTTTTTGTTGTTTCCCTTTCATAGCGCTAGTGTTCACACACCTTTTAATTCTTGCTGATCAACTATGTTTACAGGTGAGTTTACCTTCAGGGCCACCAGCTAACTCTTCTAAGAGTGGAAGCTTCAGCTGAGTTCATTGCTTCCATTAAGATTAAGAAATGGGTAATGTAGCAGCAGGAGAAGGGACTTTTTCCCTTGATCTCTCCAGGATTACTGGATACTCAGGTTCTGCCTATCTCCCACCTAGAAATGGTCCCCCGATCATAACTGCTTATTCAGAAAGCCTAGAATGAGGATGGTCCACAGAGCCTGGTCACCCCTCAATCCCTATCAATTTCCTCCTTCCAATGTGTACTTGGCATTCACATGCAGAGGCATGAAACATCCTCAGTGCTGCCCCTATGCCTACTAGTGCTATCCATAGTTACCAAACAGTCTGGAGCTTCTGCTTCCTTTGATCAAATCCCATCCCCTCTCAGCCTGTCTTATGTTTCTCCCAGTCTCTAGTTTGATATGCCTCTGTGCTTACTCAATTAAAAACCTTTTTTTTTTTCATTTCATGTGTTAGATGCAGATCATGGAGATAGTGGCATCAACTCCAAATACTATCTTGACTAGAAGTCCCACCTTAATGAAATTTCAAATTTTTCCCCCAGTAGGGGCATGGAGCTGCTTTCACTGAAAAGCTGGGAGCCTGAAGCCAGAGACTTCTCCAGAGGACCCTCTGCATCTCTCCTATGGCTCCATGAAACACTGTGTTTAAAATCATTGTATTTGATGATCTTCAGGGTCACTTTACTCATGTGTTTTAGGTTTCCAGGGTTCAGGAGTCCCTGTGTTTTCTGTAAGAATGCTAAGGACAGGGTGAATAGAATGATATCTCTTTACCTTCTGTTCCACAAACATAGACTGTTAGAGAGTAGTAAAATCCCATAGGCTATTTGCTTGGTCCAATATTATAGGCAGGAACTTCACTTCTTTAATACTTTGGCCTCTTCTCCACATCTGTCAGAGAACTCTATTTTTCCACATTCAATCAACCTTTCTCCCATTTCATTTCATTATTGATTATCTCCATGATGGTAATTGCTGATAGATTGAGGGGGAATGCAGACAGAGGCAAGTTGTGAATATCAATTGTATGTTTAGTCTAGGCCAGGGAAATGGCTTTATAAATGTGGGAAGCTTGGTAACTTTTTTTTTTCATTTTGACAAAAAATCATTAAGTCAAATTTTGTTTTGCTTTTTTGGTTTGTTTGGTGGTGTTGTTTTTGTTTTTGTTTTATTTTTGGTAAATTTTTCACACACTTTAGACACCTGAGTTCAAGGGAAGGACTCTGAAAGATACCAATTGAGTGGCTCTATTAAATGTCTCTGGTTGAATAAAAATGTCCCTATGGTGTTTGAGGGGGGAAAAAAGTGAGAAAATGAGTCATGAAATTTCTTGGAGAGGAAATCGTGAGTGCCATTAACATTCCCAGCACAACATGGAGTTATATGGAGACAAGTGTCTTCCAGATGTTCAGTGAAACTTACAGCATATGCAGGCCGAAAGAAATCTGGACAAAATAATATTCTATAAGGGGGCTGATTGCCTGATTTTGCCCACGATGAGCACCTACGTTTTGGCAATAATAATTAAGTAGTTTACTCCAATGAAATGTCATTCTATAAAAGCATTTCCCAATGTGCATTCCACAGAACAGTTGTCTTATGAGATGTGCTATGAAAAAAGACCCTGTAGTCAAATAAGTTTGAGAAATACCTTCCTTTGGGAAATCTCACATGCGTATTTTCATATTGAGCAGTTTAATTATATTAATCTGGCATTTCTTAAAACTGTTTACCATGGCACCCTCTCTGTTAAAGTTGCTTGACACATGTTGATGTGTTCAGGGGTATATCCTCATGGTTAAGAGCATGGGTCACAGAAAAAAGGACCTGCTTTTCCATCCTCGTCCTTCCGTTTACACATTAACCTCTTAGGACTTCACTTTCTTCATCTGTAAAAGGCACACAGTAACAGTTACCTTACAGAACTGGTAAGTTTACACGCACCAATATCCGGATATTTCACTTTTCCTTCATTTGGTCTTTGAGATAGACAGAGTGGGAGAAGAGACCCAGAAAAAGGTTTGTTGTGGCAGAAAGAAAGAAGAGAGCAATAGATATACTCTTTAAAGTCGTTTTTATTATTGCTTCGTCGGCGGAGCCCTCTGTGCACCCAGTAGCCCTTCCAGCAATGACCTACAGGGCTATTTCCTTTCTGCCACTTTTATATCTACCCCAGCAAGGAAGTTGCTCTTACAGTCCCTACATTCTTCTTGTCCCACTGTTTCTTTCTCAGTGATAAACTCTTCACATCCGTAAACACAACCACTGCACTGTGTAGCTGAGGATGTCTCAGAGGAGCTTGGGGAGAGACACATTTTTGCCATAAGTTGAACCTCAGGTCATATTTGAATTCAGAGTTTCCAGCAGCTGTGCTTTAAACAGAACTGCTAACCCTAGTAGGAGGTGGTAGGTTTGAATTGTGCTTTGAGTTTCTCTTGTTTACTTCTGGATTAGGTAAAAATAAAATAAAGCAACAAACATTCAGATTCTCTGTCAACTGGTCTTATAACTCCAGCCTGAGTGCTCAGAATTTCAACATCAAGCCTGATTAAACATTAATCATGGTTCAGAATTCAAGGAAGCATATGTAGTATAATATAATGATTGAATACTTGAGCTTTGATGTTGAAGACAGGGATTTGCTTGTTTTTGGAAAATTCACTGAGGCTTCACTTTCTTTATTTGTAAAATGAGGGGATAATACCGAATTATGAGGATGATTGTTAAGGTTAAATGAAACAATGAAGAATATTTGCTATTCTTTTGACTTAGGAGACTTAGATTTCAGGAAATGTATGAAATTTGAGTTGGGTAGTTAATGTGTCAGTTAGATTGCTATTCTGGAATGGGAGATTTTGCTGACCATCAAGTGTGTCCGTACAGATATTAATTCAGCTTGTGTCCATTAAAGAGGTTGCAGACCAGGTCATCAACAAGGAGATGTTATGTTCTAAAGTCAGAAACATCCGACCAAAAGACAGTGTCTGACCTGATCTAAAACCAACCTTAAAGTTTCAGAGTCTATTAATAGGTGTGCATTAGTTTCTGAGGAGAAAGTTACAGAAATCCTGTTCTTCACAAAGAATGTGAAGGCTGTACTGCTAATTGGATGGCTTATGGCAGTTTTGTAAGAATGTGTCCAAAGTAGCACTTCCTCTGGTGTAGGTGTCCTTGGCCCAGGTTATTTTCAAGCACATGGAAGAACCTGAGATAGCATAACTGGGCTTGGTTGATAGTTTCCAGGTAAGGAGTCATGGTCCTGTTCATCAATTCTCCCTTTGGCTGCATTTAAACTGCTGTTCTACAAATATGATAAACATTGCATGTCAAGCGAGTATATTACTATTATTAAAATAATATAATTAAACGTCAAATAATTTAAATTAACGTAACCTAATTAAGGTATTAAAATGAATATTCGTATTTATTTTTATCATTGAATTTTTTTTCAGTCTCTGAAGTTTATTGTCAAATTGGTTTCCCTACAGCACCCAGTGCTCATCCCAAAAGGTGCCCTCCTCAATATCATTGAATTTCAATCATTTCTTATATTTTGAAATTCCCTTTGTAGGTTCTTTTTTTTTTTTTTTTGATACACTTATTTTATAGTTTATATCACATGATTCTTAACTGAAGTGGTAGGACATGTGTATCAGCTGCCTCTTGCTCATACTGGTTCATTTCCTCTTGCATTTTGTGATTTGGGATTTTAGGCTCCTATGCAGCCTGAGTTGAGGACATATCTCTCTAGAGAAGAACTGTGTTAGAATTTTCCAGATGCCCAAAGGAGGACCCCAGACCTGGGATCATTAATATGTTAATAGCAAAGCCCATGACCTCACAATCCATAAAGATATACTTATATTCAAACTCTACACCTAAAAGTGAAACAAGGTTATGATTTTAATTTCACAGATTCTTAGAGGATTTTTTTTTCCACTGAGAGACTCTCAACAGATGGACATACTTTCTTGAATTTATACCATGCTAAAGGATGGTTTTATATACCTTCTTCTTTCCATGAGGGAGTCCCACTTTAATCTTAGAACCAATTGGATCTTAGAATCCAATTCTCACTTTTACCACTGGTGAGCCCAAGGTCATGCCTACGATCTCTGAATATGTGTTAACTCCCTTGTCCCTAGTTTAGGAGCCACCCTCATTCCCAGCTATAGCGTTAGCTCATGCATATCTACTCTCTCATTTATAGTTCCATTTTTATTCATGGCAGCGGAAGATTTCTTTTTGTTGTGACAAGCTAGGCTATGCATTGAGAAGAAAGTTTGCATTATTTTGCTAAGAATGTCTAAGCTTTTATGTTAGGAGGGTTTTAGGTGTCTGTAGTTGACCATATTGCCCCAGCCCAGAGTCTAGCAGAGTTGTTTCAACCTGGGGTCCTTGGGTGATCCTGAGGAGTTAGTAGCAATAAGAGAAAATTCAGTGTGTTGGCTTTTAGTCCTTCCCCTGCTTTCAGCAGAAGGCTTTGCTTTTTTCTTTCTTTCTTTCTTTCTTTTTTTTTTTTTTTTTTGAATTTTATACACTGGGCTTCTGAATAAGAATTGGCTGCACATAAAGGCTCACTATTTTAAAATAAAGTTTTAAAGTCCTGCATCAAACTGTATAATAGGAAACATTGAGGGTGTGGGATGAAGAACATGAATCTCATTGTGAAATGACATGAGCATCCAACCAATTACAAACTGCTGCAATCATTCTACAAATACCCATCCACTCTCTTTATGTTCCTGGAACAGGAATTACCTCCCAACTTGAGATGCTGTGGAGGCAATCACACTTCCCCAGGAAGTAAACTGCTTGAGGAATATAGTGAGCAAGGCCAGAGGCCCATTAACTCTGTGAACTAGGAAAAGTTCCCTCATTAATGCTGGCAGCAGTGGGGACCTTATGTCTTAAAAGAGTCAATAATGCATTAGGTTACTTAAGCTGTAGAAAGAATTCATTGACTACATTCTTTTAAAGGCTGTCTTCAAGCGACTAAAACCAGGGAGGCAAGAACTCCTCCAGTTCCCAAGAGGCTGCCAATAAGGTGGGATATTGGCTATGGGGGCCCTGTCCTAGATAAAGTATAGCCAAGGGAGCAAAACAAACACAGGGATGTGAAGAAGTTTGTTAAAATAAGAAAAAAAAAAAGTAAAGGTGTGGACAGAGGACAGATGGCTACATCAGAGAGAACAAGAGGAGGTGCTAACATGGACAAAATCATCAGATGTTGAGTGTGGGATGCTGCATGTCTGAAGACAGAGACTTGCTGGAACCAGTGGAACAGCCTGAACCAACTAACTTACAAGTATAAACACTTCATGTGTCTATAAGTCTGATTAATACTCACCCTGTGTACATCTAGTGAAACTCCTCCCCACTCTCTGTGGTTATACTGGATTGGCCTTCACTCTGCCCCTCGTCACACCAAGGCAAGCTCTGAATGACACTGAAGCATTGGATATACTACTGTGACACCTCTCCACTTGGACTTCTATACTTTAAATGTTACTTGCTCAGGGATGTTGTCCATGTTCTTCAACACACACCTCCATGCAAAGCTAAAATATAATGTTTTCTTAGTCCTCAGTAGCTTTTCTTTAACACACTTAGGACAACTATAATGATACCATTGTTTTTGTCATCTTAGAAAATTATGTTTCTTGCCTTACTAGAATGTATATTCCACGAAGGCAGGGATATCTGTTTTTTTGCAGTATCTAGGATAGTTCCTGGCACTCAACAGATATTTCTTGGGGAAATGCATGAAAAGATGAAAAAGTGGGAAATGCATTTTTAAGTATGAAATACAATTAGTCTTATAATAAAGTACTTCGTGGAGTCAACTGTTGATTCCCCAAAAGGCTAGCAGAGAAGTCTATTGATCAAAAAAACAAAACAAAAAAACTAAGTTTATTAGATTTTGTGCAGGAAAGGACACAGAGACTTAGTAATGTTTCAGAATAGAAATATATAAGGTTTGGGGGCCTGGGATGGATGAAATAGGGTAGGTCTTGCAAAATGGAAACTCGTTGGGATTGAACAGAGATTGTAACATAACACTTTCAGATTGATGGGTGCGGTGAGGAGAGGGTCTTGAAGGAGTTTCTGATAAGTAGGGTATCAATCTCGAAAAATAAGCTATTTATTTCGTCTGCTGTCTTATCTTCCAGGTGCAGCTATTTCCTGGAGCAAGCAGTTAAATTATTTTTGTTTATTATAAATTATTTTGTTTATTCCCAGCATTGTTTAGCAAAGAAACACCTAAGTGTACATCATACTAGAGTTGTTTAGCCCAGAGAGAGGAATTATTTTGGTTTGAATTCTGAGTCCTCCCTTTGACCTCAGCTTGAGGATAGACCATAATTGTCTGAAGATTTGATTAATCCAGATTTCCACCACTGTTCAGCTATTATGTTATCATATAGAGTTGCACAGAGTTGCAGATATCAAAAAGTATCAGCTTGCCTTATTCTTTTTTTCTGGGAGATTTTTTTGTCAGGTCATTCGATGGGACAGTGGCTTCACGTGAGCGCTTCAAAACAACTGCTAAGAGGAGGATTATAACCACATTGTGCAGTCCACTTTTCAGCCTGGAGCCAATGGGCTCAAACCAAGAGCACAGATATTATTCCCAGTTGGGAGAGCACACAGAACCACATTTGCAGGTATTAGATAAAGTATCTAATTAAATTTCTTTCTTTCTTTATGCATAGCCCACGAAGGACATTTCCTTCTCTCAACCCTACTTCCAAAAACAAAACTACAAAAACTGTAAGAATCTGTATTCATGTTGCTTGATTATCCATATTTAAATTAAATCCTTTAAGCCTTGAGGATTGCCTCTGAAGCTAAATATTTAGGGTAGGGAGAGAGTTTTGAAGCAATCTTGTGAGTTCTGACAATAAAAATTTGAGGTGCAGAAAAAGGGAGTAATTTGCTTGTTAAACAATGGGCCAAGTAATGAATATTAAATACTGGATATATATCGGAGTCCTGCCAATTCCAGAGGCCATGTATATCCCACCATTCCATACCATCTCCCTTTGAGGAATAACATGAAATGCAATGAAGTTAACCCCTTACATTTTTTTTTATTAATATAGTCATATCACTGTCACTTGGTAGGGGGCTTAGGTTTTTCCTGGAGACAATGGGAAGCCACAAACGGGGCTAGGAAGGGACTCACAGGTTCAGTTTTTGCTCCTATTGTTGTCAGGAGCGCGATGCTAGCAAACACGGCTAGAGTCACAGAGATCCCTGTTTATAAACCATAGAGGGTTAAAAATAAACTTCTCCTTAGAAATAAGGGTATCTGCATAGATCCACTGTCAGATGGGAAGGGCTGTTGTTTTCCAACTTTAAGAAGGATGCATAATTTAGGCCAAGATAATCACCAGTGATGCATACAGCAGAAATTAATTTGAAAATTTAATATCAAAAGATTGGAGGACTTGCTTATGAAGCCACAGCTTCTAAATTATATTGAGGCATTGGTTGGTAACAAGTGCTCAGGAGCCTCAATGTGCAAAAGAATATTAAAAGATACCACATGTCCTCTAATTAAAATCACAGCAAAATGGAGTAATGATCGCAGATATGATATTAGCAAAGGGTAGGGGGAGGACTGCAGAACAGTGCCAGGAAGGCAACAGGGGTTGGAAACCATGGCCTCTGTGGGGAGAGGCCTTTCTCCAAATTGCAGTGAAATCCCTGGAAATTAGCAAGAGCCAGAGGGAAAGCTAATGTTCATTGCTGGCATTATAGGAAATGAAAATGTTGCTCTATCACACAGGATTTGGACAAAGGTTTGGTCTGTTTGTTCAGAGCAAAGTGGCAACTGGGAGCAATTAAAAACCAAGCCCGAGTTTGCCAGTGACTCACACCCAACAATAGCAGTCAGATGTTCCCAAACACTTGATGCTTTAGGAATTTCTGGTTGGTTAATTGTATTGTCTTTGTCTGTTTGCTTGCTTGTTTTCTTTGTGATTTTTTTTTCTGAGAGGGATTTTTTTTTTTTTCTGTTAGTAGGACAAAGCCAGAAAAATGGAAAATTTCCATTCCTTCCTAAGAGGACAGTATCAGGTCTAAGTCAAGAGGTCTGGCAAAACTTGCACATATAAATCTTTCCATGAAGTGGGCATGGGAAAGCGTGTCCTTAAGACCATGTCCAGCATTTTAGAGGCATGGGTTTCTAAGGCAGTGGTGTGTATTTGGGATGAAGTCAGACTGTGAGCTTTTTTTGATAATTTCTCTCCAATTGGAGAAAGCATGAACCATAATGGCGACTGACATAGTATGAAGTCAGATGAAAAGAATCACTCTCTTCATCAGCCCATCCCTATTTAATCCTCCTAACCAGATCCTACTCCTCGCTAGGTTGTACTTCTCAGGTCCTAACCAAAAAGAATGGGGTAAAACCAAACCAAGATCACCTTGTAAGGGGGGACATTCATTTATATTGCACATATGGTGCCACCTCCCATTTGACACACACCACAGATATCACTAATCCATCACAGCCCTCTTTCCCAGTGACTCCAGAAGCATGCTCAGAATCCTCAGTAGAGGGTTCCAAAAATCACTACTAGTTTTCAGAGAGGACATGCCAGGTGCTAGCTACTGGCTAGGGAAATTCTGGAAATTACTGAATACTTCTTTTTTTTTAATTAAGTTTTTCTTTTTAATGTTTATTTGTTATTTTTGAGACAGAGGGAGACAGAACATGAACGGGGGAGGGTCAGAGAGAGGGAGACACAGAACCTGAAACAGGCTCCAGGCGCTGAGCTGTCAGCACAGAGCCCGACGCGGGGCTCGAACTCACGGACTGCGAGATCACGACCTGAGCCGAAGTCGGACGCTTAACCGACTGAGCCACCCGGGCGCCCCTGAATACTTCTCATCAACAGGAAAGGAAGACAAATCATCAAAAGACCAGGGCTTCTCTTTCCTCTCCTGCTTTACTCTTGTGATTTTGAAAAACAGTACCTCTTTGATACTCAGTCGCTTCGTTTATAAAACAGAAGTAACATGTAACAGTTTTACAAATGACACAACATTCAGTAGTTGAAGAATGTTTTGTGGGCCAGGTAATGATATGACAGTGAAATCTATTATTAGTATTAAAATCTGATAATCACTGAATCTCCACTGTTTGACCCACAGCTACAGCAGAGTTCCTGGCTGACACATCTTTGGCCAAACCTCAGTTACCTTGCTTTGTACCACATTCTCTACTTCAGTTGCCCTTCACCTTGAATGCCCATCAGAATCACCTTGGAGGGGGCTTCTTCAGACACAGAGTGCTGGACCCCACCCCCAGAGTTCCTGATCCAGTTGGACTGAGGGGGTGCGGCCCAAGAATCTGAAGTTCTTACAAGTTCCCCGGTGATGTTGATGTTGCAGGTCCCAGGACAACACTTTGGCAACCTCTGCCTCTAAGATAATATAGAACTAAGTTTGACATTAGAATGTTTAGCTCATTTCCCGTATCTCGCGGGTATCATCTTCAACGAATCCACCTGAAGAGATCTTCCATTTTCCTGAGCTGCTACCACACTGACTACCTTCTGTGAGGCTTAGTCTCTTTATGTTTTTTTAGGAAACTTTTTGTTTGTAGTTGCCTTGCCTTCCTAGAGAGACTGGGAAGTGCCCTGAGGCTTCAGATTTATGAGTATGTGTATCTTTCTCTATTGCTAGTGACACTGGTCTAAGCACCCACCTTTTTTATTGTCCCCAGAGTATACCCCTCAAAACATTTCCTGGGTGCTTCTAAAGATGCCCTACATCATTGCCTAAAGGGTGCTAAGGAACAGCTCCCCATCATCCTTTCCCCGCCCCCCACCACACCTCCCACCACACTGCTGCTGTGTCCTGGAGAGATTAACATTCCACTGGACACAGTACCCTTTGTTAGTGACTCTGCTGCTACCATCACTTTGCCCTCAGGGGAGGAGACATGCCCCTAAATTCCAGGCTCCTTTGCCTTAAAAGCCTCATAATAAGGTCTGACCTTTCCTTAATTTTCTATAGTAGCAGAGTTTGGCTATAACTAATTGGAGGTCTGTCTAAAGGGTAATACATATAGAAAGAAGTAACTGCAGACATTAATTTGCAATTCATAGCCCAGGCCCAGGCACACACTATAGTCCTGATGTTCTGACTTGCTCCCAGTGAATCTCCACGTGGCCGAGTGCCGCCACAGTTTTCTTTGCAGCTTGGGCTCCAAGCTCTAGAGAAAGGCAGAGCATCCTCCCTCATTACAGTCTCCAGCCCACCTCCTGAGTCCTTGTATTCCTGCCTCCACCTCTTACCAGGACTCTCTGAGAATGGAAACAGCCAGTTCGTTCAGGGAAAGCCTTGCTACTACCTGAAAGGAATGGTCTGTTTCCCGGGGCCCAGTGATAATAATCATACAGTAGCTGGACATTAGTACATCCCTAAGTATCTGTTATTTAGCCTTAAAAACTATCTTTTTCCTTGAAGTATCCATGGCTCCATTCCTTCTTCAGTTTCCCATTATGTAGAATTCAAAATACTGTAAGGTATAGTTTCACCCACTGTCATCTTACTACAGATGTAGAAGAGAATTGGGAATGTATTAATAAACAGATGCATATAAAAGTGCATACTAATTTGACCTCTTCATATCTATCTGAAGGTCACTGTGACCTGGGAAGCACATTCAGATCGCTCCAACAGAATTCTAGATTCTCCAGCCTCTCCTCTGCTTCTCACGCCATTTCTCTTCACATTTAGCCAACCCCCCGCTGCATCAAGGTACTTTGGCAGCAGATGAAAGTCCTTGAGTCTATTTGTCCACACAATAGGCCAACCTTCTATCAGTTCTCTCCCCTCCTGAATAATTCTGTGCTTTGCATCTGCCCATGTTTTTACCCAGGCACCCGCAGGTGCTTGCTTTGAAGGCCCTGCCTTGAGCGAAGATCACCAGTTTGAGACAACGCAGTTTGTCCCCATTGCTTATTTGTTAAGATGAGCCCGTCCATCTGTCCCCGTGCCACAGACCCTGGGTGGCAAAAAGTAATAAAAGAAAAACACTCTTTGACAGCCCTCCCGGCATAATGCCAGCATGAGCACAGGTTATTATCTTGTAATGTCACTGCTATTTCCAACAGCCCCCGATGGATCTGCTGACTGGCGAGACAAAAGGGGAGACACTGTTAACACAGCCCCTGTGCTTTGTAAGGAGCAACATTGTGCTGGGCTTTCAGAGTGGCTTTTACTGCCTATCGATTAGTGTTTTGACTGCAAGTCGACGCCCCTTCCCCCATTGAAGTTGTCACTGGCGTATTTATTTAATAAATCCCATCTTGGGCCATGACCACTGTAGGGCTGACTTGGCTTCTGTGCTTCTTGGTAGACTGGGGAGAGAAATAGGCTAAGAGCGTGAAGATGTTCACCAGTCCTCTGTCTGCCGCTAAATTGCTACATGACCTTGGAAGAATCCCTCTCCCTCACCCACCCCCCCGCCCCGCCCCGAGCCTCAAATCCTTCCTTTACATCCCAGGTCTGACCCAAGAGGAGTCGATGATTCTGTGATTCTTATTTCAAGACTTTCAACTCCCAGGGGGTTGCAGCATGAACTGCTTGAGAAGGCCCCCGAAATAGCAGCAGAGTAATTGCAATGTATATTCTAATAGCAGTAGCTGTAGTAACAGAGCCGCCCCCTCCCCGGGTTTCCTCTTTAGGGGTGATATGCCAGAATGAGAAACAAAATTACTGTGTCTGTTCAGCAAATTCCTCCTGACAAAAATCTTTAAGCGTTGACAAGAGTAATATACTGAAAATTAGTTTAGAAGTGTTTCAAGTTTCAAAAATCAATCAAAATCAAATTAGGTTCTGAAGACGCTGTCTGTTGAGTTTTAGGAAAAAATAAAGATTCGCTTCAGCAACTCGGGAAAGTGGCTTTGACCCCAAAGGAGGTGACTCTCACACAACGTCATTGTCCTTCCTTACGTCTACCTGTTAGGCTCTCTCCAAGGATTTGGCTGAGTATCCCTATGTTCTGTCATCTTAGACATTTGTAAATAACTCACCAGCTGACCTACATTTTAATTCCATTTCTTTCCCTTCCATCTCCCAGCCTCCAAGGCCCCACCCAAAGCTAAATGAGAAAAAAAAAATTGTAGAAGAATTAGTCTTACCTCTCACAATGGTAAAAAGGTCTGGTGGTGGGGAGAAAAAGAAATTAACACCTGTAAACTCTCCTAGTTTGGTCTGATGGTCAAGTGCAAAAGAGCAGATGGTAGAAAAAGAGCTGTATTCAGGATGCAGGAATGCACGCCTCTGTGGGGGCGCATAGTGACCAGAGTTCCAGCAGCTTCATTTCTTCTCCAGATACATAGCTCGTACATTAGGGTCTTCCCCAGCCTGGGAGGACAGTAGTGATGATGTTGACACCTCTGCTCAAACCAGGCTGGCAGCTACCGTCACCACAAAGAGGCCCCCTGTCTTTTCTCTCCTTCTTGTCAATGCCTATTATCCGCGAAGCTGCCATCGCTGACATGCCCCTTGAAAGGCACCAGTGTCTGGGCTTAAGGTGTTATTAGCCAGTGTTTCCAAGTCTTTCATTCTCTCTGTGGAGCTGAGACAATGACCTCCATCTACTCTCTTCAGGCAGAGTCTCCAAACATTTCTGCTTAGACCTAGAATCCCTTTGTTCACAAATATTTTGTTAAAACATTAAATTCAGTTTCTGGCAAAACTCCTCTAATCATCAAGTGTCAGACCCAGACAAGGGGCTCATCAGCCCCAGTGTGTGTGTGTGTGTGTGTGTGTGTGTGTGTGTGTGTGTGTGTGTACACATACCGAGGAACTATACCTGATGCTGTGCTTTGCCATTGGTTCTCAACTAATCTCGAAGCTTCTCTTTGGACATATTAGCATGGAATATCTCCCCAAATTCCCCAATATAAATGGGTGGGGGTACTTATCATTAAGTACCACATGTTCATTTGGAAAATTCAATGTATACAGACAAAACTAAAAGTTACAATTAAATCCCAGAGTTTAATTGTTAAAATATTGTTATGTTTCTCTGTGGTTGTTTTCTTGCATGTAAGGCAAACATATTTTCCTTATCAAAATTCTTGTTAGTATAATCTGCTTTATAACCTCCCCTCGCCTTTTTTTTACACTTAAGTTATACCATGGGAGGATTTTTCTTCTGTATGTTTTGCAATTTTCTTGTAAGATAAGATTTTCAATGGCTTCACAATATTCTATTGTGTTGATATATTCCAATGTTTAATTTTCTATTCTTTGACATTTAGGTTTTAAAGATGTCTTTAAATTATAAATAATTATGCTACAACAACTTCTCACATTTGACACATATTTTAAGAAATATTAGGCTATAGGGACGCCTGGGTGGCTCAGTCGGTTGAGCTTCCAACTTCGGCTCAGGTCATGATCTCACTTTCGTGGGTTCGAGCCCCATGTCAGTCTCTGTGCTGACAGCTCAGAGCCTGGAGCCTGCTTTGGATTCTGTGTCTCCCTTTCTCTCTGCCCCTCCCCTGCTTGCACTCTGTCCCTCTCTGTCTCTTAAAAAAAATAAAATTAAAAAAAAACTAAAAAAAAGAAATATTAGGTACACACACTCATATCTATGCCATATCTATCTATCTATTCTCTATATCAGTGCCATTCAAGTGAATGCCAATTTCATAGCAGTCTTTCTTTTTTCACTTTTGAGTACTTCTTGAAAGCAATGTAAAAAAGGGAACACTTCATCCAATTCTAATAGATTTTCATAAATAAATTACTTTGGGGTCAAATTATATAAATAGGATAAGACTACAATTTCCTAAAATTAAAAACCAGGAATCATTTTGCCTCTTCCGTCTCCTTCTTTCCTGACACCCAATGAATCATTAGTCTTGTCTATATTACCTTCATAGTGAATTCCTTAAGCCTTCCTTCTTCTCCAACCCATCTGGCACTGTTGCTTGCTCTACTGAGCTATCTAAATTGCTCCTTGTAGGGGCTCTTTGCCTACGATCTGTATTTTTAATCTAACATTTCTCACGGGATTTCTGTGGAACACTGGTCCCCATGGGATATGTGATGAGAGAAATTCCATAACAAATAAAATTATAAAAACTCACGTATTTTTTTCCTATTCTGTCTCTTCTTGGAGATACACGAAGCATATCAGTATATTAGATATTCTGGGAAGTCCTATAATTAAACAATCAAAAGAAAAAAATCAATAAAAATCTTAATTAGCTTGGTGGAAACTAAAACTTACAGTAATTCATTCATTTTTTTTCAAAAAACATTTGTTGCATAATTGCAATGTGTGATAGTCGTGTGTGTGTAGGTATGTATGTGTGAGAATACGTTTCTTTTTTCTAAGAGAGAGAGAGATTGTGTGAGAAGGGGAGAGGGGCAGAGGGAGAGAGAATCTTAAGCAAGCTCCATGCCCCATACAGAGACTGATGCAGGGCTCAACCCTACAACCCTGGAATCATGACCTGAGCCAAAATCAAGAGTCAACAGTCAACTGACTGAGCCTCTTCGGCTCCCCATGAACACCTTTTAATAACCTGTTGAACTTCTGCCTTAAGAATATACTTCGTTGGGGCGCCTGGGTGGCGCAGTCGGTTGGGCGTCCGACTTCAGCCAGGTCACGATCTCGCGGTCCAGGAGTTCGAGCCCCGCGTCAGGCTCTGGGCTGATGGCTCAGAGCCTGGAGCCTGTTTCCGATTCTGTGTCTCCCTCTCTCTCTGCCCCTCCCCCGTTCATGCTCTGTCTCTCTCTGTCCCAAAAATAAACGTTGAAAAAAAAAAAAAAGAATATACTTCGGGAAATACTTTTATGTTGCATCTTTCACATAGCTGGTGAAGTAATTTTCTAAAGACTAGATATAATTATACTTCTAAACTTTTAAAAGAAGTTTAAAGGAGAGTTAAACTCTTAAAAACTCTTAAAAAGAGTTCTCCAGGATAATATAAATTCCCTATCTGTGCCATGGCTTTTGAGACCCTTCATAGTTTGTCTTAATCACAGTTTCCCAATCTCCAATTGCTTTCCTGAATCACTAGAAAACCTAAGCATTTCAAAGCTCTCTGTCTTATCTGAGAGTGTCATAGATTTTTATCTTTTCATGCCTTGATTTCTGCTGTTTCTTTTGTTGATGTTCTCTAGTGGTGACATTTGATTTACCTCCAATAGCAAATACCACTGTCTTGCAAAATCTTGCCCACCTTCTCCAGTGGCCACTTCTTTCTTATCCTTCAAATTCCAACTAAAATGGCATATCTGTGAAGCATTTTCTCATGCTCTCTACTTATTCTTTCTTAATAGCCTCCAAGATTGGCAGGGTAGTGACCATTATCCTCTTTATTTTATTTTTTATGATGAGGAAACAGGTCTGAAGAGGGATTTGCAGAAATGATGGGCCTAAGCAGGGAGAAGAGAACCTATTTGCATAGTTGTGGG
Organism: Acinonyx jubatus; assembly: GCF_027475565.1. Taxonomy (NCBI): domain Eukaryota; kingdom Metazoa; phylum Chordata; class Mammalia; order Carnivora; family Felidae; genus Acinonyx; species Acinonyx jubatus. The sequence goes on from NC_069391.1 coordinate 16,851,647, forward strand.
TTCTCTGCATACCCTATGGTCTTTGCTGACCACCTAATTATGTGTCAAGAAGATCAGAGATCAGAGAATGGACGGGGGTTAGGAAGTGAGTGTCTACAGACTTCCTGGAATCCCAAAGAGGATGAACACTTAGCTCAGACGTACAAGGCTTTAGCTAAATCCTGAGCTTGTTTGTGACCGTCAGAACTGTGTCTGGCATGCTCGGTTCAGATTTTCAGAGATTTAGGTTTTAACTGGCAAAGGAAGTTGTTTAAACCCAGGAAATGGGAAGGGAAAAACAGAGAGAAAGCCAGCTAATCAGAAGCTATTAAGCTCATAAAGAAGTGTTGGCTTGAGTTACAGTTTGAGGGGGAAATGTTAGTTTCAGCTCACTATTCAATAACTATTGGCCTTTTGGGTCTCCAAATTAGCTGTTGACTGACTCTTTTAAGCCAAGAATTAAAATTTCTAGGCTCTTACAAGCTATGAGGATCCTAGGGTAGGTTTGATAAATGCTGTTTTTAATAGCCTACATTGTACTGACATGTAATAATATGTTGAATGATTTTGCATCTGTATGCTTGTTTTCTAGGATACCTATCATTATACCCATTTTTGGAGAGTGGAAAAATGAAATACACGAAAAGTAATTCTCCATAGTGTTAGGATTTGAACCCATGTGTTCTAAATTCTAGTGATGTAAAGAGCTATTTCTCAGTTTTTAGAACTTCTCAGTTATTGAGGGAGAAGAGGCATCCATGAGACAGAGGAAGAGGAGAGACAGGTGGAGGGTGGGGGGTGGGGCGGGGAATGCAGTTCCTCTTGGAAGTTTGGAAAGAAGCTTTGCGGACAAGACCTTGTGGGCAGAGGGCAGGGACCAGAGTCTCTTTCTCTGGCTTACTGTCTCCCCTCTTCTGACTCTTGAATTTTGCATTCTCTTATCAGGAATGATGGTATTATCTGTGTTCTCTGCACAATGGTCTAATCTTTTCCAGCTCCAGGTGCTGACATGGATTGTGCTGGAACATATTGGAAAGGGTTTGATATAAGACTTTAGTAGCTATTAACTATAAGTAGCTAGATTAAAAATAAATGATGATACACATTTTCCATTTCAACTGCAAAGAGTGTTATATGTGTTCATTATCCAATTACTGATTTCACAAACATTTATTAGGATTTTCCTCCATGTCAGACACTCAGTGCAAAGCTCTGAGGTATATGAAAAAAACAAAGTTCTCTGCATTGAAGGAGCGCAAAGTCTAGCAGACATGGTAGTTAAGATGGATCTTAACTTCTTGGAAGGATTCCTGATACTTTTCAATAGGTAGCAAAAGTGAAGAGTTTTCCTGTCTTTCTAGAAACACACACACACACACACACACACACACACACTTCCAATGATGGGAGGGGAATATCAGCACCTGTTCAGACCCTCTAATGACCAAGCACAGTCCTCCAAGAAGTCCATAAACCTTAAGTTAGAATATTCTGGAATCAAGAACATTGTTGGAATGAATAAATGCTTACTGCATTCCGAGCATATTCAGGGCAGTGGAAATAAAAGGGAATGTTCCAATGACTGTCAGCAACTCACATCACTACGACCCTCTTCTAAGTCTCTGAAGGAAAAGCCAAATGGCATTTCGTAGAACCTCCATGCCCAGTATGATTCTAACTTACAGTTTCACAAGGGAAGATACTAGATTTGGAAAGCAGAAAGGAAAGAAGAAGCCATTATCACCTGGGATAGTTGTAGCCAGATATGTTGAGATGTCATGAGATTTACAGTGGCTTGCCGGAAAGCTCTGAAAGATCACATATTCTCACTACTGCAGACTGAGATGGCAGGGGCTACCCAAAGATTCTTGTGAATTTTAATAGTGTCATGGATAATGTTTGAGAACCACCCACTTCTGTGTTTCAGGATGAATTCTTCTGTAGCAACTTCCTAACTTTTCTTCCCTTAGCTTCCAGTGGTTGGGTAACCCCCTTTTCCCCATATTCAGCCATTCTTTCGTAGAAGACATAGAATGGCTTGTTTCTTGATGGAACCCTAACTGAGGTAAGGGGGAAGGTATGGCCTCTTTTCTGTTCTCCAGGGTGCAAACTTTTTTTTTTTCTGTACAGAGCCACATAGTAACTCTTTCTGGCTTTGCAGGATAGTCTGTCCCTGCTGTAACTATTCAGTTCTACCATTGTATTGCAAAAACAGCCTTAGAAAATATGTAAACAAATGAGTGTGCCCGTGTTCTGATAAAGCTTTATGACAAAACCAGGTGGAAAGCAAGATTCGGCTCATGGGCGATGATTTGCCAACCCCTGCTTTAAAGGATTGAGCTATTTGTATGTCTCACTTCATGACTTAAGGTCTTCTTTGATCTATGGAAAACCCTTTGCTTGATTTATTTTTAATATACATAGTCCTCACATATCTATTTTACTCTTCTATTTCTGTCTCTACTCTGATAGACAGATGGGTGGAGGGATAGATAGATACATAGAAAAAAATCTATATATATCCATTTGAATATATTCAATATATATTTTCTTTTGTGTGTATTTCTGAAAAATATATTGCTTTATTGTACATGTTTTAACTTTGAATGGATTTAAATTTTATTTCATGTTTGCTTTCTTTCCTCATGTAGTACTGTCTTTAATAGTCTTTTTTATGATCCTACACATAATTTTTTTAACTTTTTATTTTAATTCAAGTTAGTTACCATACAGTGTTATGTTAGTTTCAGGTGTTCAATATAGTGATTCAACAATTCCATACATCCTTCATCCCCATCGCCAATTTAACCATCACCCCTATCCACCTTACCTCTCTGGTAACCATCTGTTTGATCTCTATAGTTAAGAGTCCCTTTCTTGGTCTCTCTCTCTCTCTCTCTCTCTCTCTCTCTCTCTCTCTTTCCCCTTGCTCATGTGTTTTGTTTCCTAAATTTCACATGAGTGAAATCATATGATATTTGTCTTTCTCTGACTGACTCAGTTAGCATTATACTCTCTAGCTCCATCCATGTCGTTGCAAATGGCAAAATTTCATTCTTTTTTATGGCTGAATAATATGCCATTGTGTGTGTATGTGTATGTATGTGTGTGTATATATATATATATATACATATATATATATATGTATATATATATGTATGTATATATACCATATCTTGTTTATCCATTCATTAGTCAATGAACACTTGGGCTGCTTCCATATCTTTGCTATCATAAATAATGCTGCTATAAACATAGGGGTATATGTATCCCTTTGATTTAGTGTTTTTGTATTCTTTGGATAAATACCCAGTAGTGTGATAGCTGGATCATAGGGTAGTTCTATTTTTAACAGTTGGAGGAACATCCATACTGTTTCCACAGTGGTTGCACCAACCACTAAGAGTACATTTTTCTCCACATCCTCCCTAACACATATTGTTTCTTGTGTTGTTGATTTTAGCCATTCTGACAGGTATGAAGTGATCTCACATTGTAGTTTTCATTTGCATTTCCCTGATAATGAGTAATGATGAGCATCTTTTCATGTGTCAACCATCTGCATGTCTTTTTTGGAGATAGTCTGTTCATGTCTCCTGCCCATTTTTAATTGGATTATTTGTTTTGGAGGTGCTCAGTTTTTAAGTTCTTCATTTATTTTTGAGAGAGAGAGAGAGAGAGAGAGAGAGAGTGCTCTAGTTGGGGGAGGGACAGTGGGAGAGAGACAGAGAATCCCAAGCAGCTTCATGCTCAGCACAGAACCTGAGATGGGGCTCAATCCCACAACTGTGAGATCATGACCTGAACCAAAATCAAGAATCAGATACTTAACCAACTGAGCCACCCAGGTTCCCTGAGTTTTTAAGTTTTTCATCTATATCTCGGATACTAATCCAACCCTTTATCAGATATGTCATTTGCAAATATCTTCTCCCATTTTGTAGATAGCTGTTTAGTTTGTTGGCTGTTTCCTTTGCTGTGCAGAAGCTTTTTATTTTGATATGGTCTCAGTAGTTTATTTTTGCTTTTATTGCCTTAGGAGACATATCTAGAAAAATGCTGCTACAGTTAATATCAGAGAAGTTACTGCCTGTGTTCTCTTCTAGGATTTTTATGGTTTCAGGTCTCACATTTAGGTCTTTAATCCATTTTGAATTTATTTTTGTATATGGTGTAAGGAAATGGTTTACTTTCATTCTCTTGCATATTGCTGTTCAGTTTTCCCAACACCGTTTGTTGAAGACACATTATTTTTCCCATTGGATATTCTTTCCTGCTTTGTCAAAGATTAATTGGCCATGTCACTGTGGGTTTATTTCTGGGTTTTCTGTTCTGTGTCAGTCATCACAAGTTTTTGTGCCGGTACCATACTGGTTTGATGACTGTAGCTTTGTAATATAACTTGAAGTCCGGAATTGTGATGCCTTCAGCTTTGCTTTTCTTTTGCAAGACTGCTTTGGTTATTTGGGGTCTTTTATGGTTCCATACAAATTTTATGATTGTTTGTTCTAGTTCTGTGAGAAGTGCTGTTGATACTTTGATAGGGATTGCATGGTATGTGTAGATTGTTTTGGGTAGTATAGAAGTGTTGGCAATATTTTGTCTTCCAAACCATGAGCATGGAATGTCTGTTCATTTCTTTGTGTCATCTTCAGTTTCTTTCATCAGTGTCTTATAGTTTTCAGAATCTAGACCTTTCACATCTTTGGTTGGGCTTATTCCTAGGTATCTTACTGTTTTTGGTGCTTTAATAGCCTTTCTTATTGTACTGTGTCCATCTAGTTCACCAGTTTTAACTTATGAGTAATACTCCACAGTGGCGGTGGTAGATGTTGGTCCAGCAGCAGGTTCTTATTCCCTGGGGTCATCAGTGACCACTGCTGTCCTGAAGAATTTACTTAGATACTCACTGTACTCTTCAGGAGTGAAAAGTAAATTTCTGTTTGTGCTTATTTATTACCATGACATTACCTAGCTTATCTTAGTATCTTGCTTCTAAGTACTGAATAAGTACCCATGATACATATCCAAAACATGACACCAGTCTAGTATGCTGTCAATGGACCACTACATTGCTTAGGAAACATAACAAAGTTATTAAATCACCAGTGTCTGGAACCTAAGTGCCTAGATTCAAAATCTGGTGCTATAATTTACTAAATATGTAATTTGAGGCAAATTGTTCATTTGTTTGTTTTACATCTTTTTTTTGCCTTTGATTCTTCATCTGTGATATGGGGACATTGCTAATACATACTTTACCTATCATTAAGATTAATTACGTTATTGGGGCACCTGGGTGACTTGGTTGGTTGTGTGTCCCACTCTTGATTTTGGCTCAGGTCATGATCTCAGTCATGGGACTGAGCCCCATGTCTGGCTCTGCGCTGGGCATGGAGCCTGCTTGGGATTCTCTTTCTCTCTCCTTTTGACCCTCCCCTGCTCACTCTTGTTCTCGCTCTCTCAAAAAAATAAGTAAATAAAAGAATAAAAAAGATTACATTTTTAGAATTGTATTTTTAAATGTACTTTTTATCATTGAAAAAGTACTCCATAGGTATTTTTAAATAAAAAATTAAACCATATGTTGCTAAAATTTTCAAATACAGCATTTAACATCTAGAGCCTTTCCGTTGTAAATGCTCCGTGCTTGGAGAAGATGGGGGGGGGCAGGTGTTGCCCCAGATTTGCAGAAAAGGAAATCAAGACTCAGATAGGTGAAATCATTTCTCTCAGGTCATGGTGCTCGTCCTAACAGAGCAAGATTCAATTCCGTGTCTTCTGGCTCAAAGAGAGTAACTCCTTGGCTTCTTTGGCCCATAGCAATAGGGAACTCTTGTGTGTGGGAACAAGCCATCCAGCAGAACGCATTATGATGAGTATTAACACAGGAGCTCCAAAAGGAAGACATGCTGAATTCTAACCAAGCAGCAGGGAAAGGGAAGTAGGGGGAGGGGAGAATGAAAGACAGGAGTGTGGGAAGGCAGAAACTGCCGGTGAGGTGAGAAGAGACGAGACGTTTCCCCAAGGATAGAGGAAAGGAAGGTTAAAGGCATATTGATCTTGAGTGGGGAAAACATTCTCTGGACTTTTCATCCTGCTTTCAGATCATCTGGCATCAAAAAAGGGTCTGTTACTGAGCTCAGCTTTGGAGATGGCGTGAGAGATACAACAGAGGAACGACCATATGCTGACATGGAGGGCACAAGAGTGGTTTTTGATGATATGAGCTGAGCTGCAAAGTAGAAGCAATGTGGAACCTGATCAAACATGCATCCAGTGATGGGCAAGCAGCAGCCAAGCACAAGCACAGGCATCCTCTGAAAAAACTATTCCATTTCCTGACCTGAAAGGAGGCTGACTTTCTTTTCAAAAGAACTTGCAGAACTACCCAGGTCATACCCGGGGGGGGGGGGGGGGGCAGTAGAGCATGTTACAATGTCCAAGGTGCTTCCTCAACAATTACCTTGTAGGATTCTCAGAGCTACACTGTGAGAGTAAACCGGGCACCATTTACGATTCTCGTTTTACAGATGATGAAACTGAGGATGAGAAAAGGCAAGGACACAGGGCCTGGGAAGCAGGCAAAGAGGTAGGAGCAGATCGTGGCTTCCCCATTATTGCCCAATTATCCTCGCACTAAAGCACATTATGTCTGGCCAAACTGACGTTTCACAAAATGGAGTTGAGAACATCCCTATATGAATATATACGAGCATATCTATCAATCGAACTCAATTATATATTCATACATCTTCATTTCCCATCCATGTTTATAGTGTATCATCCATGATCAGTTCCTATATCTGTTAACATTTTTATAATTATCTGATTCAATTTATCTATATACTTGATCTCGTATCCTTCCTGATTGGTCATCTGTATACAGATACACTGACTGATGTGATGTGATGTGTGTAAGATTAATTACACCATAGCAGAAAGCACACGAACATTGAAGATGTAAATGCATGCTTATAAACCTTGTATTCAAGGTTTGCATTGTCTTACTAATTTCTTTAATCTCTCCGAACTTCAGTTTTGCACCTTGTCGATTAGAGATAAAAATGTCCACCTCCCAGTTCTGTGAGAGCTATAATAAGACATTGGTTAAAAGGTGCATAGTGCCTGGCTCAGAGAAGTCTCACAGATAGTTCCTGCTTGCTTGCTTTCACCAGATCCTTCCATTCCTTTCTGGCTATCTAGCTTCTCCTCTAATTCCAGTTGGTCTCCATTTACCTTTTCTCTGAACCTCAGTGTCATCCATTATGTGAGGAATTGTTTGTGCATTTGACACATGGTTCCAAAGATTATCCATTGAGGATCAGATACTCTGGTTTGGAAATCTGGCTGTAAGATTCTTCAGGTAGAGCTTCTCATTTATCATTTAAGAAAGCAAGACATAATTCTTAATCCACTCTTCTGAAACATCTGAAGGACTTTGCATACAGCATTGCTCATAATTGGTGCCAAGTAAATATTTGATAAATTAGATAGTTCCCAAGTAGCACGCTTGACCCCGGGAGAGTTTGAGAGTGGAAGCACAAAGGAGCTGATCCTCCATGTATATAAAAAACTGGGATAGCAGAGACCTCTGCAGTTTTAACAAGAAACCACTTATTCTTTTAGTCTGTGCTTATTGAGCAACAGACCTACGTTACCTTTGATATGTGCTCAGATTACACAAATGCATCAGACACACGCATGCAATCTGGAAAAGAAACAGTTCCATTCTAATGCGATCACTGTGATAGGGGGATGCCTGGTGAGCTGTGGGAACACAGAGATGGTAGACACTTGATATTTGTCTTTGCCAGTTGTCCAGTGTTTCTTTGTCCCTTCTTCTGGTAATAGCACCCCCTTACTGTGAAGAGCTAAATATTGATCACTCTCTGCGGTTCATGGCATTCATGTGACTCGTTCTGGCTAACTACAAGCCCCTCCCCTTGGCCATAGTCGTGGACTCCGATATGGATATGTGACCCAAGGTGGTCCAGTTAGAGTCATTCCCTGCGAATTTATTAGCAGAAGCTGATAGGAGATCTCTCTTTCCTATACATGACTACTGACTTAATAGAAGCTGAGAGATAGATGCTGTTTGCCACCTTCCCTCTCCCCATTGCATAGAAAAAGTCTTTGAGGTATAAGAAAAAAGAAGCCAAACCCTAGGGTGATATAGATAATGGAGATAAAGGAAAAACAGAATCTGGATAATTTTTAAGTACCTAGTGCTCCCTGGAGCCATCTGTACCTTTGGATTTCCAATTACATGAGCTAATAAATTCTCATTTTTGTTCAAAATGTGAATTTTTTATACAGACTTTTTCATATAGTCATTCTATCACTCTAAATCTGTGTAGAATTTTATAACATTTCAAAACCATTTTGTGCATATCATTTTCTGTGAGTCTCAGGACAATATTGTGAGAGAGGTAGCTATTGTTTTATGGTTCCTGGTGAGAATGATAAACATAAAACGAGTGATGTGGCTGAGGTTGGTCAAGTGAATTGTGAGTAAGGCTGAGAGAGAAATTAAACTTTCTGATATTTAGGGCCAAGTTTTCACATTTATCCTAAAGTCTGATTACCAGACCACACATCTAAGTGTTCAGTCCTAACTCTAATTGGACATATGAAGCCTATCACAAAATCCTACCATTCCATGTCCAGCAAGGTGGGGATAGAGTTCACTTCATCCTTCAACATTGCTGACTATATGTGGGTTTAATCTGTGTGTGTGTTTACTATATCTATCACTTTTACTCAGAAAACTTGATCAAGAAATATATTTGCAGGTGTTGATCACAGTTCCCTGGATAGGTTACTATGCAAATACCACTTAGTAATACATTACATTACATCACATTGACTTAGGCATGCTGCTATGCTTGAGATATAAAAGAGGGACCCTGGTTTCAGCAATATATTCTAACGGCTTAGTGAGTCACTTGTTTCTGGGCATTGCAATCTCTGAATTCCTGGGCATCCTTTGTGGTACATGGTCAGACCATGCCCGACCTCTGTTGAAAAGAAGCCAATTACCTGACTGCAAATGATGTCAAAGTACTTTCAACTGACCTCAGTCCTGGAAGTGAGCTGGTTGAAAAGCTTGTTATTGATCCGTTCTTCCAAATATTCTTTGAGTCTTTTATTAATTAGATTGTCAGAATCTTGTTAATTTAGGCCCCATCCACACAAAGTAGCATGGTCTTTTAGTTTTTTAAATGCATTTTTTAAAAGGTTTTAACACATTACCTGTGTTGTTGCTGTCACATGGATGTGAGAGGGAATATTTGCTGGTTTGTTTGGTAGTTGTCAGGCAAGTGTATAAAAAAGAAATACTCTTGGAAAGATTGATTTTTTTCCCCCAGTCAAAACCTTGTGTAAGCCATCATTTAAAGTGCTGTTCATTGACCCCTTTGAACTATCCACATGATAACAACTATCTAAAGTTGAATACCAGAAAAAGTTTGTGTTATCTCAAGAATGGGTATGGTTATTTGTGTCAAGCCAAGTTTTACCTGTTCTTTAACACCTTCCTTAAAGTTAATAACAGTTCAAATTTATTGGTAAATCATAGACTTTTTCCTAAACTTATTTCTTCAGCAATTATTATACCCAGACCGTCACTCACTGAATAACTCCTGCTAAATTGCGGATTTCTTCCATTCTTTATTTCATTTATCTCCCCAGTGCAAGTTTTATTTTTGGCTTTTTATTTTACAGTTTAATCAAAATGTACACATGCCAAGGGTATAAAAAAATCATTAGGAAGTTTTATAATAAATCCTGGCAGTGCCACACCCAATTTTTCATTCTTTTTGCTCAAAAGAAAACTCATTCCTAAGAATCAATGTTAGCATTATTTTCTAGCATATAGCACTGTATTTCTAAAGATTATGTTCTTAGTAATACTGTTTGGTTTTTCAGCTTTAGGCACTATTTTTCCCATACTTAATGTCTTTCCATAAGCCAACATGATTATAATAATTTAAATTAAACATCTGTGTTAGTATTATCATATTTATATGAATGAACATGAAATTTGTTTTTCCTTTCTTGCATATTTTCGATGTGTATTTTTACTAGAGTTAGTAGTCAACTATCTTTACTTTCACAACATTCTGTAAACTTAACATCATTGTCACATCGATGCATTCTAATTCTTGTTGCTTTTTATAGATGATCTTTCCCACTCAAGGTGAAAGTTTTTAGAATCTTCTATTTTCTCTTGATAATGATGAAGTTATGAGAGTTTATGATTGATTATGTGGCTTACTGGGGGGTCTTTTTAAAAAAAATATGGTCATTTATTGGGAACTTTGAAACTTTTATTTTTTAATTTAAGGAATTTTCTTTAAAAAGTAGAATTTCTATTATCTGTATATCGCTCTTCCTAAATTGGTTCTTAGTGTTCTTATCTTTTATCTCCTGCCATAACCATTAGGTCTAATCAAGAGGCAGAAAACACACAGTTTTAACAGAGAAAGTTTAATGTAAAGAATTATTAATTGCAACATGCCATTATAGTAACGGGGAATTGACCAGAAAAATGAAAGACAATTTTTTAAAAATATAGGAATAGCAGATACAAGTAGGGACCTCTATCCCTAGTGATAGGATGGCAGAGGAGGAGGCGTCCATCCTGTAGCCCCAGGATAAGCTGTAGGTCTCCTTGGAAAGTATGTGGCACAGTTCAGTGGATAATAGGGAGATTCACTGAAGTGCATCACCAGCAGGACTCTCCCCAGTCTGTCCTCTGGAGTACCAGGGGATGCTCTCCCTGGTGGGGAGTGGCCTAAGAACACATCACAAAACCACACAAGAGGGCCCTGGGGGTGGGGGTTGACATACTGCTGACCAGGGGTGCTGCTGGCTACTAAGCTCTACAAGAAACAGGTACTGCAGAAACTGTGTGGCCACAGGAGCCTGGGATTGGAGCCAACTAGAGCTCGAAATTTTTTTTATCCATTCGCCTGTATCTTGGTTGTTTCCCAGTTTTGCAATTATGATTAAAACTGCTATAAACATCCATGTGCAGGTTTTTGTATGGACCTAGTTTTCAACTCCTTTGGATAAATACCAAGTGGAGTGATTGTTAGATCATATGATGGTAAGAGTGTGTTTAGTTTTAATACAGCCAAACTGTCTTTCAAAGTGGCCATACCATTTTGCTTTCCCACCAGCAGTAAAGGAACGTTTCTGTTGCTCCAAGTCCCCATCAGCATTCGACATTGTCAGTGTTCCAGATTAGGGCCGTTCTAATAGTTATGTGGTGGCATCTTATTGTTGTTTTAATTTGCATTTCCCTGATGACAGATGATGCTGGAACATCTTTTCATAAACTTACTTGCCATTCGTATATCTTCTTTGGTGAGGTCTCTGTTAAGGTCTTTGATTTTTAAATCAGCTTCATTGTTTACTTTGTGATGAGTTTTAAGAGTTCTTTGTATACTTTGGATAACAGTTTTTAACAGAGAGGTGTTTTGCAAATATTTTCTCTCAGCATGTGCCTTTTTCTTTTTCTTTTTTTTTTTTCCATTTTCTTGATGAGTATCTTTTGCAGGGCAAACCTGCACACTTTTTATTTTTTGTCTGTTTCTACTCTGTGAATATTTTTTCAACTTTATCTTATAACTCTTTTATTGGATATGTATATCCATAATTTATAAGACTTATTCTTGTTTTCCAGTGGTATTTTTTTATAATACTCTTTTCCTTTTTACAGATACAACATCTAGCTTATATTATTAATAAACTTTGGTTCTGAAGTTTTACTCTATTCCCTGTCTTGTATATTTTCTCCTGGTTTTCCCATTCCTATTTATTTGTTTCAGATTTTCTCCCTTGTTTTGGAAGCTTCTCTGAATTGTTAGTTGATCCTTTACTGCCTGTTATTCTTCTAGGCACATAAAACATAAGCTTTGTGTACATGGCAGAAGCTTATCATTGAGCTTTAGATCAGACTGAAGGGGTGGGGGTGACTAATTTTATTGATTGATCACAAAAACCATATTTGAAATTCCTTTTTCTAGAATCACTCAGCTTCCCTCTGATCTCCTATTCTTAGTCTGGGTGTACAACTGCTGACTGATAAAATCTCGAGGAGGGGAGTAATGTTCAGCTCCTTTGTACACAGACATTCAATCAGCCTCCCAATTTTCCCCATCCATCCTCTGTGATACCTGTCAACTTTATCTATGGGCTTCTTAGGACTAATTGGTTTGTTTTTCATCAGTGTCTCCCTCTGCAGGCTTATTTTGTGGGTTCTGTTCTTTGTTGACTCTTCCATCTTCAATTTCTGAAACTTGTTGACGTCTCTCACAGAGTGCCAAATCTCTTCTTCAATTCTCTTGGTTCTTATGGATTTATATTATTTGTGTGTGTGTGTGTGTGTGTGTGTGTGTGTGTGTGTGTGTGTTCCTTTACTATCCACTTGAGAGACCCATTTGGAGAAAAAAAAGATAAATGGACTCTCCTATTGTATTTCATCTTCTAATTTATCAGCCTTGATCAATCATTTATGGAATCTAAAATTCTTAGGAATGATCTGGTGACAACTGAATAGTTTTAAAGCCTCATGTTGAGGAAACGACTGTGTGGGACAGTAAGAAAGAATAAGTGAATGACAAACTGAGTGAATGAGGAAACAAATGAAACAAGAAAGAAATGATTATCTTATTAGTGGACAGCAGGCTGTGGTGGAAAGTACACCAGGCTGGCAGAATTTTTGTCCCAAGTTTGTGTCTCACTTGCTATAAGCCCCGGGCAAGTCATGTCACCAACTTGATCTGAATCTCCTCTGCACAGTGGATCAGAGAAGGTTGGGAGTAGAAATACAAAGAGTCCCTTCAGGACTTAAACACATCTCTACTCCTTATAACGTATCTTTTTTTATAAAGCTAACAAATTCAAAGTTAGGGAAACCCTGGATTTCCTTAGATTACTAGCTTTCAACTATTAGGGTGACAGAGACTCTGATGAGAACCTAATCTTCAATTTTTTTTTCTTAGAACAGTGCACATATGCAAACATGCAATATGTATGCAATTTCAGGGGCTTCTCAGGCCTCCTGAAACTCACATGAGGATCCCATTAAAGTAATGTTGATCTTAGAACCTTCATCCTGCTCCAAGGTGACCTCTGGTCTTTGCCTTTTGAAGGGACTGCTGATGTGTTTTCCTTAGGAAATTGAGGCTTCCCAGAACACGGCTAGAAAACTGCAAAGAACATTTCCCTTACATACAAACCTTGTCATTCAGGTGAACCAATTTTCTCTTTGTAAATCAGGACATTTGCAAATGTTTCATTAGCTTTGGCCCAGATAGCTCTGTAACAAATGCATTTGCTGTGTGGTGCAGATGATGTATCAGCACAAACAGCTCGCTGGGTCTCCATTAATTATACAGGGAGAATGAGGGACTGTTTAAATGGAGGCACAGAAATTCCATTTGGGGGTGTATTTGCCTGGGAAAGGAAAGCGCTCCCATGTTGCAAGAATCCTATGTTCTTTCTGATCTATTTCTTTTCAGCAGCCATGACACTGAATCATTCATTCTTTCTTTCATGTATTTACTATGTATTGAGTACTAGGCAAGGATCCTAGATGCTGGAGATAAAATAATAAGCAAAAGACATACAGCCCCTGCCCTCATGAAACAAACTTGTGGAGGCTACTGTAGTAAAATAATCACAAATAACAATATAAAATTACCGTGAATATCAGGAGCCATGAGAACAAATCAGGGGTGCAGGAGGGTGCCGATCTAGTGCGGAGCAGTCAAGGAAATGTTCCCACAGGGAGTGACCCTAAAGTTGAATGCTGAAGGAAAATAGGAAGCAGACTAGCTGAATATGGGGAGTGAGGAGTAACAATGCCCTGGGCTGAAGCATGCGTGCAATTATTTGCTGAACAGAAAGAACTCCAGTGTGGCAGGAGTACAAAAAGAGTAGAATGAGAAGAGGCTAAAGAAGTACATGGTCACCCATGGGAGGCCTATAACCATCTGAAAATTTTGATTTTTATTTCAAGGGCAGCAATAAGCCTATGGGGAAATTGAAGGAACACAGAAATTAATCAGAAACCCATGCAAGGAACTTCAGACTAAGAACTGGTATGTGAAAAGCATTTATTCCATTAGACCAGAGAAAGGTAATTCCTTGCAAAAAGCCAGATCGTAAATATTTTAGGCTTTGTGTGCAAATCGTTGTCACATTTACCTTTTTTTAAGTTTCTTTGTATTGAGAGGGGGGTGGGCAGAGAGAGAAGGATAGAGAGAGAATCCCAAGCAGGCTCTGCACTGTCAGCATGGAACCCAAAGAGGGGCTCAACCTCAAAATCAGTGGAGGTCATGACCTGAGCCAACATCAAGAGTTGGGCACTTAACCGACTGAGCCACCCAGACACCCCTGTCACATTTACTTTAAAACAAACAAAAAAAACCTTTAAAAATGTAATTCCAATCTTAGCTCAAAGACTGCAAAAACAACTCATGAGCAGAATTTAGACCATAGGCTTTGCACTAAGTTTGCCAACTCATACACCAGACCAACAGCTCTTCAGAGTACAGGTGGTACTTCTCTTGTTCATTGTAGGGTCTCTAGTGCCCATGTAGAGGCCAGACACATAGTGGATACCTAATATACATTTATTAAATGAATTAATGACCAAAGTAGTTTTAAATATTCAATATCGATGACAAAAACCAATGCTAGCATTGTTGTTGACTTTGTGTTGTTACCATTATTATTGTTGTTATTACTGGCATATCACAGAAAAGGAAAACAGTTAAATTCTCCCAAGATTGGATAAGTGACAGAGCCAGGATTTAAACCAGTTCTGTAAAGTTTCTAAGCCCATTCTCTTCCTTCTGATCATTCTACCTCTTATGTAAACAATAAATAAATAGCAATGTATAATATAGGTAAACATCAAATGATAGAAGTACAACTTAATATCATGGAAGAGACATGCCAGTCAAAATAGAAGACAGAAACCATGTATCAGCCTCCCCTTCTGTCTCAGTCGGTTTGGGCTGCTATAACAAATTACCATTGCTTGGGTGGTTCAAACAACAAATGTTTATTTCTCACAGTTCTGGAGACTGGGAGGCTGAGATCATGAGATCAGGGAGCCAGCACACTTGGGTTCTCGATGAGGGCCCCCCTTTCTAATTATGTCCTCATATGACCTTTCCATGGTGTGGGCACAGAGAAAAAAAAGATCCTGTCTTTTTTATCAGGGCATCATGAGAGCCTCACCCTCATGACCTAATGTAACCCTGGTTATCTCCATTTTTGTTAGGTTTGGGGACCCCACCTCCAAATACCATCATATTGGTATGACACATAGCACCTTCCTCCTGAGATCCCTGTTATAATAAAAGTAAGGGAATGTTTAAGTGCAGAAAACCTAAACAAAAGTAAGGAAGAAAGAGGGAGAAGAGAGAAAACAGGAGGGGCATGATGGCTAAGAGAAGTTAAACACGTATCAGGAGCAGACAGGACTGTCCACTAAGGAGACAAATTGAGCTGCATGCTAGGGTGTGCATTGGATGCTTGGAGGAGACTTTTGCTGAAGAAAGCATTGTCCCTCCCAGTAGCATACAGATATGAATCCCTTTCCCAATCTCCTACCCCAGGTGTTCTTGCACCTTCTGTGTCCTTTATCTGGGACAAAATATGCCAGTCTTCCACTGTACACATTCCAAATCTTTGTGAATTATTTTCTTGGTATTATTTTTATTTGCTCTGGAGAATGCTGAGAATTTCCTTTTCATTTCCTCCTTAAGATTTTCCTTTTCTTTGGTAGGGAAAAGCCATGTATCAAGAAAATAACACTTTCATGAGACCATCAATAACTCAACTGATTCTGATGCTCCCCATCCTCTTTACTACCTTAGTTCTCTTCTCCTGTAGTCTAAGGAATAAGGAAGAGGGATACCAGTATCTATGATAATAGGATTGGTTGTTCCTTCTTGGAAAGACCTAGGGGTCAATGGAGGATCTTGGGCCCAAAGTTGGTAATTTTTTGGTTCCTCATTAGAATATAAGTGACTTAGGATATTTTAACTTCAGCTTTCAGACTTAGATCCAAGATATAGATAATAAGAAATAAGTATTTCCTCAAATATCTTATTACAGTAGTATCCAGTTCAGTTTGGAAAAATAGGATATTGATGGTGGATTTGATTAAACAGATACTATTGCCTAACTGAAAGCTTGGAAAAACTTGAAGATATAATAAAGGGACAGGACTTAAGAAAAAAATAAAGATAAGTAGAAATTCTGGAAATAAACACCTAAACTAAAAATTGATAATCTATTTCAAATATAAAACTAGCTGAAGCATGGCACGATTTTGAACTTTTATTTTTGTCTGATTAGAAAAGAATCTGTATTTGTACTGTTATTAAGAACATCCTCCTTGGAATAGCCTCATAGTGATCACTGACATTAGAACTGATATGAACATAAAATATGAGTACACTTTCGGGCTCTGTCTTAACTCAGTTATCAACCTGAGTTGTCAGAATCAACCTAGAAACAAATCACAGCAGATTAAACTAGGAGGCTCTCACACCTGGGGTCCTGAGGGCACAAGTTCAGAACTAGCTCTACTTTGCCTTCTTAAATTTTGCTCCCTTGTCTCCTTGCTTGCCTGACCCTAGTCCTAACACTATCTATACATTCCTAACTGCTGTGCAATGCAATACTACATTATTTTACCTTTTTGTCATCACCATGTAGAGCTAACTGGCACCCTCTAGGCTTGCCACTCAGAGAGTGGTCCAAGCACCAGCAGCCTGACCTTCATCTGGGATGTTGTTAGAAATGCAGAATTTGAGGTCCTACCCCATATTTCTAGATTCATATTTGCGTTTTAACAGAATCCCCCGATGAATTGTACGTTCACTGAAATTACAAATTCCTGTCCTAACCCACTTTCCTTCCTTACTGAGGACCTTCCCAATCTTCAGCCTATTAAAATTAGCTGCTGTTGTTTCAAAGCAGTCACTATAAAATATAGGAAAGTCTCATGGAAACAGAACTACAGAGGAAGAGTAATACAGTGGTCAAGATCACACAATTTAGAGTAGGACAGAGCTGACTTTACGTTTCAGCTTTACTACTGAATAGTTGGGCAACTACTTAATCTCTTATTTTTAAAAAAAAATATTTAGAGAGAGCAAGTGTGCAAGTGGTGGAGGGGCAGAGAGAGGGAGAGAAAGAATCCCAAGCAGGCTCCACACTGTCAGCTCAGACCCCCATGTGGGGCTCAAATTCAAAAACCATGAGATCATGATCTGAGCCGAAACCAAAAGTCAGACGCTTAACCAACTGAGCCACCCAGGTGCCCCATACTTAGCATCTCTTGACTTCATTTCCTTCAAATGGCACATTGGTTGGTTTAGGCCAGTCTATGCTGTATAACAAATGATCCCCAGATCTCAGGATTCTATTCTGTATGTCCATTTTGGCTGTGACTCTCCTCTATATGGTCTCTACTTTAAGACCCAGGTTGACTGGCACCTCAACCTGGGACCTCGGCGGTCTAACGGTAACGAAAAAAGAGATACGACAAAACAGACACAGAATCTTAGAGCTTCTGCTTAGCAGTGACACCTGTCACTTCCATTCACCTTCCATATTGCTGCACCTGCCTTCAGTGAACACAGAGCCTGATCCTCAGACTGGGAGAGGCACTGCAGGGAGGAGACAGGGAAGAGCAGTAACACAACTGACAAAGAAAAGAACGACAGTAGTTTGAGCACTGAATGAGCTAAGGCATGAGCCGTCCTTGATCTTTTGCTCAGTAGTTGGATGGCTGGTTCACTTTTCTGAACTTCAGTTTCCAATTCGTAAAATAAGGACAGTGATAACCAGCACTTAATGGAATGTGAAAAGGAAGGGAAGAGCAGCACATAGTAGGCACTTAAAAGAAACTCTGAACATAATAGGAGTAATTATGTCCTTTTAAGCTGTCTCAGGGAGCAACTGCCTAATCCTTACAGGAAACCCTGAACTGGAGACACTGGAGGGTGCAGAAACAGCCATGAATTGCTTCATTCTCTGCTTCCTCTGGGTCTGCATCCTTCCTTGCCTTAGCTTGACAGGAAGCCTGCTCTCTTTTTGGAGGCATAGGATGGAAGAGGGTGTGTGTTCTCAGAGATAACGTGGGGCGAGTTCAGGGGTTACTAATTGAGTTTCTGCTTACCTTTTATATTTATTCAGCATCCCAACCAGAACAGGGTTGAGTTACAGCAGCCCCCTCCCTCTCCCTCGGCCCCCTCCCCCCTCTGCTGACAGCATTCAAGTCTCTACCAAAGTCGCTTCCCCACTCAAATTGTAAGTCCAATCAGAAATTGATGTGACAGCAAAACTGGAGAGAGACAAATATGTGGCCTATGAGGATATTTTGATTTTGGATTTGCTAGCACAGTACAAAGTAAGAAGGAATTGTAAAGCCTCTCCCAGAAATGGAATCTGCCAGAGCCCCAACCCTGTATTTGTCCACATAAGATACTACTTGTGGTTTGAGGCTGGTTCAGAGAACCTAGAATATGATGCCTAATTATAAAGTTCTTTAAAGTTTACAAATTGCTTCCATGTGGTGTGGCTTATTCAACTCCCCCATGAACTCTGAGGAAATGAATGTAGCTGTCGTGATCCCACTTTATAGTCAAGGACACAACAGGTCAGCAAGGTAAAGCAATATGACCACAAGACACAATTTGAAAGAGGTGAAGGCAGGGCAAGAGTCCATATCATCTGCCCCCTTGTTTTATCTTCATTCATTATACCATGTTTCCTTCATAACACCATAACCTTTTGGTATAAAGGTAAGGTAGAGTTTCTGGGGCCATGAAACTGAGAAGCCAGACTTTATTTAAAAAAAAAATTTTTTTTATTAACGTTTATTTATTTTTGAGACAGAGAGAGACAGAGCATGAATGGGGTAGGGTCAGAGAGAGAGGGAGACACAGAATCTGAAACAGGCTCCAGGCTCTGAGCTGTCAGCACGGAGCCCGATGCGGGGCTCGAACTCACAGACTATGAGATCATGACCTGAGCCGAAGTCGGATGCTCAACCGACTGAGCCAGCCAGGCGCCCCGAAGCCAGACTTTAAAAAGCAGTGATCCCCCCCACGGCAACCCTTCTATCTCCAT
The DNA here is from genome assembly GCF_027475565.1 of Acinonyx jubatus. Classification (NCBI taxonomy): domain Eukaryota; kingdom Metazoa; phylum Chordata; class Mammalia; order Carnivora; family Felidae; genus Acinonyx; species Acinonyx jubatus. Next base: position 16,870,796 of record NC_069391.1, read on the forward strand.
GTTCTACTTTATAAGGCTTTCTGTTTCTTCATCACCTCTCTCACTGCCAGCACCTACTCTGCTTGTTTCCAGCCTCTTCTGACAATGATCATACCCACAGAAGAGCCAGAGGAATTTCATGTGCAAATCTGAACATGTGTCTTCCTCCATATATCCCTCCAAGAGATTTCCTTCAAAACAAGGGGCTCTTTGCCATGGCCTATGATGTCACTCGCCCTCCTACCCTCTCTAACCACAAACCTCTACACTTCTCCCTTCTTACATTTGTGCTCAAGCCAGATCACACTATTTCTAGAAACTGGATCAGTCCGAATTTCTTTGACCTATGCATCTTGCTGTTCCTTCTGCCTATGTGGTTCTTTTTCCATTTCTCTTCCTCCCCAATCACCATTCACTGAAGAGGCTCACTTTTAGAAGTATCTCCTCATAGGAGCATATGTTCTGATAGCACCCTTTGTCCCTTCTAACTCAATGCTTCTTACTGCACTAGAACTGTCTCTTTGCAACCCCTCCTTCCTCAACCCCAGCATACACACTAGACAAGGATTTACTTGAGGACAGAAACTTCCTTGTCCTCTTATGTATCAGAGCTTCCAGTGCAGAGTAAAGCCCACGGGGAGCCTGAAAAATGCTTAGAATGAATAAATGAATGAATGAGAAGACATAGAGACAAGGACATTTATTTTTCTAAACTTCACATTCACCTCAGTGTCTACAAAAACTCTTAGGATAGATTTTAGATAGCCTTCTCCCTCACCATTTTGAATGAGCTGGAACCAGATATTTGATGGCTGGGAATCAGAGAATCCTTGTAGTATTTGTAGGAAGTTAGAGATTGAAGATAAAATTCATACCATCTAGACTTTCAGGCATAGGGGATAGGCAGAGGGTGGCAGGGGTGGGGGACACTGAGCATCTCTTTCTGAGAAACTCTCTAAATACCCAAAACATGTTCTGCTGTCACAGATAGTGACATCAATTCATCTAGCTGTGTGACCTTCAGCACATGGCTTAACCTCTCTGTACCTTAATTTCCTTATCTGTTATGTGAAGTGAGAATAATACTCTTTCAAACTATTGCAGGAAAAGATAAACTTAAGAGACACTTTAGTCAATTCAGTGTGTGGACTTTGGTCTGATTTAAACAGATTACACTGTCAAAAAGATATTTTTGAGGCAACTGAGGAAATTTTGATATGAATGAATCCTTGATATTAAGGAATTATTGTTAATTTTGTTCAGTATACAAACAGCATAAGTATAGAGAAATAGATGATAATGATAGATAGATAGATAGATAGATAGATACTTCCTCATTAGAGTTCCATACTAAAATATTTATAGGTAAAGTGGCATGATGTCCTGAATTTGTCTTAAAATATTCTGGAAAAATAAGTAAAAATCCATATATAAAACAAGATGGGCAAAATGTTGATAATTGCTGAAGGTGGGAGACAGGTATTTGGGGGCTCATTATAAATTACAAATTATAAATTTTATCTAAAAATTGTTCTATAATAAAGTGTAAAAATGTAGTATCGTCTCAGAGTTATGAGAAGTTAATATTTATAGAAATGTAGAAAAGTGTTTCCCATATAATGTTATTATAGTATATTAAATGTATATATCTCATTTATTTGCACTCAACATATTCACTTGCTTTTACAGACTTAGTCACATTCCTTATTTGAGCATATTTGCTTATATATGAAGTTACACAATAATAACAACAAATGAGATAATAAGAATGACAGCTAATATTAAGGTGGCACTTACTCTAAGCCAGAAAAGAAGGTACATTATCTTCTTTGACTTTCAAAGAAACTTCAGAAACTGGATACTGTTTTATTTTTTATTTAAAAAAAACTTTTTTTAGGGGCGCCTGGGTGGCTCAGTTGGTTAAGCGTCCGACTTTGGCTCAGGTCACGATCTCACGGTCCGTGAGTTCGAGCCCCGCGTCAGGCTCTGGGCTGATGGCTCAGAGCCTGGAGCCTGCTTCCGATTCTGTGTCTCCCTCTCTCTCTGCCCCTCCCCCGTTCATGCTCTGTCTCTCTCTGCCCCAAAAAAATACATAAACATTAAAAAAAAAATTAAATTAACTTTTTTTAAAGCACTCCCCCCCTCCCGAAAGTGGAGATACTATTACCATGTAATAAGATTTTGACCCAGTTACCCAAAGGTGAACTGATGTTAAAAAATTTTTTAATACTTATTTATTTTTGAGAGAGAGACAGAGTGCTAGCAGGGAAGGGGCAAAGAGAGAGGGAGACACAGAATCTGAAACAGCCTCCAGGCTCTGAGCTGTCAGCACAGAGCCAGACATGAGGCTCAACCTCAGGAATGGCAAGATCATGACCCAAGCCGAAGTCAGAGGCTCAACCGACTGAGCCACCCACGCTCCCCTAAAGGTGAACCGATGTTAAATAAATGAATGACTCCTAGTCTCAGAAAAGTAAGTCTAACCCTGCATCAATCAATCTGATCAAAACTCTCGGGATGGTAGACTTATGTGGAATGTGAAGATACCTCAGTCTTTATGTCCTCCCTCTGTTTCAAAGCCTTTGAATTTAAGGCCCAAGATGATTTATTGTGCAATCTGGCCATTCCAGCTTCCTCTTCCGCTCTCCTCATTTTTCTACCACGTCCTTCATCTGAACAATGAGGATGTAGATCTTATGAATTCCCTGAGCACTTTTTCTCCTGTTTGTTTACTGTTGTATCTGTGGAGTCTGGAAGAGTGTTTTTCACCTCTGGCTGTATTTTACAAAACCCTAGGAGGTTTTTAAAACGTAGTGATTCTGGAATCCCATCCTATGTCAATTGAATAGAATTTGTTGGATGATCCAGGGATTTATTTTTTTCTTAAGTGCACTAGGTTATTCTAATATGCAGCCAGGATTGATACACTGGCACAGAATAAAGCCTGACATAAAATGGGTATTTAATAAACCTTTACTGAGAGAATGAATAAATGAATGAATAAACATTCTGTCTTAAGATGTACTTATTAATGTACATTCTTTATCTGTCCAAAGCCCCCAAGCACACATGCATATACGAACTGTGAGCTGCCTGAGAGTGGACACTCCATGCCATATATTTTTGATTTTTCAATTTCTAGCCCATAATAGAATCTCTATTAAACAAATATGCTGTCATATATACTCAGGACAAGGAGCAAGAAGATGTTTGGATAGACGCAGAAGGGTGGTGATGTAAATGAGGATACATGGAAAGAGCCTACTTGGGGAATCAGATGGAGCTGAATTTGAATTCCAGTTTTATTACCTACCAACTCTTTCAACTTTGAGAAAATTTCCTCATTTGTAAATGAGAAAAAACCACCCCTAACAGCATTATTATATAGCTTAAATGGAAAGGCAAGTATGAAAGTATTTACTCCAGTGCCTAGTATATTAAAGGTGCCTAAATAATGTCACCTTCCCTTCTGTTCCTTTATCTTTGAGGTCCAGGTAGGTTGGTTAAGTGGGACCTTTGGAAGTTAATAAGAGGAGAAAGAGAGAGAGAGAGAGAGAGAGAGAGAGAGAGATTGAGGAGAGCAATGTGCAAAGAGTAGAAATGAGTTAAAGGGAAATCTAATGGTGGTTATAGAATGCAGAGACAATTACTGTTAGCCACAGCCAAGGAAAGCCAAGGAAAGCCAAGGAAATCTTCAGGCCTTGCATTTGATATTCTTCCTCTGTCCAATCCAGACATGTAACAGCCATAAATTACTATCCTTCTGTGTAAGCACTGGATGGTAAGTGCCATGGACACAAATAATAGCATTCATCACCAGATAAGCAGCTTCATATTGAGGTAGCTTGGGCCAAGCTTCCAACCATTTGGAAAAACTCCAAACACCATGCCTCATGCCTTATGTCCTAGCCTTTCTTGGAAGGAGGGACATGGTACTATTGAGACAGTCCTGGCCAAGGAATCTGAAGCAGCTGGGTTCTAACTCAGTTCTAATATGATCACAAATGTATTCACCTGCAAAATAGAGTCAGGGAATCAATGAAATTGCCTCTTGATGTTCTTTCCAGCATTCCATAAATCTGGGGCTCTAAGGCTGGTTGAAAGTCTCCCTTATTCCATTTCAGCACTTACTGATACATTCAACTAACAATACTACTTTTAAGGAAATTGTTCTTGGTCTCATCTTTGGTGATACTAACACTGGACAAGTTCTTTTCTTGTGATTGATTGATCTACAAATTTGGGTGGAAATTGGATCCTTTGATTTTGCTAATGATTTATGTAAGCTCTCACATGCCTTAATAGCATGAATTCTAGTATTTGCTTCTTGAGTCTTTCCTTATCCTCTGATTTGACGACAACTGCAAGGCCCAAGTGTCCCCAAAGGAAAGTTAGACTAAGATGTAAGCTGGCCTCAGAGCTTCTTCCAAGGGGTTATTGGTTATTAACCCCATCCTTGGAGGCCTGGGATGAGCATCTTTCTCTTTAATCTGGGGAGCAAATGTTTTCTTTCTCTCATCTACCCTACTTCTTCTCCTTTCCATTTTTTCACTATCTTTCTTCCTTAAAAAGGCTAAAGCTGAAACTGCCAAACCCTCACCCAGTTGGAAACTAGAGGGAACCAAGAAAATTCCATATGCTGACAGATAAGATCAGCTAATCTCTCAGCCTTAGGGAGAGAATATTTATCTATGATATATTCTTATTTGATTTTCTCCTTGGATTTGCCTTTTCTTATCATAGTAGTGATACCTTGGCATGGGCAAAAATAGTCACCTATATGGGCCCAGCTTAGCCCATCCTGGTTTTGAATAAACAACATCAAGAGTGCACTTTGCTCCTCCTCATGTCCCCTGGGGGAATAGCTTTTCCTTAGCGCTCTCATGGGCATTGGCTGGGTCAAGATTAAATTTGAGTATTCAAGGATCCTGAGTCACATCAATTGCCACCATTCCTACCACAATTTACAGATACTGGAGAATAAACATTGTAAGTGATATGAACTTAGAAATCCAATTGATGTTCAAACAAAGGAATTTCTATTCCTTTGCCAAAGAAATGCTCCATTGATCTTTAGTTTTTAGTTTGTTTGTTTCTATTGCAACATGCTGTTTCTCATAGACCTGCCATAGTTTGCGAGATCCCCATGGTCTCTGCCTCCTGCCTCCTATTCAGACTCACCTCCTGCCACTCTGCCCTCACCTATTCCATTCCATCCACACATGTCTCCCTATTTCACAGGGGCAGCAAGATCTTTCCCACATCAGGACCTACACACCTTCTTTGCCCACTATCATGGAATGTTTTAACACTGCTTATGCCTACCCCAAGCACCTACCCTGAACAAACACATTTTTGTCTGGATCTTTTCATTCCAAGAAGAATGCAAGTCTTCTTGCCTGCTTTGTTATTGGTGTGTCTCTGGTGTTTAGAACAGCTCTTGGTACATAGTAGGTATTCCATTAATATTTATTAAACAGATGGATATGAGCACATTTCTAGTCTATAGGTAAGAGGGCAGTTGGGTAGGGAGAGAAAGAAAATTATAAATACAATAATAGGCAGGGACAGCTGGGAAAGGGAAGGCAAGGAGACAAGCTCAGAGGTCTCTTGGTCAGCAAAAAGGCCATTTTGGGGCATGGAAGCTCCTCCCAACAATCTGGCACTAGTTGGAATGATGAGTCTTCTCTTCACAAGCAGCAAATACATTTGCAAATGAAAATAAATAAAACTTTATTGAAATATGAAATTGCAAATGGAAATGGCTGGTTGGGGCCCTTTGTAGCAATTATGCAAAAGACATTCATTTGCTTGCTTTTATATGCGAGTAAAAAGATACTTTATTTTTGCGATTTATTTATACAGGGAAGCTTAGCAGGGCCCAGAGGTTTGCATGCGTCTTGGCAGCCTGTTTCATTCAATTTTCCAATCAGTTAGAAGACAGTGTAGTTTCATTAAGCAGCAGGGTTTTTCCAGTGTAGGAAATGGCTAACTCTTTAACTTTGAGCTCACAATCCTTGTGGATTCCATGGATTGATAAATGTAATGGTCAGTTACTAAAATAGGGTCTCCTTCATGCCATTGGATTGACTATATTGGTGCAGTGATAACAGAAACAGCACATCCTTTTACATTCTGCCCTGTTGCCCCCAATTCATCTCATCCTAATGTCTGCAGGCAGCATGACCATAGTCATGTGTATCTTAAAAATGGGTTTGAATCATAGTATTGGGTATACGGTGAGAGTGTTGGTTATTAGTGGCAGCTGTAGCTGGATATAGTAGTGGTTAAGATATTCATCCCCAGAATCAGTCAGAACTGTTTTGAATTCCAGTTCTGCCTCTTGCTCAGGACAGGGCTTTGGGCACATTACTTTCCCATACTAAATCTCAATTTCCTCATTTGTAAAGTGTTCTCAATAGTGATAAGATGTATACACAGTGCCTGGCGTATAGTAAACTCTACACTGGTGGTAGCAATAAAGGGAAGGAGCAGAGATTTCAAAGTCCATACAGTCCCTCTTTATAATCTCAGAGCCAAGACTTGCTACATGATCGTGAACAAGTCACTTGATCTCAGTCAGCCTCAAATGCCCCATCTGTAAAATAAAGATGATGATATCTAACTTTACCATATTGCTTTTGAGATTAGCTTTGGTGCTTGTAAAGTTGCCTACCTAGAGGTTGGTTCATAGAAGGTACTAAAACAAAAAGGCAGTTGTTGTTGCTATTATCTTTATGCATTAGTCTCTTTGTGCCTCTGCTTCCTTATTGACAAAATATAATGATGATGAAAATCCCATTCTGTTGCTGCAATTTGTCCACTCTGTGCTTCATCCTCTGCCCCAGATGTAACTTCCCTGCCGAGAACACTGGCCTTCAGCCCAGACCTCAGCTCCTATTTCCCCCTCTTCCCCTGTGCTCTCATTAACTACTACTCTTTACAATTAAATTGTGCAATGAATGTCAAGTACCTGGGTTGAAAAAATTCTAGCTTGCTGCTCTGAGTATAAATCTCCACCAACAGTCTTTCTGGTCGGACCATAATTCAGGGGCCATTAATCACCTACCTTGCCTCCAGGACCTAGCCGAGGCAGAGGAGTTAATAAAGACCTCTTAGAGAAAAGAAAAAGTATCACAGCCAGTGTTGGGAGATCTTTTGATGGTCACGGAGTGGGCTGTAGATTGCTGGAGAAAGCCCTGGGTAATTAGAGACCTTACAGCTAGAAGTGGTATTGAATCTACTACACGTAGCAAAGGTTATTGTCCTATACGGAGACAGATACAGTGTCTGTCTACGTGGTCTAAATTAAGTGTCCTTTGGCAAGAACACCCTCCTCTAGCTATAAATCCCCATCCTAGCACCAGTTGTTACAACAGCTAAAATTCTACCAATAGAGATTAGTTGTCCCAAATCATTATTAGTAACTTTCATTATGATGAAAATATCAATCCTACATGATATTTAAAGTACTTTAGAGTTTATAAATTGCTTTCACTTTATCATATTTAACTATCCAATCAGGTAAATAGGAGATAATTTTTTTTCTCATTTTATAAAGGAAGAATGTTTAAGTGGTTTTCCAAAGGTCTTACAACCACTGATGGGAGATCAGGGAATTCCAAGACAAGCTGTTGGACAGCACATGCATGACTTTCTCAATGAACACCACATTGTTTACACTGAGGAAGAAATTTTAGGTCTAAGGGTAAAGACTGACAACAACAATTGAAGGAGGTTGTAGGAGAGAGTTAAAACACACAGAATAGATGTTGGGTGTCTGAGAAAGAAATGAATTTCAGCTTTGTCTGGAGACAAAGAAATATTGTAAATGCCTTTGGTGCCATGTTTTGTTGATATTCTCATGATCAAAAACATGGTAATTTGGAAAGAGAATAGGTCCTGGTTTTGACAGACCTGGGTTTGCTTCTTGACTCGTGTTCTTCTTGAGACATTAAATCTCCATTTTCTCAATAAAAGGCTAGTGTATAATACCAACCTTGATGCATATGATGAGGCTTAAGTGACATAATTAATGTGAAGCAACTGGCACATAGTAAGTGCTCAACTAATGATAGATATAATTTGTTTCACTGGACTCTTTGTTAGTCATTGTTCTGCATGATTATAATAGGATACTTTTGGCACGAGTGAGAGAAATCTAATTCAAATGGGGTTAAGTAAATGAAATTTATTGGCTGATAAAATGGAAACTTGCAGTTACCATTGGATCTGAGTTCATATCTGATGTTCTTAGTATGGGCACAAATTCATGTGTTAAAGAACCTTCAGGCGTCTTAATGGCTTAACATTCAGAGGTCTGTTTGTTGGCTTATGGTACAGATATGTGATAGTGTAAATGATGTTAAATAAATATTCACTGTTTTTCCTCTTCCATGGTGAATGAGTCTATTTTCTACCCCATTGAAGTTGGGTTTAATCAGTACTTGCTTGGGACAGTGGAACATTGGCAGACATCACAAGAGCAGAGGCCATACATATAGTTATCTATTTTGGCTTGGGCTCCCACACTCATGTGATCCACCATGAAAATAATATGGCTTAGGTAGCTATTACCCATCCATCTGGCCCCATACTGGGACACATAGAGCAGACATCATGGCCTGTATAGCTCCTGCTCTAATAAGAGTAAAAGACATGTGAAAAAGACCTGAACCCAACCTCCAGCCTAGATCCTGGAATGTAGCCTAGTCCATCCAAGTTGCAGTCAATTCACAGACCTGTAAATGTGACAGTAACTGGTCAATGTTTAAAGCACTGAATTTTTTAATGATTTATCACACAGCAGTATTGCAGCAAGACTTCTTTCTAATATAGTTTATTTGTTGCTGGGAGGGTTCCTCTTCCCTACTAGGGGACTCAGGCCAACATAGGCTCCATATTCCTTGTTTTTATGAGCTTTATTTCAGAAAATTGACTTACAATAAACTGCACATATATAAACTGTACAATTTGATACATTTTGAGCATGCATCACTACAATCACCATCACTGCAATCAAGAAAATAAGCCCCCAAAAGTTTAATCGTACCCATCTATAATCTCTCCTAATTCAATCCTTGTCCCTCACCTCTGTCCTGAAGCAACTGTTGACCTACCTTCTTGTTGGTATTGATCAGTTTGCATTTTCTAGAAGTTTTTTATAGTGGAATCATTCATCCTGCATTCTTTTTTGTCTGGCTTCTTTAACTCAGCATAATTATTTTGAGATTCATCGCTGTTGTGTGTATTGATAACTTATTCCTTTAAATTGTTGGGTAGTATTCCATTTTATAAACATGTTGCAATATTTTTAAGCCATTTATTTATTGATAAACATTTGGATTGCTTTCAATTTGGTGCTGTTATGAATAAAGGTGCTGTGAATATTTATGTACAAGTTTTTATATGGACATACACTTTTATTAATCTTGGGTAATACCTGGGATTCAAATGATTGGGCCACATGGTAGTTGTATGTTTAACTTTTGGCTACCTCCTTTTTAGATATGCAACTCATCGCCTCCTCAGAGGGTACACCACTTCTACAGAGAGAACATTGTCCTGACCTTGCCACACTGCCCTGCCTCACTATGGCTGATGAGGAATATGGAGTCTCTCTATCTATGCCTTACCATGCTTTTGTCTTTCAGTATCTTCATTCTGCTTTTCTCTCTGGTAGCTTCATTCTCAATGGGCTTTTATTACAATATGGCCAGAAAGGTTGTTACCATGTCAGGCTAGTATCTCATTACATCAAGAGAAAAGATAGTACTTCTTTTGTATATGTTTTATCAAAGTCCAGTGTTCACTCTCATTTGATTAAGTGGGGTCCCATGCTTATTCATAAACTATGGCTAGGGAGATGGAATAAACCAATTGTCAGGCTGGGGCCAGGGAATTGGATCAACCCTTGTAGATAATATCAGAGTGTTGAGGAGGGATGATGCTCCAAAGGAAAAGCAAGGGCTTCTTTACCAAAATAAGGAGATAGAGGCAAAGACACACTTAAACAAACAAACAAAAACATGTACCATGATAATGATTAATCATGTCCATTTCTGTCTTTGTTTAGTACCAAGGGCCTCTCAATGAAATTGAGTTATGCCAGTTTATCCAATCTCCTCTTTCTGTCTTCCAATGGGCTAGGATGCCCATTATTGTGTAAAGATAATAACAGACTTGGAATTCATCCATCCCTAAACGTCAGTACCATATACAAGGAAACTAAGGTTATGAGGGTGGGGCAATTGTAAAAAGACAAAGCAAAACAAGACAGGATGGACCCTAAGGCTCCATCCACTTCGAAGAGCGTATCAATCTATGATTCTACAAGTCTTGTTCTACTATTGTAGGATTCTCTGATATTAGGATTCCAGCATGCCTTGATTCTTGAGGCAGTGTGTGCTCTTGAGCAGTTCATACTCTAATCTTGTTATTGAGTTCAGATCATGAGGTTGATACACCCCTCAGGACAGATTGACATTTTGATGCTCCCAGTTAGCAAAAACACGAACTGGGGAAGCTGCATTAACAAGCAAATAAATTTATGGTAGACTGATGCTAAAACGAATCTTGCCATTTGTCAGCAGCTTTTAAGAAGTGAAATATGTATATGGCCAGTAGAACTGGGGGAGCTCCCTGCTCAAAAGATATCTTCTGTTTCCCTAAGATGCAGAGAGAAGGAAGAGAATGTGGCAGATATTGTGTGACCATGGGATTATTAGTGAGGGACCGCTTTAAGGAATTGAAGGGGCATTTTATTATTATCTTTCCTGCTCTTTTTTTTTCTTTTCAAATTTTTATTTAAATTCTAGTTAGTTAACATACAGTATAATATTGGTTTCAGGAGTACAATTCAATGATTTGTCACTTACATACAACACCCAGTGCTCATAATAACAAGTGATCTTACCTGCCCTTAATCCAGCTTCTGTAGCACACACTACCTCAGTAGGCATTCTTTGTTCTTCTCATAGATGCCAACGTTTGTCTGATTTGTTTCTGCTCATAGTGACCAACTTATACTCAATCTCTTAAGTTTCTTTTCTACAAGAGGATAATATCTTGAAGGTCTCTATTTTTCTGAGAAGTAGCATTTTCAGAATGCACAGCAATATAGGGCTTTGTTGCTAGAAGTTCCAAATTTGACTCTCTGATCTGATACTAACTAGCTGAGTCTTTAAGCAAGTGATAACAAGCCTAGATATGCTCATCCGTAACAACATCACTGAGATTTGGTGATCTATCGTATATAGGATGTTGGAGACAGAGGAGAGGGATAATAAGGGATAATTCTCTTCTGCCACTCCTTGCTGTCCCTGAAACAAGTTCCCTAAGGGATTTGAAAATTCTTTAAAGAATTTTAGTATAGAGAATGGAAAGTAGGTGAGTAGACTAACCATGAAGACATGTTTTAAGAGCTAAACAATATCTCAGTGTTCTCAAACCATCTGATTTTGGTTGACATGGAGTTAAATGGAACCTTTGTACCATAGCATGGAATAAAACCAACTGATATTGTGGGACAATCTTAATTTCATATATCCATTATTTTGTCTAATAGACCAGTACAGTCTCAGGAAATCCAGTATTTTAAAATCTAAACTGTATCCAGGACTCATACATTGATGTAGTTCATAAATCTTTTTTTCTTTTTTTTTTTTTTTTTGAGAATTTGGCATTCAGGAGATATGATCCCCTACAGTTTCCTTTCTTGATGCAAAAACCCACTAAAATCTCAAATATTGGCCACTGTTAACAATTCCTAAATTATCCCACTGGATTTTAAGTAATCCGAAAACGTAGGAAGAGCAAGAACATTCTCCATTTTATGAATAAGGAGTTAAACCTTGGATGTATGAAACAATGTGCCCTAAGTCAATCATTTAGTAGGAGATAGTGCTATAGGAATCAAAGAGGAAAGTGAATATTAAAGAACACTGGGGACTTGGGTCCTTGGGTAGCTCAGTCAGTTGAGCGTCTGACTTCAGCTCAGGGCATGATCTCACAGTTCACGAGTTTGAGCCCCGTGTTGGGCTTGTGCTGACAGCTCAGAGCCTGGAGCCTGCTTTAGATTCTCATTCATATTTTCTCTCTCTCTCTCTCTCTCAAAAATAAATAAACATTAAAAATTTTTTAAAGAACTCTGGAAACTTGAAAAGTATGCATTAATATGGCATAAATGATAATTATTTTGATTGGTATGAAGTCAGCAAGAATTTAGGTAAGATGCTAAAAAAATTTCTGATGTGTGACTGATTGAAATTATGGCCACAAACTCCCCCCATGCCTTTGTGCATGTACCTTTGCCATGTGGCATTTCTTATCCTACCATTAGTAGGTAGAATTATCTTTTCTACCCCTGTGAGATGTTAAACCTCTACACGTGAGATAGCTTGTAACACGCTTGGACCAATAGACTAGTTGCTGTAGTTTCTGAAGGAGCTCTCAAGGCTTATAGCTTCTTTTCACAATCACTTTCCAAGCACCATGTTAGGAAGCCTGAATTAGCTTCGTGGGGAGCTTCATGGAAGAGAATCAAGATGGCAAAGTCAACAATCCCAAAGAGCTGCCAGATGTGTGGATGAGGCCATTAGACACCCTCCAACCAACTTGTCAACATACTAGTCAAGAAAATATGTATTTAAAGGTCCACAAAGCTCTTATGAATAGGTCATATTTTACCTACTTCTAGCCAACACTTCAAAATTTATTTTCCATATTATCATTAGAAGTTGCTAACTTAAATTCATATAATAATGGACTCTCAGAATTGAAAGGAAGCTTAGAAATCACTAAGTGGGTACATAGGATGACCCTAGGTCCTTTGGTATGTCTACTATTCTCACAAGATTATTTATATGCAGTAACAGACTTTTAAAAGCTATGTTCGTATATTAAGAAAAGACCTTCATTCTCATAGCTCCCACTTATCAGTCTCTGATATTTGAAGACTGCTGTCATGACTAACTTCTGTCACAAAACTTACACAGCCTCACACAAGCATGTGCGCGTGTGTGTGTGTGTGTGTGCGCGCACACACACACACACACACACCAGTCTTTTCCCTGAGTTAATGATCCTGAACTCCCTCCCCTAAAATCCCGTCAATGAAATAGCTGAAGGACTCTTGGTTATACTTTGTCATCCTCTTCTCTGAATATAAGCTTGTAATAAAACTTGAGAGTTAACCTTTGGACAGAGATGGTAGGTCCATTCTCTGTACTTCACTCATTACACAGAAATTCCTTTTTTATGGAATTCTTAGGAATAGTTTCAACTTTCTTGGCAACCACATTCAAGAGTCATAGATTTCATTTGTAGGAACACTGAACAGGAAAAAAATTATCTGTGGAGACAGGAATAAGAGAAAATGAGTTCATCTTTAAATTAAACAGCCAAACCTTGGGTGGAGTAAAGAAAGAATTTTTTGGTGCAAAGGAACTTACTGAGCCTTTGAAAAAGGATATGAGACAAGTCACTGATGAAGAATATGGACTTCAGGATCTGATAGAACCAAGTTTAATCTAGGCTTTCCTGTATACTCTTTGTGTGTCTTTGTGTGAGTTCTTACCCTCTCTGAGACCATGGTGCTGTGTTTGTAAAATACATATTGTAAAAATATCTGTATAGGTGCAGTGTAAACCTTTAATACATCTTTGTGGCAGTTAAAGAGTACCTAATGAATTGATAATGGGAATCAAATTATAGTCATTATCTAGTAGCTAGTAGCATTTGACTAAGTTTCTTAACCTCTTTAAATATTAATTCTTTATTTGTATGTACTGATTAATACAACTTACCTCATGGGAATGTTGATTTAATTAGGAGAGTCAAAGGTTGGCAAAGCAAGGAAGAGTTCTATCAACTAGAAAAACACAAAACTTTGACACAAGTCTGTGACAGATATGGTCCTTTCACTTATGGATTAATACCTAGTGGAGGAATTGACCAAGAAAATGGTTGTTTAAGTAATCACTGTAACAGGGAAGAACAGAGTGCTATGAGAGAGGGATCTCGCATCCTGATTGAGGGAAATGATCAAGCCAGATCTCCCAGAGGAAATGATGCATAAACTCACATGGGAAAGCTGAGTAAATGAGAGCCCGCTGAAGGAATGTGGTGGACAGTGAGAAGCAGAAAGCAGAATGTAGAGGTAAAGGAAGTCTTGGGTGCTGAGGGAGCCTGGCAAATCTGAGAATTAAAAGTGCAGTATGAGTAAGGCTACAAGTACCGGAAACAACTTGAGACAACTTAAAATTAGTATTGTCATTGGCCCTTCTACAACTTTATGAATTAAGGCCATATTCTCTGTTTCAGGAATAAGAAAGCTGAATCCCCATTAAAGGTCATTACTTAGGGGCCCCTGGGTAGCGCAGTCGGTTAAGCGTCCGACTTCAGCCAGGTCACGATCTCGCGGTCCGTGAGTTCGAGCCCCGCGTCAGGCTCTGAGCTGATGGCTCAGAGCCTGGAGCCTGTTTCTCATTCTGTGTCTCCCTCTCTCTCTGCCCCTCCCCCGTTCATGCTCTGTCTCTCTCTGTCCCAAAAAATAAATAAACGTTGAAAAAAAAATTTAAAAAAAAAAAGGTCATTACTTATGTAAGGTTTACATAAAAGCTTTATCTAAAGGACTGGAACTTGAGTATTCTGGTTCCAAACCCATTGTTCTTTCCAATGGCCAAGAGCAGAAGAAAATGTTGACAAGTCGAAGCTCTTGATACCATGGTTTCCAGCCATCCATCTTGAGGGACCCGGTGGACAGGTAGTCATGGACCCTGATGCATCCTTGTCGAGGTTAGCATGAGGAAGACAGGTGTTGTCCTCCTGGGGGAATCACTTAAAACTTATTCTTCTGAGAGAAAGGAATAGTCTTTGGCAAGCATGATTCTCAGATGGTCCAGATGCTTACTAAACTCTAAAGAAGCTGTGAGAACAGAACAGGCAGCCTGCACAGTGAAAAACATGTCTTTAGACAGAATCTTGAACATTTGGACCTGATCAGCAACTGCAGTCGCACTGAGAATCTGCATCCCACTGTGAGCGATTAGAGCTTTCTGTAAGCACACGTGGCCTTCCTGATAAAATTCAGCTCCAAGGAATTAAGGAAGAGGCCCTCATGTGGTTATTTTTCAAGGCCTTTCCTATCTCAGGCCAGCAGCTTTATTGTTCTGTGGCTGCTTCAAAGGACCCCCCTCTGGAAAGACTCGCACATTCTCTCCCTGAGCCTTATCGGCCTCTCTCAGACCAGCTCATTTGCCTAATGGCGTTGCCACAAAGGCAGCAGAAAGCTCCGAATCTGAGCTGAACAACTTCCCACTTTAGACCAGCTGTAGGAACTCCCCAGGCCTCTATGTTAGAGGCTCAGAACTCACTGGATATCCTTTTTCTCCCAATCATGACCTGGTTGCAGTTAGCTACACACCTGAGAACTTCTTGGGACTCAGACATTCAAGACCCACTGGGTTCTCCACCACGTGTTTTACCACGCTTACGGGCTGGCATTGCACACAGTGATGCCATGGACCACCTGCTGACTCTCTCCTGAATGATAGAACTATGAAAAGGTATCAGGGTAGGTAGAGAAAATATTGTGTGAGATATAACAGTTTTCTTGTCAGACAAAGCTACAGAACCTTATGAGACCTAGATGTCTGACCTTACATAAGTTAAAATTTCAAAGCTTCTTCATCCTCATTTATAAAACAGGAATATTAAAACCTACTTTATGGGGAGGCTGTGAATATTAAATGACATTATGCCAGAAAAAAAATGCAAGGCATTCACCTATTTGCTCAAGAGAGATTTATTTTATCATTACTATCAATATGATTTTCTTCTGAAGAAGAGGGCTCAAAGAGATACCTTGGATTGCAATAACTGTAGCTTTTTTATCACCTCCCTAGTATTGATGTTTGAGAAATGTTTCTTTAGAAGAGACCGTGGAAATATGGAGAAGGCAGTTTGGAGTCAGGACACCAGGGTTTACATTATGTGATATTAAGAGACTTGGGTTGGATTCTAGCACTTTTCAACGATGTTTGACATTGAGCAAAGTACTTCACCTCATTAAGTGCCAGTCTTTGAAAAATGGGTGTAATGATGTTCTCAGGTAGCTGGAAATAATAATCACTGAGACAACATGATCGGAAGTCCTCTACAAAAGAGATGCTTTCTAATTCACTAATGAAGAACAAATATATAGTAAGATATTCAATTCCTTCTGTCTCAGTCACCCAATCTACAGTCCCTGACTCCATAATGGAACTCTTTGAAGCAGGATTTAGTACCTTTATTACAGAAATAAGATTGGAACTTAGAAAAGTTAAGTGCCTTGCCAAATGCCACACAGTGGTACTCCTTCCTTCCAGTTATTTGGGCCAACATGGAAGGCATCCCTGATGACTCTCTTTCTCATCCCCCACATTAAATCCTTCCACAAATTAGTGCTGCCTTCAAAACACACCCACCATGTGACCATGTCCCATCACCTCCATTTAAGTCCCATCATATCTTGCCTAGATTATTACAAAAGTTTTCCATATGTTTTCTCTAACCACATCTAGTATCTTCTCCAGAATAAAACTTTGCAACCTTGGTCAACCTGTGTCAGTCCCCGAGTCAAAACATCCCTCATGGTTTTCCATCATAGAACAAAAACAAAAGTCCAAGCAGTGGTCTCAAAGACCTGGGTGTATTTGGATTCTTTTCTTCCTCTGAGCCCTTGAGTCAGGCCTCACTCCTTCCTACTTTGCCCACTACACTTAGTTAGTTGAGCCTCATTTCTGCCTTTGCTTGATTAGGACAAATATGCCACCATCACAAAGCCTTTGTACCTGCTCTTCCCTTGGTCGAGAATGCCTTTCCTCGCATTTTCCTCACATAGCTCACATTTTTGCTTCAGGTCTTCTCAAATGTCAGCTTGCAAAGAGGCCTTCTCTGGTCACACCACATAAAAAGCAACTCTCTCCTCCTGCCACTTGCTAAGCCCTAAACCATGTTGTTTTCCATCTTACCACCTATTGCCCCTGCTGTAATACTAGGTTAGCCTCAAATTTGCTGATTTTGTGTCAACACCGGAACACAGCTATGTGTGGGCTAGGAATAAATCTCTCTTGCTTTTCCAACTTTATCATATTATACTTTATGTGAAAGGAAACATATTCACTTTGATGAGTTGTGGCAAGTAGATGTACTATAATTAGATCTAGAAATTTTTTGTCACCCCCAAAAAGTTCTCTGTGACTCACTCCCCATCCCATGCAACAAACTGATTTGATTTCTAGAACTGTGGTTTACTCTTCCTCTTCTAGAACTCATTTAAATAGAATCATACAGTATTTACCCTTTTGTATCTGGCTCCTTTTGCTTGACCTAACGCTTTCAAAATTCATTTATATTTTTCTGAATAACAGTAGTTTCTTTTCATTACCAAGTAGTATTCCACTCTAATGAATGTATCACAAGTTGTTTATCTACTGACCTAATGATGAAGATTTAGCCTGCTGCCAGTTTTTGGCCTATTATGAATAAAGCTACTAGGAACACTCATGTGCAAGTCTTTCTGTGAAAATGTTTTCTTAGGTAAACACTTAGTGATGGGATTGCTAGATAATAGGCTAAGTGTGTGTTTAACTTGGCTCTAAATCTCTCTTTTTTGCTAATATATCCCCACTGTCTGCAGTAAGTGTCTGGCATGCAGTAGGCACTCAATAAATGTTTATTAATTGAAAAGTTCCAATAATAAATAGTGAGAGTGGATATATGTCTAAATCTGCCTGAGCCCCGACTTAGAGCTTTGTCCACTGCTCCAAACTGACTGATGAGGGGGAAATTATGGATACATGATCCATCGTAGACTTGTGTGGGCCATGCTGATGTGGGCAACCCCTGTGCATCCCTTGGTGAAACTGTTTACAGTAGAACATGAGTGGAGAAAACCCTGACGTAAGGAAATGTTTCTCTGGCCTTCATATTTAACAGGCCTTGCTTGACTGTTTCCTTCTCACCAGGGAGCTGCTGTTATAATCCCCAGAGTTCTCTCTTTCCCCCATCTTGAGGCTGGCAATCCCATTATCCTCCTGCCTGGAGAGGCAAGCTCCTCCAACATTGCCAGCGCAGAGACTTATGTGGATGTATTGAATTCACCACCTGGTGACTACAATTAAAATTCCTCTCCTTTGATTTATTTTGGTTGGGGGAAAGAAATCATTTAGTTCTTGGAGATGCAGATAAGAGATGATACACGTCCCATCCATTTCCCTGACAGCAACACTCCCTGCCGCTAACACAGATGGAAAAGAAACTTCAATCACACCCACACTTGACTACCTGTAGGAGGAAAGATGAGGTAGTGGAGGGAAAAAAAGAAGAGTAGAGAAAGAATAGTTCAGAGGAAGGAGATAATGAGAAACATGCATGATATTTCAGGGAAGAGGATTTAAACCAAAGAAAGATTTACATCTGCTTGATTCACAATTGTCTTTTACCCTGAGAATGCAGCCCCTCTTTTCAATCCAATGAGTAGACTCAGATATCACCTTGAGGGCAATATAATCCAGAAGTTCTTATCTTGGGGTCTATGGAGAGACTTGTAGAGGATTCATGAATTTCTTGACATCGAGGGGGCAGTAAAGGCACCTATCTTTCCTCAGACACTCAGAGGGGTCTAATGACAACAAAAGTTTGAAAAATATTGTATACCTGTACATTTTACATGTATATTTTATAGTTAAGGATACTGAAATCCAGCAAGATAAGGAAGTTACTCAAATTTTTATCGCCGGTCATATTTGTGTCGTAGTCAAAAATAACACCCAAGTCTCCTGATTCTCCTATTCAGTCTGTTTCTTGCATATCTGCACACCTGCCAGCAGGAAATGTGATACACTCTGAATTCCAATCAGACCACCATAACTCCTGGAGGTGGGCAAGGCAGGTGTAACTGATGCCATTTGACAGATGAGGGAAAGGAGCTCAGAGTAACAGTCAACTTACTTTACGATGTACTTAGTAGACCTAAATCAGTGTGGCTTCAGGTATCATGATTCTAATCCCTCCTTCTGCCAGTAGGTCCTTTTACCCTCATGTATGGAATATCCACATCTCCAGCCCTACACAAGAGTGCACTTGTCATTCAGGCTGAGCCAATCAGAATATGTCACTGCCCTGGTGACTGTGATTGGCCCAGGGGGATGGACAAGTGAGCCAAGCTGAGCCAATCAGAAACCTTAAAAACTGAAACTGGAAGGATTTTTCTGTGTTGGTTTTTTCTTTTTCTTTTTCTCTCTGGTAAGAGATTGAGGGAGAGACCTCCGATGAAATGGGAGCTGCATAGAGGAGGCTGGGAGAATAAGATCTGCTCAGCAAGGACGAGGAGAAAAAGACAAAACTGGAACGAACAAACAAACAAACAAACAAAAACAGTATCCTGACATCAATCCATTGTTGTTGTTTCCTTTCCAAGGCTCACTTTTCCATCGCTGCCTTATCTGAGAGATATCCTAGTATGCTCTTAGTAATTCTTTTTGGGGGGAGGTGAAGTGGGGGAGG
Source organism: Acinonyx jubatus (assembly GCF_027475565.1). NCBI lineage: Eukaryota > Metazoa > Chordata > Mammalia > Carnivora > Felidae > Acinonyx > Acinonyx jubatus. The sequence continues at coordinate 16,890,326 of NC_069391.1, forward strand.
ATGTTTGAGTAAGCTCCTTCCAGTTAGATATGCCACGTGTAACTGAATGAGTTCTGACTACATGTTAACCGGGTGGTCAGGTATAGGCCTTGTCCCTTGGGCTCCTTCTCTTTGGGAAAGTCTTTGAGATCCTTTAAAACAATTGCTTCCACAATTCCAGTGTTTACGTGGAGCAGGAAGTGCTCCAGGGAGCTATCCATACCACTGAATGCAGGATACCAGGAAGAGAGGCATTCACCGTTCTTCCTAATTTCAAGTTACACGGAGGGTGTCTCATACCTTTTCTCTTTGTCCTTTTTCCTCTCTCACTCTCTCTCCTCAATCTCTTCTGATACTCTTTTCCTCTCTTTATCATCTTTTAATATCCGTGGAGTTCTGATGCCCCCTGCTGCTGGCTGCTGGTTGCTAGCTGCAAGAACCTCACATTTCCCTGGTTGTTTGCCTCTCCTTTTTTTTTTTTAATACATATTTATTTTTTTATACTTTTTTAAATTGAAGTATAGTTGGCACACAATATTGTATTAGTTTCAGCACAGGCAGTACAACATAATCCTTTGGCATTTGAATACATTATGAAATGGTCACCATGATAAATCTAGTTACCATCTGTCACCATACTGACATGGTGTTATTGACCACATTCTCTATTCTGGACGTTTCTACCCCTTCATCCCCTTCTCGTTCTTGGTTTTCCTTGTCTCTATCTTCTGTGCCAGTTCCTACTTCTCTTCTTATGTTCTCCTCCTCTTATCATCTAAGCGGCTCTGCTTCCTCACCATCTTTCTCTGCCACTTGCGTCTTAACCCCCATATCCGTGTCTTTCTCTTCACCTTTCTCCTCCTCTCTCCATTTTACCTTCTGATTGAGTTCTCTCTGTCTTAGTCTCTATCCCAAATCTCTCATCCTGAATTCCAATACCTTGACTTATTTCACTGGGTCCATTTCTCTCACACACCCTTACCTATTCATTGGTAAAATGAGTGGAGAAACACTCCAAGTGTTCCTCTCACTGTCTTAAGAAAATTTAACAAGGTGGTCAGCCTTACTCAACAGCTGGGGTGGTTAGCTCTTTGCACACAAAGCATCTCTAACTGAGAGACAAATCACTTTCATTAGGATCTGGGAAGTTAGATTTCTTCTGTAGTCTTCACCACCAACTTGCTGTGTGATATTGAACAAGTTTTTTTCTCTGTTTCTGAGCTGCATGTTTTAAAATTATATGCTTGGTGAGGTTGTGGGGGGGGGTATATTAGAGATGCTGGGCCATCTTCTAGATCAGAGAAGGGAGTAATAATGGTTCTCAGGCTCCCTGTGAGAGGGTAGTGCTTGTCACATCTGTGCCTCTGGAGCTCTCTGTGTGAGATGCCTGCTCAGGAGGTCCTGTTGACGGATAAATTCTTTTGTTAACAAATAGGACTAATATTCCAAGAACCCCACTGGCCTGAGTTTGCTTTTCTGCCAAAGTGAGCTATCATTAGCATTTGAGACAAACACCCAGACAACCTAACCAACGTGTATCTCCATCCATCTGGGTTCACAGGAGGGAAGATGTACACTATTAAATGGAGGGCACATGATTTGCAATAGTCCCTATGACTTTTCAAAGGAGAATGCTGGCTTGGGGGTAGGACTGGAGGTTGTGTCCTGAACACTACCACATCAGATGCACCACACACCTGATCTCACCCACAAGGTGGTATTCTATGGATAAGAAAACAGAGCTTCAAAGGGGTTAGCTTTGTTGAGGGCTGGTAAGTAGCTGTTCCAGGATTTAAAGGTGATTCTTTCAGATTCAAGAACCTGAGGAATGTGAATCGAAAACATAGACCTAGTCTTTGTTTCCCTGGGCTCAAGTTCTTCGATCTATTAGATGAGGGGGACTCACCTTACAGTGTCCTAGGGTCCCTTGAAATTGTAACACATTAACACTACCTTCCCTGACTTCCTACCACTTTGTTCTTCCCTCCATGAGGAGACCACAATTACCAAGGTCTGCCTCTTCTGGGGTATTGCAGTGGTGTTAGGGCAAGAACATGAAACTGACAATTGGGACACTCTCCCTTCTCTGACCCTACCTACTCTAAAATTCCAGCTTTATTTATCTGCCAGTGGTTCCTCAATCCCCATCTCTGTTCAGGTTCTAAGCACCAGAGTTCTAATGTTTGACCAGTCATTTCTACTTGGGTGACAGAATTGATTTTCCCCTATGATGGAAACCACTCTGTTTCTTTCCATCAGTGGTCAAATACAGTGTTGACTAAGGCTTCCTTCTTAGTCATCGCTGCCCCCTCCTCCTGCTCAGCTTTTCATATCTCATCACCTGCTTTTGGGTTGTCCTCTGAATTTATCCCCTCTACTCCATTACCTTTGCTTCCACTCTGGACTAAGACTATTGTTCATGAGAATGTATACATGCCTATACATTCTACATAGGTGGGTTTCTCTGATGGCAAAGACTACATCGTAATCAACTTTTGGTTTCTCATAATGCTTCACATCTCATCTTTATACATGTGGTAGACACTCTTTGCTTTTATTTTCTGAAGGTCAACAGTGTGGTGCAGGGAACAGTTCAAGCATGAAAGGGAAAGGAAGGAAATATAAAAGGCAGAAATAAAGGAAGTACAGAAGGGGAGATAAATATTTAAGTGTTTTATTGTATTACAGGACTCATTTAAGAGATAGAGTGTGCATCATTATTGGGCCACTTCTTTGCATTTCAGTGCTGATTGCAGAGAAGGAAGACCAAAAGTATTGAAAGATAAGAATAAAGAACCCACTGACTAGCAAAGTGGGAATGAAAATTTCAATCCTCTGAAATCAGAAAGTAATCCTGTAAGGAAGCAGCACTTACCTTTATAGGGTTATCCCTCTGAAAACACCTTTGGTGGGTGTACCCTTACTCTGCAAAGCAAGATACCTCCATAGCCCAAATACACTCTCTCTTCCAGCTTTTAGGAAACCACTCAGCATGCAGTAGCCCGTGGTGATGCCGTTCCAACCGTTATCATTGCTTTCCCCACAGCGCAGCCTCCCCAGGACAGATGCTAGCAATCGATACCAAACACCTTACACTTAAATCCATCAATGAAAAGGCTGTTACAATAACAGCAGCTATTTTATGTGGCTACTGATTTCTTTCGGGCCTCCCAGACCCAAAGGTAGGAAATAATAACTGGTCATTTTTCATCAAGACAGACAATACAGGAGGACAATCGGAGCAGAGCCGCTTCCTGTGAACTGTACCGCCCGTGTAAGCACTGCCTGCAGGAAAGATAAAAGCCTACTTCCCGTGAGGTGTGTGTGCATATACCAGTGGAAAACAACAACAGGAATCTTTACCAACACAGTAATCCAGGCAGCACCAGGCAATTCTGTGGTCCTGGGAAAGCCCATCACTAGGGCTTCCTGTGAGCCTCCAGACGAGGCTATCTGACTGGTAAGAGGACACCATCGTCCCCATTTCACAGACAGGTAGATGGAAACCCACAAGGGAGAGGCTTCTTAAGTTGCAGAACGCGGGGTAGAACTCAGAGCTTCTTTCTTCCCCAGTTGTTTTTGTTTCCTTTTGTCCCCTCAAATCGAATAGCAGGAGATGATCCAGTAATACAGATCCAGACACAAATAGATCCACACCAAATTATGTTTTTGGAGAATATTTAATTACCTGGGGAAATGTTTATGGCATAAAGTTAGGTGAAACAAAAACTATCTGTGCAGGGGCGCCTGGGTGGCTCAGTCAGTTGAGCAACCGACTTCAGCTCAGGTCATGATCTCGTGGTTCGTGAGCTCGAGCCCCACGTTGGGCTCTGTGCTGACAGCTCGCAGCCTGGAGCCTGCTTCGGATTCTGCGTCCCCCTCTCTCTCCGCCCCACCCCTGCTTGTGCTCTGTCTCCCTCTGTCTTTCAAAAATGAATAAACATTAAAAAATTAAAGAAAAAATTATGTGTGCATATGTTATAATCCTGATTTTGTAAAAGTTTTATGTAGACACGTACGCATGTTATGTATCAACCAAAATTATCTCTGAATGATGATAAAATGTGTGACTTCAGGTTCTTCCTTATACTTTCCTGTGTTTTTTAGATTTCTTACAATATGTATATGTTCCTAATATTTTTTAAGTTAATTTGAATATATAATTTGAATTAATAATGTATAGGCTTACACACATGCACACACACATCAAAAGCAGATAATCTTAAGAGAAAAGCTTTTTTAAATTTTTTTTTATTTTTATTTTTTTTGCTTTCTCTTGTTTTCCCCCATAGAGGCAATAAAACTCTGAAGTCAAATGCTTTGTCACTCTGAGCCTCCCAATTTTTGTCAATCCAAAAAAACAAACAAACAAACAAAAAAAGTAAGGCGTATTTCTACTGCTTGTCTAATTTACATGTTTTTTGAAAAATGAAGAAACAAGATTTTCTGCCTTGAACTCAAGTGTGCAGGCAAACAGGAAGTAGGGGTGTCATGTAAGTGGGGGATTCCTACTGCAGAAACCAAAAATTTATTCAGTTTCTTTCTGTGTTTGCCAAGCTGTAGACTGTAGCAGGCCCCGTGATTCTCTCTCCACAATCAAATGGGTGCAAATCTAGGGCAACAGATGCATCTCCAGTGAAGGGGGTGGGAGCCTGTAATTACAGGATTTGTGTAAGAGGAGATTTCCACAGAGGCAGAGAGACAGATTGCCCTGGAGACATAGGAGCGACTTCCCCAAGCAGAGAAGGATGAGGAGGCTTTGAGAAGAGGCTGTTCTATTTGTGCCCCTCAGTGTCCCCAGAGAAAGAAAACGAAGTTAATGAATGGGGTGCCTGGGTGGCTCTGCCAGTTGAGCAACTGACTCTTGATTTCAGCTCAGGTCATGATCTCACAGTTTGTGAGGTCGACCACCCACATGGGGGTCTGTGCTGACAGTGTGGAGTTTGCTTGGGATTTTCTCTCTCACCCTCTCTCTCTCTGCCCCTCCCATGTGCTCTTGTTCTCTCTCTCTCTCCCCCCCCCAAAATAAATAAACAAATAAATAAATAAATAATTTTTAAAAAGAAAAAGAAGTTAAAACAGACTGGCTGTCAAGCTGCTAAATTAAATTTAAGGAAGCTATTGAACAGCTACTTTCTGTTAGGCACTCTGGGATTAGGAAGGCAAATGATACAATGGTGAAGAAATGAGAGTTGAAAAACAATATTATTTTAGCACCTGTTGTGTGTCACGTACTCTGATGGACTCGTTTAAACGATCACATCTAATTTTTACAATAAATGTGCGAGGTAGAGCTGAAATAATTTACTGTGGTCACCGGATTAGGTCACTTGCCTCAGTGCATCAGGCACTCATTCAGCAAGAGCCTCCCAGAATAGCTGCAGTCTGCACCCATGCCAGGCTCTTCTGCTCTTGGCTTCTTTATCATGTGTGCCAACAATGCTCTTCTCGTCCTCTCCACTTGAACTAAATCTCCATCAAGAATTAGTCCAACTGCCATCTCCTCCAAGAAGCCTTCTGTCACTCACCTATTCTCAAGCTAGTTGAGCGTCTCAACCCTGTACTCCCATCATGTTATTTTTATCTAATCATGTGTTTGCTTTCTATATCCCCACTATACATTGTTTTTCCCTTAGAGTCTCTAGTGCCTAACACAGTGCCCATAGAAAGGCAGGTACTTGATAAATGTTTGTTTTCTTTTTTTTTTTAATGTTTCTTTACTTATTTTGAGGCAGTGAGAGTGAGTCGGGTAGGGGCAGAGAGAGTGAGAGAGAGAATCCCAAGCAGGCTCCATACTGTCAGCATGGAGCCTGACGCTGGGCTTGAAGTCACAAAGCATGGATCATGACCTGAGCCAAAGTCAGATGCTTAACCAACTGAGCCACCCAGGCGCCCCTATAAATGCTTTTTTTCCTTTTTTTTAAGTTTATTTATTTATTTTGAGAGAGAGAGAACAGGGGAGGGGCAGAGAGAGAGGGAGAGGGAGAGAATCCCAAACAGGCTCTGCATTGTCAGTGCAGAGCCGGAGGCAGGGCTCAAACCCATGAGCCTTGAGAACATGACCTGAGCTGAAATCAAGGGTCAGATGCCTAACTGACTGAGTCACCCAGGTTCCCGTAAATGTTTGTTTGGTTTTTTTTTAATTTTTTAAATTCTTATTTATTTTTAAGAGAGACAGAGCACCAACAGGAGAGGGACAGAGAGAGAGGGAGACACAGAATCCGGAGCAGGCTCCAGGCTCCAGGCTCTGAGCTGTCAGCACAGAACCTGACACGGGGCTTGAACTCTCAGGCCGTGAGATCATGACCTGAGCTGAAGTTGTACACTTAACCTACTGAGCCACCCAGGCACCCCACTAAATGTTTGTTTTCTAACTAAAAGACTCGATGGCTTTGTGGAAATAAAGGGAAGGATAAATGGGTGAATAAATAGATGAATAAATAAGGGGATACATGAATTAAAGCATCAATGAAAGCATGGATGTTTCTGGATACTGCAGACATAGATGGTGAAAGGAGGTTAAAAAAAAAGACTGGAACACAGCAGAGATGCAAAAAACAGATAGGTCACAAAGACCAACATCAAAATAATGCCACAACCAGGAAAACCATGACTATTTTTAGCATGCGGTTTCCGAAAAGTAGCATCAGATTTATTGCAGTTGGCTGTGCATTTTGAAAACGTCCAGCCATCCTGCCAGTTTTTTATCTGGAGCATTCTTTTAGGCTCATGTAAAAGCTTCAGGGCCTAAAATAGGGACCGGGGCAAATACCTGCCTCAGTCCTGAATCAGACTGTGCATGTTTGTGGCTTCCTCAGTGGATTCTAATAGTTGTGTTTAGGATCCCTTACTGTAATGGAAATTCTTATACTGGAGAGAAAGTTCTATCAGATAGTCTTTTTATACCCCATAAAATCTGGCACTGTATGGTTTCATGGTAATACAATCACCAATTATAAAAACAATATTCCATTTCTTTTAATGTCCCGTCATTGGCAAAGGATTAGGGTTAAGTGTCTGTGCATTTTCTCATTTAATCTCCACACTACCCTTAGTGTGGGGGATGTGATCACCTTTCTTTGAGGAAACTGAAGTTTGGTGTGATTACTTATTTTTCTTTGGTCCTAGTCCCTCAAATGCTTTTCAGGTTGCCTCTCCTTTCTCATTCTTTTTCCTCCTTTATTAGAAACTATTAGTGCTCATACATATCTGGTCCTCCTCTCTTTCTAGATATGTGGAAGGAGCACCCTTCCTGGCTTTTTATAGTTAGGAAGGGCCATGTGACTAATTCTCACCAGCGAGCTGTGAACAGAAGTACAGGTGTTGTTTGGGGACATAAAGCATCTCATTGCCGGTGCAAGTTCTTTCAGCACCTCTTCCCCTGTCAAAGTTTCTTGCTCCCTTTTTCCCCTGTTGAAGCCTTATGTTGAGAAAATAGAGTCACAAAAACCAGAGCTGCCCGGATAGCTGAGCTACTGTCCTCATGAGAGGCAGGGGCTTGATATAAGTGAGAATTAAACATTAGTTGTATTCCTTCTAAAGCCTTTGGAAATTGGCTATTAATGCAACACCACCCATTCTCACCTGATTAATGTAGATGCTCCTATGAAGAATAGCAAACCTAATTTCTGGCCTCTGTGGCCCCCCTGGATCAGAGTCTCTGAACCCATACTTCCCAGAGGTTTTTCCAGGTCTCTATGCTTAGTGCTCCCCTGGTGAGCTCCTACAGACCATTAATCATTGCCTGTAATCATCTCAGGAAGTGCACTTAACATTCAGTCCCTGATCAATATTCCTCCCCCCGACTTCTCCACTCCTCCACCCTTCCCCTGATTCACTGAAATAAGCCAGACTAGCCCCAGGTGACCCATACTCTAGGCTGCTCTACCAGCCAGATCCCCATCTATACCATTCCAGACCCACCAACCTAAGAATTACAGAAAAGACTATAAAGTCAAAAGAACTTTTGCAAATTTGAGCACGTTTGGAGCATTACAAATAGGTGGCATTACAAATAAGAATATGGGAGATAGAATCCACCCAATCTGTCCTCCAAGCAGAGCTCCAAGAAAACATTCAGTCTTCATGCTAACATCTGTAGGGGCAAGGCATTCACTGGCTCACAAGACATCTTTAACCTTTGAGTATTTCTGACTCCTTACATAGTTCTTCATTATCTTACACCTGTGTATCCCATCCAGGGCCCTGACAATACCACCTGAGAGTCAGAGAAATCTTTTCTTCTTCCCTTCAGCAGCTCCTTAAGAGTTGGAGAAAAGTTGTTCTTCAGCTGACCACAGTATTCCCCTTCTGGCATTTTCATTTGACACAGAAGGATATTAATCCCCAGACGGAGAGAGATTAATCAAGATCACACAGCTAATAACTACAGTTTCCAACTCCTGATCCCATGTCTTTGCATTTATTCATTTTCATTCAACAAATATTTTTTTTAAATTTAAACACACACACACACACACACACACATACACATACACATAATACAAGGCTTACAATTTGAATATGATTCAGTCCCTCCTGAAGAGAAGGAAAAATTCTAATAAAATATGCGGATGTTTGAAAATGCTACAGTTAAAGGAAGTGGTGGGATTATATTCATTAAATGTCCCCTAAATGTCTAAGTCGACAGTACTTCTTGTCTATTATTTCATTTATTTTTTCAGCTACACTCTACAGTTGGCAATATCACCCCCTATCGCTGACTTAAAAACTGAAACGTTGTTCTAGTTGTCCATTGCTACTGAGTAATTCACACCAGTCATGGTGGCATGAAACCATTTTATCCTGCTCACAGATTCTGTGAGCCAGAAATCTGGAGAGGGTACAGCAGGGATAGCTTATGTCTGCTATAAGGTATCTAGGCAGTGGGGAAGACTCAAATGGCTAGAGGCTGGGATCATCAAAAGATTTCATGACTCACAGGCCTAGAGCTTGAGCTGGGTTGAGCTGAGGTTGGGTGCAGCTAGGACTCTCTATCAGAGACACCTACATTTGGCCTCTGCATGTGGCTTAGGCCTCTGCTGGCAGCTGGGTTCTACTGACCTAGCATCCCAGTCATGCAGTGTCACTTCTGCCTTATTCTAAGTGTCCATCAGGCAAATATGGATTAATTTAGAAATTAGCCTCTAGTTTACAATGGGAAAATGGCAAGGTCATACTGCCAAAGAGGATGTGGGATGGCAGATATCACTTTGCCAGATATTTAAGGTTTGAGTTGAATGGCTGGTATATGGTGGGAGCAGGAATGTGAATCCACACCCATGTAATTCTGGCAGATTTTGTTATGAGACTTCAAAAGATTGGTAGATCGTTGTGTTAGTTTTTTTTTAATGTCTATTAATTTTTGAGAGAGAGAGAGAAAGAGTGTGTGTGCAAGCAAGGGAGGAGCAGAGAGAGAGGGGGGGACAGAGGATCTGAAGCAGGCTCCATGCTCACAGCAGAGAGCCCAATGTGGGGCTCGAACCTGTGAGCCCCAAGATCGTGACCTGAGCCGAAGTCAACACTTAACCAACTGAGCCACCCAGAGCATTATGTTATTAAATAAGGTTCCATGGAGAAGATGCCATTTGTTACGGACTTTGAAGGAGGGGAGAAATTTGTACCTGGAGATATCAGTCATTCTAGATATGGAATAAAATATGACTGAAGTCACAGAGGCAGCCATCATGTACTTCCTTCACTCTCTCTAGACCATCTTCTATACCAAACAACGTGGCATGGGTAATTATCTTCCCCTGACATCAGACAGGAACACTAGGCATTAGAAAGTTCTTGAGACCAAAAGCTGGCAGTTTTTGTGAGATGGTAAGGTCCCCAGATGCTACTGCCCATGGCACAGGCAACTGACCCTATGACACATCCAAGCTACAGGCAGACAAAGAGGACAGAGCTGAAGGGAAGAGAATGGAAGGGAAGGAAGGGAAGGGGAACCATAAAAAAACACAACCACTCTATTTGGGAGACTCGGGGCAGGCTGACATTCTCCATGACAAGGCAGGGTGTGATGGCAGCTACAGCCCTTTGCCTGCTAGCAGTGGCCTCCTGAGTCTCTGAGTAACCAAAATTGACTCAGAGCGCATTTGGCATAAGAATTTTAGGGGATTTTTGTGAGCTAATGGTATACCTTATACTGAGAAAGTCAGGCAAAACTCAGGTTCAAACTAAAGCACAGAGAAAGAGACTTTTATGAAGATTTTATGAGCACCAAAATTGTCACAACTTCCAGTGCTTCCCCAATCCATTCCGATAGCCACTGACACCAGCATCAGAGCCCATTATATCACAGAGGTACTTCATGACCTGTTTATTGACTGTTACCCCCATGAGAATGTAAGTTCCACGTGGAGAGCCACTTGGTTCTGTATCTTCAGCACCAAGGAGAATGCCTGCACATGATGATCACTCAGTGCTTGTTAAATAAGTCAGCACTCGGGAGGGGGAAAAGGGGGCAGAGCTTGCTGCTCTACCTTTTCCCTTAGTCTTGGGAGGATACATCTGACTGTGTGACATTGTCAGTGAGCCACAACTGGTGCTGTTGACACCCACACCCCAATTCCAAATTCTGTGTGGGTAACCTGACTTCAAACATATTTGGGATGCAATCCCACATCTTCTACTTGGTATGTGTGTAACCCTGGCCCATCATTTAACTGTTCTGAGATTTAATTTCCTCAAAAATCTTTTCACCAGAAGGTCGTTGTGAAAATCAGATCGTGAAAGTGTGTTGAAGGTGATGATGAGGCAGGGGGGCTCAGTTATCTGGTCCAGTAAACCCCCGGTTACTTGCTGCCAAGCTTGGATAAGGGAGGAAATGGAGAAAGGAGAAGCAAGGAGGGAAAAAAAAAAGGAACAAATAAAAGAAACCTGAAGAAGAGGAAGGGAAAGAGGCCAGGCTTCTCCCACAGAGGTGCTCTAGCCAGCCGGGAGGCAGAGCCAGGGTCCCCACAGAGGCTGGGGCTCACCCCCCTGAACTAATCCTTCATTTCATGCTCCCCAGCCCCTCTGATTGGGTCTGACAATTAGCGCAGCCTTGGCTCTGTGTTTATGGCACAATGCAGGCTCCAGCAGACACCATTAGCCCTGACTTTATGGGGATTTATTCAGACTATTACCATGACTCATACTTTAGTAATGAGGTCTCTCTTCCAGGGGCTCGGTGCTTTGTTGCTAGTGTCCCTCCTCCTTGCTTCTCACAGTGGCCCCGTTTCCATTTTCCTCCCAGAATTTTCTGGCTTCCCACTTGGTCTCAACCAGCACCACAGGTGGGGAGCAGACAGTGGTGTCTGTAACTTGTCTTTCACAAGGATTCAGAGACTCACAGAACCACACAGCTAGACCCAGTCTATAAACAACCAGGGGCAAAACATACAGTATGAAGAAAATGGGGCTTATCTTCTAGAGAGACAGGAGATGGGAGGGAGGGAGGGAGATGCTGGACCATAATGGTATAAGAACCGCACTTTGGGAAAATGTTTACATTCCCTTACCTTGCTTGATGTAATTTAGAACATCAGAGGTGGAATGGAACTTAAAAGACAGACAAAAATCTCAGTTCATAGATGGGGAAACGGAGGCCCAGGGCTGGGGAGAGACTCGCCCAGGATCTCACAGCAAATGATCTTCCAATCTTGAATTTGTAACTTCTGACTCCTTTTTCCTGCCAATTATTTTAATTTTTTTAATTTATTTATCCATTTAAGCGAACACTTAAATCACTGATCAAGGGCCAGCTCTATCCTGAAGGCTTCCAAGACAATTAGGGTTAGCTTGTTTCCTACCTCCCTTTTGCACCTCCTGAGCCATGAATACGTATACCAATATTGTGGACTTTAACACTGCATTTATAATTTTGTGTCTAAGGTGGCATCTCTTTCCCTGGATTGCAATCTTCGGGACGGAGCTCTGGTCTTACTCATGTGTGTATCCTTAACACTGGCACAAGGCCTGGCACAAAGAAGATGCTGTTTGTAGATACATGTTTGATGAATGAATGAATGAATGAACTATATTTTCTTATCACTTGCTAAGTATCAGAGAGCACTATAGATTCAGAGGACCATTCTCTGTCCCAATTGACTCCTGGAACATGGACTCAGCCCTTTGGGAGGCACATATCATCCTTTCTCTTGTCCTCTTGATCTTTGATTTCCCAAACTACCTGGGGAATATGTACCACCTTCCTTCCTCTCAAGAGACTGATTAGTGCTGATTTAGAAGTTTATGGAAATTGATTTGAACTTGAAGGGGAAGAAATAAGCCCTTCATCCCTTGAGAGCTGACATGACCATTTTCAAGGTTCAAAGTTCCCTTTACCTATTTTAGTGAATCACTGAGGACATTGCTAGGCAAACTGAACCAAATACAGCTTTTAAAAGAAACAAAGCTGGGTCATTAAATTCCAGGAAAAAGAAGGGAAAAGAAGGAGCCAGAAAGATGTTTCACTCACCTGCCAATTTGGATGTTCTTGGGGTTGCATGATGCCTCTTAAGTCCAAGGGGGGGCGGAGATGACACTCCAGGGGAAAAGACCCCAAGACAAAGACCCACGGTGGGCTGTGAGTGGGCAAGATACAAACAGGCAGCCATTTCTGCCAGGTAGGCTATAAATCCAAACTTTATTACCTTTTATTATGTTGTTTCAACAGACTCTTAAAGACAGCACAACGGTCGGTTGATAGCTGCACTAAATCTCTTTCATTTTCTCCCCATATTACTTTCGCCTCCTGGATTTTTTTTTCCCCTCTCTCTCTCTTCATGAGTCAAATTTTATCGGTCTTCTCTAGAGGATGGAAGTAGAATAGAAACATTGTTTATGATTGGGAAACAAAACCCAACAACCCCCAAACCCCAAAACTGTGAGCAAGCAGTGAATGTGTGTGTACACACACACACACACACACACACACACACACACACACGTGCGCGCACACATAAGCGGAGGAGAAGTATAAATCCAATTATGGCAAAAGGGGGGTGGGGGGATGGCAGGAATGAACTTAGGAGCAATTTACTGCCACAAAGTCAAAAGGCTGAAATGGGATGACAATAAACTAGGGATCGCAATTTCTAAAAGCCCTGCTTAAGGAACAGAATTCTGTTAAGGGCTAGAAAGTATTTCCAAGAATACTCTGCAATAGTGAAGTGAGGCAGAAAGGCAGAGAGATGGGAAGGTAGAATGAGTTAGTTAGGAAAAAAGTAAATTCTAGGATCTGTCTGAGCTCTAAAGTAAGGCTCAAACATTTTCATTACATTTGATGAAGTAATTATTAAGCAGATACTGAACAAACAGATCTTTAATCCACTTTCCTTTCCTTTATTAATCAATTATTAGCATCTCTTAAACTGATTAGTATGTTCCCGTCCTTCTCTGTGACTCACACACATATGAGCACCCCCTCAGCAAATGTTGACAATCGCCTTATTTTGAAAACCCCTCAATCTACCTTCCATTTATTCTTTTTTTATTGAAAAAAAATTTTTTACTGTTTACTTATTTTTGAGAGAGAAAGAGAGAAAGAATGCAAGCAGGGGAGGGGCAGAGAGAGAAGGGGGCACAGAATATGAAGCAGCTCCAGGCTCTGAGCTGTCAGCACAGAGCCCAATGCAGGGCTTGAACTCACAGACCATGAGATCATGACCTGAGCCAAAGTCAGACACTTAACTGACTGAGCCACCCAGGCGCCCCTACCCTCCATTTATTCTTAAATAGTCAATTATTCCTCCTTATTGTTGAAACTCCTCCCCCCACCCCACTCTGATCTTTCTCTGAGTCCCTTGCCCTGTGTTCACACTGTCCATGTTATCTTTGGTCCATCAGATCTGGAAGACTTTTTTTCATCTTTATTCTGTTCCTTCTTTTAGATATGATTATCAGCTCTTTGAAAACTGGAGTCCTGTACATCTTGAATTCGGCTGCCTTGTTCAAAGCCCAGCCCTACCATTTACTAGCTATGTGATCTCGGGCAAGTTACAGTCCCTCAAGAACCTCTGTTTCTTCATCTGTTATGTGGGGGAAATGCTACCATCTACATTGTGGGGTTGTACCAAGGATTTAAATGAAACAACAAATGAAAAGTGCTGGCCCTGCTATGCCACTTTGTGGATGAGAGGAGATAGGCTCTGAAGTTTCCTTTACCCGTACGAAAAGTAAACATAACAACCAACTATTTGGAACATCATCAGGTAGGGCAATGCAGTGGTTACAAGCTCAGACTCTGTAGCCAGACTTTACAGGTCCAGTTATCAGGTATACCACTTACTACTCTATGACCTCGGGCAAGTGAATGGTACCGCTGTCTCTCACGGGTTACTTAGCCTCCCTTTGCCTCTATTTCCTAATTTAATGATACTAGTAGTACCTGCTCTATAAAGCACTTGTAGCTACTACATGAGTTGATTCAAGTAAAGTCCTTAGAACAGTCCTGGCACATTGGAAAGGTTTAATACGTGTTAACTAGTATTATTGTGATTAAATGAAATGATACATATGAGGGTCCTAGGTACATGGTAGGAGCTTATGAAATGGTAATCCCCATGCAGAAAGTGAAGTCTTTCTACTCCTAGGGCCAGACTCTGTTAAACCCAGATAATATCTTGCAAGAAAATGGAATTTTTATCTCCTGGAGTCAAGGTGAATGACAGATCCCATCATTACCAAGAATTTGCTTTTCATTTATATTCCTTATGCTTCAATATTTTGTTCAGGTAGAGCACCCATGAGATCGTGCCCAGAACTTGCATGTTCACCAGATAGGAAACTTTTGTTGTTTCTAAAGAGGAAACCAATTCTTCAAGCCTTGTTAGAATTGCCAAACAGGGTTTCCTGCTGGGCGGTTTCATTTACTTGGCATCTCCTGCTGAGAGACACCGGTACCATTCACGGAATGGGGAAGAGAGAAGACAGACAACTGAATGAGAAATACCAACTGAAAGTTGTCATCATCTTCAGAGAATAGGCACAGATTACTTTTAACAAAATGAATTTTAGAACTTAGACAAACTCATTGCATTTACATATCCTGAAAATGTCAGAGTTAAAAAATAAAATCTTAGAAAGCATCTAATCCTACAATGGCAGCATTCCAGTTGGTTGGTAGCAGCTGCAGGGAGCAGTAAGGAGAGAAGGATCCTGAGGCTACTTCCTAGTTTGGTGGGAAGGTGCTTTAATCCATTAGCGATGTCTGCCACGGGCAAGGAGGTGGGCCGTGTAGGGCCAACTTGCTGTGTCTTTCTATTCCCCATCGAGTCCCACTTCCTAATTTTACAGATGGGAAAACTAATAACTACTAGTCTGCTGATGTTTTCAGATTCCCTGTGTTGGGAAAATAGGGGTTTAGACTGTGTTCATTTTTAAATGCCATTTTAGTACATGCAAATTTACTGAGATATGAAGAACTGAATATAAATAAGAATGATTTGTGTATTCTTGGCAGGCAGTTGGATACAGCTAAATAGATTTTATCTAACTCTTGAATAACGTCTGATTTCTGGATAGTTTAAACCTTCTTTTTCCTGTCCCCATTGGTAACTTTGTTTTCAATCTTTACTGCCTAGAACTTATTAATAGTCTAATACTTGTTAAAATATCTACTGATTCTAAAATACTAAGACATATAAATAAAGTAGACTTTACTAAGAATTTAGGAATAAGCATAACAAGAAAAGCATATATGATATTTGTGGGAAGTCTTCTAAGAGTTTCAACCTAAAGAAAAGTTTTTCAGGTAGTCTATGGATCCACGAAGTTTTGTTGCAAACAGTTTCTGTTGTTGCCCTAACAGTAATTTTAGCAATTTGATTTTTTAAACATACTCTCCCTTGTATTATCTCATTTGATCCTCATTAGCCTTGTGAGCCATGGGAGGTAGTTTTATTCCCATTCTCTTCAGGGAGAATTGGTTGGAAATACCAATTAAATAATACTCCCCTCCCTCCCTCCCTCCCTCCCTCCCTCCCTCATCTTGGGAAGGAAATCAGAGATTGGACACAGGAATGTCACTGATTTGATCCAAAATTTCAGCCTCCTTCATCTCTCTCCTCAACCCTAATATCCCTGGACAATAAACAGGTATAAGTGAAATTGCAAAATGTTCAGTGCTAGATGAAAAAGTGAGATGAAAGGCTAGCATTCTGAAATAACTGGATAAAGAAAGTTATGTCTAGTGGTGGAGTCAGAGGACTCGTGGGTTAGAGGGACTGAATTTGATTCTCCAAATCAGATATAACGAAAAGAAGGAGGTGAGGATAAAAAAAAAAAAAAAAACATCTCAGAAGTTTCAGAGAAGTGGTGTAGGCTCCTTACCTTGAAAAGCAATGAGGAAAAAGCTACTACATCGTCTCCTCAGCGTAAAAGATGAAAGACTGTTTCTGACTCCTTTTGTGTCTTGGCTGTTATTGTCAAGGCTGACATCCAGCCGCCATAAGAGTTTCTTCAGTAGTCAGTGACCCTGCTCAAACATACCACATGGCTGTTAGTGACAAATGAACCTGTTTGTGAATCTGTTCTCTGTCATTTGCTTGATGTGTGACCTCAGGTATATGATTTCACTCCTAGGCCTTTCCTTTTCCTTTTTTCCCTACACTTTGCTTAATCTGCCTGGGAGGAATAATGACATCTATCCGCCAGCGTTGGTGTGAGAATCATTACTGACATACAAAGAGCACCTGATGTATAGCATGTGTTCGGTGCATTTGTTTTCTTCCTCGTTTCTTACTGTCAGAAGTATCTATCTGACTCAAGAGGAAAGAAAATATTTGATTTTCCTCAGGTAGAACCAAGCCTGTAGATGAAAGTATCAGTGCTGAAATTGAACTTCGTGTGTCTGTGTGACATAGGGTAGAACATTTCATCAATTTCTAACTCTGTTCAGCTAGAGACTTAGGGTAGGTCTACAGGAAGGCATGGAAGTGACTCCAAATTAAATCAACCTGGTAAATTGCTCAGGGATTGTGATACTTTGCCATTAAAAAAAAAAAAAAAGGACTTAGATCCCCAATGGCTTCCAGCTTGATCTAGCAGAAGTCGTTCTTTAGAAATGTTACTAAATACTTATTTAATGAGTGTGAGGCAAGAGATACAATCTAGTATGTATGAGAACAGATAATGAAAGTTATAATGGGTTCCATTTCATAGAATCAAACTTAATTCATATGAAGTCAATGGAGTGAGAAAAGAAAAACTGGAATTTTAGGATTTCGTGATGAAAAACATACACATACAGCTTTACCTGTATCCATACCTATATATGTACGTATGCATTTTTTTTCAGATACAAGTGGTAAGTCACCTACCATATCTAAATATTTTCTCAGTAAAGATCCTTGTAGGATGGATAAGATACTATTATAACTAGCACACTATTTATTGTCATACATGTGGATGTGTCTAAAGTACAGAGAAATAATTTCCACTATTAAGCTGTCTTATCATTGCCTACCCCACAATCTTTTTAATGGTATATTGAAAAGGCTTACTAAATAAAACATTTTAAATAGTATGTGTGAAGGCTTATGTTAAGCTGCAAACTAGGATGGCCCAGATTGACCACCACCATTAGTCAATGTTATCTGGATAGAAATGTTCTATCAGGTATTAGAATGAAAGTTCTCTTTAGAGAAGTCATATGTTGGTCTGGCCATTACTCGTTGCATTGTAACTGGAGAAGCTTATCAAGTATCATCAGGGCCTTAGTGGAAACTAAAAAAGCCCAAGTAGATGGTGTTTCTCTGTGAGGATGGGTAGAACATAAAAGTTACCTTGAGAATGGTTGGTAAAAATGGGAGGTTGTGATAGTGCTGATCATCTGACATGGACTAGAGATGGATAAGAGAAGAGGAGCGGAAGCTGGGGAGCCCAGGAATCTGTGTTTTCATATGCTCTTCTGGGAGATTTTGAGAACTACTGGCCTAATGCAAAGTGCTCTATAATGTCAGCTCCTCAAAACTCTCCTGGCCCAGAAAATGTGAATGGGAAGCACAGCTTCCTGTAAAGTGGCAGGAAAGGGACTGATACGGTTCCTTGAGTTTTTGCTTCTTTCTTTGCCTACAGTCACTTGGTCCTATTGTAATATTGCCTGGTGTATGGAGTCCCAATATTTTCTGCCCACTAGAATTACTGAAGAGCTGTTTATTCATTCACTCACTCACTCATTCATTCATTCATTCATTCATCCTACAAATACTTATGGAACATTTATATTAGGCACTGTTCGAGTCACGTAGATGCCTTGGCAAAAAAGACAAAGCATTATACTTACTCATCTAGAGTTCACAGGCAAAATGGGATCTCAGAATGTAAACAATCACAATAAGAAAATAACCATAAATATTCCACAGGAAAATAAGAAATTATGAAATAGAAAGCTTGTCTGTGTTGGGGGCGAGGGGTGATTTCAGAGTCAGGAAGTATCTCTCCGAAGAAGCAATATTTAAGCCGAGCTGAAGGATGGATAGACATTACCCAAGAAGAGATGCTAGCCTGTGCAAAGATCTTGGGAGAGGCCAAACCTCAGCGTATGCAAGGAACTATAAAGGGAGTGTGCGGCTGGGATGCAGGGAACAAGGGAGAAGATGTCCTGCTTGAGATTGACACCATATAGGTTGTAGAGATCACAGCATCCAACCTGGGGGGACATGGTGAGCAGGGAGAAGAGATGTAATTTAGGGTTTACATGATCATTGTGGTCACAGGGAGGAAAATGGATTAGAACAGAGCAGGGGAAGCAGGGAGAGTACCTTAGAGGAGCCTGCTGCAGTGGCTGGAGTGCCCCAGGGACTGATGAATGGCATAACGGGGGGAAGGGCTAACAGGTAGTGCCGTGGCTTAAAAAGCAGGACCCCTGCATCTAGAGCAGGTCAACATCATTCACTGGAATGGCTTCCAAGCTGTGTGGACTCACAGATCCCGGCCCCTCACCAAGCCTTGAAGACCGGATAGAGAGAGTGTGCATCTACGTGCTATTCTTTCAGTGACCTTAAGCAGGTCCTTGCTCAGAAGTCCCTTCTCCCTGGTGCCACCAATCCACTCTTACCTCTTAGCTTCCTTTTCCTAAAAGTGTTGCCCTCTCACTGTTCTTTTAAAGTGCACGTCTCCTGGGGAATTAAAGCTCTGAACTGTCTCTGATAATGCTGAGCACATCAGTTTTTCCTGACAGAGGCAGGTTAAAAGGTTCCTCGGTTACAATGCTAAATGCTCTGACATGACCTTGGTTTCCCTCTGACCCAGGTCAGGACAGGGATGTGATGTGACTGACACTTCTTACCCCACACATGGCCTCTGGTGACTGGAGGCTGACACCTTCACCAGCCCTCCCCCTAGGGTGCCCAGCCATATCTCCCTGTGGGGCTGACAGCAGGTTGGCATCGCTGACAAATGACTCATTTCCAGCCACAGAAAATGGCTTCAATCTTCTTTTCTTTGAAGTCTCACAGATTACGTCCTCCACCCCCTGCTTTTCTGACAACTTCACTCCAGCAGTGCATTATGTTAAAAACCACACTTATTATGCCAGAACGGGGCTGGCACAATTAGAGTTCCGTTTTCATCACGGACGCTGATGTGCTGTAATGACCTGCTTGGATCCATGTTCCTGTGGGCCTTTGACTCCCGCAGAGGGGACCATAGGACCCATTGTCCTCTCCTCAGAAGTGGGAAGAGACTATTCCTCCTTCTTCATTCTCTTAGTGCTATTTGATTACAGCATGCCACCATGAACTAAGTCACCCAAGTCAGAAAGCAGGGTACCAGTTCAGGTTCCTGCCCCAACTCTATACCTCTTAGACAATCAGTCACCAAGTTTCCTTCTTTCCTTTGCTTTGGCGTCTCTCCAATGCCCATTGCCATGTCCCTGGATCACACTACCAGCACCTTTTTAAAAGTAAAGACAGCCCCCAACATACAATATTCTGACTCGTAATTTTTAGATTTTATGATGGTGTAAGAGCAATCCATATTCTGCAAAAATTATACTTGGAATTTTGATTTTTGATGTTTTCTCAGGCTAGTGATATGTGGTAAGATACTCTCTCATGATGCTGGGACAGTGGCATCGAGCCACAGCTCCTGGTCAGTCACGTAGTCATGAAAGCAAACAACCAATACACTGACCACCATTCTGGACCCACACAGCCCTTCTGTTTTTCACTTTCAGTATAGTATTCAAAAAATACCTGAGATACTCAACACTTGTTACGAAAGAGGCATTGTTTTAGCTGATTTCGCCCAACTGTCTGCTAATGTATGTGTTCTTAGCATATAATGTATACATATACATAATGTATATGTAAGGCAGGCGAGGCTGAGCTAGGACATTCAGTAGGTAAGGTGTATTAAATACATTTTTGACTTAAGATGTTTTCAACTCATGATGAGTTTATCAGGATATAAGCCATCATAAGTCGAGGAAGATCTATATTGCAAAATCCTTGATGTAAATCTCTCTTCCTCCAGTCTTGCCCCTTCCTAAATGACCCCCAAAGTAATTGTTCTAAAATGCAGACTTATTCATCTGCATTCATTGTCTTCAACCCTTTGCTAGCTTCCCACTAACCTTGGCATAAAGTCTTCAGTTTGGAATTCAAGGATCTCTCTTTCTCTCAAGCCTCTATACTCCACCCCAGGCCACTTTCACCTAACTCCTGTTATGCCCCTAGGGTACCAAGCTACTTGGGTCTGCATACATCCTCCTCTTGGATTCCTTCAAATCTTTGCTCAAGCTCATTCTTATCTGGAATGCGTGCTTTTCCTCCCTCTTAAGCTCACAAATTCCTTCTCATCCTGTGGGACTCATTTCACCTCTAAGATATCTTTCATGACATGCCATCCCAAAGGAATTAAGGGTCCTTTGCGAGGTTCTAAGACTCTTTGTCCCCCTCTACCCTGCCATTAATCTCATTAACATATTGGTTGTTTTACTTGTCTTCTGTCCCACTGAAATACGACCTCCATGAGACACAGCTGGTACATTAGGCGACTCTGTACACCCAGAAACACATACACTGAAAAGTGATTAACTACAGGGTCATCCTTTAGGTCTGCAGCTCAGCTTTGATAGTGGTTAGTTATGAGACATTAGTGTGTGCATCCTGGTCTTCGATGTATGACACATTTTAGCATCTCTCACAACATTTAATCTTCACAGCAAACCTATAAGAAAGTCATTGTAGCCAATCTTACACAGGAGAGAAAGGAGCCTCAGGGAGGTTGAGATTCTTGTTTGTTTTCATGCTGTGAATACAAGGTGGTGTAGTGCATGTGTACCTGCTGAGGGAAATCTACATGGATTTGGGTGTGAAATGGTTATAGTTACAGAACTAGACCGTGAAGGATCAGAAGGAATTTGTCATTGACTAGGGTGATTAGAAAGATTATTCCAAGCAGAACCAAGGATATCTTCCTACACATTGACATCAATATGAAGGAGGGAGGTGGTTACGAAAAAGTCCTAGACTGAATGCATCTCTGCCAAAGACTAGCTGTGATTTAGGGCAGTTTCCTCACCTCATCTTCCTCATATGTATAATGGGAATAGTGAAAGCTCCAAACTCCTCTGATCATTGTGAAGACAGCATGAAATAATGTACACAAATTCCTAAAAACATTCTCTGACAAACAGGAATGGCTCAATACACAGCAGCTATTTTGAGCATTGATATTCCAATTATCCGTTATTCTGGAAGAAACTACTTCCAAGCAGAGCACTGTCAACCATTTGACTTTGTGTGTCAGGATTCCAAGAACTGGTCAGCTGGGTGGTTTGTCTCCGACCCATGTGGCATGGACTGGAACGTCCACCGCTAGGATGGCTTCTTCACTCACTTGCCTGGCATCTGGGTTGGGGTGGCATTTGCATAGGGAAAGGATGCTAGTTGTCAGATGGACACTGAGCTTAGGCTGCTGACCAGAGAGCCTACAAAGACCAGATAGACTAGAGTGGTCTCTCCAGTGACTTGGGCTTCTCACAGGGTGGCCACTCGTTTCCCAGAGAGGGAAGAGATCTGAGCAGAAGCCACAAGGCTCTTACAAGATAGACTCAGAGGTTACAGAACATCGCTTGAAAACATTCCCTTGGTCAATTAAGTCACTAAGGCCAGCCCAGATTCAAAGAGAGGCAATTAAATTCCACCTCTCAATGGGAAGACGACAAAGAAGTTGCAACCATCTTTAATCTACCATACACCTAGTGCTACTGATGCTATTATAACATTAGGAAGCAATAGCAGACACTCCACTGCTGTGAGAGTGTGTATGGAAAGGGGATGATGGGGCTGGGGGCATGTTGCTGCTGAGAAACGACTACACCAATGTGGCAGACTAGAAGGAAGAGCACTGTTCCAACCACTCCGCTACACCCCGCGAAGCCAGTGAGAACTAAGCAGGTGGATTTCCCAGCCCCAGGGGGTGCATATATAAACCAGGGACTCTGGGGCAGCACTCTCTGAAAACAGGTGAGAATGCCAGGAGCATCCCTGGGATTTCTTTTCTGAATCACCTGAAATGAAGCAGCTGACTCTCTCTAGCCTCTTTCTGTCTCTTACACGAGGGAGGTCACACTGAGCTATTTTTCCAAACTGTCGAGGTAAGAGGATAAAAGGTCTCTGCTATCTTGGCCATCACAAGCTGGAGTTACTCATGGGGAACAAGGCAGGAGGCATAAAGAGGACCCAGCAAAGCGGATGTTGTACATGAAAGACACTTTCTAGCACAATATAGTTCACATTTCTTGTCCTTACTGACTGTGCTCATTTTTTTTAACCACGTAGGTTTTTGTTACCACAAGATATGTATGGCCTCTTTTCTCAGTTCACTGATCTGGTTTGAAAAAAAAAATAACATATCTCTTTGGGGCTGACCTCCTCTTACCTGTTAATTCTATTAATGGCTCTGTTATAAGCCTACAACTTGAGAAATACCTAAATAACTTAATGACTTCTGTTCTTATAAATTCTGGACACAAGTAACACACACAAAATTAAATACAAATGTCCATTGAGAGACATATGTTCTCATGCACACATACACACACATAAATGTCAGCGTGCCCTGGATTGCCTGGGCCAGTCATGGATTTCCCCTGGTGTCCGGGTGTAATTATCACACACACACACACACACACACACACACACACACACACACTCACATTACATTCTCAAACATGTCCCATATGAATGATAAATTATATAGTCACCTTCACTTTTAAACATAAACTCCTTAATAAAACATACCATTCCACAGACACATATACAAACATATATATACCAACATACTGAATTCCCCTTCTCCCCACAAACACATACAAAGATATTCAACCATTGTACAACGTACACACACTCACCAGAATGCATGGATGCCCTCAAATTCTAAGTACGCACTTTCAAATCCTTACCTAAACGATCCTTCCCACACTAAGAAAACACCCATTCATTCACACAGACAATAACAGGTTCTCATACCCACATACATGGAAGACAGAAATCCAGGAAGATGATGTGCAAGGAAAAATGACAATAAAATACATGTAGACATACATACTAACACACACCCTCAATATTCGTTACACAAATGGCACCTTCCAATAGTCCACACACACCCCCATGAACACCCATAAATGTTTGTGCCCAAATGAAGCCCTCACACATACACATACTGAGACAAAATCATGCATATATATTTTTAATTATGATAGAATCAATCATCTACTTCTAAACACAAAGCCACATATAGGATATAACAAAGTATACCTGTGCACAGTCATACACACACACACACACACACACACACATTCTGGTCCCAATGCTCCCTTCCTGCCAGAGCCCAGACTTCACTCAGATGAACATCACCTCAGAAATCTCCCCCAAACAAACAAGTTTTCTGTTATTTTTAACACAGACCTCCCAATGTAGATAATTCCTGTGCCTTAGATTCCCCCCACCTGCCTCGTGGCCCAGACTCACTGCCCTGGCCACCAATACAGAATCCAGGAACACTTTTGCAAACCTTTAATTGGTCCCAATCTAGACAGACTAATAGCTCTGGAAATCTCAGACAACAAAGAAATGCCGCATAAGAAGGGTGATCATGAATAATGAAAGCAAAGGACCAGGTGCTGAGTGAAACAACTTGAACTCACAAGCAGGACCTGAGCTGCCTCTGCCACAGATATGCTGGGGGACCTGGGGCAAGCTCCTGTCGCTCTCTGGTCCTGGTTTCTCCACCTGTGATGGAGAGGCTTAGACTCGACAGTCTATTTTGTAAGGTCCCCTAAAAGCTGTGATTCAAAGTATTTGGATGTTTCTGAACCAGAAACTGGCAGCAGGTAATAATTTTTATTTTGATTAAGTCAGGACACTGAATCCTTTGGCCTGAGTGGTCTAGGAAAAGGCATGCAGCGCTTAGAATTGAAAGCCTCGACTTAAATCCTTGCTCCGCCCAGAAAAAATGAAATGAATCTTTAATGATGTATTTAGCAGCAATCATGTGCTATGCTGGGTATGGGGACAAGAGACTCATCCGAAACAACCTCTGTCCTCAGAGTCTAGATGGAGAGAACAATACATCCACAAAGAACATGGGCATCAATTGTTTAAATGCTATGAAAGAGGTATTATCACATGACTATCAAACCACAGTGTTATATTATATCATACCATGCTATTACCGTGTTACCACATCTGCAAAAATCCAGCCCCATCTTCTTTTTCATATCCTCCCGCTGCCTGTTTACACATATCTGGATCTCTAAAAATCTCAGGGCAAGCTCCAAAGCTGCTTCCCAACCCATCCATGCTTTGGCACTGAGTCTCTGTTTCTCATATGGCAGGAAGGGCTGAGCAGCCCATAACTGGCTCTTGAAGTTGTGCGGCATTGCATGGCACTGATACTTAATTTCATTACTTTTATCCATCCAGCCTTGGGTACTTCAGCTCGTTGGGTTCCAGCCGCGATTAATTGGTAGATCTCCCACTGACTCCTGATTAGCTGCTTTTGATTAGGGCCTAATGACTTCATTCGGTCCCTAATTCAGGGGGATGAGTTGCAAAACTGCCAGCAAACTGCTCAAACAGAATTACATTTTCCCAAGCCCTGAAGACATCACTTAAACTCTGTGTACATAACATTCTCCCTCCCTCGTTCTTCTTCCCCGTTGCCTCCGGACTGTGCTGCACAGAAGCAGGAGAGGAAGGAAGCTTGTGACCCAGCTCCTGGCTGCTAGAGCAGATGTCACAAGAAAAAGGCCTGGAAGCTGACAGCCTGGCTGCTTAGGAGGAAGTCACCCCCCACAGCACTAACTCCCGCACTGTGCCTGAAGGGAAGGCTTGGCATACGAGAATTTCCCTCAAGTCTACACCTTCTACCCTTACCGCTTGGCTTCTTCAGGAACAAGATACCACCCCGGAGTTTTGCCTTGATCTTTGGCTACAGACACCTAGAAGCCCTGACCCAGAGCAGAAGTCAGAAGACCTAGAGAAGTCTCTACCCAGGATCTAAATTGACCATGACTGCTGCTGGTCCCTGATACTGGCTCTGACCTCCCAGACCATGCCCCCTGGCATCCTACACTAAGGAGCAAGATGCTCAGAGATACACAATTTTGCCTGAGGATGCAAAGCCCCTGTGATACACGTGTAATGTACAGATTCCCAAGTTGTGAAGACCCACCTCAAAAGATTCTTACCTAGCCCAACGTTTAATTCTACACATTCACATATTTTTAAAAGTAATTTTCTAAATATCTATTTAACACTTATCATGTGCCAGGTCCCATGTTAGGCTCCAGAGAAACACAAATGATCAAGACTCCATCCTTGCCTTCTAAGAGCCACTGTTTACTGGGGAAGCAAATCCTTTGATTGACAAGCCAACATTCAATACTAAGCGTTTGGAACATAACAGGTGGTAACTATAATTTGATAAATTTATATGTGTATATGTGTATACATATGTATACATGTATACATATGGGTATATATGTGTGTGCCTACACACATATGTATATATGGTGTGTGTATACATATAAAACACAGAGAGAGAGATAATACACAAATAAGAGGATATGCTAAAATGCAAACCATTTAAAATGCAATAACAAGGGAAGTAATTCTCTATTTCCCCAGTCCTCAAGGTGTTTTCTCCAGAGTCGACTGCTGTTAGCAATTACTTGTGTTCCCTTTAAACATTTTATATTCATATGCACACATTTTAAAATGAGGAAAGCGAAATTCAGGGATAAAACAAAAAAGTAACTTGCCCAAAATCACAGAGTAAGATGACAGTGATGGAGGCTGTAATGGTCCCCATGCACTCACGTTTTATTCCAAGAAATCTTTAATGGCCTTTCCTGGCTTAAGAGACTGGTCCAGCAATCTCAGTATTCGTAGACACGGGTTCAAGAGCACAGCGCCTTGCAAACTAACAGACAGCTGAAAGAAGGTTGTGGGAGGACGGGGGTTAGGAGGCCAATCATAGAACATCAAAGATCTCCTATGACTATGGGACATTATCCACACAGATTCTTCCAGAACTGCTAAGTGCTCTCCCTCATACATGTACATTTCCGCCTTATCAAGGTTTAGCCAGGCATCGGGCAGGTCCTTAGATTATGGTGCCTACCCCTACCTGGCCCTCCTTCTGCACTTGAACCAGAATCTGACTCCAGGCCATCCATCATTCGTCATGCTAGTTCTCCCCCCACCACTGGATGATCATGTTCCATTCATGTCCCCAGTATATCCCAAAACTTCAGGACCGGTTTGCAAATTCTTCGTGTCTGGGCTATGCCACCTCACAAAGACTGTCTAAGTCAAATGATTGTCACAACAATAGATAATATCTATATAGGATCGCTCTGCATTGAGTGAGGTAGCACAGCGAGAAAAGCATGAACCTTAAAAACATCTAGACCTGGTGTCTAATTCCAGTTTTACCATTATAATTGATAAACATTGGGAAATTGCAGAGCTTCTAATTTCTTTGTATAAAAAAAAGAATGATCATATATACTTCTTTAAATGTTTTGTATGTCCAGCATTAAACACTGTGCCTGTCTTAATAAACATCCACTAAAAGAATGAATGGAAGAATGAAAAAATGGTCATTCCTAATTATTAGCTCAATTGGAACTACAATGATAAGTCTTGGGGCACCTGGGTGGCTCTGTCAGTGAAGCATCCGACCCTTGATCTCAGTTCAGGTCATGGTTCTCACGGTTTGTGAGTTCGAGCTCTATGTCAGGCTCTGAGCTGATAGCAGGGAACCTGCTTGGGCTCTCTCTCTCTGCTCCTCCCTCACTCAATTTCTCTGTCTCTCCCTCAAAATAATAAATAAACTTAAAAAAATAAAATAAGTCTTGATTTTGTTCTTGGAGAAGAATGGAGTCGTTCAAGCTAGGGGGAGGTTACAAGTGAAGGCTAGTTAGTGTGCAGAGCCAAGGCATTTTAAGGAACTGTAGGAAAATCAATGCATTTGGAAAAGAAGATTGCTAAGCATTGCTCGTGAGTGAGGTGTTGCCTATGACAGCGTCCTGTACAGATCAGGTCCTTAATACATATACTTAATACATTAGTAAGCACACCAAATACTTAATAAATGACGCTGAGAATAAACATACAGCAAACTCAACAAGGAAGTCTGAGGCAACCACAATAACTTTGTAAAATTCACCCACAATACTTGGTTGAGAAAGCCACAACATGGGTCCACTCTGTGTCCTCTCCTTGCATCCCCAGGAGGCTGACACAGTGCTCCAGGTAGATCAGTGGAAGCCACACACACCCATCGGTGTTAGGTAGAACAGATGTCCCAGGGTGGCTGCTGCAAGCAGCCAATGAATAAGCCTGCGTCTGGGTCCTGTACAATCTTAAACATTCTATAGCTTGCTTTCCATGCCTTCACCTCTCCTCTGCACAAATTGAGCAAATTGAGGTGGCAATAAATTGATGAAATGTACCAAATTGCATTTTCTTCAGTGTGCTGAATTAAAGTTTCTCTCCCAGCAAATGAAAGTAGGGGGTTTTAGCCAGGCACTATCCCTGGGGGAATCAGTGATGCACTCTTAGCAAATCAAAGACTTAGCACTGGTATTTTTTGTGATGTTCAGAGATAGGTTAACGGGAGGGGTCGCATCAGAAGGATGGGGGCAGATAGAAGGGGTTGCAGCATAAATAAGCTGGCCTTTGCCAACCCCCTGCTATGATTCTGCCAGGACTCGTGTCTTTTTCACTAGCAGTATTTGTAATTATACCTGTCATTTATGGAGCACTCACCAAGTCCTAGGCATTGTACTAAGCACTTTACACACATTATTTAATTTAATCTCCATGACTACTCTGTGAGGAGTACATTATTACATCCAGGTAACAGATAAAGAAACTTCAAATCAGAGAGGCCAGTTAACTTGCCTGGTGTCCTATCGCAAACTGGTGACAAACTGGGGACTCTAACACAGATCCTTATGATTCCAAAGCCCAAATCCCAACACTTTCAATCTGCTCCCTCCCATTGCCAGGCCTGGTGGGAGGTCTTGCTTTAAGGCACAGCAAGGGTGTTTGCTCAATGATGAAACAAACAAACTACAGTAAGGAATTATATTTGTCTATATCCTATATTGTTACCCAGCAAATTTGAGGACACTTTCAAAAATACCTGCAATGAAATTGAAAATGGCAAATAGAAGCAAAATAAAAGGACCAGACCAATGTAAAGAAAATACTGGAACTTAGATATACACTGTCTGACATATAAAGGTTATTAAATCAGCTTGAGCATCCTGTCTGCTGAAGCAAAAAGGAAAACACAATTGTTCGCTAGATGTCTAATATTTATAAAGGAAAAGCATACCAGTTCTTGAGAGGAAATATGCTGATAAAAAATTACCATCCATTAAAAGATGATAGTATAGTCAACAGGCATGCTGTGAGAGTTCACTATGTGTCAATCACAGAGCTAGGTGCTAGGGATATGGTGGTGAGCTAAATAAGCACAATGTATGCCTCTCAGAGCCTTCAGGCTAGTGGAAAGATAGCCTTAAAACAAGTTAGGCAGATACACATAAAGGACTTGGGGCCCTGGACAAGGAGAATGTGACTGGGAGAGGAGTAGCATTTGCCCAGAGGTGTGGGAGAGCATGTTCTGTTCAAGAATCAAAGTTGTGGTGCCTGGGTGTTTCAGCCCACTGGGCATCTGACTCTTGACTTCGGCTCTGGTCACGATCTCACTGTTTGTGAGATTAAGTCCTACGTTGGGCTCTGTGCTGACAGCACAGAGGTTGCTTGGGATTCTTTCTCTCTTTCTTTCTCTCTCTCTCAAAAAAAAACAAAAACAAAAAACATAGGTAAATAAACATTAAAAAAAAAGAATCAGAGAAGTCCAGTGGCTCTAACAGGAGTAGGGACAGAATTAAAGACAACAACACAACACACATAAGCAGAGTGTCCTGGCACCAGTTCATGCCAGCTGCCAAGACCCCATTGTACACATCTGTTCCTACTTGGGTAGTGGTTTGAAAAGTGCCGTAATGGAAACATTTATACCATGGGATTGACTATACACGTAGAACCCTTTATTTTCTCGGGAAGAACTGACCATGTCACCATCACATTATAACCATATTTCAAGAAAGTGGTCCTTCCAAGGAGCTATCTTGAATGGAGAATCATGTGAAACTGAAGAGATCGGAGACAGCTTCTTAGAAGAGATAGCATTTAGGCTAATGATAGGTGAGCAAAAGTCCGATCCAACAGGTTGGCATACGGAATCCAGAGAGTTGAGAACCCACAAGTGATGGGAAAGCACAGATGCGGAACCTTATGGAGAGGCAGCGTGCAGAGATATGAGAGTATCATGCTTATCTACGAGGGTATCAGAAGACCTAACAGATCATTGTTACCAACCAGTCAGCAGTCTGGTGTTCCAGAAAAGGAATCTAGCCTCATGAAAAGAAGAGGCAGGGCCATAAGATTCCAAGCAAAAATCAGTCCTATGGTAATGTCAAACTGTGCAGGGACCCAGGGATGATATTTGGAGCCCAAGATCAATGGCTCTCCCTCTTAGGAAACTGAAGGAGTCCAGCAGCTAGAGAAATCTGGAGGACAAGTACATAATCTAGTGCAGATTGACCTAGTCTCTGTTTTGCATCTCCAAGTTTTGTGATGCATGAAATAGGCTGAGGTTGAGGCTACGTGTGAGCCTCTAGTAACACCAGGTGTGTGGAGAGGTGAGGCAAAAGCAGGAACAGACTAGGATTTGGTAATCTGGGGAAGGGGATGACTGGTGAAAAAAGGGGTGAGGGCAGAAAGCCACGGGGGAAATATGCAAAGCAGTTTCTGATGAAGAAGAGTGGCAGTTCTAGGAGATAAAGTTGGAAAGATTAATTAGGGCCAGCACGTTAAATGCCTTAAATACTTGGCTAGGAGGCTTTGACTTTACCCAGCAGGCACGGCAGGAGGGGGCTGGGCAATGAAGGTATCCAAGCAGGGCCATTAGTGATGTGCCCAGAGCCATGCTTTGAGACTAATCTGGTACTGATGCATACATGTGGGACTGGACTGGGGAGAGGCTAAGGGCCTTGCATTCTCATACAAGTCCAGCTGCACTATGCTAACAGAATATGCTCCTAAAAAGTGGTAAGGGAAATGGCAGCTGAACATGGTGAGAACCATTCCCCCCATATATATACATATATACGTATATATATATATGTATATATACATATACATATACATATGTATATATGTATATACATATATACATATGTATATATACATATACATATACGTATATATGTATATATATGTATATACATATATATGTGTGTATATATATATGTATATATACATACATATATATATATATATATATATATATATATATATATATATATAATTTAGAGAGAGAGCATGAGCAGGGGAGAGAGAGTGAGAGAGAGAGAGAGGGTGGGAGGGAGAATCCTAAGCAGGCTCCATGGCCAGTGCAGAGTCTAATGTGGGGCTTGATCCCATGACCCTGGGATCATGACCTGAGCCAAAATCGAGTTGGCTGCTCAACCAACTGAGCCACCCAGCTGCTACACCATCCCTCACTATTTTAAACCCTTTTGCCCTTTTTATGTATTCTTCCTCTGCTTCCAGAACACCCATCAATTTACTGAAATCCTTCTATTAACCATAAGATTGTTGTATAAGGAACTAGTGCCCCAGAAAATTTTGCTGTCTTATAGTTTTCTTGAAATTTTTAAGTTTTGCTCTGTGAAACATGGCCATGGTCTCTTCCAAAACATATGTACCATTTTTTTCTGTGTTTTTCTTCCTTCAACTGAGACCAAGCATTGGAAGTAAGGTTGAGTTGATGAGGAACCCTCTCATTCCTTCTAAAATGCTACAAGGAGTGTCCTATTACAATTTCACTGAAATGACATTTAAGCAACTTGACCTCAGAACTCCATCTTTTGCAAACTCATTGGCATCACTATGGAGATAAATACTCTCATAAAAGTAATCATTGATGAGTATAGTAATATTCCTGCATTTGAGTCAGAAAATTTGGATGTAAATGTTGGCTCCAACACTTTGTGAGCTTTCAGGCAAGTCACATGGCCACTTTGAACCTCAGTTTCCCCCTCTGTAAAATGGAATGATTATGTCTGTTTTGCCTGAGAGGATTATTGTGAGGATCAAATGAGACAATGTGCAAGAAAGATTTTCTCTTTCTCTTTTTCTTTCTTTCTTTCTTTCTTTCTTTCTTTCTTTCTTTCTTTCTTTCTTTCTTTCTTTCAACAGTGAAGGGCTGCTCAGGTGACAAAAAGCAATTCCATCATTGGTGGCTCCTTTTCTTTGGGGTTGCCATGTACTTCCAAGCCCAAAGGAGAAGCCTCATTCCACACTGTATGTGTAGACACATTTTGAGGGACCAACTGACCTTATTGACGACAGGGAAACCATAATTGTCCTCAAATCCTGGTACAGCCTCTTTTCTCAGTTGAAAGCCAAGATTCAAAGGAGAGGTAAGGAAATTGGCCTCAGATAATGAATCCCCCTCCTTCCCTCACTCACCTGACTCTGGGTTGTAGATGGCCAGGAAGGTGCTACTCCTGATTCTAGAAGCTCTTCCCTCAGCCACTGTTGGCTCTGCTTACTTTAGCTTCACCCTTGAAGGCTCAGGAAGGGGGAGGGCATAGCCTCTGGATGCTCCAATCTCTGGCATCTAGGAGGGATACTGGAAGCCTTTCTCCCAAGATGAGACATCTCTGTCAGAATATCTGAGGGGACATTTATCTTCCTGAAACACACACAAATCTGTCAGCCCTGATGAAGATAAAGGGATAAGGAGCAGAAAGGGAAAGGAAAGTGGCCATTTGGATGGGTGCTTGGTACATTCCTGGGGTCGTGCATCCTCCCCACACTCAATGCAAAGAGGACAGCTGATACAGCACTCAAGGAGGTGAAGGAAGAGGCCTGAGAAGTGCCATAGTACCTATGAGAAAGAGAGTCAGAAGTCCTGAATTCAAGGGGCACCTGGGCGGCTCAGTCAGTTAAGCGTCTGACTTCGGCTCAGGTCATGATCTCACGGTTTGTGAGTTCAAGCCCCGTTTCAGGCTCTGTGCTGACAGCTCAGCCTGCTTTGGATTCTGTGTCTCCCTCTCTGTCTGCCCCTCCCCCACTTGTTCTCATTCTCTCTCTCTCTCTCTCTCTCTCTCTCTCTCTCTCTCTCAAAAATAAATAAACATTAAAAAAAGAATTAAAAAATAAAAAGAAGACCTGAACTAAAATCTCAGCCTGGCCACTTCTCAGCCAGGTGACTTCTATGAGCTTCAGTTTCCTAGTACACAAAATGGACGCATTGCTGGTTGGTGATGTTACTTCCTTCACATATCACAGGCTGGCCTGACAACTCCATGACATAAGACATGTAAACACCCCTGCCCCTATGCCTTCCCCATAACACCATCATCCCATACCCTGAACTGCATCCCGCTCGTCCCGTCAAAACTGCCCTGTTTGTGTGACTGATGAATCTGCCAGTCCTGGATTCTAAGCACGTTGGTGCAAATGGTTATTATTTCATCGTTCTGATAAAATAGGGTTGCACATTGGCAATAGCCACATGAGGTCTTCATTCTTTAGTTTCCTAAACTAACGGGGTCCTCCAGAATCCCCGCAAGCCTGCAGAGGATGGAAGGACAGGCCCAACAGAGACTGAGCAGGCAGGCTCTATTAACCTGACCCCGATTTCCACTACAACAGACCCTGTATCCGTTTTACATATGGGATTTTCTAGCAAGATGTCTTCTGAATACAGCAAAGGTGCTTCAAGGAAAGACCGAAAAAAAAAAAAGATAATAATATTTGAAAACTACCTTAGAAGTGCAGTGGCAGTCAGGGGGTAACTTAGGGCAGGCCTCTTCAGACGTCTGTCAGGAACTTAGCATATCAAACATAAATATGTTACAAATGGGTAGAAGAATGAATGAACGTTTTAAATAGGCGACGCATTCCCAGATGGAGGCAAGGAAGCTCCAACGTTACTGAGCTGACCAAGCTTTGCTGCCATCATACAGACTCTTCACCTGTTTCTGCCACTGTTCTAGATGTCACTACTGCTGTCCCCACACATGGGCCCCCAGGATCTCCACAGGGGGTAATGAAAGGGAAGGCTAAAGCATCAGCAGTTTCATTTTATGCTGAAGGCTTCCTCAAGGAAGGCCCATTTTTCAGCTTTTATCTTATGAGACTATCAGAGTATCTGTGATTCCCCAGAGGACACGGGGACGCGTCAGCAATGCTGTCTGGCTGGGTCTCAACTCACCTTCACAAGTGAGCAGTAATATATTACCATCCACAGCAGTGGTGTGCCAGGATCTGTATAAGTATGTACGAGTATTTTCTCTTTCCCCGGATCGATATCCGTACCTCTCTTTTAAAAATGAGAACAGTGAGGCTCCGAGCAGTTTAAGCAGCTAACCCAGAGTCATATGACTGCTTAAGTGGTGGTGCTGACATTTGAATTCAGAGCTCTCTTCCACTCCCAAAACTAACTTCTTTTATATTACACTAAGCTGACTTGCTCATTAAATACAGCCTCAGACCTTCAAACAACCCTGGATGAACACTTCTCTGGGAAGTGCAGTGTTACACAGATTTTAGGCCACTGCGTGAGCTCCCTCCAGCCGCTTTCAGTAACTCAAACAGGCATGTGCATGCAGGAATCCTTATACTTGTACAATGACTCTACTCAACTTATAACACATGCAGTCTCCTTGGGCTCAGTCGGTGAAAGACTAGACACGAGACCAAAAAAGTAAATGAATGCTTGAAGGAGTGCACGGATGAATGAGTGAAGGAGAAATTAAGTGACTGAATGCCTAAGTGAATGAATGAACACAACATCTTACAAAACCCTGAAATCCAACTGTGAAGTCAGTGAGTCATGTCAGTGAAGCTGAGACTTAGGACAGACGTGAGAAATTATCCTGGGGTGGGGGGAGTTCTAGAAGGGAAGCACAGAAATGCTCACAGAAATAGATGAAGGCTGAGAACACAGGCCTGTATTGTAGAGCGGGAAGATGGCCACGGAGATCAGGGCTAGGCTGCTGCAAATGTAAGTCACAGCTAAAAACATATAGGCAGAGCTTTCACCGTGGTGTAAAGGGAGAGGCAGCAGCTAGGACATCCAGCTTGGTGCCTTTGGCTCGTCTCACTGCAGGCTTTGCTCCAACCTGTGTCATCAGGAACAGGATTCAGATAATGGGAGAACCACAGGTCCTGGGAAGATCAAAGACACACGCTTTTATGCCTCAATTAACGTTCCCCTTGTAAGGCTTTCAAACACAATTTAGCTTTTCTCTGCTGGGCTGGGCGAGACACAAAGACAGGCCCTGGGTCTTTTTGGAACGCGGAGCCCATGAGCCAGCGTCTGTAATTAACAGTTTCCTCCCACCAAAGGGAATAAGGTTTTGGTACACAACATAGGCTGTATGTGAGAATGCAAAGGACTATTCACAGGGTACTGAGTGGGCCTTCTGCCCAGGACTGCCTGTCATAGCCTGATAAGGCTTCAGGGCACAAAAAGTTTGAGGTAGGGAATTAAGAGATAGAGTTGTAATCAGGAAGAGAGGAAGAGGGGTGGGGACGAGGAGGACAGCAAGTCACTGTGTGTGGACAGAACATCCACTTAGAGTCAGAAAACCTACATCTGTTGTGTTCTGGCTTCCCCACTTTCTGTGTTGCCTTGGGAATTCACAGAGATCTTTCAATCATACTTTCTTGTAAGAAGGGGCTAATAAGATCGCCCTCAAGGACTGTGGCATTGAATCTATATCCCTTTTTTGGGGGACAGTGTATCTCAATATGCTCTTCCAAGCTCATACTGATTCACTGATAAACTTTCTGCGAAACCCTGAATAAGCCATTGTCCTTCCAGACAGAGGGGTGTCCTGGAGAAGAGTACTTAACATTTTCTTTTTAACCCAAGTATGATCTGTTTGATGGCTTTGGATGTCATAGGGGTGGAGCCATGCCCCTAGAGCCAAGAATTGACTGCCATATAGACTGGGATGACTTGGAAAGAGTTGGGGTTATAAACGTCTTATAAGAATATTAAAGCAGAGGCCTCAGGTGGCTCAGTAGGTTAAGCGACCGACTCCTGATTTTGGCTCAGGTCATGATCTCATGGTTTGTGAGTTGGAGCCCGGTGTCTGGCTCTGTGCTGACAGTGCAGAGCCTGCTTGGGATTCTCTCTCTCTCTCTCTCTCTCTCTCTCTGATCATTACCTGCTCCTGCGCGCATGCTCTCTCTCAAAATAAATAAACTTTAAAAAAAAAAAGAATTTTAAGGCAGTTATACTGAAGACCACAGTAAGACTGGTGCAAAGGAAGGCACTGGAGACCTGTGCACGTTAAAAACTCCACCTTTGGGCAAGGAAGAACTGACAGAAACACAAGAGAGCGGAAGCACACTCCTGGAGGCGCAGGGCCCGCAACTTCTGGAGTTGAGGGGGAAAGGCCGGATGGCCACTGTGGGTCAGGCACCTTCTCTGCGTTAAGTGGCGCAGAAAATTCAAACCCAATCTGTCATTCTCAGCTCTGTCTTTCCCCTCCCCCTTCCCACTGTGTGCAAAGACCCCTCATTCAACCGGGGACCAAAAGGCCTGGGGCAAAAGCAGGAGAAAGGGGGTTGAGTGGCAGCGACCCTCCCTTCGCTAATAGAAACTGGGTTTCCAAACCTCAAACAGGGTTTGAACTCTCCATGTATCTGTCTGTTCTTTGCCTCCCAGATTGGGTCCCTCGGTAAGGCGGGATCACTGAGTGTTGAGAGAGAGAGAGAGTTATATATATCCCAAAGAAAAACTTTCAATGCTCTCACTTCAAACAGCCCATTCATCCCCCCACGGCCGGCGAGGACTCCGGGAGCCGGGCCCGTTT
This sequence comes from Acinonyx jubatus, assembly GCF_027475565.1. Lineage (NCBI taxonomy): Eukaryota > Metazoa > Chordata > Mammalia > Carnivora > Felidae > Acinonyx > Acinonyx jubatus. The sequence goes on from NC_069391.1 coordinate 16,926,732, forward strand.
CCTCCGTAAATAAAGGGATGGAAGCGTGGGCGAGAACACCCACCAGACCGTCTCCTCGCTTTCATGCTCGCTGGCAGCGCGCGCGGGGGCCGCAGAGGCGGGCACGTGCGCGCCGGCCCGGCCTCCCCGACAAGCCCGGCTCGGTCCTCCAGCGCGCAGCCGGGGGAGCCCGGCCTTTCAAAGCCCCGTTTTGAAAGCGGCCGGCGGCTTGAAAGACGGCTCAGATGTAATTTGCGCGCGGCGCCAGCGGGGGCCCGCGGGCCGCCCCGATCCCCGCAGCGCACCGTCCCCGGGCCCCCGCGCCCCCGCGCGGCCCCGGCGCAGCGCCCCGCGCGGCCGGCGGAGGCGCACTCCCCCCGGCGGGGCCCGCCCGCGCGGCGCCGGGGCCCCCGCAGCCCGCGCTAATGAGCTCCGCCAAGAGTGGTTACTGTGGCAGGGCTGCCCACGGGACTTCGGGGCATCGGGCGGAGTTTTCAGTGCTTCTTTTAAGTTCGCTCACTTCAAAGTTTTCCATTTGAAGCTGTTGAGAAAGCCTGGTAGACGCAAGAGAAGAAAGAACAGCAAGATTTTTTGAAATAATGTTAAAACCCCCAAACACCCTGAAAAAGAATGCTTCAAGCAAAGAAATAAGGGAAGGGGCGGGGGGGAGCGGTAATTAAAAAAAATAAATAAATAACTCCAGCAATTGAAAACGACGAAGGCGTTAAGGGCTGCCTCCCCTCCCCCACCTCATTCCTGACCGGATACATTCTATCTAAGCTGAGAGAGACTTGGAAGGGGGGAAAGGTGGGAGCCTGGGGCTTACCAGGAATTGAGGTAAACCCAGTTGAGGGGAATTGAGAGGGAAACCCACCAAGGGGAACTGCGTTGGCTTCTAAGAGTAAACCACATATTTCCTCTTTGGTAGTTTTGTAGATTGGCAAGTCAGTGTGAAAATTATCCATCCCCCAACTAGGCTTCCTTGTTACGCACTTCCCCAGCGTCACTGGGGACACGGTTTGTACTTTGCTTCATCACAGACTGGAAACCACAGCCCAGAGACTTTAGGTACTTGACCCAACTTAACACAGCCTGGAGTGCAAAGGCCTGGATTCAAACACACCGCTGTGTTTTTCAACACGCCTTTCTGTCTGCAGGTAAATAATTAAGGAGATAAGTCAATGAACACATGAAATAAAGACAAAGGAAAAAAGCTGACCGAGGTAGGATTCCAATCCAGTGCTCTAAAGAGACTGGCACCTCAATGCAGACACCCAGTGTATACATGCATTCCTATTTCCCAGAGGAGGTGACTGAGACACTGAGAGTTTCTGCCCCTGCCCAGGCTCATTTACCTAGGAAACAAGGACCGAAGCTGTAGACCCAGGTCCATCTAACTCAGGTTCATTCTTTTTATGACTGCACAATATTGCCTCCCGGAACTCATAGCAGAAGTGCAAGTTTAAATCTGACTCATTCAGAAGGTTTTCAGATCCATCGTAAAGTTTCCCTGTGCAGGGCATCTGCTAGGTGTTGGGGATGCAGAGAAAAACAATATAGTTCTCAGCACCTACTTTCAACGAGGACATCATATCTACCATATCCCCGTGGCAATTGAAGATGTTAAAAAAAAAAAAGGCATTCCAACACTAGCCCCCACAGTTCTTCAATGCAAGTCTTTCCTTCAAACAGACTCCCATCTTAGACTCAGCTCTCCCTACCTCCACCCATTCTATGTTGCCTGTTACACTGAAAACTTTGAAGTAAAACAAAAGTATTAGTAACTTTTGGCAGGACCCAAAAGAGGGGCAGTTACATATCCAAGATGATTGAATAAACTTCCTATCCAGTACGAAGAGTGTTTTACAACATCCTTCATGGTTCTTAAAAACCTACAGAAGCAAGAACCTGGAGTACCTCTGGGGGCCACCTCCTTCCAGAGGCACACAGTTCCAAGTCCCAAGGATTTCTTCTTAGGCGAAACTGGAAATTCCACCCACAATTCTAGTCTGTCCATTGAAATATACACATTCAGTCTGATCTCTCTTTTCCTGGCTTTTTTTTTTTTTTTTTAAGTTGCATCCCTCCCTTAGCCCCACCTTAATCTTTTCTTCTCTGAATTCAATATCTCTGACACACTAGATCCTTCCTTGGAGAATATGATGTCTCAAGTACGTCAACATCCCCAATCACTCTCTTCAATAAGATCTAGAGCGTGTCTACATCCATCTTAAGGTAAAGATGCCAGAGAGAGGCAAAACTTTGGTCCCACCAGAGCGTTATAGCTAAACTTCTATTTGGGCATTCTACTTTTACGAATGCTGTCTGAGTTGCGTCAGCTTTCCTCCACCTTGGGAAGGGAGGATTTGGTGCCAGCAGCAATATTGTTAGTTCATCTGCATCTCTGTTGGGGACAGGAGGAGCAGGTAATTAATTGTTTCTCTTCTGCACTAGGCAGCCGGCTTTCTTCGGAAAAGTTGAGCATCCCTCATCCAGCAGTGGTTTCTGCAATTAGAGCTATCCACAGCCAGGAGTTTGATTAATAGCTGGGAGGTTTCTCCTTTGCTGACAAATGAGAAAAAGAGAAATCAGATAGGGAGAAGCTGAATGCATTTGCTTAGCACAGGGTCTGGCTAATGTTCTTTCCAAAGAAAGAGCTGCAGTAATTTCCTAGGGACTGGCAGGGAGGGAAAAATATCCCTTAAAAGTTTGCAAAGTAATGGATCCAAAAAAACAGATGTGCCTGTTCCTTGGGAGCAGAGAGGAAAGGGCTATAATCTGAGGTCTCTGTTGCTGGAGAGGGTTGCTACGCCCAGAGCACAGATGGGGAGATAAGGCCCAGAGAACAGGACCTGGTTTTCCCAAGGTCACACAACCTGCCAAGAGCATCGAAGCCAGTTGTTGTTGAACTTTACATTCCCCACCATCAGAGAGCCACTTCCTTCCAGCTGGAAGAGAGGGATTAGATGGTTGTGCCCAGCTATCACAATGAAAGAAGCTAAAGCCCCGTATCCAGGACTGGAGACCCCCCAGCCCAGCGCTCGCTCTCTCTCTCTCTCTCTCTCTCTCTCTCTCTGTCTTTCCCATATCACAGCTGCTTGTGGCACAAGGTGTATTTAGCAGCCTAGAATAAGATCTGTAAGAGAGACATATGCCACTTTATAAATTCCACTCACTGTTCCTAGTTTTTCCTTCCAGGATTGTCCTGAATAAATAAAGTCTCCCGCTTCTTTGCAGATCAGGAGACAGTGACCCTGTTATCCTCCTCTCCTTACTGAGTACCTCAAGTTCCTGGAACCTCAAAGGTCCTGGAAGGGATGGAGTTGGGGCAGGTAAGAATAACTGGCCAACGAAGGAAGTCTATGGGCTTATGGGACTTGGGCTAAGCTGTCAGCATCAACACAGGCCAGCAAAGGAAGCAGACGTGGGAAAGGTAAATGGAGGTTGCCCCAAATGCTACAGGCTCTTCCTGGGGCTCAGCCAGAGCCTGGAGACAGTAAATGTGTATAAATCATTATATGTCTAGGCAGAAAGCTAACCAGAGATTAGAACCATCAGCTGGGGTGTGTAAGACCATTCCCAGTGAATTCTTGTGGATTTTGGATCATTGCAATGAGATGGCTCTTAAAAGTTCCCAGGCCCTGTTCTTACAGGTGTGCTTCTATTGGATTTGCATTTTTAAATAGTTGGGGGGGGGTGGGAGGAGATCAGAAGAAGAATACTATTTTATGACCTGTGAAAAAGTATTCAAAATTCAGATTTCAGTGTCCACAAATGAAATTATATGAGAACACACCTTTCCCTTTATTTACATTCTGTCAGTAACTGCTTTTGAGCTGCAAAGCAGAGTTCCATAGTCGGAGCCAAGGTAGTAGGGCCCACAAGCCTGAAGTACTTACTGTTTGGCCCTCTGCAGAGAAAAGTTTCCTGGATTAAATCCTTCTAGTTTCTTGCTGGCTGTCTCTTCTAGGCTCCGTGCAGTCCTGGCCCCCTGGCTCTCTAGGCTGTGCACAAGGGAGTTCTGTGAGCTCTAGATGCACACTATAACCCATAGGTAGGGTGCCCGCGTCCTCTGACACACGCATGGTGATAATTCTTCATGTAAATGTGGACTGATAGACAATAGTCTCCAATTCCCCACAGAGAGTTGAAAAAACTCTTTTCCCTGGAGTGCGCCGCCCCCCTTCTCTGTGCAAACGCACGTGCTCTTTGCAAAGCCCTAACAATTCAAGTCATAATGGAAGGGAATCTCACCCATTTTATTGCCATAGTTACCAAGATTGCAAGTTTAGATGCTGTATTAGCAGTAAGTGCACGGTAATAATAGAAGTCAGGGAGGAGGGGACGAAAAGGATTCTGGCTCCTGTTTCTCCCTACAGCATCCTTCAGGGCAAATATACCAGAGACAGTTTGCATTAAATTGCAAAGTTGGCGGTTTTCTTAAAAAAAAAAAAATCCAAATAATTGCTTTAAAATCTCCTGTCTTCTCCTGACTGGTTAACCCTCACGCAGCTCGCCTCATCCTGAAACAATGAAAAGGAGGTTAAAAGAAATATAAGTGGCCAGGGTTACCATGGAAACCAAAGTGGAAGGCAAGTGAAAGTCAATTTAAGGTTTAAATGCATATGAAGCAGATGTATATGTGTGGACATATTTGCATATAGATATCTATCTCCCCTCCTCTCCGCTCTCCATAATGTGCTCTTCCTTCTGGGCCCACCTCAGGACCCTTCACCTCCAGGGAGATTGTCCTGACAATTTCAAGCCCCAGTAATCTCTCTCTTCCGTTACTTCAGTTGAACTGCAGTCTGGACGCAGGAATCAACCTTTTAATGCACACTGCCCTGTTAAGGAATCACAAGACCCTTCAAGGTCACTGAATACTCCGCGCTGTCTTATCTCTGTGCCTTTGCCCTTGCCGTTCGCACCACCTGGAATGTCCTTGCTCACTCCTTCCACTTGACTAGCATTTATTACCCTCCTTGTCTCAGGGTGAACAGCAATATCTGGGCAGTTCTTTCCTCCATCCCTCAGTGTCTCTGTGCTGGGTTAAGGGCCCCTCTTCAATGCTCGTGTAGCCCGTACCACAGTTCTGATTACACGGAGTGTGAGTGCTGCTTGCAAGATGGTTGCCCCACCCCTTACCCTTCAGATCAGGAAACGCTTCAAGACAGAGACTGTGTCTTACTTTGTGGACCCTCATTACTCAATAGAAATATATATATTGAATGAATGAATGAATGAATGAATGAATACTAGAATAAATAATTTACATTGCACAACTTAGGTCAAGACATGCATTTCCATATGCCAAGAACAGTTGCTGATAATGATTATCATTGCTAATTGTTACTGTTCTCTTTAAACACACAACGCACAACTTTCCCCTTTTGAATCTAAGAGGAATCGGGGATATTTGAGGAAGGTGCAGAAAGGTAAGCTGGAGAGAGTGGAGATGGGTAAAATCTTAGCTTGTGAAAAATGGTTAAAGGACCCTGGCCACTGTGGCACAGATAAGAAGCTCGAAGCTGTGTTCCACTGATTTCATTTCTCAGAAAGTTCTGGGACTGAACATATCCTCTGAGACTCCAGAAAGTAGACACAGGGACAGCAAAGGAGAGTCATAGAACGCAGTTTGTGTTTCATATGAAAAGACTTACAGAGCTTTAAAACTGTTCAGTATTAGAAAAGGCTATCCTGTGAGGTAGTGAGTCCTCAACCACAGGGAGTATTCAAGTGCACATGGAATCATCATATCCTTCAGGACACTAGGGAATGAAAAGTATGGTGTACATTCGGCAAATTACAAAGAGAAAACTAGATGTGGGGGTGATGGAGGCTGTGGTGGCAAGGAATGACAAGAAATATGCAGGACTGAGTGGAAGAAATTAAAAATGTGGCTCACAGACTAAGCGTGAAGAACTGTTTATGTTTACATTTTTTCTGTAGGAATGGGGAGCGTGGGAAAGGTTTGATGTGGAAAGTTACATGATCATTGATATGCTTTTTGAAGATCATTCAAGATTGGCTGTGACCCAGAGGGATGGAGGGGATAAGCTCTGAGTATTTAATATTATGCAACCGCTCCAATAGCCCGGGTGATACAGGCCCCGATTAAGGCAGGGGCAGCAAGGATGATGAAGAGCAGGAATGCTGGGGACATAAATCAAAGCAGAAGAGACAGGCCGTATCACCCAGTCCCTCTAAGTTGGTTCCACTCACTGTCAGCCACCCCTGTGTTTGTCCTCCTGAAAACAAGCCAGTCTTACTTGTTTGCAAGAGCAGCCTCGGACTATCTGCTCTGCTGCGAAGGTTGCAGTCACCTTGAACGGATTCCCCACGCAGCTCGGTGAGAAGCAGAGCCTTCCCTCTGCTGCTCTGTCAGCTCCACTTTGCATCAAAACTGCTTTGTATGTCACCAAGTTATTAAAGTTGTGGATTGCAGTGCTGTGTCAGGTGATGTTGTTCTGAAACTGGGTCAGCGAGGGCTGTCTCTCCAGCAAGACGTGGGCTCCTGGTGTCCCCGCATGCCAGCCCTGGCTGCAGTGACTTCCTGGCTGCCTCTCCCCAGCCGGCTTTGAGAGGAGGACATCGTAACCCGTGGATTGGCCTTTCTTTTCAGAACCTCCAGTGGCAAATAATGCCTGACACGAAGATTGAAAGGGGTTTCTCTGTTCTCCTGGTCATTGTTTTTGCTCACAAGGATGGCAAGGTCTTGTTTTTTTCAAGTCTCTTTTGAATCATTCCTTTTCATGGATAGACCAGCTATACGAAGTGAAAAATAAGTTGTTTCAAAACCCTGAGCATGCAGGTTTCCCCTCTGCTCCAGGAGGCCCAGAGACTGAGGGGGAACAGACGCACACAAACGAATGGAAACGTGGCTAGGGAGCACGGGGGCACTTCAGAGAGGGACCCAGAACTCCACTGAAGAAGGAATTGTCGCACAGCAAGGGAGACACAGAGATGTGGATTTGAGGTCAGAAGGAGGAAGGAGAATTCCTAGTGGCCCTCCTCCAAGACAGGCAGCTACTTCAGTTTTTTTCCACTTTGATCCCATACATCTTTGTTGAACATGTACTCTGTACCAGTTGTAGGATAAACAAAACAGACAAAAACAAAGGTTCCTGTTCCTGTAGATCTTCTATTCTAGTAGAGGGACAAAGACCATAAGTGATGAATATGTGGTAAATAATTAAATAACATAAGTTATATGCAGCTGATTCTTTTTTTAAATATTTTTTTAGTTAATTTTTTGAGAGAGAGGTGGGGAAAGAGCAGGAGAGGGGTGATAGAGAGGGAGAGCAAGAATCCCAAGCAGACTCCGCACTGTCAGTGCAGAACCTGATGTGGGGCTTGAATCCGCAAACCATGAGATCACCACCTGAGCCGAAATCAAGAGTTGGACCCTTAACCGACTGAGCCACCCAGGCACCCCTATATGGAATTGATTCTTGCACAACACAGATTTGAACTGCATGGAACCACTTATATGCAGATTTTTTTTTTTGATAAATACAGCACAGTACTATAAATGTATTTTCTCTTACAATTTTCTTGATAACCTTTTCTCTAGCTTACTTTATTATAAGAATACGGTATATAATACATATAACCTACAAAACGTGTTAGTTGACTGTATGTTATCAGTAAGGCTTCCTGTCAACAATAGACTATTCGTAGTTAAGTTTTGAGGGAGTTGACCATGCAGGGTATTGGTGCCCCTAACCCCTGTGTTGTTTCCAGGCTCAATTGCAGTATGTTAGAAGATGATAACCTATGGGGGGGAAATATATGTGTATATATACAGACAGAGGCAGAGAGAGAGAACAAAGGAAGAGAAATGACAGAGAATAGGGTTAAAGTTTTATAAAGGGTGGCTACCATAAGCCTCATTGAGAAGGTGATATTTAAACAAAGAATCAAAGAAGTTAATAGAATTAATCAAATGGCTTATCTAGGGGAAGTGTGTTCCATGCAAAGGGTAGAACCATTTCAAAGGGCCTAATTCAGTGTGGCTGGCAGATCCAGGATGCAGCAGGGAAGACAGTGGGGTAGGAATCCTGTGGAAGACAGGAGTAACAGTAGGGAAGTCAGAGCGGAATGGAGGGCAAGATCAGAGGGTCTTACAGATCCATGTAAGGAATTCATCTTTCACCAAGAGTGATATGGGAAGCCATTCCCAAGATCATGAGCTATCAGCAAAAGGTAGAACATCACTGAGAGAGAACATTCTACAATAGTAGTTCTCAACTGGGGATGATTTTACCCCTGAGGGAGCAGTTGGCAATGTCTGGGGACATTTGTGGTTGTTACAACTGAGGCAAGTATGCTATTAACATCTAGTGGATAGAGGTCAGGGATGCTTTTAAATTTCCTACAACGCACAGGACAGCCCTCCTCAGAGAACCATTACCCGCTACAAATAAATGTCAGTAGCCAAAGCTGAAAAACCCTACTCTAGAAGGAAGTCTAGATTCAGATGGCTGGCAGTCTACGTGTTCTTTGAATAAAATGTACCAACACTTGGGGCTCCTGGGTGGCTCAGTGGGTTAAGCGTCTGACTTCGACTCAGGTCACTATCTCGCGTGAATTCAAGTCCTGTGTCAGGCTCTGTGCTGACAGCTCAGAGCCTGGAGCCTGCCTCAGATTCTGCATCTCCCTCTCTTCTGGACCCTCCCCTACTCATGCTCTGTCTCTCTCTGTCTCAAAAATAAATAAACATTAAAAACAAAAAATGCACCAACATTTTTAAGAGAACCTAGCAAGGCCAACATATGCATTAAACACAGTAGGAATAGTTCCTAGGGTCCATGACAATTTTTTAGGGCTACTAAAACTTTTACTGTTTTTATATCAAAAGAAAGAATATATACTTCATCCTGAGTTATAGTCATCTTTATACCAATGCAGTTGTAAACTATACTTTTTATTTATTTATTTATTTAGTTAGTTAGTTATTTTTAATAAATAAAAAAGGAAGGGGCCCATGAAGGCATATATGCCTAGGGCACCAGAAGTCATGCTGGCCTCCCCTGATATTAGACTTGGGACAACTGTGCCTTCTTGAGTCTTCCACCCCCTAGCTGTGTTCCTAGGCCTAAAGAATTCAGTCCTGTCCTCTGATACTTCCTGTCGAGGTGTGTAAAGTTATAAACACAACTTACTACCAAGTTCAGGCAGACGACAGACATTTTGTTGGAATCAAGAAGAACACGATCAGAGCTAGAAGTATCTTTAGAGCTCCTCTGGTCTGGCCACCTCATTTTCCAAGATATGGAAATCAAGGCCCAGGCAGGGGAGGTGAACAGACCACATCACACACCTAATTTGTACCAGAGTCAGAACTTGGGGGATTAAGGTTCACTTTACCAGCTTTCATTTGGTTTATACCAGTTTCCTCAGAATGAAGTTGATGTTACCTGATGGGAAAACAAAACAAACAAACAAACAAACAAAAAGCAATGCTGAATGTCATGCTTTGTTATTTCTTATCACTTCTCAGTTTTCAAAGCTCTGTAATATACTAGTTTGTTTGATCTTCCAACAACTCTATGAGAAGGGGTTGGAGAGAAGACAACTCATATCTTGCCTGTTTCTGAGATGCACAAACTGAGATTTGGGGAGTCCTCGTGATTTCTCCTGCATTACAGAGCTAATAAGGGGTGGAGTACAGACTTGAATTCCAAGCCATTGACATTTCTTTCAGGACTACCTTCCAAGCCATCACCTTTTATTAGTCTTGATAGGTCACATGGTGCCTACATCAGACTCTGTGTTTAATAAATGCTTGTTAAGTGACTAGTTGAACTGTCCTGTTCCATAGATTAAATCATGCTCCCAGAAAAACAACAAATCATGTGGTCAGTGCCTGACACATAGTCATATGATGTTGGCCTTATTCATGGAAGTGTCAGCAAAGAATGGGGGATTGGGAGGCATAATTTTAGTTCACGTTTGTTTTTTTAAAAATCCCAGCATGCCTTAGTTTTTTTTCCCCTGGGCCATTTTCATAAGTATAAGAAAATAAGTACAAGTTTAAAGAAATAAAAATGATAAGATGTCAAAACTCCAAATTGTCTAAGAACTACTAATTGAGAGAGCCAAATAAATCATATTACTCTAGTGATTTGCTTGTCTTCTTGCCTGATATTACTCTCATCCTCTGGGCTGGGGCCATTTAACCCTATACCCATGCTCCAACCTACTCCACACTTAGGAACAAGTCAGTGCCTGGCCTATAGAGATTGGAAAGGTTCTAGATCAGCAGCTCAGGGCCTCAGCACCAAATCAGTTAGCCAAGTCTGTTGGGCCAAGTCTAACCTAGTTCTACACACTGGGACCAGAATGCCTGGATGGCCTGGGTCTATTCCCCAGCCATATGGCCTAATTATAGAAATGGGGAAACTGGGTCTTTGTCTTCTTCATTCTCGCATTCATCACAAACTTAGAATGAACATCTACCATTTGTCTGCATGTGTTCTTACAATTATTAACAAATGTACGTCTAGCACCTACTCTTTGCTAGGCATTGTGTCTGGTGCTGAGAAACAGAATAAAAGACTCAGCCTAGCTCTCTGAAAAGTCCTAGTCTAGAACAATGTGTAGGATGTATCCCTGTAAGTAAACTGTAAGCTGCAAAATAATGTGATTGGACATACAAACCGAGCAGGGACAAAGCGCTCTGAGGACAGACAGTGGGGAATGACTGGTTCTGTTTACAGCACGATGGGGTGGTTAGATAAGGCTTTGCAAAAAAGTGCAAAAAAAAAAAAAAAAAAGAAAGAAAGAAAATGTCACAAGAGGACACTTCAGGGATGATGTTAGTTAAAGGACATTCCAGGTCAAGGGAACAGCAAGAGCAAAGCCAGGCACGTATGAGGGGCCATGTCACTTCTGAGAGATGTAGAGATATCCCAATGATGATAAACCCCAGTGCTGAGTGCTTCTGATGGCCCATGCATTGGGTTGAGTATTTTGCACAGAGGATTTTATCGAGTCTTCCCTTCGTTTCTGAGATTTACCTATTTCATAGATGTCATACCTTGCACTTCCAAAAAGGTGCTTGCCATCACGAGGAAGTGGTGACCTAAGCAGTGCATAGCCATTGCGATGGACCAGTAAGTAGCGGGGCAGTGTGATCTGTCCATCTACAAAATCCTATTCTTAGACCCTATGCTGTGCTGCTTTCCTATTTTACTGATGAAGAGAGGGGGGCCTGGGGAGATGGATTCCTTTGCTGAGGATTACACAGCTGTGGTAAGCTGAATCTGAAAGTAGGCCTGGGTCCATGTGCTTTCCACTACCTAAACTGTCATTCTGTGCAGGGATTTATTAAAGAGATTTCAGTGTAGAGACAGAAACAATACCAACCCCCCTCTCAAGTTAGTGACAAGAATCCAGCTACTCAGCCTGAAAAGGAGTGTTACCTTTATGATGCAAAATAGATAATATCAATGCAAATTGGCCCTGTGTCCTTTGCATCTTGAAAGGGAAGACTACCCAGCTAGAGTAGTTTCAGGGAAAAAGGAAAAGGAAAGACAGATAATGGGCTGATGGAAGAGAGATTTGGAAGTCCTTTGGGAAGGAAAAGGAAAACTAAAGACAATGGATTTCAAATGGAAGCATTTGGGAGTTGGGGGCAGGCAGGTAGGAGCAAGGAATATACAAGATGCAAGAAATAAAGAGGACAGTGAAGGCTGCTCTTGTCTAGAGAAGCAAACAGAACACACATCAGTAAAGACGGCTTTGTCTGAAATCCACAGAGGAGTAATGGGAAGGGGAATTGTGAGAAATTAATGGAGGAAGAAGCAGAGTGGAGACTAGGAGTCCCGCTGGTGAAGAAGCACACATCCCAGTAGAAGGAGAAAAGCATGGCTGAGGAAGTTACAGCCTGAGAGAAAAAGGAGTCACGCAGAAAGGAAAAAGCTAAGAGGCTTAGAAAGGAAGTCTTGGAGAAGGTAAATAAAATCACACAGAGAGAAAGCACAACTCAGAGTGGGAGACATACACTACAAAGAGAAAACAGAGCTTGTGGGCTCTGAGTGAAGAACAAGTAGAGATCATTTGAGCAAGAAGGCAATGTGGATTCAGAAAATGTAAATGATTCATGAAAGGAGAGAGGGTCCATAGCTAACATTTATTGATCATCTGTAATGTACCCAGTGTTTTACATATGGTCTATCACTTAGTTCTCCTGTTGTCAGCACGTTTAGTCATATATTCCAGATCCCGCAGCGATCATGTGTCTTGACTAAGGTCACTCTTTCAGTCATACTAGAGCTAGGACAGAATTGAGGGTGTGCCTACGTCGAGACAGTGCTTTCCCCATATTTCAACCTGTCTCCACGAGGTCTGATAGCTTATACACTGGTCACTAGAGAAGAGCAATGGAAGATTGGAAATTCTATTTAACATACTCTTTGATGCCAGAATACCACCAATGGTGGGGCACCTGGTAGCTCTGTTGGTTCAATGTCCTGCTCTTGATTTCAGCTCAGATCTTGGTCTTAAATCGTGAGATTAGAGCCTGGGGTTGGGCTCCCTGCTGGGCATGGAGCCTGCTGGGGATTCTCTCTCTCTCACCCTCTGCCCCTTCCCCACTCATGGTCTCTCTTTGTCTCTCTCTCTCTTTCTCTTTCTCTCTCTTAAAAAAAAAAGAATACAATTAATGGTAATATTATGTCAAGTGTTTTGCATAGCCCTTGGAATGCAGACATCACTCTGTAAATGTTGGTTCCCATGATTTTATTTAGTCAGAAATCAGACCTGGAAAATTGATGTGATTTTTGTGTGAGCAAGAATAGATACTTTAAAGGCTAAAGGGAGAAAATGCTGCAATTTCTGATAATTTGGCTACTGAGAGCTGGTCATAAGCATCTCTTCCTAATTGCATGTTTGGTGACATCGTGTTGGAATCGTGAAATTAGCCATGGTGGAAATATTTACACCACAGAAACCAGCCAACAGTCAAGGCTTTCTGCTTCCCTCCCCTGCCCTGGAGAGCTGGTTGTTAAACATTCACCAGCACACCAATAAATATTCCCCATGTGGGTGGGAAGCTGCATGATCTCAGTTATATAATAGGAAAGGACAAACATAATGTTTTTTAATGAGTTTGCCTTTCCCTAAAACACACACACACACACACACACACACACACACACACACACACAAATATATTTGTAGAAGCAAAATGAATTTTTTGAAACAGTAAAACAGATTTATTTGGAAGAAGATTTCAACTGTCTAAAGGAAGAGGAAGGCATTGGGAAATGGAGAAGTATGACCTATGAAGCTACATGTTTAAAATTGGAATTGAACAACAGATCCTCAGACACATATGTTAAAATTCTGAAGTGTAATAGTGATATTTATGAGGGTAGCTTCTGGAGTAAATGCCTCAGGATTTAAATTCTGGCTTTGCCACTTACTAGCTGTGGAATCTTAGGCCAGTTAATGAACTTCTCTGTTGCAATTTCATCGGTAAAATGAGGATAATCACAATGCTCCTCTGAGGGAGTCCATGAAGCAATGCAAGTCAAGCTATTTACATAGTGCCTGGGACACAGAAATCACTCACTAAATGCTGGCTCTAAGACTGTTCTAAACCACAAACTGGGCCAGGTAAATAGGTACAATGTATGTGCAAGCAAGAATAGCTGTGGTAAGAGAGGAAACAGTGCTCCTTCTTCCGATCATTCTAGGGTAATAGCTAAATTAATCTTTCAAATGCTGGAATATTTGACCATAACATCAAGGAGATGCTTAAACTCCTCTTAGAGCTGGAGAGGAATGAAAATGCGTTAAGAAGTTCTTAGTTTCTTTCCTATGGCATCTAGTGGATGGTTTCTATCACTACTCAAATCTGCTTATTATCAGAGTCATCAGGTAGCTTTAAATATATATACTTCCTATTTCTAACACAGAAAAGTCTTGTTCAAGTCCTTAGGAGTTGAGGTCATGAATCTTTCTCTTTTCTAAAGTACCCTCTCCCTAGGAGATTTTGGTGATCAGCCACGTTTGGTGACCACTGAACTATATGTCATCTCTGTGTCTATAAACCAAAGCTAAGGTGTTTTTTTATCTCCAGCGGCCAGCCCAGCTCCACCCTGGATGTTTCTCTTACACCAACCCCTGCACCAGCATTTCAGGCCACTGACAATCGAGGTGAGAACTGTTGGGGAAGTCACAGCTTGCAGGGAAGATCATTCCAATTCTGGTTAGGTCTGGTTCCCATGAGAATGATGGCTTGTGCTGAATCCACATCTGTCTGCCTTCCCTTTGAAGTCCATTTGTCACGGTAGCTGTATCTCTCAGGGTCAAATAGAGCCTGTGTAAAATATTAAGTCATCACACAGCCTGGCATCTTGGGAGGGCCTAGAAGATACCCATGGGAGACTTTAGGCCAGAAATCCTACTGGGGTTCAGTGTAGTGACAAACTCTGGGAGCTATTCAGGTCAGAGAAGGCTTGCCCCAAGAAAGAGAGTTTTAGCTGGACCTTGAAGGATAGAAAGGTTTTGAGGAGATGGAAATTGAGGCTGGGAACTAGGGAACCTCCAATTTGTAGGAAGGGATGATGAGGGACCATAAGGCAAGCTGAGGGCCAAACACGACCTAGCACACCACCCCCTCCAAAGGGGAGATGTGTCTAATATTCCTCAGGAACTCCTGGCTGCCCAAGAACAAAGGAAAGGACAGAAAACAGATGGTGAAACTGTTAAAGAGTCTCCATCAGTTTACAAATATCTTAGTACAATTACAAAAAAAAGGGCAGAGGGGGCCAATCTTACCAATAGCCTAAAGTCCAGGAACCCTCTACTGTCTTAATGTTTAATGCTTAATGCTTTGCTAGAGGGAAAGACAACCTTAGCTTGACAATATCTAGTCCTCTAGTAATCTGTGAGTCTTTAGCATATGGAAAATCCCTTTAAGAAACTTCCTCTTGGGCGCCTGGGTGGCGCAGTCGGTTAAGCGTCCGACTTCAGCCAGGTCACGATCTCGCGGTCCGGGAGTTCGAGCCCCGCGTCAGGCTCTGGGCTGATGGCTCAGAGCCTGGAGCCTGTTTCCGATTCTGTGTCTCCCTCTCTCTCTGCTCCTCCCCCGTTCATGCTCTGTCTCTCTCTGTCCCAAAAATAAATAAACGTTGGAAAAAAAAAATTAAAAAAAAAAAAAAAAAGAAACTTCCTCTTAACTTTACCTCCCCCACTCCATAGTATATAACCACTCTTCACAACCCCAGTGCAGCTCTTTCTGCCCATGGGTCCTGTCCCTGTGCTTTAATAAAATCACCTTTTTGCACCAAAGACATCCTTAAGAATTCTTTCTTGCCCATCAGCTCTGAACCCCACCATCACCCCAAAACCCCATCAGCATGATGGGAGGATTTTAAGCCCTTGAGAGCCAAGGGGGTGCCTTGTAGTCATTGAGTGGGGCTCTAGTATTTATATAGCCTTTATGATACGCCCCATTCTACTCTTACCTTACTCCATTACCACCCTAACCTGAAAATGTAAGCAACGTTATCCTCACCTTAGGAACAAACTGAGGTTAAGGAAGGCCATGTGACGGTCTTGAAGCTACCTGTGCAGAAAGTGGTAAAAAGAAGGATTCAGACCCAGTTTGGCCTGTCTCCAAGTCTCAGGAACCTTGAGGCATAGGACTAAACCCCAGACAAATAAAAGAAAGGTGACAGCAGTTTTATGCAAAGAAACTAAGAGATTATGTAGATAGAAAAAAGGAGGGAAAAAAAAAACAGATACACGCATCCCCACACACATGCACACACACGCACGTGAATGTATACCAGTACTTATTACAGTCTGAGAAACCTCTCCACTGTCCTATGGCTAATATATTCTGGTCCAGGTTTAGGGGATCTAGGAGAGAATGACTTGTCAGCTCATAGGAAGTGAATGATAGCATGGGAATTACCAATAATCCCACTCTCCTCTTTCCAACCCTCCAAGGGACTAAGAGGCCTGTTTTGCTTTTGTTTTCTTTTTTCAGAATGGTTTCTTTCCTTGCATAACAACTGACCTAGATTGTGTCTCTCTTCCCTCTGGTGTTTGGCCAAATGCAACTGGAGACATGACGAGACTGAGCCTTTGCTAGGGGATACAGAAATAATAAAAACAAAGCCGTGCATGTTAGGCGTTTACATTCAGAGGGCCTCCTGTCTCCTCCACTTGGGGCTTTTGCTCAAATTAAATTACCTTCTGCCTGTTGTCACCACAGTTCTATATATATCTAGTGCTTGAGCTATTGAGACGAATGAGCAGAGCCCACATTGTTGGGTCAGACCACAGGAGACACTGCTGCTGCTTTCTCCCAAAAAGAACAGATTGTTCTGTGGCCCTGAAGGTCCCATTCTATGCTTTATGAGATGGAGATAAAAGGGGCCCAGGTTCCCAGGTCTCCTGATCTTTCAGTCCTTCTGTCACAAGATCAGGAATCAGGATCCTCTTTGACATTCAGCAAAGCTGATGAGGGTATGGCCTCCGTGCTCCAGCTGACTGGCCTTTGGCTCCCCTCTTCCTTCCATCCATCCACCACTTGATCCTCTGATCTTGTCCCTTCCTGGAGAAAAGAGCTTCACCGTTTCCCAATACCTTAAACAATTTCAGTGTCCTTCCAGATCTGGTCCCCTGCTATTTTTCCAGCCCTTTATATCCTTTATGTCCCCATCCTATTGATGGGGTATTGAACTGGGAAACAAAGGCAGAAGGAAATAGCAGATAAAATTTCCTTATAACCTGCAGCCCATTGACAAATACTTGAGGCAGGAAGAACGTTATATTCAATATATTCAATATAATATTCTTCCTGCAACTCCCTACTGTCTTAAGGGTTTGCTGGAGGGAGAAACAACCTTAGCTTGACAATAGCTAGGCCTCCGGATCCTTTGAGTCTTCGTTAGCATATGAAAGTCCTTTTGGAGACTTCCCCTTGCCTTTACCTCCCCCTAACTCCCAAGTGAATAATCAGTCACTCCTCACAATCTTTCCCTGTGCTTTAGTAAAATCAACTTTTCCGGGCGCCTGGGTGGCTCAGTCGGTTAAGCGTCTGACTTCAGCTCAGGTCATGATCTCATGGTTCGTCGGTTTGGGCCCCATGTCGGGCTCTGTGCTGACAGCTCAGAGTCTGAAGCCTGCTTCAGGTGTTCTGTCTCCCTCTCCCTCTGCCCCTCCCCCATTTGTGCTCACCTTGCGCAAGCGCGCATGCTCTCACCCTCTCTCTCAAGAGTAAACATTAAAAAAAGAAAGAAAGAAAAATAAAATAAAATCACCTTTTCTCATTGGCTCTGGATGCCCACCACCACTCCAAAACCATGTCAGGTGTCACTTATTGAGGGCTTAGTATGTGACAGTGTGCCAATCACTCTCTATTAATTATGTCTCTTTATTTTACACCATTCTGATTCTCTGAGGCAAGTATCTGTGCTATCTTCATTTTACCAGGCAGGATGATGAAACCTAGGAACAGAGGAGTTAAGTAACCTGCCCTGGGTCACACAGCTTATATATAGTACATCTGGCATTTAGGTCTGTCTGTCACCCAACTCCATACCCTTAATCACTGGTCTTTGCCTCCAGTGTATCATGCTACAGTGGGGCCAAAGTTCCTATGTCTTTCTCTCTTTCAACTCAGTCAACAACTCTGATAGATTAAGACCAATGTTTTCCTTCTTTTCTCCCCATTGATTCTACTCCTGGCAGGAACAAAGACCTGGCAGACATTACAGAAAATGTTTTCCAGATTGAACTCTATTCTGTCTCCTTGTGGTAGAGGCATGGCAAGAAGTAGAACCTAGCTCCAGAGTACTTCAAATCACGCTTCAGTGACCTCTGGGCTTGCAATGATCTAGGGCTCAGTTGTCCGCTGCTCTGTGCCTTGTGTTGCTATCTGTATAATGGGACGGATAAATGAGTGCATTCACATCATGCACATTGAAGAATGCTGGCCATGGAGGAAGCTCTCCCCATAGGTAAGCCCCAGTTAGCAATTGGCTGCCTGGTCAGCCATGGCACCACGTGTGCACTCTTAGGGAAGGGTCCATTCCACTGCCCTTTCCCATATACTATGCTTGACTTTGACCTTCCTGAGCGAGGAGGGCATGCTTTGTTTTGTTTCGTTTTGTTTTTAATATCACTCCCCTTCAGAGCCTGGCAGATAGCATGAGCTCAGTCAAGGTTTTTAAATGAGTTGGCAAGGGATTCTGGTATTAATGTCTAGTCTCCCTTCTGGGCTATGGGGGGGGAGGGGGCAGGGAGGCTACCAGATAGGGATTCTCAGTTGCTTCCTCCAGTTTCCATGCCTGTAAGAACTCCAGTCTACTGCTTCTGGATGCCCCATTGAACATCTGCTCAGAAGCTGGTTACAGAAGCTGACCACACATGAACCATGTAGGAAGTACGTGCCCGGCACCATGCTGAGTGTCTTACATGCGTTGCCCCATTTCTTGTAAACACATGACATTAAACACCCTAGTATACTGGAGAGGAACGGGTGAGCAGCACAGACAAACTACATTACTGTGGAGGTCATAGAGGAAGGAACCTCTGTGTGCATTCCTTAAGCATTTCCTACCTCCCAAACAGCTCAGTCAGTGACTTGTAGAGGGGGGAACAGCCAAGTTGGAAAAATAAGAGACTCGGCAGGAAACTTCTCTAAGAATGGTGTCCCTACCCCAGGACAATGGTTTTTTGCTCCCAGCTGGCCAAGAGCTCCTGATGAGCAAAGGGTGGAGTCTGACTCCAACTCCCCTTCTGGACAAGGCTCTATTTCACCTCCCCACACCTGCAAAGCAACAAGTATCAGCGCTTTTCCACATCACAGGTGAAAAATACTAGTCCAACAATGATGCAGAGGAAGGCTGACTTGGGCTCCATTTAAATCTTTCTATCCCTACCCCTGTCAACAGAGCTGTCAAACCATGAAATGAGACACTCTGGAGAATAATCAGCCCCATCCCTGGAGTTGCAGGTATAAGCGGAACAGTTATGTGTAAGAGATATTGGAGGGAAGGGTTTGGAATCAGGCACACGTGGATTCCAGTCTTACGTCTCACCAGCTGTGATATACTGGCTAAGTGGTTTGGAAGAAGCCGTTCAACCTCCCTGATGGTCATTCTCCTCCTCTGCCCAATGGTGATGATGAGTACAGCCACTTCTCAGGGCTTCTGGGGACATTAAATGGAGTGACGGCTGTAAAACACCCAGCATTACTGCCTGGAATATGGTAACAGCCCAAAGACTGCCTTATTTAGTATACATGAAATTCATAGTTATTTATGTTTTTCATTAGTATCATTTTAATTCTTACTGTTTTAAGGTAGTGGGAGGAATTCCTACATTGAATAGAGTGTTGAACAAAAGTTTCTAAAATGACCACACACACACACACACACACAGACCACAACAGTCAGCAGAAATGCTCCAGTTATTCTCCCACATGTTTCCCCACCCACATCCTTCCACCTCTGCCCAGTTCTTTTCTTATCAGTCGTAGTGGTTTTCATATCATTTTGCTACTGCTAACTACCACCTCGACTCCGGTGTCTGCCTCATACACAGGCAGCGTTCTGCAGTGGACCAGGCAGATGTGATTCCAATCTAGATCATGCCTCTTTCTGTCCCTGTGACATTACACAGAGCAGGAGATGTGTAGAGAGACACAGGGGAGCCCAGGCCTAAGCCTGCCATGTGAACACACCCTGTTGTACGGAGTCCTTTGGAAGATTTCTTTTTTTGGTGTTCCCCCTTATGTCCCTATTGCTCAAGTAGTATCTCCTTGAGGGCAGGAGGTAGTGGTCTCTTCTCTCTGTACCTTTTCACCATCTGGTAGGAAACTGTGCACTCAGTGAATATTCTCTGGTCGCTGGCTCTACAGCTGCTAATATCTAAGTGATTGATTTTAGTCAACTGCAGTGTCTCCTTCGGGGAAGTAAAACTGCCATGTCATGAATCTTTGACTCTCTGGCATAGAAATAGGGGAAGGAGAAATTATATAACCCTGTTATGCAACTGACAACGGTTTTACCACCAGTGATACATTCCCCTTACTCAGTGACTCCTCCACCCCAGATGTTGTGACATTCCAGAATGTCTTGTTTCTTGAAATGGAGGGTGGGGTCACCCCCAATTCTCAGCTTTTAAAACACAACAAATCACAAGTCACAGTTTCTCAGATCTGATCTATAACGTCCCCATAGTCACACAGCCTGGTTGCAGCAACACCAGGATGAGAATTGGGGCCCTATAAGTCCCAGACACTGCAATCCAGTGGGCCTGATGCTAGGGAATTATCTGGGCTTTCATTCTCATGGTATCTTCCCCATCTCTTAACAAAAGTACACAAAAAGAATCAGTATTTTTTAAATGTTTATTTATTTTGAGAGACAGCATGAGGGGCACAGAGAAAAAAGAGAGAGGGAGACAGAGAGAGAGAGAGAGAGGGAGACAGAGAGAGAGAGAGAGAGAGAGAGAGAGAGAGAGAGAGAGAATCCCAAGCAGGCTCCACACTGTTAGCAGGGCTCAATCTCATAAATCATGAGATCATGACCTGATCTGATATCAAGAGCCAGACACTTAACTGAGCCACCCAGGCACCCGAAGAATTAGTATTTTTGAGTGACTGTTGGGTGGCTTGCCCTTTGTTTGTGTTAACTTGTTTAATACATTATCCTTAACTGAAAGATGAACAAACTGAGAAACAGTCCGATAGATGACTTTGCCAGGGTCAACTGATGTCAATTAATGATTGGCATCTACCCAATTAACTTTCTACTATATTCTTTTCCATCCCTCTGTGTTATAGCCATGCCCTTGTATTAATATTTCATGTGTGTGCTATTTCTTTTATTTTAAAAACGTCTCTTTATTCATTTTTGAGGGAGAGAGAGAGAGAGAGCGTGAGCTGGGGAGGAGCAGAGAGAGAGGGAGACACAGAATGTGAAGGAGGCTCCAGGCTCTGAGCTGTCAGCACAGAGCCCAACGTGGGGCTCGAACTCATGAGCCATGAGATCATGACCAAAGCCGAAGTCGGGCTCCCAACTAACTGAGCCCCCAGGTGCCCTTATTTCTTTTCTCAAGATTTCCTTTTCCTCAGCCTCCACTATGATCCACTTGCAGAGCTAGTCTTTTAAAATGTCTAGGTCAAGGGGCGCCTGGGTGGCTCAGTCGGTTAAGCGGCCGACTTAGGCTCAGGTCATGATCTCGCAGTCTGTGAGTTCCAGCCCCGCGTCAGGCTCTGTGCTGACAGCTCAGAGCCTGGAGCCTGTTTCAGATTCTGTGTCTCCCACTCTCTGACCCTCCCCCATTCATTCTCTGTCTCTCTCTGTCTCAAAAATAAATAAACATTAAAAAAAATTTTTTTTTAAATGTCTAGGTCAAATAGCACCTCCTCTGTAAAGCCTTCCGTGATTGCTTCTAAGCAGAATAAGCCACCCCCACCCCCGCCATGTTGGCTTAAGAGTGTGTGTGTGTGTGTGTGTGTGTAATTATTTGTTGGCACATCTCGCTAACCAACTTGAATCTTAACCCCACAACTTCGGGAAAATGTCTTGTTGTTTATCTGCCACCTCATGTGCCTTGCAGTGTGCCACCGTAGGGTAGCTTCTCCGTAAATAACAGATGGAAGGATTAATAAAATAAGGACAACTCTCAAGGAGATAGAGGAAAGTGAGAGCTTTACTCTAGCTAATGAAACTGCCAACAAATCTGAGAGGTAGGTAGGTCTTAGTATGCTCATTTTACAGCTGAGGTGAACAAGACAGGTTCTCTAAGCCTTGGCATCAGAAAACAGATCGGATTCCCGAGCTCGCATTCTTCCCAATATGTTAGAAGAAGAAAAGGCACATTCTTTGGGGAATGCAGTAGGCATTGTCACGTGCAGAAGCAGGTAATGGAGTTCACAGATAAGAAGGGAAGGGAAAGAGTAAAGGGAGAAAGAAATTCAAAAACTGAGAAGGCAGGATACTGGCAGTTCACGACAGAGTGGGAGACAAGACTTCCCGGGCAAGCACCGACTTTGTGCCCAGTAAGAAGGTGCGAAGGAAGGAAGATCGAAGTGACATTTAGACAGATGAGAATGGCACCAGAACTGAACACCAGATAATTGGACAAGTTTCTTTTCAAAACTGTTCTGGGAGCCAGAAAAGGGCAAAGACAGGGGCCTGCAGCAGGCAAAGGAGGAAGAATGATTTAGAGGAAGATGCCACAGCTTGGGAAGGCGGCGGCTTGACCTCGCCGCTTGAGAAGGGAAGGTGCCTGGAAGGTCTGGCAGCCTGGCCACTGAGTGCATCTTTGGTGGCTGTTTGCGGTGGTATATGGCTGCGGGGTGATAGCAGCCCCACGGTGATAGAAGGATAAAAGGGATAGTGGTGGATGGCATTTTAAGAAAGAGAGCAGGAAGGAATGAGTAACCAGAGGTCTCTGCTATTATCAAGCGCCAATTATGAAATTTACACAGAGTGTTTACTCTTAACTGGCAAGAATTCGCAGATGGTGGAAAACACCAGGGGTCAGACCGTGCCTCCATAGCTAACTCTTTGGGAGCTTGTGAGATATCACTTTACATGTCAAGTGCGGCAAAGGGGAAGGATAATAGCAAGCGTTGTAGTGCAAGGAGGTGCTTGGATTTAGACAAACTACAGTTTTCTCCTTAAGGTAATTCAAAGTAGCCAAGTAACATGTTGCTAAAATATAGAAGAGTCTTATAAAACCGACACATGTGTTAATTTTGCAGCTTTTTAAATGAGCGGGAAAGCTGGGAGGTATTCTTCGTTTATACAATTGAACCATACAATTTGGAAGAGAAACCCTCCCTTCAAGGACTTTTCAATCCAGTGTGATACTAACTTTTCTGATTTACATACCACTTGCATGAACTTTCTTGAATCCTCTTTCCATTTGATTCATGCAAGTGATTCCTATCTGTCAAAGTGCCTGTATAAACCATGCACCCCATGGACAAAGAGACACCAAGGGACAAAGAGATCGAGAAGCTGTTTGTTAAACAGATAGTGGTGGGGTCAGTGCACCATCCAGTTGTCCTAATCCCTTCTTCCATAGTCTTTTACCTGCCACTCAACTCGGTTGATAGCTGAGCCTTTACCAGAAATGAGGGCGAATGGGAGAAATTATAAATGCATGAATAAACCCTGAATTTACTATTGAGTCTCCCATTTTCATACAATATCATTTTAAGATGCTAGAACCACATGTTAAGGGTGAGGGAACATCTGTATGATGGAGTTATGCCTGGAATCATAGATAGAATGGCCATAAAGGACATTTACTCCAACCCCTGCATTTTAGAGATAAGGAAATAGTCCTGGAGAAGTGAACATACTAGAATGTCAGAGAGCTTGCCTGACCCTCAGCAGCCATTTGGTCCATTGCTTTCCAATAGGCAAACTTTCTCATGCAATATCATTTTTTTTTCCACATCTGCGTACCTCTTGCATTATTCATTTTGTTTTCTGTTTTTGTTCTTGATTTTTTCCTAAAAAGGCTTGCATTATAAACTTAAAAATATTTTTAAGGGATCATATTCCTTACTATTTACAACCTATCATAAGTAGGAAAAAAAACCATGAGAATATATAGATAATCATTAAAGGTAGTTACTCATCTGTTAACTGCATAAAATCATCTCGATTACCAACATATCATACTTTGGAAAATGCTGACACAGCCCCAGTGTCTCATTTCATAGACGAGAGACTTGAATCCAGGTCAAAGCTCTCACCCACACTACGGCTGCCTCTGCTTACTTACCTAATCTCAGCAGCAAATATTCTAATAACTGAGAATGGTGTTCCCTGTTCTTTGGGGTTAGTTCCCAGACCTGGACGAGACACTGCAACTACGGCCAATCCAGCCAAAGGTGATGTGTGTAAAGGATACACAGCTCTAGCCAGAGAGTTGCTCTCTGCCATGAATTTCAAAAGTGCTCTTTGAACAGTTGGAAAGTTTCTACAGCAAATACCTCCCCACTGGGGAGCAGTACACTCCACCAGAGGATTCAGGATCTCAGCCTTAAAGGACAAAAATCTACTGAATATCAACCTTCAGTGCTCACTGCCCCACTTGCCTCCCAACAATATTGAAAAAGAGGTTCCTGGGAAGACTGACAATGACTCAGCTAGCCTTTGCGTCGGAGATCCTGGTGTTTCCCAGAGAAAACTATTTTTGGAATCTTGATTGTCAAAGGCAAGCTGAGTGGTCAGTTTGTGAAAGTACAGCGGGCAGGTTTTATTTTTATTTATTTTGCAATAAAAATCAGAAAACCAGAATTGGCAGCGGATGGCTCAGAGAGCCCAGAGCAGACCATGACATGTTTCTGGTATAAGCTTATGCCGGGTCTCAGCTATTCTAGAGCGTGAAGAAGGAAAATCGGAACCACACTAGGAGGAACTAGGAGAAGTGGGCAAGAGCCTAGGTCACAAGATCTAAATGGATATTGTAAGCTCAGAATCAACTAGGCCACCATTAGCATCCCATCGGGTCTGACCTGGGAGGATGAGGGGAATAACCATACAGTGTGAAAGAAAGAAACTGTCTGACCAATAGGGAGTGTCTTATTTCCCTTGATAAGAAGGATCACATATTCCATCCCGTTGACCTTGCCTTGGCTGTTATGAATAGTAGCAATAAATCTCAAGGACAAAACCAGTAACCATATTAAATGTGGGGTATTATCCTCCATTTTCTATTATGACTGTCATTCTCAGATCTGTCTGTGCCTTAAAATCACTTGGGCAACCTTTCAAAATACAGATTCCTTAAGCCCCATCTCTGATACTAAATCAGAATTTTCAACAATAAAGATCATAAACACATCTAGAAAAATGGATGGAAATAGATAATTAATGTCCTCAAGTGATTCTTAAGCCAAGCGCTTTTTAAAAAGCCGGAGGTGGTAAACTTCATCATCTTGATACACTGTTTCCATTTTTAATAGTTCTATTAAAACTATCTCAATTGTAAGCTGCCTAAAGTCCTTGGTGGAAATAGACTGAGTACAAATGAAGGGTGAGGGAAGATGCTA
This sequence comes from Acinonyx jubatus, assembly GCF_027475565.1. Lineage (NCBI taxonomy): Eukaryota > Metazoa > Chordata > Mammalia > Carnivora > Felidae > Acinonyx > Acinonyx jubatus. Next base: position 16,951,762 of record NC_069391.1, read on the forward strand.
GGAGAACATAGAACAGATAGAGAGAGTGACCTAGAGACACAAGAAAACATGGTAGGTTTAGTAGCTTAATGTAACTTTGGGATTTTGGAACAGAGAAGAGAGACTTCTGTTACCCTTCTAAGAAATGAAGTCAGAGACAGTTTCTCTGGGGATTTTGTGAGAAGTTCAGAGCCTCTAAAACTTTTTCACATCCTTTTTTTAAAAACTCCTTATTTCCATAAAGTGCCTCCCAGAAAATCCCTTTAACAGTAAGTGCTCATTCTTTCTTTGTGTGGAGGTGAGAAGACCAACAAGAATCTAAAGGGAAAGATAAGATAGAATCCCCTGAAGAAGATGGGCTTTGCAACCGCATCTCACAGGGCCCCCAGGGAAATAGAGGAGCGAGGTTCTTGGGGGCAGTGGTAAGATCCAGGCTGGGTTTTTTTAGGTCAGTCATGTTGCTTGGCTCATGGGAAATGGGGTGTCATTAGTGTGAGACAAGAGCTCAAATTGGCAACTGACTGGTTTTGATTTAATTACATAGTGAGTTAGTTTCTTAAGAGCATACAACACCATCCTTTCTCCTAAATGTGGGTTTAATTTTCAACAAAACACTTCTCGCATAAACAACATGTCGTTTCCAAACCCTTATTGCCATTCCCAGAACTGCTTGCAGCCTTTCAGAAACCCATTATTTTATAATTATAATCAAGACTATTAGGACAGGACAATTTGTGCCAAAAAACACATTTACACTCAGAATTGTCACTTAGCACTGTCACAGGGAGGTATCATCTCTATTTCTGCAGAGATCAAGGCGAGGAGCAGACACTGCCTTTTAGACTTTCCATTTCTAGATGGCATGGGGGTTACTGACCTTGTCTACATTATCCTTCAGTCCTTCTCCCCATGGTAGAGTAGCCAGGGCACCATGGCAGTCGTTACATGGCGGAAGGAATGTAGCCCTGGGAATCAGGCCAGCTTGGGTTCACACCCTATCCACCCCACCTTCCAACTGGACAATTCACATTTGCCCCTCAGTTTCTTAATCCAAGAAGTGGCAAAACTTGGTAGCTTAGCTACCAAGTACTTGCCCAATAGGGTCATTTTAAGAATTAAGTGAATTAATACACTGATTAGAACAGTCTCAGGCACATGCCGAGGGGAAGAAAAAAGCAAATGTCAGTTATTATTAATACTATAAACTGTGTGACCTTGGATAAGTGGCTCATCCTCTCTGAGCATCCATTTTAGCAATGAGGAGAGTAGTACCTAACTCACAGGGGATCAGTAGCAATCAGAAGAGAATGCATGGTGCTCAGTGTATTTGGTTGCTTTTGATCAGCTACTTATTCCACAGGGTTTCCCTTTGAATTAGAAAGCTTGGGGATCTCCTTCAGAGTGTGTGATTTATTCCAACCAGCCGGAAGGTCCTTAGCTTTTGGAACTTCCCCCCATAACCTCTGTTAAATTACCAGTCTGTGATTCCATTCAGGAAGTCAGACTGACTAAGAAATGATACAGCTACTTAAGGCTGTTGTTTTCAGGAAAATCATCATCTTCTGGGCTTGATTTGTCCATTGTTAAACAGCTTTAATCATGCATATCTTTGATTCACTTTTTCCCAGGCTCATATGGCTGTGGTATTAATATCCAAAAGTAGCAATAGTAATAATTCCCTTTGGTTAATATCAGTCAAAATTACGATGGTGAGATAGGAAGTTCTATGCTTTTTTTTTTTTTTTTTTTTTTTGAGAGGACTGTGCTCTGGTACAGAACAGAATTAAATAGACCTTGCTATGAAGTGGACGTGGCCTTACATCCTAACCACAGAACTTGCATTTGTTAGCAGGTGACACATTAGAGAATATTTTTAAGTGTCAGTCTTCTCATCTGTAAATTTGAAATAACTAGTATCTTCTTAATTCATTGATGTGACAAAGCAAATGAGTTAGTACATACAAAGCCTTTACATGAAATGATTGGTTAGTTAAATCATTTTAACTAACAGCCTGGGTGGCTCAGTCAGTCAAGCGTCCGACTTCAGCTCAGGTCATGATCTCGTGGTTTGTGGGTTCGAGCCCTGTGTCTGGCTCTGTGCGGACAGCTCAGAGCCTGGAGCCTGCTTCAGATTCTGTGTCTTCCCCCGTCTCTGTCCCTCCCATGCTCATGCTCTGTCTCTCTCTGTCTCTCAATAATAAATAAATGTTAAAAAATATTTTAAAAATAAAGGTAACATTATTATTGTCAGCATTATCATTATAGCCCCATGAGGTCTGCCAAGAAGGTACTGTTACTCCTATTTTATGTATTGAAATCTGAGCCTCCAAGGTGCTTGAATGGCTTTCCCATGGTCATGTAACAAGTAAATAGAGCGCCTAGACCAGATCTCACTTTCTACCCTCCCAGGTGGTTCGCTGTCTGCTACAGCAGGATTCTGCTGCATTAAAAATAAACAGAATATGGCTTTTGCCCCTTTGTAAATTCTGGCAGCAGCATCTGGTAATTCAATGTGTTTCAGAGCTAGGGCTCTTCCTGTGTTCTCTTTCCAGTCTCCCTCCCTGAGATTCAATTTCTTGAGTAAGACTCCTGCCTTAGAGAACTTCAGGATGCCAGGTTTCTATGTCAACTTCATGTGAGGCTTGGGATATTACCTATTCTTCAGGTGGACCCTTCAAGTGGGTAAATTTAGGGTTGTGCTGTGTCTCCCTTTCACTCTCTCTTTTATCTTCATAATAGCCCTGTAGCACAGGAGAAACTTACTTACCCTTGCCACTCAAGAAAAGGAATGAGAATTAGCATAAGAAACTGGTTCCAAATTATACCGCGAGGGGCACCTGGGTGGCTCGGTTGGTTAAGCAACCAACTTCAGCTCAAGTCATGATCTCATAGTTCATGAGTTCAAGCCCCGTGTCAGGGCTCCATGCTGATGGCTCAGAGCCTGGAGCCTGCTTTGGATTCTGTCTCCCTCTCTCTCTTTGCCCCTCCTCTGCTCAGCTCATGCTCTGTCTCTTTCTCTCTCAAAAATAAACATTTAAAAAATTAAAAGCAAATAAATTAAACTAAAAATTTCAAAAAAAAAATTATACTGTGAAAGTGTGGCAGAACCAGGATCCAAACTCAAGTGCGCCATACACATCTACTGGGCTAACAGCTCCATAAACAGGTCCACATAGAATTTTGTTTTTATCTACACCCCCTATATTTAGTAACAACAGCTAGAATGTTCCACGAGAAGAAAGTAAAAGTCAGACTTTCTAGCCACTTCTGATTTTCAAAGCATCTATATTCTTCTTTAGTTAGCAAAATAGACTCTTAGTGTTTTAGGTGGTAGGCTGAAATTCACACTCTCAGACTCTGAGCTATTGGGGTCCTCTCGTTTATCTAAGCCAAAAGAAGGGAGAATAACACTGCCAGTGGGAAACCCAGTGCAAGGTTCATGCTATGTTGCTCCTCCTCCAGACTGTCCAGCTTAAATCCTGTGTCAAGATACATTGCTAAAGTTGATGAACTCAGACTATATCAGCTTTATATCAAGTTGCTTTCCAATGTCATTTAATGAAGACACTGAAAGGAATGGCCATATATAAAGCCATGTGGCAGAAAGGATCACTGAGTACAGGGTGGTAGGTAATTGCTATAAATACAGAATCAGCTGGGCCCATCTGGAAGGCCATTTGGATGGGCCTATTTGCTTGAAAGCCCTGGGAGCCTCATGGACAAGAATGTGCTCTATTGGAAAAGAGCACTGAAGTGAGAAGGGCTTAGTCCAGCATCATGGGAGGAAATGGTTGATTTCATGGACAGCCTGCTGTCTCTTACACAGTTTAACCTTTGGCCCAACACCCATCCTTTGGTTTCACCATCGTAGCTCAGTTCTGGTGTTGAGTGCTGGCCATAACAAAGAGAAAATAAAAATAAAGAACAGTAGTACTAAAATCTCTATAAGAAATAGAAGGAAGGCATTAGAGAAACCATCTAGCATAGCTGACTTTTAATTTCAGAGAGACTTGTTTTAAATCCAAGCTGTGCATTTACTACTAGCTATGTGACTTTGGGTATGTTACTTACAGTTTCAAAGTCTTTGTTTCCTAATGGGTAATAATGCTGATATTACCAGAATCAATCTCATAGTCACGGTATGGGAATTTAAATTAGATATCATACATAAAGCAGTAGAGTAGGACCTAAAAATAGCCACTACGGGTAAAGTAACTATTATAACTCCTCTTCCTCTCTTCTGCAAAGTAACTTTTGGGATACTTGGAGTTAAGGAACCGAGTGGAGGAAATAGTTGAGACCATCTATGCAGACAACAACAGAGACAGGAAGTAGCCATGGAAAGCTAGAGCCCCAGATACTGCATGGGTGGCAGAGAACAGTGGCCTGGGACCTGGGGGCCTTGACCAGGAGGTGCAAAGGACAACATCCCCTCTGGAGATGGTTCTTCATTCACTCATTAATTCTTCAAATAGGCAGATGTTGTTCTGTCTGCTGTGTGCAGGCCATTGACCTCAGGGCTGGAGCAACAAACGATGAATGCACATGCCCTCTGCCCTCACAGAGCAGTCAGTCATTTTTGTGAGAACTGTGTTTATGTAAGACCCTCCAAGGACCTGCTGGTGATTTCTAGAAAGGTGATAAAGTCCAGAAGGGGTCTAGGGTTCTGACAATCCTGTGTGTGGGTGGAGGCCAAGTCAGAAAGAAACTGCCTGATTCCAGTTACAGTCTTCCTGTGGTTCCACAGTTTGGGAAAACAGCAATTGGTAAAATATTGTTTTTGAGAAGACCACTTAGTGTTTCTTTCTGTTCGCCCTGCATAAAGTCCCAGAGGATCGCTCCTCCATAAAAGTAGTATCCCTTATATGTGCAAGTATTTTGAATACTTACAACAGTTCACAGAGTAATATTCTACCCTCATTTTGTATTTGAGTTGGCTTGACTCTCATAAAAGTGAAGCCCACAGCATACAGGATACATGGTGAATCTGGATTTTGGCTTTCTCCAGAAGCCACACTACCCAAAACACCAGCGGGGGGTGGGGTGGGGGGGGGGTCTTTCCAGCGGTTGAATGGGAAAACAGTATGCTAAACCTTACGCTTAGTGTCTTCCTTTCCCCTTTTCATTCTTTGTCCAGCTTTTCTGGTTCTAATCGGTTAGCCTCATTGCCCATTTGAATCTCCCTCACATCCTTTATGGAAAGAAATGTGTTGTAAGTAAATCATTTGATATATAATATGTATTGCGTATGTATTTGCCTAAAGATTCATGGTTTCAGTGAAAAACCCTTGACTAGCGTCAACCACACAGAAAACTACAGGGGTTTCACTTCTTGTTTTACCAACTCTCAGCATGAAGCAGTGGGGTGTAGTAGAAAACTGAGCTGCCCTGAGGAGGCTGGAGGCCCAAGTCCAGGTCCTGCCGTTCATTTACACCGTGGCCTATTGACAATAAATTTCCTTCCTTTAACTTCAGGTTTAATGTCAGTAAAATGAGGAAACTAATTCTTAGCCTGCTACCTCACCTCAATGATAAGAAATTTATATGTGGTCGTAATTGTGTGACTATATTCCAAGTTGTAAGGTATTACACAAATTTAAGGCATTCCAACTAGTATTACTTTGTCTCTATTCCACTCTTCATGTCTTTTCAATCCAGAGGACTTAAATAGCTGCAAAGAATTTGCCCTAGGCCTGACTTTCTTCTTTCCTCCCCTTACATTCCCATCGTATCATTTCTTTCCTTTCTGGTCTACCTCACCTGCAATTTTCTGAATTCCCATCTGGAAGAGGAGGCTGATGGGAAGAAGGCCAGCATCAGCCTTGTATACAAGAAACACTCTAGTTACATTTTGATTTTCCTCCTTGGAGTCTTGTATGTTTGCTTGAACTAACACACATGTGCAAAACACACACTCACTATAGCGTGGACACGCGCAGAAAACACATGCCTTCAGGCATACTCAGAATCTAATGTAGACATTTGTATATAAGTAATCACATACAAACACAAGAGTAGAGAACCTATCTCAGACAGCTGTAGGGGCACCTGAATGTCTCAGTCGGTTAAGCATCCGACTCTTGATATCAGCTCAGGTCACAATTTCACAGTTCCTGAGATGGAGACCCACATCGGACTCTGCACTGACAGCATGGAACTTGCTTGGGATTCTCTCTCTCATCCTCCCCTGCTTACTCTCTGTCTCAAAATAAATAAATAAACATTAAAAAATAATAAAAAGAATAAAGCAACAGCTGTAGACATTCACATCAATCACATATTCCCCTTGCAATATAATCACACTGTTCCATATGGACATAATCACACAGACACACACACAAACTCTTGCATCCACACACAGACAGTAATACTTAGAGACATGCACAAATACATAGATCCACTATCCACTTTCACTACCACGTAAGACTCAGAAGCACACCCAGCTGTGTGCAACACCTCCCACTATATTGCAATGAAAATGTACTCTGAAACACTCCGTCACAAGCACACTCTTGGGTGTGGCCATGTTTTCAGTTTTGACAAGCATATTTTCCAAGTGTCTTCACTGATCTTCCTTTGAATGTACCATTCTGGGGAAGATAAGTGTGTGCTCTTCGAAGAATTCTCCTCAACATGACCCACTTTACCCTCAGTGACATTATTTTCTCAGTCATAACATCCACTCCTTCCTAAATGTGGTCACAGAGTGATACCCAACAGGAAGCCACAATGTATGCTCCCCACCTTAAACTATTTCACAATCCCTGAAGGCATCAATGTCCTGTCAGGCAATATTCATCTGCTGTGGAAGAGACTGCTGCAGCTTTCGTCATGTGGTCACCTCAACTGTATCAGCCATATGTTTCTAGGACCATCAAAAAATGACCTCCTGAGGCCATCCCATTTCTTGGCCTGCCCTTAGCTTGAATTGCTCTTTATAAGACCAGGAATTTGGACTTGTCCCTCTCTCTTACAAAAAGTGCCACTTTAAACAAAATCATTGTAATGCTTCCTTCATGACAGTCATAACGTAGTAGTTAATAACTTTAGAGTGACATCAAGCGACAAAGTGATGGAGTGAATTTCACATATTTTCTTGAATGATAGTGCTTAAATATGGAAATTTCTAGCATGTCTCTAAAAGCCTTATTTATGGTAAGAGTTTATAGAGAAGACATGAAAAATGAGAACTAGATTTATAAAAACAAAAATATATCAGGCACAGTTAGTTAATATTTAGAACATACAAAAGAAAGACCAGGATGTTTGTGGATATGTATTACTCAGATTTCCTTCGGAATTAGTTACAGACTTTAGCCTATGTAAGGAAACAGGTTGAAATTGGAGGGGAGGTGGTCTCAATCAGGAGCCTTCTGAGTTATCAAGTGGAATTTAAATTGCATTCAATAGAAAAGGGAAAAGTGAGTAAAGACCTCATTCAGTTAAATTTAAGTTGGCTAAAATGTAAAACATGAGGTAGTTTCCATTCAGAAGACTCAGGTGAAGAACTATACCTTCTTCTGATTTCACTAGGGCCCAGGGTCTTAGGTCTAATTCAGTTTGATGGGGTAAGTGTTGAGTTGACTTTCCCTGCCATGGACTCCTTAGCTGATTCGGTTGAAACATCCACCTGGAGATTCTGTAATTTATCACAGTACTTACTCCCCCTGCACTGTAAACCCCATGAGGTCAGCAGTCCTGCGTTCCTCGGGCACCACTGAATCATCTGCCCTTGGCACAGCGCCAGGTATGTCACAACATTTAATTCTTATTTAGTGAACGAAGGTACTGGGTCAAGCTGGGCAAGAAGCACTGCAGGAGTGTTTCCTCCTCAGGCAGAGGTTACTCTTCCACGCTAGCTGCCTTCTGCATCTGCCATTCCTTCTGGACTGCGTGGTTTACCATCCAGCAAGGCTTTTCTGAGTCGTCTCCAGAAGATGTGCCTCCCCAGGACACTGTCCTCCCACTCCAGGTAGGTGTTCCTGTTGAGAAGGCGATACAGCTCCACCTGCTGCCGCAGCAGGGACTTCTCCAACTTCTGCAGGACGATGAAGATGATGCCGGCACGGCTGCTCAGAAACTGCCAAGTCTGGGCAATCTCATACTCAAAGATGCACCATCGACTCTGGATAAAGTGCTGGGACACCACGACGATAACCTTCCGGCTTTTATGGAAACCTTCCTGGATGATGTTGGCGGCGATGGCCACACCAGGAATAAAGTCTCTGTAGTGAAGGCAGAGCTGAAAAGGGGGCACCCCCTCCTCCAAGTTCTTTACCAATTCATTCCTCACCCAATCTTCATCCTGGCTTGAGTAGATAACGAAGGCGTCATAGGTGCTTTCACCTCTGCTATACTTTTTACAGCCAGCAAGAAGCATCAGGTGGAAATAGAACTTATACACCAGAACCACCACCAGAGAAACCAAGAGTACAGTGAAAACCGACACAGTAATGATGGTCTTTCTCACCTGACAGGTAGCATTCCTAAAATTCAGCATGGGCATGCCCTGCATGTCCAAAGGTTTTGCACACACCATCTGTTCAACTTCCACCAAGAGCTGCCTCTGGTCCTTGACCCACTGCAGGAAACTCTGGTGTTCACAAACACAAGCAAAATCATTCCGAGTAAGATTTAAGGAAGATAGATTACTTGGAAAATGCCGTAGTTCTTGCTCCTTAGAGGCCACTATACGATTAAAACTGCAGTCCAGAGTCTGGAGGGAGTGAAGAGGTTCATAAGGAAGTGTATCCAATGATAAGAGGTGGTTGTGACTCATATTTAGCAACTGAAGTTTAGGGAGTGAGTTAAATGCCACTTGGGACACCTGTTCCAGCTGACAATCAGAGAGGTCTAGAATGGTCAAGTTAGTCAGCTCCATGAAAATATTTGGAAGGAAGTTGTCCTGGAAAGAATTGCCAGCCATTTTTAAGATTTGGAGGCTGATCAAGCCATTGAAGATGCCATGGAAGGCAACTTGGGTGTGAGTGTAAGAAATATCAAGGTAACGGAGGTTTTTGAGGGGTAGGAATACTGAAAAATCACTGACCTGTTTCAAACTGGAATGCTGGAAGTCTAGATATTCTAACTGTTCTAAGCCCAAGAAGTTTGAACTTATGGTAATAATATTGTTGAAGCTTAGATCTAAATGCTTCAGTCTGGTTGTCCCCAAATCTCTCTCAGAACAGCAACTCTTGAAACTGAAGTCATTTCTACTGAGATCTAGAAACTCAAGGCTTTCCAACTTAACCTGAGTAAAAGTGTTCCCAACTTCGTTGGCAGAGAAAACAAGCTCCTTGAGAGAGTCCAGCTTCCATGTGGGAAATTGTTCAAATTTACATTTAACCAATTCTAACCGTTGCCATCCGAGACTTTTAGGGAGCTGTTTAAACCCGTTGAAATACAGATGCACCAGAGAAATGGTAGAAACGTTTGCCAAACAATTAAATGAGTCAATAGCATCCTCTGAGAACTTGTCAAAGTATGCTATCCGGAATTTTTCTATGATCAAATTGCACAGTCCCTCCAGGATAGATTTGTCAAATCTTTCCAAGTTCCTTTCATTTTTAAATTCTCCCAGAACCAACTGATGGATCTGTAAACCTGCCAGACCTTGAATAGAAGCTTTCATTACATCTGTACTATTAAAATTACTTCTCAAAGTCAGTTCACGGAGCTTAATTTCTTTAAAGGCACCTGGTTGGATAAAGTCTAAAGGGTTTAGGGACAAGTCTAAAGAAAGGTTGAGTAGAGGCTTTTGATGTAGAACCTGTAAGTCTGTATGATAAATATTTTGGATCTTGTTATTGGAAAGATCCAAATACTCAAGGTTGGGCATGTTAGATAAATATTCAGGTAATTTGAAGGAATGGATAAGATTGTGAGCCACATTAAGCTCCTTCAACGTTTTGAGATGTCCAATGGGGAAGTCCTCTAGAGATGCTATATTTGTCTCCACAACCACCAGCGTCTGTAAACTTGATAGTCCAGAAAAAGCTCCTGGGAATAACCTCTGGATAGGATTTCCTGTCAATATCAAGATGGAGAGGTGGTTTAGGCCCTGATATGCATCATCTTCAATTATTTGAATTTCACACCTACAGGGAAAAGAGATACAGATTATATAATATTTCTGCTGAATCAAAACTCAAAATGGAGTAACCACCCCAGTCACCTAGCTCTTCACACAGATGTGACATGCCATATGATCTATGCCATCGACAAAGACATGAAGCAGGACAGATCATGACACGAGCAAATAAGAAACCCCACAGATGCAGTATTATTACGCTGGACACAATGACAAACTCTTTTTAGCACACTAGGCACACGTGCTAAGCAGAGGCAACACATCCATCAGAAAGAAGTCAGTTAAAGATCAATAATTGGGATACGTGAAGACTGTATGGCTGATAGAGTATGTAACCACCTTGGATTAACTTTAGCTATTTCCTGCCATACATAATTGTGATTGTCCATCAGATTGGCACAGATGATATGGATAGCTGTTAGTTGTTAGGCATGCTAAATAACCGGTCAATGTCAATTTTAAAGACATAAAAAATTACACATTTGTGTTACCCTCAATGTCTATGCAGAGTTCTCCATGTATGATAGCTAGATATTTGAAAGTTGTGGTTATCATAGGTAAATGTTAGTAGTAACAGGTGATGGGAGTGAGTTGTATGGAAGAAAAGGAAAGTATACTATGAAACCTTATATGGAAGGAATGTACCTAGACAGAGGGGACCAGAGCAGGCTTCCATGAGAGCACTTAAGTTGTAACCTGAAAGATGAGTAAGGATTACCAAGAAAAGGAAGTGAGTCTGAGGTAGGCAACAGCCATGATACATGGAGGAACCATAAGAAACTGCTTCTGTGTCTGGAGTACAGAGAGGGAAGTGGAGGAGTGTGAGACGAACTTGTGGAGAAAGGAGGGTACAAAGCAAAGGCTTCAAGACTGGATAAAGGATTTTGAATTTTATCTCCAGAGGAATGGAAGCCATGCTGTATACAGTGTTCATAGAGGTGTCCTACAGACAAGGTCTTATCCAGCCAATGAATGGCAAGTCAATGGTAAACACCTGCCAGTCCTACAAGTGCATGACAGTTACAATTTGCAAGTGAGTTATTTCCTAGTCCAACCTGAATCACGTTAACAATTTCTCCACTTGTCCTATCCCCTCCACGTGGGTCATGGGTAATCAAAGCATTTGGCCCAAGCTTTTGTTATCGATTGGTAATTCAATAGAAGGTGGAAGATGCTATAGAAAGAATACTGGAAAAGTGGGCAAGATATCTTGGCTCTGGTGTCTTTGATGTCCTCTCTCTCATATCACATGATTTTGGAAACTTCCTCTCCAGACCTCAGTTATCACCTTTCTAAATGAGGCAGCTAAACTTGATTATTTCTCAAGTTACTTTCAGTTATAGGATGTTGTAACCTATAAACTTATGTATATTGCTGTGTGCATCAGATGACTGGAGAGGTCTTGCTGTTGCTCTGTCTCGTCAAAGGGGGCTCATCACTTTAGAGAAACAGAGCATTAAGATGAAGAGAACATTTAACTTGGAAGCAGGAGATGTGACTATGAATCTCTGCTGCAGCAAGCTCTACAAAACATAGAGAGTGAATGTAGATACATTACTTAAACTCTCTGTACTTCAGTTTCCTTGTCCAAAAAAGCAAATACATGTGTCAATAGGTTTCCATAAGAATAACAGGGTGCCTGGTCTATTATAAAGCATCCTAGAGGACTAGTTGAATCACTATATGTGAACATTGTGAAGGGATATGAGAAGGGAAAGGATATCTACAATACTATGTTTGTCCTTGCCCTAAACCGTAATCAAGAGAGAGAGAGCTGGCCTCTCTTGAGGCACATAGTTAAGGCCTCTGAGAAAAGTTCCTTATGTATTCCTTATAAAACACATGGTCTGATGAGAAACTACTTCTTGCTTTAAAAAAGGGGAGGGGAGATCTGTTTATCTTAATTATAGTTCTTGAAAAAGTCTTATTCAGAAAAATGAAATTCAGAAACTAATGAAGTGCTATAACAATAGTAATATTTTTATTCTTACAAAGTCTGCCTTATAAGGTTCTTAATATATATGCATGTTAACATCCATGATCACATTTAGCCCTGTGTGGTAAGTTTCATCATTTCTGTTTCACAGATAAGAATACTGAGGGGCGCCTGGGTGGCGCAGTCGGTTAAGTGTCCGACTTCAGCCAGGTCACGATCTCGTGGTCTGGGAGTTCGAGCCCCGCGTCGGGCTCTGGGCTGATGGCTCAGAGCCTGGAGCCTGTTTCCGATTCTGTGTCTCCCTCTCTCTCTGCCCCTCCCCCGTTCATGCTCTGTCTCTCTCTGTCCCAAAAATAAATAAACATTGAAAAAAAAATTAAAAAAAAAAAAAAAAAGAATACTGAGACTCAGGGAGATCAAGTGACATGCCTCAGTCCATGTGGCTGTAAATGTTGGAGGAAGATCTGGCTCAGGTCTTCTGAGCCCCACAGAGCTCTCTCCTCAACCCCCACTGCCTTTCAAAACGCTCCATTCCCTCTTTGTTATACACTTTCACTGTCCAAGTTAGAGTATAAAACATCAGGTGTCCCCTCTTCTTTCTATATAAAGATCTGCTCTAAAGAAGGTTTTCATGCTATGGTCTTAGAATTTATTAAAAGTTTCTATAATAAATAGCCATATATATAAATGCTTCTGCATTTCCCCCAAACTCTTATATAGAATATGATCCATTATCTAGTACATTTTAAAGTAAGGCCCTAATGATGAAAATAATTTTAGAATCCAATTCTCTCCCCAAAATAATGATAATAATTTCACCTGCCCTAATAAATGTTACATTTCCCTGAATCAGAAAAGAAAAATCTTAGCCACTGTTCTTTCTTACAGCAGATATTTTTCTTTGATCTTGCCATCTTTCTTCTTGGGTTACTTATATCTTCCTATTTCCCTATCTCTATCACACTTTCAATATTCTGGATATTTTTTTGAATCCTACTCAGTTCATGAAATCTGTCTTGATTACCCACTGCAGAGAAGGCCTCTCTTTTGAACGACATAACATTTTGCCTCTAGTTTGCACATAGTTTATCCCTTACTGGTGTGTATTCCCATGCTTATCTCAGGTTCAAAAATCCCAAATCAGAATCAAGTAACATTTATTGAATGCCTACTATGGGCCTAACATCATGTTCAGGATTTTAATATGTTACTTCATTCAAGTGTGTATGCCCTCTTTAATAGCTGGAGTTGTATATATCAATAAACTTTTATTTCCTAGTAGACTCTATACTATATAGCAAATAGTACTCAATAAATATCTGCTGGTGAAAGAGTTTGAGTCAATTTTCTCCCCTGTCCTAAAATCAAAAGATAGAACTGTTCTTAGAAATTGTCTTGTCCAGGTACTCATTTCACAGATGAGGCAACTGAGACCTGGAGAAAGGAAGGGGCTTGTCCAAAGTTATACAGCAAATAAGATACCTGTTGAATGACTAAGTGAATAAAGAGGAGACTCCTGGCATAAGAACAAAATGATAGAACAATGAGCATTTCACCTGTGCCATGTGTAAAATCTCAGTCATTACCTGGATAAATCCAGCACCTGCAGTTCTGGGAACTTGGAGAAACTATGGCTGCCTAAATTTCTCAGGGGGTTAAAGCTCATGTCCAGGTCCTTGGTTGATGAGGGGATGTTGTCGGGGATTTTGTGAAGATTCAGGTCCATGCATTGGTAAGTAATGTTAGGAACCACCTGCAATGATCACATATTAGATACAGTGTCTTAATACATGCACCTCAATGGACTGCCCTCTCTACACCCTTCTCCTAAGCCAGACCCATGGAGACCTCCTGGACTGGGGCCATCCAACCATCTTTCATCCATCCATCCATCCATCCATCCATCCACTCATTCATTCATTCATTTATCCACTCACTTTATAAAATCTCTTACTCTAGATTTGGAAGGGGAGAGAACTTCCTATGTCCTCTTTTCTATCCTCTGCTATCACAATGGCAGCATTTAGGGAGAAGCAGGGGAATCAACTGCTGAAAGGCTAAGGCTCTGGAGTCCAGAAGCCCTGAGTTTCACCCCAGTGTTCCATGGGATTTGGGGCAAAACCTTTTTTACACCAAGTACCCCACAATTGTATACAGCCTCGAGGAGACTATCAGTTCAGGTGCCTGGACTTCATAGTCATAACTCAATTTTTGCCAGTTGCATTCTCTCTTTTGGCTGATTGACCTTTGAGTAGGTAACACAGAAATGGGGAAAAATCCTTCAGATGCTTGGACTTCAGTGGTGTAACCTAGCAAATAAGGCCAAGTACTTTATGCTCCCTTGGTTCCTATGCTTGTTTCCATCATATTCCCCAAATTCTTTGTAGGCCTTGTTCTCTAACTTCCCATTTAATTTCTGAATTCTCTGATTTATTCAACAAAATTTCTTGCTTAAGCCAGCTAATTTTGGTTTTCTGTTTAAAACCAAACCAAAATAGAATCTGTTAAAAGGATTAAATGAAATAAGGTATTTGAAGAGATTATCCCAAAGCCTATTACAGTGTAAATGATCAATACATGTTAACATTTATTGTTATTAGTTATTATTAATCCCCTACCATATGTGGGCCTATTTCTTATATGTTATATACTTTAATCTTCAAATAAACCTTTTAAAGAAGAAGAAGTCAGAGTGATGGAATAATCTGCATAAGGTCTTACAGGTCACGTGTGCAGCTCTTCACTTCATCGATGGACATGTCTCTGGAAATGCTATCCCCTGTAGGAGCCTCCCAGACCATACTGTCTCATAGAGGCATCCTTCCCTTACGCTCTGTCATCTGCCTTCGCAGGGTATATCACCATCTAACATTACACTGTCTATGTGATTGTACCATGTGTCTTTTCATTACCCTTACTACATTGTAAGCTTTGATATTCTTGCCCTCTGTTATGTCTCCAGCACTAACAGTTGTGCCTGGCAAATGGTGAATGCTCACTAAGTATTTATTGACTAAATGAGAGAATACCTGATTGAATGAAGATTTGCTTAAATCCAAATTGTAGCCATTTTATCTAAGTGCTATGGACAGTACAAAGACCAGTGTGAAATGGCTCCAGACTTCAAGGAGCTTACAGTCTAGAGGAAGAGCTAAGATAGGAACACAACTCATACTAGTGTAATGGACCGTAAATCAGGCCTGGAAATTTTTTTTCCCCAAAATAGTTCCTTTGGCACATAAGTGGTAGAGGTCAATTCTGGATCCAGGGATTATAGAAGGCCTCTGAGAATGAGAAGGTTTCAAGGTGAGTCTTCAAGGATGAGCAAGATTTGGATATGTGGAAAGAGAAAGAAGGAGAGAATAATGTAAGCAAGAAAAGGATGGAAACTATTTCAGAGTGGCTGGTCCATAGTGGGAGAAATGGATCCTCATCCAGTGCAGAAGATAGAGCCCTGTGGCAGTATTTTCAATCATCTAAAATATGTAAGTTGAGCAATTTCTATGTGCTAGGTACTGGGTATAGTCTAAGCTTTGACAGTAGGCATTTCTTGTAATTCAGGTGTCTGGTTTAAGCTTTTAATTGGGGGAGGCATCAGCTTCGAAGAGGGCTAAGATAAACACAACACCAGCCACATGACTAGATAGAGCCAGGACTTCTTCCCCCACTGAGCCTTCTTTTTTTCCCCCCTCTACCTCCTCCCTTTAACTCCCTGCTGTTATGTTTTAAATTCACCACTAAGAAGGGAGCCAGGGAAACCCTAAGGCCCCATTCTCAACCCCAGTAAAAACAGAACCCCATATGCTTGAGCAGTTTTTCTCTCTACCCTCAATATTGAGGCCACATGTGTGGCCCTACATGTGCTATATAATTTCCAGGTCTTATAAGTTATAAATTTTTAGTTTTTCAAAGTTTCCAGATGGTTATTGCTGAAAGGTACCTTACAATCCGAAAGAACCACAAGGGCTGGTCCAACCCAACATTGGTTATTGATAGACTGAGACCAGCACAAAATGCTGTGATATAGTGATAAATAAAATCAGCAATGTTATCCTTCACTTATAGATTCCATTTTAAAAGAACAGAAAAATAGTGAACAAATACACAAAAAGTATTTAATGATGTGCTATAAAAAGTAAATCGTCATAGAGATTAGAGGCAAACATGGAGCATAGGGAGTTCTACATGAGGTGATCAAGGAACACTTCCAAGAGGAGGTGACATTTTAGCAGAAATATGAAGTGAGGGATTAAGTCATGATGATAACTAAAACTGCACTTTCCATCATGGTAGCCCCTAGCTACACATGGCTATTGAGGATGAGAAACAGTCTAAATTGAGAGGTATATTAAATGTAAAATACATACTAAATCTCAAACACTCTGTGCCACAGAAAGGCTGTGAAATGTTTTATTAATAGTTTAGTATATATTACATTTTTAAATAATATTTTGAATATATTGGGTTAAATAAAAATATTAAAATCAGATTTATCAGTTTTTATTTTTTCAAAGTGGCTATCAGAAATTTTAAAGCTACATTTTAAACTTAGCTACAATTTAGTTAAGTACAACTTTGGCTAAATTTAGTTGGTTACATTTATTGTTTAAATAAGATGATGTGACCCACATGATATTGCCTTTGGGCAGCACTGATTTAGGAGCAAAGCATTCTAGCTAGAGGAAGGCAGTGCAAAGGCCGTGGGGTAGCAAACTGTCCTAATAGCACTCAAAAGTTATCACAAGTTGTTAAGAGGGCAATTTGTTGGAACTGAGACTTAGGCAAAACAACAAATAAACAAACAAAAATGTGCAGAGTTAATTAGAGTGGGGGACTCCAGAGGCATGCGACCAGTCACTATCCAAGACTCAAGGCCAGGAAAACTGAGGACCTGCCCTAGGGAGGCACTTAGGGGATAGGCAGGGTTGGACAGGTTTTGGAGACTGAGAATATGGGGTGTGGGAAAAGGGAAGGTGTGATTTTATCTAGTGGTGACTTTGATTAGAGGACCATCCCCATTAACCTAACAGCAGGAGGGACACAGAGGAGACAAGGAGTAGGGCTCTGGACAGGAAATTGGAGGAAGGGAAGACTTTGAGATGACAAATTTGTCTTTGTTACATATGGTATGTATTTCCCCCATGGTATTTCCGCCATGCCCTCAATCTCTGCACACCACTGGTTATGCTTTTCTTGAGTTTCTGACCCTGTCACACCTTAAATCCTAGGACATTCTCTTGGTTATTGGGTCCTACCATAGGCTCCCAAAGCACTTGTGAAACTCCATGCACAGGGTGGGGAGGGACAAAAGAGATCCATCATGAATGAGATTATGCAAAAGTCGGTTGGTATTTCACAAAGAAAGAAGCCATTGCATTAGCTGTCATTTTATATGGTTCTTTCTTCCCCACCCCTTGTATCTTTGTTTCTCATTTTCCATTTTGCCTTCATTTCTCTTTCTCCCCTTTTCTTTTCTAAACTCCTTTCTCTTCATCCTTTGGAACCAGGGCTAGATCCACAAGTCTGAAATCCACTTAGAAAGTTCTCCCTATTAAGAGAAAACACCCCCCCCCCCACACACACACACACCCCCACACACACACTCCTTCCTGAGATTGAAAGGGGTGAAGTGAGTGCTTGAAGCTGAGAGTACAGACCACTAGCAGAAGGAAATGACAGGAAGCAGACTTCTTACAGCTCTCTGTTTAAGTGGGTATTATTATAATGCTTTCATAGATGTGAAAACTAGCTTCAGAGAGGTTTAATAACTTCTTCAAGATCACACAGCCCAGAAGTCAAAGAACAGTGATTTTAAGCAGATCTGACCTAAAGCCCCTATTAGCACTTAAAGTCCTGAATGGGACATGATCCATGGGCTACCTGTTGGTGCCATGGAACAATGAATTGTTTGGTCCCTGTGCCTTCTCAAGTCCTTAAGGTAATTTGACTCTTTTTTGCAAATGAAATTCGGCAACTAGCAGGGGATCCACAGTGGGAAGTTCTGGGCAGAGAGCAGTTTTTCAGAAGCAAGACAAATCTCATAGGAGATGAGCTGACACTAACCACGTACCTCCACACAAGGGTCCCAGCTCTCAGGTCTCAGGCAGGAGAGGAAGGCCATGGCTGGGATCAGAGTCCCAGCCAGGCGGGTAGGAGGCATCATTCTGGCATTTTCTGTGTCCACAAATGGCTCGGTGAAACATGACACGCTGTATCCGCCTGCTGGTGTGGCCTCCGGGGTACTGCCGCTTTCTCTCCCCTGCTCAGTGCCCTAGGACAATGACTGTATTCAAAGCAACGCTGCGTTCCGAGGCAAGAGGAAGTGAGAAAGGCAACCTTAGCGTTCTGGGCTTTTGTTTCTCTAATATTTATGTCCCCAGTCACAGGAGGGGAAGTTAGAAGAAGAAGAAAATGTCTGCAGATCAGTGGTCCAAGTAACAGCAAGAGGAAGCTGACTTTGATCCCGGGAAGTCATCTGACCTCCTGGTTAGTGAACTTAGGAAAGCAATCAAACTGGTCAAACAGCCTGCGCAACAATCCAGGACGTGGCTTTCCAGTTTCGTTTTAGTACAGGAAACTCACTGTATGTATTCATTTCCTAAAGCTACCGTGACAAATTACCACACACTGGGGTGGGGGTGGGGGGCTTCAAGGGCAGATGTTTATTTCCTCATGAAGTTCTGGAGCCTGGAAGTCTGAGATGGAGGTGTGGGCAGGGATGACGGCTCTTCAGGCTCTCTCCTCGGCATACAGGTGGCTGCCTTCACTTGCTCTTCCCTGTGTGTGTGTGTGTGTGTGTGTGTGTGTGTGTGTGTGTCCCAATTTCCCCTTCTTAAAAGGACATCAGTCATTTTGGATTAGGGTCCATCTATATGACTTCATTTTACCTTAATTACCTTTTTAAAGCTTCAGTCTCAAAACACAGTCACGTTCTGAGGGACTGGAGAACTTCAGCATGGATTTTGAGGGGAATACAATTCAGCCCGTAGCAACATCAGCTCTTGTGAAATCTTGTGAAGAAATTCACTTTTGTGAAACTGACTGAAAACACAGCTCCAGTGAACCACAGTTTGAAAGCCCAGCAATATTGGGAAGAGATTGGAATGAAGAATCAGATATACTGAAATCCAAACTGAGGCTGGGTGACTTAAGGATGGCCCCATGGCATTTGTCAGACACTTCATACTACTGATCCTTAATTTCTGGTCTGCAAAATGGGACAATGCCTTTAATCAGAGTCAAAGCTCGAATCTATGAAATTCACAAAAATCAAGCCATGGGACAGTAGTCCAATGATGCAAGCCACTAAGCCTTAGTTTTCTAGCCTTTGAAATGGAGATAAATCACATTTGTCTTACATGATCAACTTTAGTTAATCTACATAAAATGTTTAGTACATGCTTCATCAGTATATTCCATAAATTGGTAGCTATTATAATCATTAAAAATATATGTAAAATGGGGATAAAATAATACCTCAAAGTATTGCTATGGGATTAAATGAGTTGGCATTTGTTAAACTCTTAGAGCTGTATCTGGGATGTAGCAAGTGCGAGGCAAGTTTCTGTTAAACAAGAACATCGGTAAAAATGGGGGTATTGCTAGCATTGTGTCCTCTACCAAGATGTCCTGCTGGCACCTCAAGTTCAACATCTCTAAAATCAAGCTCCGAGGGAGCATGTCATAGACGACTGAGCACAAACTCTTGCAGTCTTCTTCAACACAAGTATACAATTAAGCTAAAAATAGTCCCACTGTCAAACTTTTGCTTTGAGTATTGAGACTATGTAAAGATCATAGAGCAGTGCCTGGCACAGAGTAGGTGCTCAATAAAGAAGAATAGTTCTCTGAAATGTAAATAGCATTTCACTTCCACATAGTCATCCCAGAAGGAAATCGCTTTGACTTCCTCTTTTTTCTCATCAAATGCACATTAACTACATTTTCTTGTTTTCTGCATTTTTGTTGCTCTGCCTCCCGGCGTTGCTGGCTAGGATAGACTGTCCCTCCCAGGGCTAGACAGTCCTTTGACAGCAAGTGATTTGCTCTGGAGTTCACTTTTCATATACAAATGCACCGATCGTAAGCTCATACTTTGAATGCCTTTTCTGCCTGGCTTTTATACTCTAGGAGGCAATTTTCTGCCTTAGATACCAGGTACCAGATACCTAGAGAAAGCACCTATACCCCATAGCTTCCTGAAATTATTCAAACTAGCCAAGTCTAAGCCTGCTGACCTTATGTTTTCTTGCCTTTCGTACTTCAGAAACTACAACCAAACCTCCTGCCTGTGTCTTCTGTTTGCTCTTTATGCCTCCTGACAGATGCTGGTGCTTCCACATGTGGCCCTGCATGGTGCAGTGTGTGGCCTTCCTCTTGGGAACTGTGAATAACAAACTAGATTTTCAATGGCAATCATCTCTTGATCTGTTGGTCTCACCACACCTGAATGATAAAACCTACACTTTAAAATAAAACATTCTACCATTTCCTAGAGATTTGATCTATAAAATCATTCTAAAATGTCAGTCTTCATTTCTATTAGCATTGCCATTGAATATATCCCTTGGCCTGGATTAGCAGAATACACTATTAACGGGTCTCTCAGGGACCAGGCTCATTTTTGCCAATGTCTTAACTCTTCTAATCCAGCCCTTATCCTGAAAGCAAAGCGATGTTTCTAAAATGCAAATAAAATCACCTCATGTTAATAATATTCTAATGTTGTGTATTGCCTAGACCTCATGCCTTATGCCTCTAACACCCACTAGACCCAGACACATCCAGACACACCCACACCCACACACACACACACACACACACACACACACACACACACACATTCTACCTTCTAAGAAACAAATGTGTGTTATTTCACGCCAGACAAAACAAGGTCTTGTTACTAAAACAAGACCCCATTACTAGAACACAGCACTCAAGGGGATAGAGTAATGTATGTGTAATGGTGCAAATCCCCTTTCTTCCCATCACTAAGGAGAAAACCCCATGATGGCCAAGATGAGGACTAAGAGAAAGGGTTGAAGACAATCCCCCAGACTATGTTTCAAGGATGTGAATACACACATTTTATAGAAGTCTTCTTGAAAATTATTCTTAGCCAAGAACGGGGAGTTAATGATAGTGCCTTGTAAAGATGCTTTTTTCTTTCCATGGGATTAACACACCATGATCTATTGACCTCAGTCAAAGAGCTCTCAGTTCTGTGTGCCCCTGCCAGGAGACAGGCCGTGTATCAAATACAAAAGAGAAACTCCTGGGCCCATAGTTTCCACTGCAATACAGTAATAATCACACCCTGGGTACAGTCGAGGAGACCCCGCCAGGGGCGTGGGAAGCAACTTTCTCTTCTAATCCCTGTGGAGCAAGGTCAGCTCAGGACCCATAAGCATTCAGTCAGTTGAGGAATTTCCATCTTCATCAGAGTTTTGGAAGAAGTGTTTGGTATTATTTGGCAGGCACTACATACTTGCTAAGAAATAAAGAAAGAACAAAATTGACCTGTGCTAGGATAGGCTGATTTCTGTATCTACCTCCACATTTCAATGACTTAAAACAAGAGACGTTTCTTTCTTGCCCATGCAATGTTCAGCAAGAATATTCCTGATTGGAGGTACTCCAAGAATGGTTCGTGGGTCCAGGATCCTTTTATTTCATTATGGTAGAATATACAATATGCAGCCTCTAAGCCTGCTGTGGAAGGTGAAGAGAGCATGGGAGGACACACAGATACTTAGAAATCCTTGCTCAGAAGTGACCTACATTATCTCTACTCACACATTATTGGCCAGAACCAGTCCCAAGACCACACCCAGTGAGGACTCTATCTCGTAAGCTTCAAGCTTCCTACCCACCACCCAAAACTCACACCCACTCACACACACACACACACACACACACACACACACACACACACACTGGGATATACGGCTCCACAACACCAATTCCATGTTATGGAAAGGAACACAAATCATCTTTGATCAGAGAGTTATCTTAGCCACAACCTTAGCATCCTATAATATCCATTTATGGTAATTAAAATAAAATAAGGGTAAACCATCACAACATAGCCTGGATCGGAGAAGAAAGGCCCAGTTAGTTTGGCATATCTAAGAACTAAACCTGATTCTATCCAACAGTTCCACATCTCACAGTTTCTCACATGTTAACACCTCTCAAATCAGGATGCATCTCATAACTGACAATATATTACAATTATACTTTTTCCTTTTCCTTGCTTAGTGGCAAATACAGTAACGGCACGTCTTAAGCTCAGTGGTATCTTACATTCAATGAGAAATAGTTTGTCACTGTTGACTCCTTACAACATATCCTAGGCTAATGTGTATTCTGCATCTACAAAGGGACATAGAATACTCAACGCTTCCTATTTTGACCCACAGACTCTCTTTTATCTTTGGATACCCACTACCAGTCCTCTATCCTTTAATGTGCCCTGAACCACCGTTCCTATGATCTAAAGCACACACAAAAATGTTGCTTTTAAGCAGAAGCATAAAGTGTATTCTGGCTCCAAGTGACCCAATTCCTGTCTCCGGGGCAGTGTCCTTACATTAAGTACTGTCCTGTATGTTTCAATATTTTCTCCCAAATGCTTCAAGTCCCAGGGGAGAGTGAGGGTACCCCCCCCACCCCAGGAGCTCTCAAGCCTAAGTAGCACCTATGCCTTCCCAGCCTGAAGTGTTTACGACATTTCCTGTGTCATTTAAAAAATTACTTTGAAGGCATTCAGTGGCTCAGTGCGTTCAGCATCTGACTCTTGCTGTCGGCTCAGGACATGATCTCACGGTTGAGATAGAGCCCCACCTTGGGCTCTGTGCTAACAACGTGCAGCCTTCTTGGGATCCTCTCTCTCTCCCTCTCTTTCTGCCCCACCCCACTCATGCACTCGCTCATGCTCTCTCTCTCTCTCTCTCTCAAAATAAATAAACTTTAAAAAATGAAAAATCACTTTGAATTTCCCATCTCTATACTGTCTGTCTCTACAAGTAGAATATAAACTCCATGAAGGTAGAGGCTTTGACTGATGTTCACATATGTTGAATGCATGAGTAGGTACTCAGTAAGTAGCTGATGAATGAATCAATGAACAATGTATGTGAATTTGTTTTTACTATGTCGCTGATATTTTCAAGTACTTGTTATCTTTCCATACTGAGTACTGCGACTGTAATAAGATGTTCAGTGATTATTCTGGACCTTTCTTATACTTTCCTACCTCCTATTATTCCCCAGGGGATACCAATGTGCCCCCAGGATAACCAACACAGAGGCACATAGAGTCATAGCAAGTGGGTTAAGATGAAAATACTTGTGCCGTCTCATGGGGTACGGAAATCCTTTGTCTCTTTTTCTGAGGCAGAGGTTGGTTCTTTATAGCCAAGAGACTATCCTTTCTTTGTTCTGTCTCACAAATCACCAAATTTCCCAGTTCATTCAGACTCTGGAAAGACATCATAGAATCTAGAGAGGGCTATATTTAAAAATATTTAATTATCCAATTGACTTTCTGGCATCATCATTTCTTGGTGTGAGGCTTATCTTTAGCATTACTGAATTTCCTTAACTTTATAATGGAAATAATACTGTGGCCCAATTAATAATATTATTTGAAGGTTAAATGAGGATGTACCTCTAAACATTACAGTTTTATACAAATGTTGACTATCTTTCATTAATTAATTCACCAAATATGTGCTCAGTGCTTAAACTCTGCCAGGCACTGTTCTAGTCATAAAGGACACAGCCATGAACAAAACAGACGCCTGCTTACATACAGCTCATGTTCTAACACGGAGAGAGCCAATAGCAATGATAAATTACATAGTATATTAGATGATGTTAATATATGTGGATGAAAATTTTTAAAGGGGAGCAGGGGGGATTAAGAATGGTTAGTGGTATTTAAGTTTTAAGTAGGACCGTCTGAGGGGCACCTGGGTGGCTCAGTCGGTTAAGCATCCAACTTGGGCTCAGGTCATGATCTCATGGTTTGTAAGTTCGAGCCCCGCGTCAGGCTCTGTGCTGACAGCTCAGGGCCTGGAGCCTGCTTCGGATTCTGTGTCTCCCTCTCTCTCTGCCCCTCCCCTGCGCATATTCTGTCTCTCTCTGTCTCAAAAATAAATAAAACATTAAAAAAAATTTTTTTTAAAGAATCCAACTCTTGGTTTCAGTTCAGTTCAGGTCATGATCACAAGGTTCGTGAATTCAAACCCCACATTGGATTCTGCATTTACAGTGCAGAGCCTACTTGGGATATTCTCCTTCTCCCTCTGTCTCTGCCCCTCCCCTGCTGTGCGCGCGCGCGCGTGCGCTCTCTCTCTCTCTCTCTCTCTCCTTCAAAATAAATAAACAGATTTTAATTTTTTTTAAGTAGGGCAGTCCATGTATGAGATAGTAACATTTTGAGCAAATTCTTGAACAATTTGCTAACGATGCAGTTATCTGGGAGAATATTCTAGTTAGAATAGTGGTTCTCAACTGGGGGTAGTTTTGCTCCTAGGGAACTTTTGGCAGTCAGTGCCCTCTGCAGATACTTTAGGTTTTCATGGCTTGGGAGCAGAGAGTTTTGCTACTGGCATCCAGTGAGTAAAGGCCAGGAATGCTGCTAAATATTCCACAATGCACAGGATAGGCCCCTAATCCAAAATATCAATAGCCAAGGTTAAGCAACCCTGAGTTAGAGGGATAAGTTAGTGCAAAGGTCTAGACAAAAGAAATTACCAGAACCAACAAGGATGCCAGTGTAGAGAAGTGGTCATCTACATCACTTAGGTCATCTACATCACTTTACATCATCTTGATCCCTGCCCCAGCCTCCCCAGGCAGACATCATCACTGTCTTCTTAGTCTCCTACAGCATCATCTGTCATGCTCAGGAGTGGTGAATTGTCTGCTTCCCTCACTAGGCTCTCAGCTCCTTGATGACAGCAGTTGAACCTGGCCTATGTCCATACCCCATGCCTATCATAGTGCCTGATACTCAGTTCAATGCATGTTGGTCACCTCAATGATTATACTAATAATTGTGGATGACCATGGGAATTGATTTCATTTTTATTTCATATATAGGCTCATAAGATTCAAGAGAGAACATATTTTGTCTGTAACATTCATAGCTAGAGCTCCACTGCCCAATCTGTACCAGGTGCATAATAAGTGCTCAATAAACATTGAACAAAAGAATGAGTAGATTATACATAGTGAGCCCATCCTTTGATTGCTGGTCAGTCAAATTTCTCCTCTCCTTAGCAACTTCTCTTCAACAAAGGAAGGAGAAATTGAAAAGGGATATCTGCCCTTTGTCTAGAAGACAGCCTATGACAAAATATTTTCAGTTGGCATCTGATGCAATGCTGTGCTGGACTTGTAGGTCACATTGTGACACACTACTATGGACAGCACATGCATGCATAACTCAGGGCACATATCTTTGGAAATAAAAAAAAAAAGATAAGTGGGGTGGCTGGGTGGCTTAGTCAGTTAAGCGCCTGACTTCGGCTCAGGTCATGATCTTGTGGTCGGTGAGCTCGAGCTCCACGTGGGGCTCTGTGTTGACAGCTCAGAACCTGGAGCCTGCTTCGGGGTCTGTGTCTCTCTCTGTCTCTGTCCCTCCCATGCTCCTGCGCTCTCTCTCTCTCTCTCTCTCTCATTCTCTCTCTCAAAAAAAAAAAAAAGATTAAAAAATTTATTTAAAAGGGTAAGGACATGAGTATGTAAACATTTTTCAACTACCTGGTTGATTCTATAAGTAGCTTTCCTCTCTTTTAGTCTCCCATACTTAGAAGGACTCAGGAATCTGGAGGTGACCAGGTAGGACAATGATGAGAGACTATGCAAACTGGGAAATAAACATTAGCAACTAAAAATTACCCAGTGAATGGCTTCCCTGAGGTTCAAGAAATATAATTCAGTCCACAAAGAGTCAAAAGTATGGTACAGAATTCAGAACACCATTCCTGGTAGAACTAACTTATCTCATGGACACTCCCCAGATCCCCAGTATTATCCCTGGCCTTTGTGAGACTTCTATCTAAGAGCTATGGCTTCCCTGTAGACAGCATCATCCCCAAACCCTGCTCCTCACATGCTCTCCCCCTTCCTGTGGACCCTTGATCCCTCTCTTCATCCCAAAACCAGACATTCTGTGAACTATAGACTTCAATATGAATTGTTAGTTTTCTCCTGCTCGGCTTGGAGTTGTTGATGGGTAGGGGAAAAGGAAATCTATAGATCCTAAGGAGAAGAGCATGGGACAAAGAGACCCTTGTGGAGTGACCACCAAGGTGGGTAGGGTGGGGTTGGGGGGAAGAAATATTAAAATAAAAATAAACCAAAAGGATGGATACTTATTGCTTACATGATAAAGATGAAACTTTTATTGCCCAATTATTTTATATTTTATGCTTATGTAAGTACTCACCTCCTTTCCTGCTTTGAGTCAAAATAGGAAAAGTTGGGGGGAAGGAAAGAAAAGAAAAAGAAAAACCATTTTTAGTGCCTTGGTCTAAATGGTTGAGGCTCCGGGGAACAAGAAGATGCAGAGAGAAAGAGAAAATAAAAGTTTGATGTGACATTGTGTAAAGGGATTGTGCTTGGAGTAACTAAAAAATATGTTTAGAATCCTAAACATAACTATGTTTCTATTTTGATTCTGCCCTTTTGATCTATGCCAAAGGGACAGTGCTTTTTTCATCTTTGACTCCTTTAGAGCTCAGCA
Source organism: Acinonyx jubatus (assembly GCF_027475565.1). NCBI lineage: Eukaryota > Metazoa > Chordata > Mammalia > Carnivora > Felidae > Acinonyx > Acinonyx jubatus. Next base: position 16,978,525 of record NC_069391.1, read on the forward strand.
CAGGGAACTGCTCAGAGTAAATAGCCATCGACTGTCTCCTGAATGACTCAATAAAGGAACAACCTCAATGACTTGGCATGAAATAATAACTGAAATGTATGGGGTATGCATTATATTGGGAGTCTTGGCTTCTAATACTTCATCACTTCCCAGCTGTGAGCCTTCAACCAAGTTACTTAAATTCAATAAGCCTTAGTTTCCCTCCCTGTGCAATGGTTCTTGTAAGGAAAAAATGTGATAATGTGGGCTAAGACCATGGTGACTTTAAGATGTAGTATTTGGATTTATGTTAATACTTGATGGAAATTTCTCATTGCTTGTAGAAGAGTAACACTCAATGTACCTTCCTGATAACAGACAGCTTATTCTGAGTTGATTTGTCAATATCTTATATCTTGGAGTTAGTTGGAGTTTCCCATGACTTGAGAAAATAAAAAGTAAATGGCAGATGGCACTTTGTATGTCGGGGTTTGATCATCACAGTCTGTTTCCTTCAAGAAAGAAGCACATATCACCTTACCCGAGGCTACTAAAATTGGGTGTGAAGAGGAGATGTTGACTCAAGCTGTTTGGGGAGAAAAGTTGTCTTCCAATGCTTCCAGTTCAGGTCAAAGCTGACCTCCACATTTTTCTCTGCTTCCCTCTTCAGCATCCTCTACTCTCAGCCCCACATACTCACACATACCAGGTCAAAGTGACCTCATTTTCCTTTGAATTTTTTTTAGAAATATTGTCCTGGACCTTATGCATGCTTATCTATAAAGAAAGGCATTTTATCACAGCTCATATCCGCTGCAAACTGGGAATTCCCCCAGGAAATGAAACTTACATTACACATATATATATTCTACATAGCACTTTACCCTGCAGAAAAAACATCAACTAATAGAAGGGAAGAGGAAGGAAGGAAGGAAGGAAGGAAGGAAGGAAGGAAGGAAGGAAGGAAGGAAGGAAGGAAGGAAGGAAGGAGGAAGGAAGGAAGGAAAAGACTGGAGGGAGGGAGAAAAGGGTACATGAGAAGGAAGGAAAGGAGAGGAAAATAAATGATAGCAGAATAAATTTTAAAAAGGGAAAATTCAAAAAGGGTACATATCATAATCCCCCCCCCCCAAATCACTATAATAAAGCACAATGTGAAAACTCAAAAGTCTTGCAACTGAAAGAGAAAAGATCCTCATTCCCTAAGAACTAAAGTGAATCCTCTCTCCATTTCCTTCTAGTAAGGTGGCCTGGGACTCCTTGGTCAGGGCTGTGCAGTGAAGCCCACAGGCCCAGCTGCCTTGGGGCCTCCCAACAGCATTAGCTTTATTTCCGCCAACCACAAGTATTTGCTTCTGGCTCTGTCCCAGTCCAGCTGGAGAACACATGGTAGAGTACTGGACATTCTAAAATCTCTCTTTTACTCATGATAGGTGGTTTCCATGCACGTCCCTCATTCCTGTCTAACTCCTTCACCTTTAAATGTGCTGAAAAGTGAGTTTGAAATTAGACTCAGAGCCATATGGCAAACCTTAGGGGCAGCATATGGTTGCAGGTTGCTCAGTGCTGATCTACAGCATCTTTAAGCTCACCTTTTATCTCTCTCTATACACAGGAGGCAGTGATAGGGTCGCAGTTCTGTACTTTGATTTATTCTGTCCTTCATGTGGGAAAGTGAGACTCAATACAGCATCCATGTTAAAGTTTGTTTTAGTTTTCTTGGTCATGGTGGGGATAGAGTGCAGGGAAATATCTACACACCTACTTGAGATCAGTGGGAAGTAAACTGTTAGGGGTAGAGATTCAGTCTGTGAACTTGAACAATGGTCTGTCCAATAGAAATGTGAGTTTGAGTCAACCTAACTAGTCTCACCTGTAGATTTGGATCATGCCAACATAAACTGCAGATAGGGACAAATCAGTTTCATGGAAGCAGGAGCATACTGCTGAACAGTTAATACAGTGAGGTGACAGGGAGAGAGAGGAGTTCTGTGGTCAAAGCATGGAAAGTAATTTTTTTAACAAGCTGAAAGACTTGAAAATAAAGGGGTACCGAGGAAAAGTGGAGAGTCAACTGCAAGGAATGAAAGATTGCGAATAAGTACACACTGGGAAGTAAACGAGTCAGGATCTAGCTCTGAAGATGCTGGGCCACAGCATGTCTGCCTCATCTTACTTCACTACCAATGCCATTATTGTTGCAAGGACAAAGAGTACTATTATAATTGAGTCAGGTTCCAGAAATCTTGACTGGACCCATTGGCAGTGGTTTGGCCATGCCCCACTGTTTGTTTCTTTCATGGAGTCAGGTTTCCAAGAAAGGAAGCTCCTGTTTCAATGAGTAATAACATATTTTTCTTTGGGAAGAAATTCAAACTTCGTTATAGAAATGCACTTTTCTCATACAATTAAATGTGGCAGAGATGGAACTCAAATCCAGGTTTTTTTTTAATTCAAGCTGTGTAATTACACTACACTGTACACTAAACCAACGAACACGTAGACAAGGGGGAAACCCTTTAACATGGAAAAGGGCAGAACCACCGCAGAATACCCTGGGGGGGGGGGGAAAGAGAAAGGGGAGAGAAAGGGTTTCATAACTTTGGAATAAATCAAAACAATGTGATTTTATCATCAACACCATGGCCACCTTGAGATCCAGTTCGTGTGTTAGGGTATAGCTTTAATAATATGTCACTGTCCTGAAACCGTTATTGCACTGTATGTCAACTAACTAGAATTTAAATAAAAATTAAAATAACAATAAACATAATACATCACTGAACCATCATTAGGGCCCTAAACAGCTTGTGGTTTTTTTGTTTTGTTTTGTTTTGTTTTGTTGTTTTTGTTTTTGTTTTTATTTTTGTTTTAGAGTAATCTCTACACCCAGTGTGGGGCTCTAACTCACAATGTTGAAACCAAGAGTTTCATGCTCTACTGATTGCCAGCCATGCCAACAACTTGGTCTGGTTCTGATATGCTTTTCCCTGATGACTAATGATGTCAAGGATCTTCTCAAGTGTTTATTGGTCATTTATATACCTTCTTTGGAGAAATATCTATTCAAGTTCTTTGTCCACTTTTTTTAAAGTTTATTTATTTTTGAGAGAGACACAGAGCATGAGTGGGGGAGGGGTAGAGAGCAAGGGAGACAAAGAATCTGAAGCAGGCTCCAGGCTCCAGGTTGTCAGCACAGAGCCCAATGCAGGGCTCAAACTCACAAACGCAAGGTCATGACCTGAGCTGAAGTCGGACACTTAACCGACTCAGCCACACAGGCGCCCCTCTTTGTTCATGTTTTAATTGGATTGTGTCTTTCTTATTGAGATATAAGTATTCTATATATATTCTGGATACTAGACTTTTATCAGATTCATGATTTGCAAATATTCTCTCTCATTTTATGGGTTGTATTCACTTTCTTGATAGTGTCCTTTGAAGCACAGATGTTTTAAGTTTTAAGGTCTAAATTATCTAGTGTTTCTTTCATATTCATGCCTTTGATGCCATATCTAAGAATCCATTGTCAAATCTGAGGTCATGAGGATTTATCACTATGTTTTCTTATAAGAATTTTACTGTTTTAGCTCTTACATTTAGATCTCTGGTCCATCTTGAGTTAATTTTTGTAAATGGTGTGAGGTAAGGATTCATTCTTTTGCATATGGCTATCTAGTTTTTTCACCACCATTTATGGAAAAGACTGTTCTTTTCCCATGGAAGCGTCCTGTTATCCTTGTTGAAAATCCATTGTCCATAGACACATGGGCTTATCTCTGAACATTTAATTATATTACCATACTAATCTACATGTCTCTTGTTATGCCAACATCACATTGTCTTGATTACTGTTGCTTCATAGTATGTTTTGAAATCAAGAAATGTCAATCCTCCAACTTTGTTGTTCTTTTTCAGATTGTTTTGGCTCCCCTGGGTCTCTTGAAATTCCATGCAAACTTAAAATTTTTTTTTAATGTTATTTATTTTTGAAGGAGAGAGACAGAGATAGAGCATGAGTGGGGGAGGAGCAGAGAGAGAGGGAGACACAGAATCAGAAGCAGGCTCCAGGCTCTAAGCTGTCAGCACAGAGTCCAATGCAGGGCTCGAACCCACAAACTGTGAGATCATGACCTGAGCCGAAGCCAGACACTCAACCGACTGAGCCACCCAGGCGCCCCCTTTTTTAAGTTTTTTTTAATCTTTTCATTTATTTTTAAAGGAGAGAGAGAGAGAGACAGAGCATAAGTGGGGGAGGTGAAATTCCATGCAAATTTTAGAATCAGCTCCTCATTTTCTACAAAGAAGCCAGCTGGGATACTAATTAGGATTGCCTTGAGTCTGTAGATCAATTTGGGTAATATTGTCATTTCATCATTTTCAAGTCTTCCAATCCATCTAACAAGCTAGTGATTGTTTCATTTCATTTATTATACTCTAGAATTTCCACTTAGTTCATTTTTATAATTTTCTGGCCTACACTTTAACGTGTATTTCCAATGCACCTATCAATATCTTTCCAATTACCATTCATCACAACCCTCACTATTTTTGAGAGTGCTCTGAAACTTTAAATTCTCCACATTCTTTTGTGAATCAAGTTCATTCCTTTGGGAAGAGATTGGGAACTGTCCATGGTTTTTTTTTCTTTTTTAAAAAATGTATTTATTTAAATTCAAGTTAGTTAATATACAGTGTAGTATTTGTTTCAGGTGTAGAACCCAGTGACTCATCACTTACACGAAACATCCAGTGCTGATGCCAACAAATGCCCTCCTTAATGCCCATCACCCATTTAGCCCATCCCCCCACACAAACCCCCTCCATCAACTCTGTGTGTTCTCTGTATTTAAGAGTCTCTTATCGTTTGCCTCCCTCTGTTTTTATCTTATTTTTCCTTCCCTTCCCCTATGTTCATCTGTTCTGTTTCTTAAATTTCACATATGAGTGAAATCATATATTTGTCTTTCTCTGACTTATTTTGTTTAGTTCCATCAATATTGTTGCAAATGTCAAGATTACATTCTTTTTGATGACCAAGTAATATTCCATTATATATATATGACATCTTCTTTATCCATTCATCAGTCGGTGGCCATTTGGGCCCTTTCCATAATTTAGCCATTGTTAATGGCACTGCTATAAACATTGAGGTGCATGTGCCTCTTCATATCAGCACTTTTGTATCCTCCTTTGGATAAATACCTAGCAGCGCAGTTGCTGGGTCATAGGTAAGTTCTATTTTCAACTTTTCAAGGAACCTCCATACTCTTTTCCAGAGTGGCTGCACCAGTTTGCATTCCCACCAATATTGCAAAAGCATTCCCCTTTCTCCACATCCTTTCTAACATCTGTTGCTTCCGAAGTTGTTCATTTTAGCCATTTTGACAGGTGTGAGGTGGGATCTCCTTGTGTTTTTTTTATTTTATTTTATTTTTTTATTTTTTAAAATTTACATCTAAATTAGTTAGCATATAGTGAAACAATGATTTCAGGAATAGATTCCTTAATGCCCCTTACCTATTTAGCCCATCCCCCCTCCCACAACCCCTCCAGTAACCCTCAGTTTGTTCTCCATATTTAGGAGTCTCTTCTGTTTTGTCCCCCTCACTGTTTTTATATTATTTTTGGTTCCCTTCCCTTATGTTCATCTGTTTTGTCTCTTAAATTCCTCATATGAGTGAAGTCATATGATTTTTGTCTTTCTCTGATTGACTAATTTTGCTTAGCATAATACCCTCCGGTTCCATCCACGTAGTTGCAAGTGGCAAGATTTCATTCTTTTTGATAGCCGAGTAATGCTCCATTGTATAAATATACCACATCTTCTTTATCCATTTATCCATCGATGGACATTTGGGCTCTTCCCATACTTTGGCCATTGTCAATAGTGCTGCTGTAAACATTGTGTCCCTTCGAATCACCACACCTGTATCATGTGGATAAATGCCTAGTAGTGCAATTCCTGGGTCGTAGGGTAGTTCTATTTTTAATTTTTTAAGGAACCTCCATACTGTTTTCCACAGCGGCTGCACCAGCTTGCATTGCCACCAACAATGCAAAAGAGATCCTCCTTCTCCGCATCCTTGCCAACATCTTTGTTGCCTGAGTTGTTAATGCTAGCCATTCTGACAGGTGTAAGGTCGTATCTCATTGTGGTTTTGATTTGTATTTGTATTTGATTTGTATTTGATGAGTGATGTTGAGCATTTTCTCATGTGTCAGTTGGCCATCTGGATGTCTTCCTTGGAGAAGTGTCCATTCATGTCTTTTGCCCATTTCTTCACTGAATTATTTGTTTTTTGGGTGTTGAGTTTGATAATTTCTTTGTAGATTTTGGATACTAACCCTTTATCTGATATGTCATTTGTAAATATCTTCTCCCATTCTGTTGATTGCCTTTTAGTTTTGCTGATTGTTTCCTTTGCTGTGCAGAAGCTTTTTATTTTGATGAGGTCCCAGTAGTTCATTTTTGCTTTTGTTTCCCTTGCCTCCAGAGACACGTGGAGTAAGAAGTTGCTGCAGGCAAGATCAAAGAGGTGTTTGCCTGCTTTTTCCTTGAGGATTTTGATGGCTTCTTGTCTTACGTTGAGGTCTTTCATCCATTTTGAGTTTATTTTTGTGTATGGTGTAAGAAAGTGGACCAGCTTTTCCCCTAAGTTCAGGAACAAGACAGGGATGTCCACCCTCACCACTGTTATTCAACATAGTATTGGAAGTCTGAGCCTCTGCAATCAGACAACAGAAAGAAATAAAAGGCATCCAAATTGAGGAGGAGGTCAAGCTTTCACTCTTCACCGATGACATGATGCTCTATATGGAAAACCCAAAAGATTCCACAAAAAAGTGCTAGAATTGATTCACGAATTCATCAAAGTTGGAGGAAATTAAAATCAACGCACAGAAATCGGTTGCATTCCTATACACCAACAACGAAGCGACAGAAAGAGAAATCAAGGAATCAATCCCATTTACAGTTGCACAAAAAAACATAAAATACCTAGGAATAAATGTAACCAAAGAGGTGAAAAATCTATACACTGAAAACTAAGAAAGCTTATGAAAGAAGTTGAAGAAGACACAAAAAAATGGAAAAAGATTCCTTGCTCCTGGATAGAAAGAACAAGTATTGTTAAAATGTCGATACTACCCAAAGCAATCTACGTATTCAATGCAATCTCTATCAAAGTAACACCAGCATTCTTCACAGAGCTAGAACAAATAATCCTAAAATTTGTATGGAACCAGAAAGGACCCTGAATAGGCAAAGCAATCTTGAAAGAGAAAACCAAAGCAGGAGGCATCACAATTCCAGACTTCAAGCTATTTTACAAAGCTGTCATCACCAAGACAGTATGGTACTGGCCCAAGAACAGACACTCAGATCAATGGAACAGAATAGAGAACCCAGAAATGGACCCACAAATGTATGGCCAACTAATCTTTGACGAAGCAGGAAAGAATATCCAGTGGAATAAAGACAGCCTCTTCAGCAAGTGGTGCTGGGAAAACTGAACAGCGACATGCAGAATGAACCCGGAACTGTCCATGTTAAGGCCTACTTCCTTCCCTAGGCAAAATCTCTGAGCCAGGGCTTTAAAGTTGGGATTTGGGACGATGTCCTGCTTCTATCTGAGTGACGCTCCCACTTTAGGAGCTGCGTGCTCAGTGGATGGGGGTGGAGGTCTTCTTGGCTTGCTTCTCCCACAGGGAATCACTGCCTTACAAGCTGGGACAAGGGAGATTGGCCTCTCAGTATTTTCCGTGGTGCCCAAGGTAGAGCCTCATTCCCATAAATGAGGGGTTAAAGGGGAAGAAGGAAAGAGTAACTTCTTGGCTGCATACACGGCCTCAGCAACAGACATCTGGGAGCAAGATGAGCAATGCTGACATGCTGTTCCCCCTGGGAAGATAACCCCTTGACTAGGGGCCGGGGGAGATGGAGTCCTGTATTCCTGATAACTTTAGTATAGAGTCTAGTTTCCTCCTCAGAAACTAAGACTTGAGTCTTAGTTGAGATACTATACATTTTCACTGTTCTTACTGAGTTTTAATCACTTTTTAATGAATTTGTTTCTTCATTTGCTATATGCCCTTTAGATCATTTCTAAATACTTTGAATGCTTTTTTTTTAAATTTTAAAAAAAAAATATTTTCACCAGTTTCTATGGGGAGTCTGTCTATGGAGCTTCTCAAACTGTCATGACAGAATTGGAACTCAAAAGTAGGTGATTTTTATACCAAACTTAATATACTAAAAATAAGGGCAATAATCATAGCACAGGCAATGGGCAAAAAGAAGAATAATGAAAAGAAGGTAAGTGGGGCATAAAGAACAGAAAGAGGAAGAGCAGTGAGAAAAGCACATAATGGAGGGAAAAACAATGGCAGAAAGATGGGGGAAAAAACAATGCAAAACAACCACGTTTAACCCAAGTTGAGTCCGTATGAACTTGAGTGTGGGACTGCTGACATGATGTTAATATCCCTCACCCTGACCTTTTATCACCTACTGACCTCCCTTCCAGCATCATCCCGGTATTTCACATGTGCATGTGTCAAGTTCCCTAAAAGTGACCTTGAGCTATTACCAAAGATTATACTTTTTCCTTATCTGTCTCAATGCATATAAATCCACCCTATCCTTGAAGGATCAGCTCAAATTCTGCCTCCTCCAGAAAGCATTCCCTTATTTACCCAGAGCTGCCTTGATGTCTGTTCTCTCCATTCTCTGATTTTTCTGAACAATTTATCTGTATCTGTTTTGTGAGATTATCATTTTTGCCTCCCCTCCAGAGCTACTTGGTTCCTGCTTATTCCCAAACCTAATCCTCTTGGATACCCTCAGAGATCCTTCCAACATGTTTCTCTTTCCTTATGTAACCAGGGTAAACTTAACAATTAGTAGCCCTAATCAATACAGATACATCAGGGTTTTTTTTTTACTTCAATTAAAATTGGATTCGATTCTTCATGGCTCTACACTAACACTTGCTATGTGATCTTGAGGAAAACATCTACTTCAATTACATTATCCATAAAGGAAGGAGGTATAACAAGTTTTTCTCCTGCAAAGAATTTCTAGTATGCTACACAAAGAGGCCTATGATAAAACAACAAAGGGTAACAAATTCCCAGGTAATTTTAAATTTAAGAGCAAGACCTTTTTTTTTTTAATTAAATGAAAAAATATATAAAGAAAAAGCAACTGTAGCAATAAGATGTTACACACTCCATTTTAGCTTCAAAAGGACATTTCCCTCCTGGTCCCTCAATTATACAACCAACTTGAACAAAGAGTCTATAACTCAGAAATGTTTATTTTTAACCAAGAGAGTACACTGGACATAACATCACAGTTTGTAAAATATTATCTCTCTAGAGTTTTAAGCCTAGATAATTGGATCAGCCTCATCTCACAAATGCTGCTAGATCCCAAGTCTATAGAGAAATCTGGTTTAAAATTGCCACTCAGAGCAGTATAGGACCTTAACATCTCAATTAAAACAAAACAAAATATAAGAACAAGAAGAGAAGAAAATGGGAAAGTGAACTGGGCATATATATGGACATATAAAACTACAGTAACAATTCAACAGAAGATATCCAGTTTCTCCATGGAGAATTTCAATTTCAGTATCTATACAAGGGAAATTGAGGCACATTGGACTGCTCCCTGATCACAGAATGAACCATTCCTGGGTTTGCAATAAGGAATCCTCCAAATTAGGCCAGACTTTGTAATGACAATTTGCCAATAGTTCTCTGCCAAATGCCAATAAAATATCAGAATCCCACTGACATCAAGGAGAGAAGATACCTTCTAAGGATATCCCAAGGATATGGGTACATATCAAATACCTGAGCTTCAGGAAACATTTTCATCTAGAGTTTCTGTTCTATTCAGAAGTCAGAAGTCTTACCTATTAAAGGAAGAACATACTTCTAAGGAAAACGGAAGAAAGTTGTAATCTTTCCTTGAAAATAATTCTTCCCCAGTTAAGAAACATTTCTTACACCTTGGAGAAGTGGTTGTCATCAAATTTGGAAATGATAAATTGTGAGGACTGGAGAACAATTCATGTAACAGATTTATTCCACTTGAATGAAAACAAAGTGGTAGACTGGAAATGGGGCATATTTTGGAGCAGGGGAATTTGGGTTTGAATCTCTGCTTTACAATTTACCAGTTGTGTAACTTTGCACCACCACTCTATCGCCCTCTATGAAAATGGGGATAAATGTACTTTACTTGTGAGACTGTCAAAGGATGGCATGGAAAACTTGGCACACAGTAGGTTTCCTAGACCTATAAAATACGCTTGTTTTCATTTTTATCTTCTTCAAATTACAACTTAGAGTTGTCTGCGCCCCCAGTTTTCTTCTCTGAGTATTAATGATGGAGCTAGAGCAAATAAAGGCCTTGACCCATAATTGAGACTGTGTAGTCCACACCACCGCACTCTGTTTAGCATTCTCTTTAGCTTGGATGTACACTTGGCCAGTGGTATTAGACTTGGACAAAAGGGCAATAGATCTAGTGTTAGGAGACTTGGATGTCTCCCTAAGTCATCTGCAACATAACCTTGAATACATCAGTTGGCCTTTTAGAGACTTAGTTACTCCATCTGTAAATAGGAACTCATCATCCAAACTCTGCACTCCACTATTTGGTTTTTAAAAACTCTTCACTAACTTGAATCTCCTCCCCAAATTACCCAGCTACCCTGCATGAAATTCCCAACACTTCTCGTAAGTCCACATAGCATTTTACAATTTAGAGAATGCTTTTACATTCATTGACTCAGAATAAGCTCCAGCAACCAATTCACCTGCCCAGTGCTCTGACATGAGAGACAACCAACCTTCTATTCTACTTGAACCTTTTCAGTTGAACCAATTAAAGGAGACAACAGACCTAGAATCTAGCTTAGAATCTTTCCATACACATATTAAGGTCAATAAATGTAAGCTACAGTTGTTACATATCAAAGTAAGATCTTTGATAAATGAGGCCATGTCTTATATCTTTACATTCTACATGTTCTTCAGTCCAAAATCATCTTCATAAAGCTTTCTCTGGACAACCCATCTAGAAGGGGTTGTCTGAACCCCTCTTCTGAGTTTGAGAGGAACATTATCTGTGTTTCTTCCGATTTTTACATGTTCCCATTATCGGATATTATTTATGCACATGTTTATCTTGAGGCAGCACTGGTATAGCAGCATGAATATGGATTTTGGAATCAGGCAGATCATGATTAAATCCCAGTTCTGTTACTTACCATCTGAGTGTAGTAGGGCAATCTTTCTGAGTTAATGGGACCTACACACAAGAACTATCATTTGGAGGATAAAATAAAATAGTACGTCTAGACATTCAACAAACGTTCATTTCTTTCTTTTCATCCCCTCTGTCTCCAACCATGTGACTCTGTATGTTCCTTAATGGCCAGTACTCTTCAGGTATAGTGAAATGTCCTCCTCAGAGAAGACTGAGTGCTTATTTAATTTGTTCCTTTGCTCTAAACACAATTTAGGTGCTCTTTGTATACCCTAAGAAACACAAACTATGTTTCTACTGCCGTCCATTCAAAAGTGAGGGTGTAAAGCCTTCTTTTGGGTACTTACCCTAAGAGGAATGGACAAGTATTGATTACGAATTTTGGTCTCATTCATGTTTGATCCCTGCAAACACTGAATGGATTAAAAACACACACACATACACACAAATAACCACCCCCCCCAGATACATACAGTGCTTATTCCTGAAGAAGTAAAATCAATTAGTTTATAGAGGACTTCAAAGAATTGTTGTGAGAGATACAAGATTAAACCAAGGGGATCAAAGATTATACCTGACTTTCTGCCTTCACATTCAACAAGAAGTATGTGGTTTCATAGGTGATCAAGGGTTAGGAATACTTATTTGAAATATAGTTTTACTTCATGCAATGGTAATTGGAATCTAAAAGTAACACACACGCGCACACAGAATCAAGTACAATGTAAACACATTAACACACACACATACACACAGTAGAGTCAGGGAACTGAATCAGTCTGTACTCCTTGGGGGAAAACAAGTAATTAAACTGACAGGTAACAAACATTCAAAGATAATTACCGGTAATGCTCAGACACACATTTGATGATTAATAGCAGTAGATTCCAAGGAGGTGATTAAGAAGGAGGCAGGCAGTGTAGAGATAATATATAAATGATTAATAATGAAACTCCCTTCGGTCCGTGAAGCAAGCAGGTTGGAGGACTAGGAGTTTGTCTTTCCTAATAGGTGCCACTAGAAGGGTTTTGTGGCACGGAGAAAACCAGGGAGAAGTTGAAGATCGTAACTTGCAAACAAATTATTCATGGAAGTCTTGAATAAGCACCCTGTTTCAGTGTCCTAATCTGAAGATGGGACAGGATGATAGCTCAGAACTTTTAGTTTTATTGAGAGAATGGTTATCACTGATTTCTTTAAATGTCTGTTTTTGGATAATAAACACAGTGGATGAGAGACTGAAGGAAGATTAGGTCAAAAAAAGTTTAATAGTAAAGATTAAGAGAGACAAATGTTGAATATTTGCCAACAATTAAGAGTCTCTGAGATTCAACCTCAGAATGCTGATTCATGCACCAGAAAGCATGCATTGAATAATTATCTATTAAGTACTTTTATGTAAATTCAGCAGGTTGAACATAGCTCCATCATCCCAAATAGGGTATCTTTCAAAGCTCAATTCTCTGAGAAATTTCAGCAAAAACTTTTCTTCCTGAAAAATAATCATTTGTTAAATTATTGAAGTATAATTGACATAGAATGCTATTTAGTTTCAGGTGTCCATTCAGGTTTCTATGCATTACTCATTGCTTACTGCGATAAGTATAGTCACCATCTGTCAGCATACAATATTACTACAATATTATTGACTATATTCCCTATGTTGTACTTTCATCTCTGACTTATTTCTAACTGGGAAGGTGTATATATTAATCCTTTCTATCTATTTTGCCCATCTCCCTACCAACCTCCTCTCTGGCAACCATCAGTTTGTTTTCTGTATTTAAGAATCTGTTTTTGTTTGTTTGCTCTTTTGTTTTTTTTAGATTCCACACATAACTAAAATCACATGGTATTTATCTTTCTCAATATGATTTATTTCACTTAGCATAATACCCTCTAGGTCCATCAGTGTTGTCACAAATGGCAAAATTTCATTCTTTTTTGTGGTTGAGTAATATTCCAGTGTGTGTGTGTGTGTGTGTGTGTGTGTGTGTGTGTGTGTGTGTGTATACATACCATATCTTTATCCATTAATCTATCAATGGACACTTGGATTGCTTCCATATCTTGGCTGTTTTAAATAATGATTCAATAAACATGGGGAGGCATATCTTTACTAATTCATTTTCCAGGGGTTAAATACCCAGTAGTAAATTACTTGATCATATGGTAGTTTTATTTTTAGTTTTTTGAGGAACTTCCATTCAGTTTCCACAATGGCTGTGCCAATTTACATTCCCACCAACAGTGCATGAGGGTTCCTTTTTCCTCACACCCTCGTCTGCACCGGTTATTTCTTGTCCCTGTAATACTATCCATTCTGACTGGTATGAGGGCAATATCTCATTTTGGTTTTGATTTGTATTTTTCTGATGATTAGTGATGTTAAGCATCTTTTCATGTGTCTGTTAGCCATTTGTATGTCTTCTTTGGTAAAATGTCTATTCAGGTCCTCTGCCCATTTTTTAATCAGATTGTTTATTTATTTATTATTATTTTTTTAGTGTTGGGTTGTATAAGTTCTTTTTATATTTTATATATTAACCCCTTATTGAATATGTCATTTGCAAATATCTTCTCCTATTCACTACGTTGCCTTTTGTTTTGTTGACAGTTTCCTTGCTGTCCACAAACTTTTCATTTTGGGGGTACCTGGGTGGTTCAGTCGGTTAAGCGTCCTGTTGGCTCAGGTCATGATCTCATGGTTTGTGAGGTTCGAAAGTTTGAGCCCTGCCTTGGGCTCTTTGTTGTCAGCACAGAGCCTGCCTCAGAAGCTCTGTCCACCTCTCTCTTTGCCTCTCCCCTACAGGAGCATGAGTGCACTCTCTCTCAAAAATAAATAAACTTAAAAAAAAAAAACTTTCCATTTTGGTGTAGTCCCAATAGTATATTTTTGCTTTTGTTTTTATACAAATAATAAGTCTTGAATGGAATGGAGACCAGTAAGAAATCTGTCCATTGTCCAATGTGTTAAATGTGGAATCCTCAAAAGTTCTCCCTTAAATTTTCCATTGACTGGTAAGTCTTTGAACCTGAAGCAAAAAATAACAAACAAACAAAAAAGAAGAAGCATTTTTCCATGAGGCATACCTCAAAAAAAGTGAATGGGATATCCTTAGAAAAGCCACTAATTAGTCCTTCCATTTTGATGGCAAGGAAAATGAAAACATGAAAGTAATTTTTCCCAAAGATAAGCAGCTGGGGGAAACTATATTCAATTCAGTTTAATACTGGACACTGGACTTAGAATAAAAACATCTGGGTAAATTGTCCATGCTCTGTCACTAACAGTGCACTTGAGCAAGTGACGTAAACTCTCTTTCAGTGTCTCAGAGTGGTCACCAAGGGCTGTCAGTGCAGACATTCCACGATCCTGAGACTCTTTTCTGGTTAGATACATTTATTAAGAAAAGAACATATTCACTTTAATGCCAAACATATGAGGATAGGGAGTTGGAAGTTTTTTTCTCTTTCCAAACAGATTCTCCTTTAGTATTTCAAATAGAAAGAAAACATCATGATGAATAGACCTCTACAATCTCAAGATTGTTTTTTCCCTGATACTGTTAGAACGTTGACCTTCAATTCTTATGCTTTTGGGTGTGTGTGTGTGTGTGTGTGTGTGTGCACATGTGTGTGTTTTAAGAAAGTTTTCTGTTTTTTTGCTGTGTGGGAGACCTCTCAGGGAAAATGGCCAAATATTTTGGGACACTGGCTACTTAATTTGATTATTTACAAGATTTTTGTACTTCTTAAAAATTTTATCCTGCTTGAATAAATTGAAGACTACCTATTATGTAGCTGCACATAGAACACTCTTTCCAAATTGGGCCATTCTTGGCCATATCTTTTACCAACATTGTAAGAGACAAATTTCTCTCCCCACCTTCTCCCCTTTAGCTATCCTATATCTGACTGTTAAAACAATGTGGGTGGAAGACAGACAGATCCTTCTTACACATTTCTCATTAAATCCCCCAAATCTCTTTGTAACTCATCCTTTTTTTTAATGTTTATTTTTGAGAGACAGAGAACAAGTGGGAGAGGGGCAGAGAGAGAGAGGTAGACACAGAATCCGAAGCAGGCTCCAGGCTCCGCACTACCAGCACAGAGCCCGACGTGGTGCTCAAACTCAAGAGCTGTGAGATCATGACCTGAGTTGAAGTCAGACACTTAACTGACTGAGCCGCCCAGGCACCCATATAACTCATCCTTAATACTTTGGACAAAATTATATTATGAAAAATGTCCATTATTCCCAAAAGTTACTACTTTCTGTTTCTTGGTCATGAGACTTAGAAAAGGTCTTCATTAGGATGTAAGCACTGCGGGGGGGGGGGGGGTCTGTTGTAGAAACCATTGTTGAGTTCAAGCAGGAGAAAGGAAATATACAAAGAACAGAAATGCTGTACAATTTTGACACCATCATCATCATCATCATCATCATCACAGCAATACTCTAGTAGGAGTATTCTCTTCTAGGCACTGTTTTGAGTACTTCACACATATTAACATTGTGAAGTAGAAATGAAAATATATTCATGGTTTGAGTTTTAAAAATTCAACTTGTAATGTCGTATTGAAAATTTCCTTATTTGTCTACTCAAATACATCTGTCCTGCAAAAAGCTGTCCTGGAATAAGAGTACCACCCAGTGGTGGTGTTTTTCTCCATTAAGTTTAATATTCTTTCCCATTAAGATTTTTTCTACCCCTTCCAGTGGACATAGTCATAGGACCTTTCACCAGGTAGGGTTTATTTCAACCACAGATAATCCTTCTGTGGTAGACTGTAATAATTTTCCTTCACCTGTGTCATTATTCACTGAGGACAAATTATACTTTTCCACTCTGGGGACTTGAGTCTTGGCCATGTGACTTGCTTGTCCAGTGAAAGGTGTGTGACTATAAAGTACATCATGGCAACCAGACTGCATTGGCTTATGTTGTTTGACTTGATCTCTTGCACTCCTGCCCTGTACCATAAGAAGATTATACTTTTGTAAACACTGTGGCTTAAACCTGAGTCCTACAATGACAGATAGATAGTGCCAACTTGAACCAACTCAGCTTGAACCAGAGTCTTCCAGTTCACTTGCAGACTTCTGACGGAGAAATAAATGTTTGTTGTAAAGCACTGAAATCTGGGGAGTAATTTGTTACATGGTATTATTGTAGCAATGGTCACCTAATATATTCTCCTTTTTCTGTAAGCATGCTAAGGAGCTCCATTGATCACCAACCCCTTCCTCTCCCAATTCTTGTTCAGTTACCTTCAGTAAACATATATACTTCCTTCTACTTCTTCCCCAGGTTCTGTTTATGACTCTCCAGATTCTCTAACGATAGCCAATAAACATAAATAAATTCTGATGATAAATCTTTATCAAAGAAAGAAAATTAAACTGTACTTAATTGGAAATTTGAAAGGTAGCTTTAAAATGGCTTTCTACACAATGTTATCATGTTCATATTTTCTTTCAATGCTATTCTTGCAACACTAGTTCCAGATTACCTGGGCTTGAATCCTGTCATCAACATTTACTAACTATGGGGTCTTAGGCAAGTTTCTTAACCTCCTAATGTCTTAGGTTTATTACATATAAGTGAGAATAACAAGGTATATCTACATGCAAGATTCTTGGCAAGTTAAATTTAGTTCATAGATACAAAATGATAAAAACTGTCCTAGGAAATGGGGGCGCCTGGGTGGCTCATTTGGTTGAGTGTCCGACTCTTAGTTTGAGCTCTGGTCATGATCCCATGGTTTGTGAGTTCAAGCCCCATATCCAGCTTTGCACTCACTGTGCAGAGCCTGCTTGGAATTCTCTCTCTCTCCCTCTCTCTGCCCCTACCCTGCTGGCACTGTCTCTATCTCTTCTCAGAATAAATAAATAAACTTAAAAAAAAGTTAATAAAAAAAAACAGTTCTAGAAAATGGTAAGAACTCAAAAACCTTGGCTATTAATTCTATCATCATCACCTACCACATTTCAAAGCCAGAGGATGGTGTTTGACCCCACTTATGGTTTACTTAGCTGTTTGTGATTGTACCTGAAATGAACAGATACCTCTAATTCCTTCTAATGGGAAGATGTAACTACTACTTATAATTCTAAACAGCATGTTACTATTTTCAAAATGTTTTAATAGTCTTGAAATAATACAGTCTTCAGAATATTTAGGAGGAGAGAGCAAAACAAAGATTTTCAGAAAATCTGATCTAGCAACACATAGAAGGGATCTGAGGTAGGCAAAGCAGGAGGCAGGGACCCAGTTAGTTGAATATGGAAACCATCCAAGTGAGAGAGTCAGAGGATCCATAGGCTGCAAGAATTCATTGGATGAAGGTAGTGATGGGAAAAAATGAGCACAATGATGGAAGTTTCAAAAAGTTGCTTTTTGCTGAGTCATTCTGGGAGATTATTCCCTCAAGATACTTGTGCAAAATATACATTATGAATAGAGTGTATTCATCTATTCATAAGCATGGCAAATCCTAAATCATCTCACCAGGACATTCTTTTCCTTCTTTTCTATAGAAAGATCAGAACTTTTTGGTCTAATTTCAGATGTAGGAAACCCTCTATGCCCTCATTACTCACTAAGTGTGGCCAACAGTCTTTTAGACATAATGCTCACCTCCTCCAAGAAACCTGCCGTGATTGGTCCAGAAGCATAATCTTTCTTAAGCCCAGGGGTTGAAGGACAGCAGTATGATAACATCTTTGGGATACTACTTGAACAGCCCTCAAGAGAACAGAATGTCTCTATTTGGAATCTCAGAACTTAAGAACTGAGAAAGGCCTTCATTGCTGCTTAAGCTCTGAAGGTCATGTGAAGTCTTTGAAGACCTAATGAAAGCTATGGATTTTCTCCCCATAAAAACACACATTTATATATCCATACAATTATGACACATAATTTCAGGGAGCCATAGATGCTTTTGGGGTAACTGTGAAGGACCCACAGTGTCTAGCCCAGTGCTTTCTGAGCTAATAATCTGAAAACCGACTGAACAAAGTGATTTGAAATTGTGACTCACTGAGAATTTCTTCACCCACATCCAATGAACTGGTCTGTGGGTTGTTGATCCACATATATTAATGAGATAAAATAAACCAAAGATCCTATTATGGACCCAACTGTGTCTCCCCAAAACTGTTATGTTGAAGCCCTAACCCACAGTGTGACCACATTGAGGAACAGGTCCCCTCAAGATGTGATTAAGGGTAAATGAAGTCATAAGGATGAGGTCCTAACCTTGTCCTTATAAGAAGAGGAAAGGACACTAGGCGTGCACTGTCAGAAGAGGCTACGTGAGGACACAGTGAGAAGGTGGCTGTTGGCAGGACAAGGAAAGAGGACTCAGAAGCCAAACCTGGTGACACCTTGATGCTTGACTTCCAGCCTCCAGAATGGTGCAGAAATTAATTTCTGTTGTTGAAGCTCCCCAGTCTGCGGTACTTTGTTACGGCAGCTCTGGCCGACTAACAATTCACATTCATGCTCATTCATCTTCACAGAGTGAGATGCAGACTCCAGAGA
This sequence comes from Acinonyx jubatus, assembly GCF_027475565.1. Taxonomy (NCBI): domain Eukaryota; kingdom Metazoa; phylum Chordata; class Mammalia; order Carnivora; family Felidae; genus Acinonyx; species Acinonyx jubatus. The sequence goes on from NC_069391.1 coordinate 16,997,338, forward strand.
GACAACTGGTTCTGGGGACCCACGAGAAAAGTGCCCACTTTGAGCTTGACTGACCTGGGTTCAAACCCCTGCTCAAACCCCCAGAAATGAGATTTTCTGAAGACAATGTGGCCCCTTGGAGATTTGGCTTCATTGTTTGTAAAACACAACGATTTTCCTGGAAAAAAAAAGTAGTGTTCTGAGAGTTAAAGGAGAGAAAGTAAGGAGCCCAGTGGACATTCCTGTATACTGTCATCACTGACAGCAAATACAGGGTGAGGAAGCTAGGGATGAAAGTGATTTTTACCACGTCCAGTCATTGCCAAGAGCACCAAAAATGCACAAATCTGTATGCCCCTTATTGCAGAACATACACCTGCCTACCCTGAAAGAGGGTGATGGTAACTCCTCTCATCTTCGAATTCGGGAGCGTTGGAAAGAAACAGATGTCCAGGCTTTCCTCAGACCTCTGAATCTGAAATCCCGGATGATTCTAATGCACAGGGAAAATTAAGGTCCACTGCTATACCCCAGTATTTTTATGAGGAAACCGAGGCAGACAGGGTGGGTTGAGGAGTGAAAGACACCGAGCCAAGTTTCACATCGAGGTCTCCTGATACCCAGTCTTGAGCACATAGCAGTATTTGTCAAAGGGCCACCTTGTGGCCGTCTACTTGAGGATCTCCCTGGTCACTATTAAAAGTGTGTATTTATAGGTTCCACCCCATGGTTACAAAATCTCTATCAAAATGAACAAGCTCTCCAGATGATTCTCAAGCCTCAATTTGAAAACCACTTCATGACATCATGCTACCGGCACTCTGTTTGAAAGATCCATCACTCTGTGTAGATAGAATCCAGTGTTCTTTGCAGATATAAAAGACAATATACAGGAGGGAGATCCCGGGACTAAGAATTCAGGGCCTATTTCGGACCATGGCTTTTACTAGTTCCATAAACCAGCCACATGAGCCGGCAGGCTCACAGAAGTGGATGAGAAATTATATATTTGAAAAATTAGAAGCTGGGGGCTCCTGGGTGGCTCAGTCAGTTGAGTGTTGGACTCTTGATCTTGGCTCACGTCACGATCTCACGATTCATGACATTGAGCCCTGCATCAGGCTCTGTGCTTGTCAGCACAGAGGAGGATGCTGCTTGGGATTCTCTCCCTCTCTCTGCCCCTCCCCCACTCATGCGCGCGCGCGCGCGCGCGCGCGCGCGCACTCTCTCTCTCTCAAAAGAAATAAACGTTTGGTTTTTTTTTTAATAAAATCAGAAGCTGGATATCAGTCATTAAGAATGTTTAGCCATTGCTTTTTGCAGCTTAAGGTACATTGTTGCAGTTTCCTTAAACATGCAATGGCTATTAAACATGGGCTTCTCAGAAATGTTGAATATCAGGTGTGATGTTGTAGGTAAAGTGCCTGGCACAGTGTCTGTCCTATAGCAAATGCTCAATAAGATTCCTGCCTCCACTTGCAGTTTTTCAAGACCAAATCCAAGTGGTTGCTACTGTGATATTCCTCCCACTGTGGGGAGCTGTGGGCCAGGTTGGGGGTGAGAGTAGGGAGGCATTCATTTCCAGCAGGCTAGTATCATGAAGCGGTCACAGCTCCAGGATTTCTGGATTCACAAAGGAGCTACGATTCAATTGGTGCTGGAGTAAGGGGGCATTCGTGTTGGGGCTATGTTCGTGTACCAAACACATTATAATTACATAGGCCCTCCCAACTCAAAGGGTGGTCCACATACCCACAACATCAGCATCACCAGGGAACTTGTTAGAAACGCACAATCTCAGGTCTCCCTCTGGATGTGTTGAATCAGAAGCTGAGTTTTAAGGAAATAATCAATTGAGTGGCATGCACATTAAAGTTTAAACAGGAGTGGCTTAGAAGGGCACTGATGGAAACTAAAGGACAAGGGATATGCCTCACAAGTCACTCTGGACACCAACTCTACGTTAGCAGCAATACCCCCAATAGCTGTGGAGAAGTCCCTAAAATAGCCATACTGAAGAGGGGAAGAGAAGGATTAAGAGGAGAGAAGAGCCAGAACAATTACCCTAAAGTGTTGTTTTCAAAAATACATAAGTAAATGGGCCCAAGAGTACTTTTTAAAAATAAAATTTTGCAGAAAAGCAAAATAAAAAACAAATATATTCAGAGCAGTTTTTGCCTGAAATAGCGGAGCATTACACAACTGCCCTTCCCCCACCTCCACCTGTGCCAACTTGAAGTCCACGGAGCCTGACTTTGAAGACCACTGGCCTAGATACCTTTGCTCTAATGGATCAATTGGGATATGATGTGTGAGGCTGGAGGAAGCAGCCTGAACTTATGGCCTTGTCCTTAGCTAAACCAAGTGAGCAAATCAGTCACAAATCACGAGTTCTCTGTGACTGCACCTCGATTAGAGGTTACCACACTGCTGTTCACACTGTGTGACTTCCAGGCCATCCCCACACTGGGATGCAGCAGATCAGTGGGGGCTCCAGCTAAGGCATTAGGGCATTCATGAACAGCTGAGACAGACTTCTTCTGCCCAAGCAGTGTATCATCTCAGAGCCTAATGAGGTCCTTTGCAGGACCTGTTACACAGACCTAATACACTCGGAAGCAGATGAATCCGGGAAGGAAATGAAACTCACAGTTGCTGGTGCAATCGTTTAAACTGAGTTTAGAACTAAATTATCATTGCTGATCCCTCAAACACACTTTGAGAAGTCTGTGCGAGGAGCAAGTTCATTGCAAGGCATCACCATTTTTGTAAACACAGGTGGAAATAAAGGGATTTCCAAGGGTGAAGGTCTCATTTTCCACTCAGCTTCTTATTAAATGGAAATTCAGAGACTGGAGTTGAGGTCAAATTCAAGGTCCAGTGGAAGATGAAATACATGCAAATGTCTGGAAATTCAAATGTTTGGTTCCAGGGGTCTCTGTACCCTGCAATGGGCTGCTCGGACAGTCAGGATATTAAAATCACACATGCACAAGGAGATAAATATATCTAATAGAGGAAATGGTCATTTTTAATATATAATCTTAATGCTAATTATAACTAAGTTTGAATGGTTATAGCTGATCACCTGTAATTATTAGTAACATGCGGTTACTTACATTTAAGTTCCTACTATCTACCAAGCAGTTTACATGTGTTATGTCATTTGTATGCACTCCTGATTCTCCAGCAATGAGAACGTGTCCTAGCGCATAATAGGGGCTTGACATAGATACATGAAATAAATGCATAGATAAATGAGACTCCCCTCACAAGCTCCAAAGAATAGCTATTATTATCTTCATTATATAGAGAAAGGAATAGAGTCTTGGAGAAGCAAAGTGTCTTTCTCAAGTTCAAACCGATACCACATGTCATCATCATTATAGGGACAGGCTTCTTCTCAAGGTGCTGCGGGGGCATGTATACATGTATGGCATGTCATATCAACTAGCATTTTGAACACTTACTTTTGTGCCAGATACTGAACTAGCAATTTTACACCTTTTATTTCCCCTCATTCTCTTCCCAACTCTTTATTAGGTACGTATCAGTGCTCCCATTTACAGGGAAAGAAAGGGGAACTTTGCAGGATTATATAGTTGCCCAAGTCCTTGTATAAACATGCGCTAGGGGCAGACCAGGCTGACTCCAGAGCCAAGATACTCATCACCGTGCTTCTCACCACGTCCTCTGCCAATATGTACACAAAAACTTACACACGAAACAAGCCATGAATTACAATGCCAGGATGTGACTGTACATCTTGCTCTGAAATGCTGACTAATGAATGCAAGCCTTAGAAGAATATATTCAAATGTTTGCAAGGAGTTAGTGAGGAGAAAGGCTCTCTACAAATTTTTTTCTGGATTGGAATGTTCCAGCTTTTTTTTTTCTTTGATCTGGCCACTAGCAATTATGTGGTCATTATGTGACTTATTAAATGTATAATATTTCCCCAGACTTTGAGACTTTGAAGAACAGGAACTCTGCTGTTTCACTTTTTCTCCCTGACCCTTAGCACATAGAGGTTCTTAATAAAGTTTGGAATTAATAAGCAAAGCCATGATTAGTTGATCTGCACATTCTTCCTTCTGGTTCTAGCATTATTACCGTATATGATGCTAATAAACCTGAGGATTAAAATGCTTCTACAGTAAACCATCCCATTTTTGTTCTGTCTGTAATAGCCCTAAAGAAAATATAAGAGAAACCTCGCAGTTTCTAACCCGGATGAAGAAGTTAATAAACGGAGAGTCTCCCTAAGCCTAGATAACAAAATTGGTGGATGTGCTGCCATTAAAACTAGATTATACCATAAATCCAATGCAAGTCTGATAAATGAGTGGTAGCTTTAACTGAGGTTTGACTGGCACCAGCCATTGCCAAGAACACAAGGAGCTAGTTCTCCTACGTCAACCCACAGGGTAAGGTAAAATGGTCACTTTCTGGAAGTAGTAGTTGAGTGATATTCTTACCTGTACCCTCTGAAACATCAAGCAAAATTTGGTAAGGTCTCAGGATAATACCAATTTCTCACTTTCATATAGCACTTAACAGCCTGCCAAGCACTTTTCCTTTTATTATTCCATTTGATCCTCAGCAAGCCAGGGAGATACGCAAGCAGAGGCAGGGGATGGATTCAAGGAAGTTACCTGATGTTTCTCAAGTGTACAAAGTAACATAAAAAACACTATAATATGTGTCTTAAAATTCCTGCAGTGGAATCTTCTGGCCCTTCCTAAGCCTGAGGCATGTTCCACCTGCCTCCTGATGTTCTGGGAGGTAGCCAGGACTGGTGATGAAGCCAGCACTACGTAAACATAAGAAAGAAAAGTTTAGGTCCATCTCTGCCCATCAGTGTGAATTTAAGTAAATAATCTAGAAGCACAAATTCCCTCAGCTATAACATAGCGTCGTACTCTCTTCTTCACCAAGGTCAGTTTGATGACTAATTATGGTGGAGCTTGAAATGTACCTGCACATATTAAATATATTGTATGTCCCCTCATCTTTACCTTCCTTCTGAAGAATGTAATCACTGCAGAGTGATCTTTGCAGTGAGAGAGAGAGAGAGAGACAGAGAGAGAGAGAGCTCCTGAGATATTGTGGAAATAGTGATTTAGGCCAACGGTGGACAGGACCAAAATGAAAAGTCCCTGCTAGTTTGCCTAGGAGACCAACTGTACTGGGTCTTTTTATAGAAGGGAAGCAGAAACAGTGTATCTTAAATTATAGTTGATGAACCAATATGGTTATAGACAATCCACTTCAACAGCAATATGAAAGGATGAGTAGATGTTCACTTCAAAGAAGCCCCATTAAAGGTTCATTAAATTGTATGTAGTGAACCTCAGTTCCATTGGTGACCTTATTCCCTTCAAGGATTCACACATTAACTCCTACCTACATCCACATGCTGCTGTGAAAGGAGATTAAACCTTGAGGGGAAATTCCAAACGATACTAAGAAAAGGCATAGATGATGCATTGAAGTTTCCAAAAGTCTTTCTCAGGCACATATCATTGCATATAGGTCTCCCAGAAACCCTGTGATGTAGACATTTTTATGCCCTTCAACTTACAGATAAAATTGAAAGTCACTTGCTGGAAACCATGAAGTTACAAAGTGATAGAGCTAGGGCCTAGACCTGACCCTTAGACCCCTCCCCAGTCTCCTGTATTTATATACTATGCTGAGTCTGCTGTCCCCCAGAGCTATGAAATGAGCTACAGCTCCAGAAATAGAGCTATCCTTTTAATATATCATTATTTTTGTCTGGATCATAGTTTACTGAGGAAAGATTATCCTCAGGTAAGGTCCAAATGAGAAGTGATTACCTAGGTTCTAACCCTAAGTCATAGAGTCTATGCCCTTACTCCTAAACATTCCATATAGCACTAGACTTTGAATATTCCTGTATCATCCCCAAACTCAAGGCCTTCACAAAAATATCTATTCACAGCTCTTTCTCTTGGTTTCCCTATGGAGTCTGCCAACCTACTAAGAAAGAAGCCTAGAACTGTGAAAAAGACTGTAATCAAAAACTCAGACTCCTAACCTTTTGGCCATATCCACATAGTATGTATCATTCTAGCATATTCTAATAGATAGTAAGAAACATTAACATTTTGTTTCTTCATTTCTACATTTTATTTTAAATGAAATAGATCTTATTCTTAGATATAATTCCTAATGAATCCAGTGAACAATTTGTATCAAGCCATGACTAAGTACAGTTTTCATAAGGCTTAAACAAATTCTATTAAAAGTCTGTGACTAAGGTATGCCCAGAGGTACAAACAATTCTTGAAAACCTTTTTTATCCACTGTATTAAGTTCAAACAAATGGTATGTGCACAGAGATACATGTGGTTGAAAGTCTAAGATTCATTTTTAAAAGATAAATGTTCAGACATATTAAATTCTAATAAGTGGTTGTTAGCTTCTCATCATCTGTCAGTATCAACATATATATAACTGGAAGTTTATACATTCAAGGGATATTGAAAAAAGCTAAGCCGGTTCAACTCTGTAAATCGGAAGAGAGGGCTAGCTGGGAAACTCTGGGTTTTCTCAACCTGGTCCCCATACATAGCACCCTAGGGTATCTCAAGTAACTGTAGGATCTAGAGCAATGCATCCATTTTAATCCAACAAAACCATGAGACTCTCATTTAGACCCCAACTTCCATGATACATAATCCTATGAAGTGTGGTTTCCAAGTTTGCTACCATGGGGGAGTTTAAAAGCATAAAATCAGAAGCTGAGTAAGAGGTGATTTCCAGATAGTAAGCAAGGAGCCATAAAAATAAAAAAATGCAAGCAACAAGAATTTAAGAAGCAACATAAATGAAGCTATTTGGTGAAAGGGCAAAAATTCTGTGTGCCTTAAGAGGATGTCCCTTGTGAGAGTCCAATGAGATAGTGTATGGAATTGTAGAGCATAGTATCAGGCATGGTGTAAACACTCAATATACAGAAGCTATTAAAAGATACTTAAAAAAGAAGGCACCATGGCACTGCTTTGGTAGAATATGGTGTCAGAACAGATGCTCATCATGCTGATTTCAAACAATCACAGAAAGATAAAATGAAATTTGCCAATCCCTCCTGAAGCTTTCAGAAAGTTTGTTACCTTCTATTTAGGGAGATTTCCAGGAAAGTATTATAAAGGAAAGATGTCCTCTTAAAGAGAATCCGCTTCGGTTTTTTTTTTTTTAAGTCACTTGAGTGGAATGCTTCATTTTCTGGGAAAGCCAGATCAACAAGAAGGGTCCTATACATGTCCACCATTGTAATCTCTCATGTGCTTTTACACTTGACTAGAGGTTATATGTGTCTTTCCCCAAATTACCTATTTTCCCTTCCAGTAGGTCAGCCAAGCTTTTACTCATTTGCACCTGGTTCTTATCTGCTGTCCACATCCACATCATGTATGTCTAATGCATAGATTCATTTCTTAATTTACTATCTACTTCATTCCACAAAAGGCTCAACGTGGCTTGTAGGAAAAACATACAAACTGATAGTAAGAAATGGCAAAATTATGGAAGAGCCTAAATGTCCATCAACTGACAAATGGATACATAAGTTATGATACACCCCCCCCCACACACACACACACATCCACACACACACACTAGAATATTACTTGGTGATTAAAAAGAGTGAAATCTTGCCATTTACAACAATGTGGATGGAACTAGAGTGTATGATGCTAAGCGAAATAAGTCAGAGAAATATAAAATATCACATGATCGCTCATATGTGGAATTTAAGAAACAAAACAGGGGAAGAGAAAGAAAAGAAGATAAAAAGAGGGAGGCAAACCATGAGAGAGAGTCTTAAATACAGAGAACAGATAGAGTTGCTGGAGGAAAAGTGGGTGGAGGGATGGGCTAAATGGGTGATGGACATTAGGGAGGGCACATGTTGGGATGAGTACTGGGTGCTATATATAAGTGATGAGTCACTAATTCTAGAAAAAAAATAAATTTTTTATTAAATAAATTAAAATAAATACATAAATGAGGATCAGGGAATATATTTCAGTGGAAATATCTGCTTACAGGTAGGCTACATCCAAAAATGGAGCTCTGTCATGGTGGACATGTCTGATGAGCACGTGGCCCAACTGTAACCTAAGTGCTATAGGGTGGCATGGAATGGTTGGAGGGGGGGAGACATTGGGCAGTGTTTATGCACATCCTCAGGGAAGAGAAGGACAGCTGAGTCAGAACAAAAGAACAAAAACTAATCATAACAGGGAATAATGACTTTAGTTACAGTACTATGGTTGTTTTTCAAATCCATTGCAACCCAGTCAACTGGAAGGGTGTGAGGGCTTCAAGTAAACAATACAGGTTCTAATTTAGCAAATTCTCTTAAGCATGGCAGAATTGTCAATACTGCTGTAAGGCCTCTCTAACAGAATGTAACATCAAGTCAGGAGGGGAATCAGATATCCCCTTCAACTCTCCTCAGCCTGCTGAGAATCTTTTGCTCTGCAGTGGCTCAGGTGTCAAGGGCATGGTAACACTTGGCAGGTCAGTGACAATGCCCACAGGGAACTTTAGAACAGCAGGAGAAACTATGGTTCGTGGTGGACAGAGGAGCAGAAATACCCTCCCAGGAAAGCCATACTGCATAGAAAAGAGAGGACACTGCCTGGGATGGTAAAGCCATAGTAGCCACCAGTGCAATGTTGTGGGTACGGTGACAGTGCTGGTCCCAGGGACTGCTACATCTAAACATCCCACAATACAAAATTCTGAGACTTGTCTTTCTTGTTGTCCACTATGGGGGTTCAAGCTTTGCCCACCTCTTCATCTCTTGGGTCTCATCCTTATGCAAGGATTATGCATATCTCTTCATTGGTTCTCTATATTTTTAAGAAAAAGAAAATAGAGGGAAAAACCCACAGGGAAGTAGAAAAGAAGGACAAGAGGTGCATGAAGGTAGCTGGAGGGGTTTTCTCTTGAAGCACAAAGCAAGGCTGCACAGAGATGGGATTGAGAACGTTTCCGGTTTGTTTTGTTTTGTTTTGTTTTGTTTTTTTAGGGAATGCTGCCAGGAGACTGATGGGATGTAAGGGAGGTGGCTAGAAGGAAAAGAGGGGGTGGGGGTAATGAGCATGAATGTGGTCTACACATGGCATTGCTATCATGAGGTTTGAGGATTGCGAGTAAAGAAGATGAATTTATACTGAAAATGTGTTTGGGGGACTGGAACACGTTGCCCACTACAGTGCACTAAGACTGGACCATGAAGGTCATAGTTCTGTTAATTGGCCTTCTGTGTGGAATTCTGCTGCCCAGCACAGCAGCAGTTCCTAACAGAGCAGTGGAAGCTGCAAAAAATGTGTCCATGAGCATATGTGAGAAATTTCCAGGGACTCAACACACACACACACACACACACACACACACACACTCACTCACTCACTCCCACAAAACATTTAATGGCAGAAGGGAGAAGAGGAGGTTTTGCAGGAAGGGAAATATTTGCAGATTCTGTGTCAGCAGTTGGTGGCAGGAGAGAGTGCAACTTGAATTATTGCTGTTAATGAATTCACAGGCAGGTAATGTGGGAAAATGTGCATTCAATGTAAGTTATAATAAGAGGGTATCCCCGCGTGCTTATTAAAGATTGTTCCCAAGCACCTAAAAGAAAACTAGAAATTACTTTAGTAGAGCAGAAGAAGCTTGCCATGATCTGGCTGTCACGTCAGCCTCATCTTTCATCTGAATTCTAGAGCTGTGATTCTCAGCTATGGGAGATCTTTGCCCGCCACCCCCAGGGACATTGGACAATGTGTGAAACACTTTTGATTGTCACAAGTGGTGGGGGAGGAGATAATGCTACTAGCATCTGGTAAATAGAGGTCAGGGATTTGGCTAAAAACCCTACAATACACAAGACAGTCCCCAGAGGACCATCCCCACCACTAACCAAAATGCCAGGAGCACTGAGGATGAGAAACATACCTTAGATACACTGAATCTCTTGTAATTACCCAAGCTTGGCTTGGCTTCTCAGTTCCAACCCTCTGATAGGACTGTTCCCTCTTCCTGGAAAGCATAGCTCAATCCCAAGCAACCATCAAACTCTTCTTCTTACACATCTCCACTCAACTCTGGTCATGTCTTTGAGAACTTCCTAGGCTTTCAGAGAATGACTTGAGTACTATTTCCCAGATTCTGCCATTGCATTTTGTGTATACTTTCATTATGGCAATATAATAATTGGTAATTTCTTGCCATCTTTTCTGACTGCCCCCCTTCACTTATACTGTAAGTTCACGGATACAGGGGAGGGAGGGGCTATCTTTATATTTTTTACCTGTATATTTCAAACTCTTGGCCTTGTGTGAGCAAAAAATATTTGTTGAGTGTGTAAACAAACAAGTCATTTAATCTCTGGGGTGATCTCTTTCATTTTAAGAATTGGACATAATCATAGTTGCTCTGCATTCACATATTTCTTGATATAATTGAATGAGATAATAGATGGAAAGTTATTTCATGCTTCATAATGACAATAGCTTCCATTTACCAAGCATCTTCTATGGGCTTAGGACTGGGTTAGATGCCTTACATGTAACACATCTAATTCTCCTAAATTGGTAAGGAGTGCTATTATTCCTCTCTGTATTAATGGGGACACTGGGCACAAGGGATTCAAGTGACTTGTCCAAAATCACAGAGTTAGGAAAAAAGCAGATTTGAAGCTCAAGTCTAAATTTTGGAAGTGAGCAAGGGGTATACACCTTGACATCACTGCAGAAACCTAAGGGTTCAAAGATAGGAAGATTCCAAAAGATAGGAATTTATCTAGATAGTCAAGGAAAATATTTTTTCCTGTCACCTGACCAAGACTGAGACCTTTCTCAGGGAACCTGGAGTTTTAATAGCACAATTACCCCACCTGATTAATCAGAATTGCTGTTTGTTTGTGCATGAAAGATAACTCATTATGGCAAATATGCATTAGAACGCCATAATATATGCATTTATTCAATTAAATCTAATGTATTATTTAAGGCTCGGTGTGTGATATTTATCACTAGCAAATGCTAATTTATACAGATTATCAGAGTCTAATTAGGTGCACGGCTTGTGAAGATAGCCTGTTACTTGCAAGTTACAGCCACACCTTACTCTACTCTGGGCCAGTATATTAGAGGGTCTGGCAATGGACACCATGTGCCACATGCACACTTGTCTCACAAAGAGCTTTAAAAGCAAATGGTTGGAGCCCTTTACCATGGGCCCTTCCAATTACTTGCGAAAGCCACTGCCAAGCCTTGAAGAGGTACCACTCACTCAGTATCATGTACCTCTTGAGCGTCACGGTCCTCCATCACTCCACCAACTGTAGTTAGTGCTAGCTGAGTACTTGTCTTCCCCCATGTAACCAACCCAACCATATGCTATACACAGGAGACAAGGGAGTCCATAAAATATTCACTCAATAAAAGAGCAATGAAACTCTACTGTGCCAGGCTTTGTATTCAGTGTAGAGGATACAGAGATAGATGAGGCGAGGCCCCTGTGTCAGGGGATAAGAGCTATGCAGACTTTTAGGTCACAGATTGAAGCATCCCACAGTCCAAGAGACAGAGCCCCGACTCTGTGATTTATTCTCTCTGTGATCTCAGCCAAGTCATTTTAAACCTCAAATCCCCAATCTCTTCATCTCATACATGTTTGAACTGATACCTGCTCCTAGGGTTGTTGTTCGTACAAACAACAACAAAAAAAGCCACTATTTTGACCCTAGATGTAGACCTGCCTTCTCACCCATGCAGGACCAGCCCTTGGGTCCTGCTGCGTCTTTAGTCCAGTTATTCAATCACACCCAGCATTGCTTGATTTCTTGTCTCTTTTAAGACTTTACTATAGTTTTTCCTATAAAGACAGAGTAGAATGTTAATATTTTTTTGTTCCACATCAATCCACCCTAAACATCTCTACCAGAATTGATTTCCAGTTTATTTTTTTCTTGCTACCTCTATCCCACCAGACATTGTTTCTCTGTCTTTTCCCCAAACAGAATATATCTTTTTCTCAATGGCTCTCAGCCATTCGGCTCTCTTCTCAAACTTCCATGCCTTGCCCCTCAAAAAGAAATTCCTAAAGTATACAGGCCCAAGTGGGCAAAGGGATCCTTGAAAACCCCTGCCTCTGTAGGCTGAGATCAGTGCCCATTTGCATGAAATGGATTGTACTCGATTTGGGAAAAAGATGGACTTGATAAACTATCTCTGAATATCAGCTGTGCCATGACAGATCATTTCTTTGAAACTAAAGGAGAAGAGAAAGAAGGAATTAGATGGCCTTCAAACAAGGAAAACACCTTACCGAATTTAAATCCTGCACAATCTTACAAAAGGCTAAGCTGCTAGGGTAAAAGTAACAATGCCTTGTAGCCGTGGACTATTTTTGTCATCAAGCTGCAGGGCATTTTACCAGAAATGGGTCTTGAGATGAACTACTTAGCAAGGTGAAAGAGAAGAATGTAAGTCACCACTATCTTAGTATAACTATTTCTTCCCAAAAGAAAAGTTACAATGATTGCAGATACCACCATATGCCCCCCACCAGAACTCAGCCTTTAAGATGTTACTGCATTGGTGTCATCAGTGAAATAAGTGAGCCATCAAGAAGAAGGAGATGTGGGGCACCTGGGTGGTTCATTTGGTTAAGCAGGTTAAGCATCTAACTCTTGATTTCAGCTCAGGTCATGATATGCTCATAAAATCAAGCTGTGCATTGAGCTCCACCCCCAAATGAAGATTCTCTCTCTCCCTCCTCTCTGCCCCTTCCCTTCTCTCTGTCCCTGTTTCTCTCTCTCTCTCTCTCTCTCTCTCTCTCTCTCTCTCTCTCCCTCTCTCCTTCTCTCTCTCTCTCCCTCTCTTTCAAAAAACAAAAAAAGAGGGGGATGTGGTCTTGGCACATCCTTTTCCAGATGATCTTCCTCTACTTCTCACTCCCCTTTTGCTTCCAGGAGAGGCAATTCCCCTAATTCCATAAATGCCTGGTAATCCCCCCAAAGCTTGGTTTTTCTTATATTGCCTTACTCTAGAATGATCCCCCCACCTACCTCCACCTATACACACCCAGATCTCACCTATCCTTCAAGGCTCAGCGCAAGAAGAGTTGACATTTTCTGAGTCCATGCTACATCCTAGGTACTAATTAGTTGCTTTATTTGCATTAACTCCCTGAATTCTCATGCCAACCCTAAGAGGAGCACCATTTCTATCCTAATCTTACAGATGAAGCAACTGAGGCCCAGAGAGGTCAATGGACTTGCCCCAAATCAAACAACTAATACAAGGCAGAGTCAGGATTTGAAGCCTAGGATATGACCCCAGAATCTCATGCCCTTAACTTTTATGCTCAGTGCCTTCTGTGGTTGTCCCCCTGGAATGTTCTACCTCTCCTTGGAGCTTCCCATTAAGTTCACTTTTCCTAAGTCTGTCCACATTCTACCTTGCACTGAAAAAGTCCCTCTTCCGTTGCCCCTACTAGATTGGGTGAGGGTTGTACCCACATAAGTTTTATCTGTTTACTTAAAAAATAAGTATACAGTAGGGTCTCAATAAATATAAGAGCATAGGCAGGGTGGATCAGAACCAAACCTCACAATTTTTCTGCAGGATGGCTGTGCTCATTTTAACATCCAAGAGGTCACTCTCAGACAGTGGAAATCTAGGGAAATATTCTGTGGTTAAACAAGGGATCCCCCTCCCCAAACCCTTCTCTCCTCTAGGTAATATTTGGGCTGCAAATGTTGGCTTGCAAGCAGACTGATTGTGTGTTGGGGACTTAAAAGAAAAGAAAAGAAACAAACAAACAAACAAAAAAGTAGGAGATTTGTCTCCACAGCAGGAAATGAGGAGACAGAGAGAGAGAGAGAGGAGGCAACTGTCAAGAAGCCAATTTGTTTTCTCAAACATGAAAGGAAAAAAATACAAATATAATTTAACCAAAAACTTATCTCCAAACACCCAGGGAACCCCCTGCCTGTCCAAATAGAGAAAACACACAAACATCCTATGTGTGTTCTTGTGGGTTGTTAATTTGGTGCAGGCGGTGTAGGAGAGCAGCGTTGTGAGCCCAGCAATGCACATACACTAGGCCAGAGCAGAGGAGCCAGAAAATGGAGGATGCATGAGGCTAGCAAAGACTGTGCGTCCAAAGATCCAGGGTTGTGAACAATTTCAGTGCACACAGGGTATGACAGTTGGGGATTCAGATCTCCTAACTCTGTCAGCTCTTGACTAAAATACCTTTGGCCTTCCCAAACTTGATACTCCCAATCACCTGGAATGATCGTTAAAAACGAATTTCCAGCCTCTATCCCAAGCCTCTTGAGTCAGAATCTCTCCCAGAAGCACTCTGAAATCTTTAAATTCAACAAGCACCTAATGTTTTGTAGGGCCAACTGAGTCAGGGAATCATGGCCTTGGGCAGTTGGAGTTAGATTCCTTTTTTTTGGCAGGCTCGGGTGCAGGGATTAGAATGTCCAGGTCCCCGGGGTAGAAGGAAGCCAGATTCGAAATCAGGAGACCAGCAGGTCATGTAAACTCTCTGGGCCTCAGGGACCCAGTCTGTGAAGTTTCTTTGCCACATTTACACCTTTTCTACTACATCTAGGCTCATGCTGTGCTTTCTGAAGTTGAACTTTTGGTTTAGGAGGGGATGTTTACAAACAGCTATCTCATCATGACCACCTAACTACAAGGGCTGAGGCCTCTCCGAAACAATTCCTGGCACAAAACTACTAGTACCGGGTCTGTAGGAAGGAGCTCTGTGGCAGCCAGTTTTCAATATGGCCTCAGAAGATTCTATCCATCAGCCATCATGCTGCCATCTTAGATACTCCATGATGGTAGAAAATCATTTTGCAGAAATAGCACTTATGACTGAGGCTAGTCAGAAATGATATTGTAGGCTCTACTTGTTCTTGTGTATCATTGGGTAACTCTCTCTAGGGGAAGGGAGCCACCATATTGTGAGAAGTGCAGAAGCTCTATGGAGAAATCCACATGGCTAGGAACTGAGGCTTCCTGCAACAATCAACTTCAGTCTGCCAATTGACCCACCTTGGAATCAAACTGTCCAGCCCCAGTAAAACCTTTAGATAAGAGCAGCCCAGGCCAACATCTTGACTATAATCTTCCAAGAGACCTTCAGCCAGAACCACCTTAGTAAACCTCTTCTGGAATTCTGATCCACAGAAACTGTGTGAGTTACTGTTATTTTAAGCTGCTGTGTTTTGAGTTAATTTGTTATGCAGTAATAGATAAATATACCATCTCTCTCACCCTTGTTTGATAATGGCTTAAAGGGGACCTAGGAATGGATGGTCCACGTGGGTCCTAGCTGGCATAGTAACAACTACGTGTATCAAAGGAATACTAACCACTTTACATGGTTATCATTAAGAGACACTCAGCATCATTCCCATTTTATAGATGAAGTTATAAGGTTCAGAGAAGTCAATTAATATGTCCAAGGCCTCTGATTTAATATGAAGTCAGAACTTGAAAGAAGTTCTGCTCCAAAAGGAATCCTCTCTCTTTATGTTTTAAGGATGAGTACTATTCCATTGTATGTATATACCTCATTTTCTTTACCCATTCATCTGTCAATGGACATTTAATTTACTTCCACATGTTGGCTACTTGATAATGCTACAGTGAACATGAGAGCAGATACCTCTTTGAGATCCTGATTTCAGTTATTTTGGATAAATACCCAGAAGTGGGATGGCTGGATCATATGGTTGCTCTATTTTTAATTTTTGGAAGCCTTAAAAAGGAAGGACATTGTGTAATATATGACAGCATGGATGAACCTTGAAGGCATTATGCTAGGTGAGATATGCCAGTTACAGAAGACCAAGTCCTGTATGATTGTAATTACATGAGGTATCTAAATAGTCAGACACATAGAAGCAGAGAACAGAAAGGTGGTTTCCAGAGGCTGGGGTAATGGGGAGCTGCCATTCAGAGGGTATAATGTTTCAGTTATATAAGATGAGTAATTCCAGAGATCTGCTGTATAACACTGTGCCTGTAGTTAACAATACTGTATTGTACACTTAAAATGTGTTGAGGGTAGATCTCATGTTAAATGTTCTTACAATAGAAAGAAAGGAAAAAGGAGAAAGAAAGAAAGAAAGAAAGAAAGAAAGAAAGAAAGAAAGAAAGAAAGAAAGAAAGAAAGAAAGAGAAAGAAAGAGAGGAAAAAAGAAAGAAAGAAAGAAAAGAAAAGAAAGGAAAGAAAGGAAGGAAGGAAGGAAAGGAAAGAAAGAAAAGAGTTTTCCATTCTGGGTGTGCTTACTGTAGAGTCTCCAGGCACTTTGTATCCATCGCAATCCACCCCGGTTGAGGATATTCCATCTCACTAAGCCGTGGTGTACACATCTGTGCGAAGGGAGTATGTTAAGATGCCCCTTGATCTGTATGCATGTAGTGGAGGAGTACAGCTTCAAGTACAGGCTCTCTGAGCCTCAGTCGCCTCATCAGTAAAATGGAAATAGTAACTACTTCCCAGAGCAGATGGCAGAATTCAGTCTCACAAGGTACATGCCATTGTTTTATAAACTCTAACAGCTAACACCAAAGCAAATTATTGTTTTTATCATGATGATTAGTGTCTTCATTTATGCCAAGCTTGTAGAGATTATTGGATTAAAAATGTCAATTATGACTGCCCATCCAGGGTCTACGTAAAGGCTCCGAGCTTTAAAGGCAGTCGATGCATCCTTCTTTCCCAGAACACAAAAGAAACATCGAATCGCTATTTATTGTCTTGCAGCCATAATTGATTAAGGGATAAGAGTTGTTTTGTCAATCTTCCACTGCAGTCCTTGAATAAAAGGTTAGTAAATAATAATGATTAAAAAAAAAAACCACAATGCATTCTCTCTTGAATCCTGCCCACGCAGCCTCTCTTACTTATAGCTCTTTGAAAATGGTCTTTACTAATATCAACTTCTGGAAAAAATGTTTCTTATGTTGAATCATCAGTAGTAGAGAAAAAAGCAAATTAAAGCAATTGCCTAGTCTCCCTACCCTTGGGACCCACCCTGGTGTAGATGACAGAGTTGGGGACAGAGAGTGGAGAAAAAAGGGAGGTGAGGGAAAACCCATGCCCACAATTTCCAAGCCAGAGGGACATTATTTCTTTGAAATTAAAAATCACAAATCAATTCCATTCAAACTCTAAGAGCAGAAAGGAATGGGGATTTGACTGGCAATGTTTAGAAATAAACGATTTCTGGAAATTGATTGTAACTTAAAAATTGAGAGGTTCTGCCTTTTTGTTTGTTTGTTTTGTTTGTTTTGTTTTTAATGTGAAATTTACTGTCAAATTGGTTTCCAAAAGAGACTCTTAAAAACTGAGAATAAACTGAGGGTTGATGGGGGGTGGGAGGGAGGAGAGGGTGGGTGATGGGTTCTGCCTTTTTAAAGTAAAAAAGAAGAACAAACACCCTGCAAATACCCTGTCTCATCAGCTCTGCCCACTCCCATTTCCTGGGCATCCTCCTGATCTCCCCCTTCTGTAGCTGGGATGCAGGCTTTCTCCTGGACTGCAGCCTGCTAGACTGGGGGCTGAGCTCTTCCGGTCCTCCAACTTGTCCCCCCTCCCCGCCACTGGCACACAGGCCTTCCTTCCTCTTCTCTGGAGGCTAGCAGCTTCTGACCCTAATCCTCCTTCCCCCCCCCCCCAAGTTTCTGCTTGAGACTAATAGAAAAGAGGGTGGAAAAGAAGGATGATAGAAGATGAAAGGTGGGAACCGTGGCTGTTAAGACCAAGAAAGGGGAATGGGGCGCCTGGGTGGCTCAAAAGGTTAAGCATCTGACTTCGTCTCAGGTCATGATCTCACGGTCCGTGAGTTTGAGCCGTGTTGGGCTCTGTGCTGACAGCTCAGAGCCTGGGGCCTGCTTCGGATTCTGTGCCTCCCTCTCTCTCTGTCCCTCCCCTGCTCACGTTCTGTCTCGCAGAAATAAATAAACATTAAAATTTAAAAAAATACCAAGAAAGGGCAAGACAGAGAATTTGTGGGGGAGGGGTGGAAATTAAGGGGTCAGAGAAATACAGGGGTTAAAAAAAATCTAATTTGAAACTCACTCTTTGCCATTGACTCCAGCCGAATCGTTTCCCGCACCCTAGGGATCTCTGGGAATCCTATTTATTCCCCCCCCCCACTCTCTCTCTCCCCTCCCTTTCTCTTCCCCAGTCTCTGCCTCATACCCCACACAGCCAAAAATGATGGCCCGTGCCAGCACCACCGCGTTTCTTACTGTCACCTCCAACACACACACACACACACACACACACACACACACACACAGGACCACACTGACAGTCTCACACCCCCTTTCCCTTCCTGTATATTGTCTTAGGGGCTCTGGTGACACATATTTGTTTCATTTTCCACCATCTCCTCTCATTGCCTTTGCCCAGTGGGACAACAGGCCATCACAGGCACAGTCCTCACAGAGAATATATTTGAGGAAAACTGGCGGATGGGGCATTATAAGTCCTCTTAATTTAAAAAAATATGGGTATAACTCAAAAGGGGCTTCATTCTTTATGGGCTACACCTCTGAACACATTTAATTATCTCTAGAGATAATGGACAGACTAGAGATTTAGAGGGAAAATACCTGTCGTGTTGGCTTCAAAGGCTACCGGCCTCCCCTAGAAGCCCGTCCCAGAAGCTCTGGCTTCCGCTCTGGGGCAGCTTCCGAAATTTCCTGACATTTTTTTTTTTCAAACATACCCTTCAAAAGTACCTCATACCCTCTAGAGGTTGCTCAAAGCCTTTTGTGGCCCTGCACTGCCATCGTGTGGTAAAAGTTAGAACTGCATCCACTTAAAGCGAGAAAACCGATGACCACTTCTTTGTAGGCATAGGCGACAGGGTGGAGGATCAGGGCAGACCGCCAATAGATCATAAGTGGGGTACCTTCCTGTTTCTGTAAGGTGTGATGGCATATTCTGCAAAGGACATTTGGATGTCTTCCACACATCTTTCCATCCGCTTGTCCCTTTTCATGGAAGGCCTTTCCCCACAAGCTGCTCCAAGTACTCTACCGTGCTGTAAGAAACTTGCCCATGTGTCCAAGCACAACTAACCTCTCCAGTCTTCACACATTTATTGTATTTATGGCATTTGCCTAAACTCTAAACTGTATGGAAATAAATGTGCTTGTGTCTCTCTTCCCTACCAAGAAGTGGACTGACAGTTGTCAGTGACTGTGGATTTTTCACACTTTGCCAATAGTTGGAAGCCTTTGAATGCATGTTGAAGGAAGGAGAAAATACTGCAGATAAATGACTCACTAATTCCTTAGCTGTCCACCTTTACTTACCTGATGACCCCTTCCTTATTCTTCCCGGTGCAGAGCTGAGCATTGCCGAGGATATGTCTAAGAAGCTCTGGACTGGGAATCCGAACTAGACTTTGTAGATGGAAGATTTCTACATGCTCCTTGAGCATGTCGTTTTCCCCCTTTCAGTCTTACTTTCCCCAACTGCATAGAGAAGAATAAATCAACCTAATCATTAAGCTCCCATTCAGACAGATGTCAGGGTAGATTTAAACAAACCTATGGTATAACCAGTAGAACTGTGAGTGTACAAAGAGAAAAGATGCACCATAGTTTTAATCTTTCCCCGTTTACCCCAAGGCACAGGGCTTGGTTACACCGATAAGGCACTCAATAAACATCCAGAAGAAAACATTTGATGGAAGCAAAACAAATCATAGTAAATAAAAGCAAAATGGCAACACAGGCAATGTGCGTGAACAACATCACGTAACACTGCATGATATGCGTGGTCATGTTTGGATTTCCTATCTCCTGACAAGAGCGTCCTGCAAAAAAAAAATATGTGTCAAGAGCTGGTGACATTAAGTGGAGGCTGTGGTCATCTCTTCAGAGAACACTTCTTAGAAGGCAGGCTACATTACTTCCTAAAAGAATCAGGCTCCAGATAAAAGGAGAGGGTGGTGTTTGAGATGTGGCGAGGACAGCTCAGGAAAAGCACTGCAAGGCAGACATGAACAGTGAACACCTAACACCTAGTGGCAACATTAGCCACGGACTCTCAGCCTGACTTCTCTCAGCCTGAGAATCCAAATGGGTATCACCTGAAAAAAGTCACCCTGCTTCTGTGACCAGAAACTCAGGCAGAATTCTGTGGTTGGTCACTTTCTATTTCATACGTTGTTGGACATAGTCCAGCCCAACCTCTCATTTTCACAGAGGCACAGAAAGCCGGGAAGCCTACACTGTGTTCAGGGAGACTTCCTATGCCTAGCAGTGGCCCGGAAACATTCTATGTGCTTAAAAAGTTATTTGGCACAATGGCCTGTTGGCACTCTTCCTTCTACAAATATTATCAGACAATGTAGTATAAGCCAGGAACAAAGCTAGGCAGACAACTACTCCCAGTGCAACCACTTGAGGAATCATTACCCTGGAAACACAGAGCCAGGAGCTTTGGATACTCATGGTCTCGAGTGAAATAGTCACCATGAGGCCCTTGGAGTTAGTCAATGAAAGGCTTGAAGCCTTGATACTAATTGCTGGCTTATGTATCCCTTCTGTGTATGTTTTCATGATGAATACAGTTATGATTATTTAATTTGTAATGGACCAGAAGGAGCTGATTTTACTGTGGCTGATAGCCAGGAACTAAGGATGCTGAGGCAAGAATATTTCAAAACGTATCTCAAAATAAAGAGAGTAGCCAAGAAGCTTCCTTTCCTCTTGCCAATATGGTACGTGCTTCTTTTCCTATTGAAGTGGGATAAATAACTTCACCTTATCACCCTGCTGTCTTTGGGGTTAAGCTACAGCACAGAGGCTGTGGGGGGAATCACAGGAGCATAGAGTGCACAGTGATGTTGGAGATGGACTTGTCTGGGAAGGACAAATACATAGCACTCGGCGCCCACCCGTGGCAGCCCCTGCTAATCCATCAAGCCATTTGTGTCTTAAAACATCTCCTCTGGGCTGCTCCAGAGTAACCAGAGCTGGCACTTAAGATAAATCTATTTTCTAACCTTTGAACCTGAGATTTTGGGAGGATGACTTCTCAGAGTAGCAGTTAAGATCAGAATTTTCTGATATCCAAAACATTTCTCCACTCTCCTTTGAATTACAAGTTTCCCAAGGATAAACATTATTTCCTCTTTTGCCTTGGGATTTTTAAAAATGATTCAGTCAATACATGAATTGCATTTCTATGTAGCCTCAATCCAGCCACTAGGGGGTCCTGAACAGAACGCCATACTCAGGAGGTTTCCAGTCTGCAACACCCAACTCGCTGTGCCTTGATGCCTTTTCTTAAGTGGTTGTCAATGCTAAAAGTGTCTCCTTTATTCCCTTGACTCGAAGCTCTGCTGAGATGCCATATTATCCAACAGAACTCCAGGTCTGTCTTTACCTAGAACCGTCTTTATCCCCAAGGGACATCAACTCCCACCTCTTCTGTTCTTCTGTAATGTTTTGTTATGCATCTAAACTAGACCTCAGTTACTTGGGTCTCTGCCTATCACCACCACCAGACTGTGAGCACAAAGCTCTGAAACATGATGAATGTTTTTTTTTTTACTCATATGATGAATAAAGGATAGGCTCCTAGAACAGGACAGGCTCCCAACAAATTTTAGTTGGATTAAACCGAGTTTCTAGAATCATCAACATTATATACAAAATTGTAAAACTCAAAACTGAGGTGGACTTTACACATCATGTGATCCAGGATGGGAAATGAGTTTTATTTAAACCTAATCCAAACCATGCATCAGAGACTAGCAGGTGCATCATGTTAGCACAATTCAGGCAAAGTCCAACGTCAGTAGGAAACTGTGTAGAGCGAGAGAGAGTTGTGATATCTGTCAGGAGCAAGAAAGGGGCAAGTACAAATGTATGCATCTACTGCCTTTAGGGGTCATGTCCACCACCTACTAGTTAAATTTAAAGTCTGCGGAATGTGGTGGATGATCTGGGATTTGGGTTGGAGCACTGAATTGGAATGCTTACTATGAAGTGCTTGTATAATTTTATTTAAATGTCTTAGTCTCTTGGAGTTTTAGCTTCATTGTGTATGAGATGAGCATGGTGGTTATTCCTCTCCGTACCTCGCCAGACTCCTGTGATGGTTCAGGGCATGGTCATGAAAGCATTTTACAAACCATAAAACTACATACAAATGTGTGATATCCCCATAGAGCTCTGACCTCAGTGACCATGCAGTAAGTGCAAGTAGAGAATCCGATCCTAAAAAAGAAAAGTAATAAAAGATTGGCCATTATTGAAAGAAGGTTGGGCACTCTGATATTCAAGCATGCTCCTGGTTTGAGACTATGATTTACCCACCATGTGAGAAATGGCCCTATTTGGCCATCATATGCCCAATAACCTGGACGCTTGTCAGGAGCAGAGACCATTCAGGCCAGGAAATAATTGTCTTGTCACTGGTCTTACTCACTGGTAAATAATTATGTCACTAGCTATTAACCTATGGCTTTTGGACCAGATGAAACTTTCTGAATTCCCTCTCTTTCTCTACTTTCCATTGCTATGTCCTAGCTCATGGTCTCCTTATATCTCTTTTGAGGCATGGCTATAGTCTGCCAAATGGGCTTCCCTTCTCTACTATGATCCCCCTGAATCTAACCTCCACAGAGCCAGCAGAGTGATCCTTCAAAAATACAATAGGTAGCCTGTTATTCTTCAGTCCAAAAATCTTCAAAAGCAATCTGGTGCTTTCAAATAAGGTCCAGAATCCTTAGAATACCAAATAGGCCTGTTACAAAGTGACCTCAGCTTAGTTTTCCAGAATCCCCTCCAGCCATTCTCCTGATCACTGAATCCTCTAGAAAGAGCCTTTGGATCACCTTTTTCTTAATTTTCTGAACTTCCACGTCTCTGGGTCTTTGTTAACATTGTCATCTCCGTCTGAAAATTCCATCCTTCCCCATATAATTGGAAAAGTCATATTCATTATTTAGGATGAAGTGGGAATTTCATGTCGATTAGGACTCTGTTATTCATCCCCAGGCAGAATTAATCATGCCTGCCTCCATGCAATTCACATCACTTTGTGTACACCCCATGCAGATATTTTACTGAACTTTTCACTCCTTGCAGTGTCCAATTATCAGTAAATACACTGATGTGTGTGTTGAATATATAATATTCAATATATACAGGATTGTAAATATACAGGATTGTGAACCCCCTATTTTGTGTTCTAGAAAAATGCATTTGACATGTTTTGAATCATGCCCCTGAAGCCTGGTCATCTGCTTAGATGATTCTCTTTCTTGTAAGACTGTGACTTTGTAAGGTGAGAGACCCCCACCCTTGTCACCTTATAGTCAATGGCTACACACTAGCCTATCTGCTTATAAATCAATGTATGCTAATACCTCTTCTATGCAAAACTCTTTAAACTTAGAATAAGACCCAAACTGCCCACCAGAGCATTAGGCGCCCGGCCCTGCACAGGACTTCCAGCTCATCCATTATCACCCTTACCTTCACACACTGAGTTTCATTTTATTCCCCAGAGTCGACTTCTTCCCATCTCAGGCCTTTGCTACTCTCCCTGCCTGGAAAGCTGTGCCCCAAACTTTCACAGAACCCAAGAGACGTTGATCCAGCTCTGAATGCTAGGCTAGATATGAAATTAAAAGTTAATAAAAATCGAATTCACCCAGGCTCTGGAGAGATGGACAGGCAAGGAGAGAATGTTTTTCTAATGACAGATATTGGCTGGAAAGTGAGATTACTTATGAGTTTTTGGCTCTACTCACCCAACTCTGAGCTGGGCTTTAACTTCAATTTTCCTTTCAGACACTGTGTCCTTGGGAAGGTGGCAGCTGACCGCCATGTCTAAACCAGCTCCATTTCCATTCACTTTCCATCTCTTTTATTTTCTGCAGATCACTTAGCATCCTCTGAAATGACCCTATTTATCTGTTCAGTGTTTACACTAATCTTCTTCCACTGGAATTCAAGCACCGTGAGGGATGACATTGTCTTTGTTTTGTTCGTTATTGTGTTCCCATGGACAAGAAGAGGGCACCCAGTCAACATGCATTTGTTAAGTGAGGAAATGACTTCATCTGACTACTTGGTCAGTGTCTGTTGAATGAATTAGTTCGTTATTACTTCTTAGGTGGCAGCCACTAACTTTTTAAATGTTAAACCCAAGCTGTTTCCAGTAATCTATGGATATATTATTCAAGTTGTAGAATATGCAGAAAGGTTCCTGACGCTTCTGTCGGCCTTATCTCTGTTAAGTTGGCCCTTTAAGCAGAGAATGGAAACGGAGCAGGTAACTCGATCCAGTCACAGTAACATCTTCTTAGCAGTTCTGGACAATAAATAAATAAATTGATTCTCTGGTTGGTGCCAGGGTTGAACATGCAGCCAGAAGTGAAGCTTTTATAGTTCCCAAAGACTTTATTTTGTTTTCCTTTTCTTTTCTGTTTTCACCTATTTTCTCCTACCTTCCTACCACCCACCCGCATGAAAGTCCAGAGAGAGTTGATCTCTCTACATTTCTCATTTAGAGAACTCCTTTTCGGCAACTTATTTTTGAGGATGACAGGAGCCGGGGAGAATCAGGGCACTGGGTGAGTGCAGGTGAAAAACATCAGTCCTTTAAGAGTGCACAACTTATCCATCTGGCATACAATCAGACTTACCGCCATCTAAGATTTCTCTGGCTCCCATTCTTGATGTACGGAGAAGGTACAACTGGATTAGTTCTTCCTCAAAAGCAGAGAATGGGGACACCCAGAGAGATTAAGTCACTTGCCCAAGGTCACCCACACTCCAGGTGGCCAACTCCAGCTGTGAGACCTGAAAATGTCCCTTCAATCAGCAGGTCTCCCTAAGGCTTTTATGGCACTTGGCTACTTGCCTGTAATTTTCCTGGCTCTGAATGGGAGGAAAATTATGGAAGAAAAACAAAGTTAATAAAAATCAAACTCACCCGGACCCTGAAGGGATAGACAGACCAAAAGAGACTGTTTATTAGTGCATGAGAAGGAACAGGAAGAACATTTATTAGTTATTGGTTTACACTTACCCAGGTCTTTCTCAGAGCTGCCCAAGGCTCTTTCTGACTTAATTCTTAAATTCTGAATTTTCACATGGACCTTTGTGAGCCCAGAAGCATCCAAAAGGCACAAGAAAACAGTGGTGCAAGAATTGTGAAAAGGCCTATTGTGTAATGTTGGACATGTTACTTGGAAGTGGAAGCCAAAAGCCCTCCGCCATCAGAGCTTGGAGGGGGCATCTTGGTGCATGCCAGGTCAATTAGAGACCTCCTAGCTCCTGTCATCCTGGCCACTGTGATTGGTTCAGAGGTAAGCATGTGACCCAAGCCAAGCTCATGAGAGCGCTCCCTGGGACTTTCTCAGAATTATCTGCAAAGATACTTCCTCCTCTCTGGGATTTCAAGCTGTAAATACTATGCAGTATTGGAACTCTAAGGTCAATATCCCAAGGTCCACAACAGCTCACCGTAGGCGGTAGAGATGAGCTTCTACTAGGCTGAAGAAACAAGATTGGGAGGATTTGGGATTCTGAAGGAATGATAGGTGCTTTCTCTATAAATCCTGAGGCCCTTCACCACCCTTTACACCCCCCCACACACACACACACCCACACACACAGCAGTACCCATCTTCCTTGTTGATGGCAGATATGACCTGCCCTACTCTCTTTGGAACATGGCTTTGATGATAGCTCCCTACCCTTGTCTCCGTGTATCCTCTCTGGTTGGTTCCCTTCTCCTTGTGTTGGTTTTTCCAACCTCTACTACAAGGCTCTTCCATCCTCACATTGTTCCTCCTAGACTCTCCCTACCTATCACTGTTCCTGATCTCCTACCACCTCCTACCTCTGCTTCTCACTCTCCCCAGGGAGATGGTGCTGGTCCCATTTCTTAGAAATATCTTTCCCACGCTGTTGGGATGGAACACAGAGGTGGAGAAAGGCACCAAGCACAGCCTGGAGGGGCCAGAAGAAAGTGGCTTATAAGCTGAACCCTGGCAGATGAGTGAGAATTACCCTGCTGAAGGACAAGAGGAGTAGTTTTTCCAGTGAAGGCAATGGAATATTCTGAGGCCTAAGCATAAAGATTGGTA
The DNA here is from genome assembly GCF_027475565.1 of Acinonyx jubatus. Taxonomy (NCBI): domain Eukaryota; kingdom Metazoa; phylum Chordata; class Mammalia; order Carnivora; family Felidae; genus Acinonyx; species Acinonyx jubatus. The sequence goes on from NC_069391.1 coordinate 17,023,523, forward strand.
GGATCAAAATAAGAGGAGGCTGATTCTGAGGAAGATTCTAAAAGTCATGGCACTGTGGTTGGTTTTATCTTAAGGGAAAGGGGGAGACACTGAAGATTTAAACAGGTCTCCTCCATCCGAGGCCCGTCTCAGTCTCCTTTCCTGTCAGTGCCTGTCAATTCACTTTAGTCTTTGCATGATCTCTTACACCTGCCGCTCTCTCTGGCCCTCTCAAGCTGGCTTTGTGTCTCCAAGTCCTATGAATTCTGGTCTTGACTTTTGATCAATCACCACCTTCAGAATCTTTGGAGCCTGACAATCTGTCAGGCGTTTGACCAAACCTCTTAGGACATGTTGTTCTCATGTCTTATCAGAGACTCTTTTGGCTCCTGTTAGGGTCTGTCACACTTACGGGTATCTTTTTTTACCACTAAGATGTCACTTCTCTCCATTTTGGACTATACCCCTTTTGTTGGTGAATGTCTGTTTGTGTTCGCAGTGTCTGGCTTGGTGTTCCCTCATTGATGAGAGAATCCGTTAGAGCTGACTCTCTCCCTCTGTCCTTAAAGATGAAGCTTCATGGAATTAGAGTCATTCATGTAATCTCAGAGGTTGAGTGTTGTTTGGAGTCCATGATTGGACAGACTTCATCATCCACTGGGTTAGCTACCTGCAATCATAATATCTTGGCTAATGACTTGTAAAGAAATGAGGGGGCTGGATTCCTACGACGGAGCCTAGAAGCTCATTGGGCAGGTGAGAGTTAGCAGGGGTATTTTTCTCCAGGACATTGTCAAGAGATGATGTGAGGAGATTATTTTGCCATGGGTCAGGAAGTGTCACTTCACCCTGGGAAATTGAGACCCAGACGATCTTCAGTGATGGCAGCATTGAATGATACCTTCTGGACACAAGTCCAATGTTAAGAGCATGGAGCAGAGAGATACTCTTCAAATCCTGCTCTAGGATCTGGATGGGGTAAGAGAGCTACAGCAGGGAAGGCGGGAGAAACATGCAAGCATTCAATCAGTTGATCATTGTTTTCAGGTTATTTTAGAAAGACAGTGGAGACTAAAGACACAGTCCCAATTCTCATGGGGTCACATCTGGAAGGGGAGATTGACATGCAGGGTGGCATAGAGACTGAAATAGAGTCCTAGGAGACCAAATTTGTTTATTACAATGGAGAGCCATTGACAAATTTAGACGGTGAGGTTTCTTTCGAAGATCCCTCTAGCAGCATTGTAGGAAGTTGATAGTAGAGGTCAAGAAGGGAGGCAAGGAGACAATTTAGAAGGTTGTGTCCAGGAGGGAGGCTACAGATGATAGCCCTAAGTGAAGATAGGTTGCACTCAGCTGCCTGCTGCCCAGTTTCTGCAGATAGTTCTTTCCTATATCTGTCCAGTGCGTCGTCATGAGAGAATACTACTAGACCACCTTATTTCTTCAGAGGGATAGAAATACTACCCCTAATACTAGTAACTGTACTTATAATGATGTTAAACAATATAATATAATATGATAAATAACATTAACTGTATTTATAACCTGTATTTATTACATTAGTTTATCCTCACAATGACATGTAAAATATGAACTTTTATTTTCCCCATTTTAAGGATGAGGACACTAAGGCATAGTGGGTTTCAGTACTTGCCTGAGGATACACATTTTAACCAGTCTTTTGACCGTAAATACCTTGCTCTTTACTGTACAATGTAATCTCCAGAGACAGAAAGGGCTTTTGTTTCTTTTTAATTATTATATTTTTATGAAACTGTTGAAGAATAGTACATACTATTTGATCGCATTTTTTCTCTTAGCATTAAAAATGCATTTTCTATAAAAGAATTTCATATATTTGCCTCACCATAAAAACCACGTAGCAACCTGGTGAAAATACATATATCCATTCTCTCCTCATGGAGAGTTTGATTCACTAAGTCTAGGGTCGGCCCTATGCTTTCATAAATCACCCCAGGAGATCCCAAAGATCAGACAAGTTTGTCAAACGTTGTATATGCGATGCTTTTTATTGGCTGTATAAGATTTAATTATGTAGATATTCCACAATTTAATTTACAGTTCTCTGCTTGTAGACTGTGGGTTTTAATGATATTTCAATACTGAAATAACACTGTGATGATCAGATGACTGTACATCTCTAATTAATTTCCTTAGAAAGCCTTGGCACTGTGACTAAGTCCTTTCTCCAGCTCTGTGAATGAGTTCCCTATGTATGGGGCCCTAGCATGAGCGCTTCCCTACTGCAAATAATTCTAGGAATGTGGTGGTTTAGAGACGGGATATAGGCTACAGATTGCAGAAAGGGAGGCACGTAAAGCATACATGTATAAATTTAATTGTTTGACTTTTTTCTTAATATTTGTCGATTTACATGCATTAAACACCAGTTAGCATTTTACGAGGTGCTTTCTATTGATCTTATTTGACCACCTCTGCAGTTCCACAGGAGAATATGCCCCTCTTTTCCAGATACGATTGAGTTTTAAAACATTCCAGTGTTTGGACCCAGATACCGTTCATCCCTAGGCCATTATTGTTTTTCAACACACTGTAAATGGCTTCAATTCAGCTATCATCAAACTCTTATTTTTAGATTGAAAAAAAAAGTTTCCCCACACCTTCCCTAAAATTCCTATAAAATATGTAACTTTAAAAAGTCCAGGAGCGATCAGTAGGCTTATGTTTCTGGAAAATGAGAGGACAAGCCCTTATTAGCTGGGTCTGGGACAGAGATAAGGAATCCCTTTGATTCCATTTGGCAGAAACAAACTTTGGGTCTGGAGAAGAAAGATGAGGGTGATGTGCAGACGGGGATTCAGTGTTAATTCAGCTGTGGGCAGAAAACGAGGACCTGGCGGCTGACAGACAGACAAGAGGTGAACAGGTGGCTGGGGAACTGTACCAATTTAATCTTAATTGTAGCAGGAAAGTAAGTCAGCTTATCTCCGTTCCTGTGCTGCAACTTTGAATGGAATAGTTCAGAAGCATTAGGGAGAGGGCAGAGCTGGCATCACCTCGATGTATATCTGAATCTCTGCTGAATATCTGGGTGAACTTGTACTGATCCTGCCATCTCTCTCAGCCTCGGCTCCTTCATTTGTAAAGCAAGACAAAATCTAATCAGAGGATGACCGTGGTAATTAAATGTGATAATGTGACTAAAAGGCTTAGCACATTCGGGTTGGTAGTGTACCCTTATTATTAGATCATCCCTTGCCTTCCCCCAAAAGCTCCTTCTCCAGGGTGCATCTGCCTTGGCTTTCCCAGGAGGCTGCTTTCACATAAGCCCACTGTGCTCTGTGAGATGGTTTGTGGGGAAGGCTCATTGGACGGAGACAGTGGGTAGCAATCCTAGAACAGGAAGACACCTTAGTCTTCAGCTCTTATTTCATAGACAGTATTGGAAACTATCTGTGCTTGCAACAAGGAGACTAAGTCCAGTGTTGTAAATTCAACCCTGATATTTACTAAAGGTTAAGTCACTTTGGATACAGATGTTATTGTTCTAAAATGGAGCAAATCACAGTAATAGCAGGAACATTACAACACCAGGAACATTATAAACATCGAAGGAAATACTGGCATGCAAGCACAAAGTTAACACATCTTAGTTCTAATCTTGACTCTGCCACTTGATGGTTTTGACCCAGACATTTTATCTCTTTGGACCCATGTGCAGACCATCACAAATAAGAGGCTTGTATCGCATAGTTAAAATCTCTTCTATCTGTGATACTCTGTGATTCTGTGACTTGACTGAGGTCCTGGAAAGGTAGATAAAACCTGGGTTGCCACACTCCCAGTCTGGGTATTCCCACTTTATATTTTATCTCAGCTCAGAGATGTGTCCTTTATGGCGTTTTGAGGAGTCCTGTTCCAAGAAAGAGCTGCCTTGTGTGGTATCTCCAAATGGCAACCTTTTCTAGGTCCCTGTAAAACTCACATCTGATCTGTGTCCCAGGGAATTCACTTACCTGCCCCCATCTGTGCTATTCCCTTGCTGTGGAGTTTATCAAATTTTACCCTACACCATACTGATAAAGAAAACTTAATCACTCCTATGCCAAGAACTCTAGTTTCAAGTCCCAGGTATTCTTCTGGGTGGTCTATGGTTTCACTCTCAGGAAAAATATTCTAAGAGCACACAGATTTAAAATTCCCAGGCCTGCCAGTCAGTCAAAGATAAGAACAACCCATCAATAGCACAGTAAGTGCTTTAAGGCCTAGAATCCAGACATTAATTCTGGCTGACAGGGATCAATGAGTAGCAGAAGTATTGACTAAATTAAGTTATTCTTAGGAATGGATATACCGGAAACCATAAAATCATACAGCTCTAGGTTCCTTCAACCTAAAAACATTGAACTTTACACAGGATATGAAAGTCACTGAACCTTGAGTACATTTCTATGAGATGATAGAGATAACCAGGATCCACACTCATCACCTGAGTTGTCATTCTCAAATACAGCATTTTATCTATTAATAGAGGCACCCAGAGAGCCAACACTAAAGCAAACTTGAATAGAACCCACGTTGCCATTTTCTCCCATCCTCAGTCGCTGCCGGACTCGACTCTGTGTTTTTGGCCAGTTCACTAAAATTCCTTCACCTTTATACTCAAGTTTCTGAACACTCATCTGTAGTAACTGTGTATTTTTTTTTTCCTTCCCAGGATCTGTTCACCTGGATCCAGCTCTGCCTGAAGTCCAACTCTGGATTTTTTTTTAAATATATGAGCCATTATATGTCTTATTTTTCTCCCCAGGCCAATTTGAGTTATATTCCTGCCAATTGCAATTGAAAGTGCACCTTCCCAATGGGAAAATTATCTGCCTTATTAAAAAAAATAATACTTGCTTTTTCTACTTCATAGGACTGATATAAATGTAAGATAAATTAACAGATTTTGATCACTATCCATAGTTCCAGTTCCAAGTACTAGGGTAGGATTTGAGAATACAGTGATGAATAAGACAAGGTCCTTACCATAGAGAGGCTCAGTCTAGTTGAGGAGACAAGCATCTATAGAAATAATACACCACAGCATGTCTGACTATAGTTATCATGAAGTCATGGGAGGAAATGAGCTGGTTTCCTTAGAGAAGTTAGAAAGGCTCTACAGAAGAGGTGACATTTGAACTGGATAGGAAAGGTTGCTTAGAAATATTTCAAGTAGAGCAATCACTCTCAGTCAGAGGCATTTTGGGGGGCACCTGGATGGGTCAGTCAGTTAAGTGCCCGACTTCAGCTCTGTTCATGATCTTGCAGTTTGTGGGTTTGAGCCCTACATCGGTCTCTGTGCTGACAGCTCAGAGCTTGGAGCCTGCTTTGGATTCTGTGTCTCCCTCTCTCTCTTCCTCTCTCTCTCTCTCTCTCTCTCTCTCTCTCTCTCTCAAAAATAAATAAACATTAAAACATTTTTTAAAAATTGAAAAATTAGAGGCATTTTTAACTTCCAGGATACATTTTTGCACGTCATAACTTGGAATGTGCCAGGGATGGTATAAAACATCTTCCACAGCAAAGAATTATCTGGCCCCCAATGCCAATAGTCATAAGATTGAGAAACTCGAAAGGAGAGCTATTGAGAAGGAACATTCTAAAACAAGGTGAATATAAAGCCAGGAGTCAGGTCTGTTAAGAGTGATGGTAATGTCTTGATGCAGGGAAAATAGGTTGAAGGCAAATGACAAATACTCTTTGAAAGTAAGGACTTTGAATATTGCCCTGTAGGTGTGGGAAGCTATCAAAGCTCTTTTAAGATTGTAGCTAGAAAAAAAGGGCCTCCTAGGTTTGAAATCCTAAAAGTGGAACAGGTTACTGAGACTTTGAATGTGTGGCTCTACCAAAGATCAGTGGAGATAAGGATTCCCACAGAAGACAATCTTAGAGAACTATGAGGCTAGAACAATCAATGAGTTGTTAACATTCCTACTGAATTTGACCGAAATGGCGCTAGTGACATTGATGACGAAGGAAACCGTTGGGTCTGGCTTCCTTCTAAAAATGTTTATTGGACACTGAGCCAAGCACAAGCCCTCCCTACAAAGAGCCTTTCTATCTCCCCTGTGCCATTTTTTCTCTCTCTTTGGACATTGTGCCAATTCATCTTGGAAGAATTAAATATTTTTATAATGAATCAGATGCTGGTGACAGGTGCCAGATTGACGGCTCTGGAGGAGGAAGCTTCAAGTGCTCACGTTCCTCACACGGAGATGACAAGGAGAAGAGTTATGTGTGCTGAAAGATTTATCGTCAAGCTGTCCACAGGCACCTCTTTGGCCTCCAGAAAGTGATCTAAAATTAGACACAATCTGGAAGCCTTTTAGAGCCAAAAAGAAGAGTGTCATCATGTTGCTGTTCTTTCCTCTTGTTACCTTTGGTGGAAGCAAACTGGAGCTTGGATTCAAACAAGGTCTACAGCAATATTCGAAAGGCTGCACATGGCCTTCTCCCGCCCTCCCTTCTGTGCCACCACCACTTCGTAGTTACTGAACTTTAGAGTTCAAGGAGCTCATGTAATTCACCTGCTCTATTTTCCAAATGAAGGAAGTGGAAGCCAGAAGCAGATTCATTACTTACCCGTTGTACAACCTGTCATAGAATAAACTACGGAGAACTTCTAGTTTTTTTTTTTTCTCTTTTGAGTGCTGCCCCACTCCATTTCTTCTTTTTTTTTTTCTTTTACAGCTTCGTTGAGATACAATTGAGACAACATTCTGTGAGTTTAAGGTGTACAAACGTGATGAGTTAATACACAAATGTATTGCAAAATGATTACCACAATAAGATTAGGTGACACATCCTTCACCTCGCATAATTACTATTTTATTTTTTTTTGTAGTGATGGGGGTGACAACATTTAAGATCTATTCTCATCCACTTGCAAGTATACAGTTTAGTATTTTTAACTATAGTCACCATGGTATAATTAGATCCGCAGAACTTATCCATCTTATACCTGGAATTTTGTAACCTTTGACCAATACTCCCTCATTTCCCCTAGTATCCAGACCCGGGCAACCACATTCTACTCTCAGTTTCTATGAGTTTGGTGGGTTTTTTTTGTGTGTGGGGGTTTTTTTTTTTGATTCCACATATAAGTGAGATCATACAGTATTTGTCTTTCTCTAACTTATTTCACTTAGCATGATGTCCTCAGGTTCATCCATGTTGTCACAAATGGCAGGATTCCCTACTTTTAATGGCTGACTAATATTCTGCATTTTCTCCGTCCCTCCACTGACACTTAAGTTGTTTCCATATTTTGGCTGTTGTCAACAATGTTGCAATGAACATGGGGATGCAGATATCTCTTCGAGACAGCAATTTTATCTTGTTAGGATATGTAACCAGATCTACTTCTTAAGTGGGTGTCCTCTTAGCCAGCCTGACTCCCCTTTCCATCCTACTACCCTGCTCCCACAACTATGAATAACAATAAAATTATCATTAGGCAGTGCCTAATCTCAGCCTGACACAATGCTACACTCTTTATACATATTGAACCTGATTTTCTAAAACTCTTGGGAAATAACAATTACTGTAATCATTCTACAGATGAGAAAACTGAGTCTCACAAGGCTTAAGATGCCCAAAGATCATACAGTTGATAAACAGTAATTTAAAACCAATGCCTATATAATTGTGTTATGCTTTGCAATCTATCCGGGTCTGCTTCAAAAATTCTCCCTCTACTCCTTTCAGCCTTAACAACATTCATGTCCGTCAGGTGGCTCCTTTCAAGCAGTTGTCAGAAAATCAAGCTGATTGACAAAATTCACACTTTTTTTTAAAGATGGGAGACTTTTTCCTCCTTCCTGATATTTCCTTCCATGTGAAGGAAACTCTATTTGCATTTTGCAGATGGCTTTTCTCCCCTAGTTTGCTGAGTGTTATTATCATGAAAGAATATTGGATTTTGTCAAATACTTTTTCTGCATTTACTGAGATGATCATGTGGGGTTTTCTTCCTCTTTATTCTAGTAATATCGGTATTAAGTTGATTTCTTTTTATATGTTGAACCAACCTTGCATTATTGAGATTAATTCCACTTGGTTATAGTGTATAATCCTTTTTATATGCTACTGGGTTTAGTTGCTAGTATTTTGTGGAGTAGTTTTGTGTCTGTATTCATAAGGAATATAAGTCTCTCATTTTCTTCTTTGTGATATCTTTGTCTGGCTCTGTTATCATGATAATACCCATGTCACAATGAATTTTCCTTCTTTTATTTTTTGGAAGCATTTAAGAAGGATTGGGGTTAATTCTTACACAAGAAGAAGTGGCCTCTCTACTGAGGTTAGAAAGCATCCCTGGACACAAGCAATCTCCTCTTAACTCTCTCTTGGGAATGAACCACTTCCAGGAGAAGGGGGAGGCATGGTCTTCTCAGTTTTTAATGCCCTAAAGTTTCAATGAGGAAAGGCCTAAAATGATCTGTCACTGGATGTGTAAAACTGTCTGAACCTAGGATTCAGCATTAGACACACTACTACCTTGCAGGACACATCATTTTCTTAATATCAACTTTATCAATAACAAAGTTAATGTTTCGAGTTCATGGTTTGAACTTCTTTCGCCTTAAATTTAAAGCCTGGTCTGAGAGTAAAAACTTTATAAATATTTTTTTAAAGTTTTTATTTAAATTCCATTTAGCTAACATGAAGTACAGTGTTAGTTTCAGGCATATAATTCAGTGATTCACCACTTCCATACATCACCCAGCGCTCATCACAAGTTCACCCACTAATTCCCATCGCCTATTTCACCCAACCCCCACACACCTCTCTTCTGGTAACCAGTGGTTTGTTCTCCGTAGTCAAGAGTCTGTTTCTTGGTCTCTCTCTCTCTCTCTCACTCACTCTCTCTCTCTTTCTCACTCACTCTCTCTTGCTTTTTCTTTTTTCCCTTTGCTCATTTTTTTTGTTTCTTAAACACAACATATGAGTGAAATCGTATGGTATTTGTCTTTCTTTGACTGACTTATTTTGCTTAGCAAAATACTCTCTAGCTCCATCCATGTCATTACAAATGGCAAGATTTTATTCTTTTTCATTGCTGAGCAATATTTATTATATGTAAAATATTCCATTCTATATCTATATGTATCTTACCTATTCATCAATTGATGGACACTTGGGCTGTTTCCATAATTTGATTATTGTAGATACTACTGCTATAAACATTGGGGTGCAAGTTCCCTTTTGAAATAGTGTTTTTGTATTCTTTGGCTAAATACCCAGTAGTGTGATTGCTGGATCCTAGTTAGTTCTATTTTGAACTTTTTGACAGACCTCCATATTGTTTTACCAGAGTGGATAAACCATTTTCATTCCCACCAACAGTGTAAGAGGGTTCTTTTTCTCCATTTCCTCACCAACACCTGTTGTTTCTTATGTTATTGGTTTTAGCCATTCTGACAAGTGTGAGGTAATACCTGATTATAGTTTTAATTTGCATTTTCCTGATTATAAGTGATGTTGAGCATCTATATGTCTTCTTTGAAAAAAGGTCTATTCATGTCTTGTGCCCATTTTTAGTTGGATGATTCATTTTTTTGTGTGTTGAGTTTTAGAAGTTCTTTGTGTATTTTCGATACTAATACTTTATCGAATATGCCATTTCCCAATAACTTCCTCCATTCAGTAGGTTGCCTTTTGGTTTTGTTGATTGTTTTCCTTTGCTGTGCAGAAGCTTTTTATTTTGGTGTAGTCCCAATAGTTTATTTCTCTTTTATTTCCCTTGCCTCAGGAGACATATCTAGAAAGAATTTGCTACAGCCAGTGTCAAAGAGGTTACTGCCTATATTCTCTGCTAGGACTTATATGGTTTCAAGTCTCATATTTACATCTTTAATCCATTTTGAATTTCATTTTGTGTATAGTGTAAGGCAGTGGTCCAGTTTCATTCTTTTGCGTGTTGCTATCCAGTTTTCCCAACACCATTTGTTGAAGAGACATTCTTTTGCCCATTGGATATTCTTTCCTGCTTTGTTGAAGATCAATTGACCATTTAATTATGGATTCATTTCTGGACTTTCTATTTTGTCCCACCAATCTATGTATCTATTTTGTGCCAGTACCATACTGTTTTGATTACTACATCTTTGTAATGTAACTTAAAGTTCAGAATTGCGATGCCTCCAACTTTGCCTTACTTTTTCAAGATTGCTTTGGGTATTCAGAGTCTTTTGTGGTTCCACAGAAATTTTAGGATTGTTTGTTGTAGTTCTGTGAAAAATGCTGTTGGTGTCTTGGTGTCTTGACAGGGATTGCATTCAATGTGTAGATTGCTTTGGGTAGTGTAGAAATTTTAACAATAGTTTTTCTTCCAATCCATGAGCATAAATCTTTCAGGTCCTCTTAGACTCGAACAATATTGAAAACAGAAAACTCTGATTATGTCTCCCAGGAAAGAGGGTAGAAATAATCAGAGGTGTCTAGAAGTTACAACAGAAATGAACAGCAAGAATATGAGATCTGTAATCTCAACATTTGAATCAAGATTAAAAATGAAATATGGGTTAAATGGGTGATGGGCTTAGGAGGGCACTTGTTGCGATGAGCAGTGGGTGTTATATGTAAGTGCTGAATCACTGGGTTCTACTTCTGAAGCCAATACTACGCTGTATGTTAACTAACTTGGATTAAAAAAAAAAGAGGTCAGGAACAGGGCAATGAAAATAAAATGAAATATGCTAGATAGTGTTTCGCATGTGTAACAGTGTTTTTAACCAGCTGCCTCTGCTCCACCCCCCCAGGACTAGCTATACAAGATAAGGCAGGACAAAGACATTCCACCATCATAAATCTGTTTTTATCCCTAGGAATGGGACTCACAAGGCTGGCTATGCACATCTCTTCACAACTCCACTTGAGTGGGAGATTGAAATCTGCCATGATGGAAGTGATTTTTCTCAGGACATCAGAAAATATTAGATAAGAGCCTTTTGTACCTGGAGAACCAGTTGTTAAACATTTACTGGCATACTAATCCAACCTTGCTTCTCACTAAGCGTATACTGCCCCTTCTGTCCTCAGATGGAATGTTCCCAGGTGAGATTTATCTCGTCAGGAGCTAGGCAGAGGCAGAAAGCATGCAACTCCACTTAGTTTCCCAAGAAACACAGTTGTTATGATTTAAATCCCTTCATTGTCCATTCATCTCTTGCCAAGTGCAGCTTAGAGAACTTAGTCACCCACATGAATAGGTATCTTCCAGCTTCTTTGTGGCCCCTTACCAACCAATCCATCTCCTCTGGATATCCTTTTAAAGATAAGGAACCAATAATTAGCATGGTAATTAACAGTTTACAAAGTGCTTCTGAGGGTTTATTTCACTTAATCTACACAACTCTCTTAAGTGGTGGGTTTATTGTCCATGTTTTTTCAGTTGAGAAAACTGAGATTTAAGAGCAAGTGCACCTGCCTGTGCCTTTGAACCCCTGCTCTCTTCCAGCCTTGAGGTCATTGTCAATAATACCCCTTCTCTTTATACTTACCCCTTTACTTTTAGAATCTTTCCCCTCATCCTATAAACATGGTCAGGTTTCACACATTCTTTAGAAAATTATCAGACCTACAGTTACTCTCTATTAATCGTTCAGTGTCTGTGTTTCCTTTATCAGCCAATCTCTGTTAGGACCAGAGGACCCTTCCTACGTCCATGACCTCCTCCCTCCCCCTCGTACTCACTCTCCAACTGCTCTGCAAAAGGGAGACAGTATAGAAATTGCCTAACATCATATATTCTTGAGTCAGACAGACCTGCGTTTGAATCCGAGTTCTGCCACTGACTTTGTTTTGTCGAGTCAAAAACGCTTCTATAACCTTAGTGTTTGTCTGTAAGGAAAAGCATAGCACCACCATCTGACGACAGTTACGAGGATTCCCAGATGCATGTTTCTACCCATTTTGCAGCCACATTTTCCCCTCACTCCGTGCTTCACCAACATTGACTCTTTATGGTCTCTGGACTCACCCGGTTGTCTCTGCTACTTGCCATCAAGCTTTTTACGCTGTCTGTTCGTTTTATGTTTATTTGCCATGTTACTCTGAACTTAGTACACATTTTAATAATTAAACCCTTCATTCAGTCTTGATTTCTCACCATATTGTCAGCTTCTTGAATGCAGAAACCGCATCTTATTTTTCCAGCTCTTCTTTTCCTAATAAATCTTATTCATTTCCCTAATTTCCAGGTATTCCTAGCACATGGGTGAAAACAGATGCCTGGCAAAAGTAGACTGCTGAAACCCATCTAATACCAAGATGGTCTTCTAATCCACATGAAATCACTCTGTCCATGCCTGTTGTCATGGTGACTTTAACGCCAGCTTAAAAGTCCTGCCCCACCCAAACCCAAGTCTGGTATCAGGACATTATTTGTGCTAATGATAGAACTATGCACTACCCATTACCATCAACCCATCTAGATTTTAGCACTTATCAGTTAAATAATTAATGAAATTCCACTTCCATCAGGAAGCTTTCTTCAACTGATGACGGCGAGGTGATGCTTCTCTCCACTTCTAACTTATGTTTTTTTTAATTTTTTAAATCTTTATTTACTTTTGAGAGAGAGACAGAGCACAAGGGGGCAGGGAGGGGCAGAGAGAAAACGAGACACAGAATCTGGCAGGCTCCAGGCTCTGAGCTGTCAGCATAGAGCCCAACGCAGGGCTCAAACTCACGAACCATGAGATCACCTGAGCCAAAGTCAGACGCTTAACCAACCAAGCCACCCAGGCGCCCCTAACTTATTTTGAAATTGTATCCCTCCCCTAGATATTCTTCATTCTCCTTTCTTCTTTTACACATACACATATATTTGTCCATGTGTGTATATATATGTATGTGCACATATGCACACACATATGATTATATCATTTATTTGTAAGTGCATATTTATACAAATAAAACAACCATCTACACTAAACTTACATGTATAAATAAATGTGTGTGTATGTGTGTGTGTATATATATCTATCTATATCTATATCTATATCTATATCTCATGTGTGTTCATCTCACATTGTTGAGTGAATATATAGGAAAATACTTTAGAAAAGAATAATAACAGATGTAGCTATAAATCACAGAATTTCAAAGCTAAAGAGAACTTAGCAATTAGCAGTCCAGTATTTTATTTTACAGCTGAAAAATGGGAAGTCAGAGAAGGGAAGCGACTTACCTGTTGTTGCCTTGGTGAAACAGGAACAGAACTGAGTCAAAAACTCTGATCAGCTGGCACCATGGTTTATGTGCTATTCCATTCCTCCCCCCTATAAGCTGAAAACAAGATTTAGCTTTGAAATTCTTTGAAATGTCTCGGACTCCATCCCGTAAGACCCTAAATGACTCATTCTCTTTCTGGCACTTTTTGGTCAACCTCTAATCTCCCTCACCCATGCCAGTTCCCAACTGAAATGTTAAAATCCCATTCTCTAGGGAATAAGAGAGACCAGCTGACCAAGTGCCCAAGTCAGACTGGCCCCTTCAGTGAGGATGACACTAATAAGATTTAGAACATGACCAGGGCTTGCAATTGGTGGTGACAACTGGAGAATTACCCCAATAAATTTTTGACATGATTTTGAGAGCAATAAAATATTTTACTTTTTTGCCCACAGTTTTCTCTGAGAGTAAGGAGAGAAAAAGACACTAGAGGGCAAGATAATAGTGCCATAATTCTTCCTAAAGGAGATTATTGTTGTCCAACTCTGGATAGATTTCTCTTCGGGTATGAAGAGGTGTCAGACTGGGCTAAGAGTCACTGTTCTCCACATTAACAATTTCTAAATACTTGGGAAGCTATCTTGTGAAATGATTTATGAGGTTTTGGGTAAGGAACCATTTCCTAAATTCTGTCATCGGAGTTTGGATAGAGTTTCTTTTCTGTGATGCATCAATTCCTGACATTTGGTTTGTTTTCCATGCCCAAAGCTTCAGGATTTCTATATTTAATTCCAATATGGAAGAACACAAGAATATGAAGGCACCTTAAATGATATTCCAGTTCAGCCTCAGTGAGTTGATTGGCTCCTTCTTAGTATCCCTACCAAAAAATCCCCCACCAAATTTCATGTGGATATAGCCATTGATTAGGAGCTCACTGACTCATGAGCTAGAATAAGTTAGTTCATGATAACTGTGACTATAAAAATTAATTTTCTTATCTGAATTGTACCTTCCATAACATTTAGTTGATGGTCCTATTTTTGTCCTCTAGAGATACATGGGATTAAATAAAACCTTTCCTCTCTGTGATACAGGTCAGATATTTGAAGACAACATTCACTTCTAACCATTCACAGACAAAACTTATAGGAAACCTCCAAAGCTCCCATTATGTGTTCCAAAAAGGGTCAGCATTGGCTGACACACAGGGTCTAGATGCACATTACCTTGGTTTGGATTCCCCTAGAACCAGACCTTGAGACAAGGATTTAAGTTCAAGTTGTTATTGGAGAGGTGATCCTTAAAAAAATCTGTAAGGGAGTAAGGAAGTGAAATGGGGTTAGGAAGGCAACCAATAAACAATGAACTATGAAGCAAGTTACCACTGAGACAATTGTCACTAAATTCTGCTGGGATCAATATGGAACACATGCCTCAGGATTATCCATGAGGAGGGGGGAGCTGTAAATTTTATCCACCTCCTCCTGTCAATCATTGCTTGCAGAATGCTTGAGGGCTGCTCCAGAAGAATATTAATTTCCAATCACTTCCAAGCTCCTTCTGCATAGGAAGAGTGGGCTGTAGCAGCCAGAGAAAACCCTCAGGCAAAGGAATGGAGAGGCTGGCAGTCAAAAGTCAGCCAATTTACATGAAAAATATACGGACTGAGGGGACATGGATGGATATGGATAGTTTCTGCTACTCCCATTCAATGTTAGCTTGAAGAGTGGTGAAATCCAACAGTGAAAATGCAGTTAACTGACCATGGGTCAGCATATAGAAGACTTCTATCTCCTCTGGTTCAGCTCACCAGAAAGGAGACATAAAAACACAGCAGGGATGAATTGTGTCCAGAGTAGACCACATACACCATACACATCTTCTAACTACAAATTCCCTGAGCAGGCATCTGAAAACTATGGCCTGTGGGCCAAATCCTATTTCCATTTTGCGTATGAGACAGGTTAGGAAAAAAGAAGAAGGAGAAAATTTCAAGACATCTGAAAATTATATGAAATTCAAATTTCAGTGTGTATAAATAAAGTATTATTGGAATACAGCCACACTCATTCATGTATGTATTGTCTAGGTTTCTTTCACACTAGAACTGCAGAGTTGAGTAGTTGCGACAGGGAACATATGGCCTAGAAAGCCTAAAATATTTACTTTTTGTCCCTTTACAGAAAAACTTTGCTGTCTCCTGAACTAGAAACTTGGATAAGTCTAGTCTGTAGCGGGGAGATGAGAAGATGAAAATCTTAAGGAGAGTTTGACATTAACATGAAAGCATCTGGGACTGAGAATTAAATATAATAGCTGGTGTTCTGATACCTTAAAGTGGCTCAGAAGTAAAGGAACAATACTAAAGTGTTGTTAATGAGATTTCTGCAGAGTAAAATTGGGATAGTTGTAGGAATAATTAAAACTACTTCATGTTTTTACTCCAGAGAGTGTATATTCACATACATACATCTTGGTTGTATATGTGTAGATTTTCTTTATGTCTCCTCACACCCAAAATGGAGCCCCGTGACCTTACAGCACCTTTAAAGGCTATACTCATCTGGCTCCTGTCTAACCTTCTGACCAAACCACCCTGCGCCCTCTTCTTTCCTCCCTAGGACACATCCTCCATTGTCTCCCAATCTACTTGCCCTTCCTCAAACACAAGAAACTCTTTCCTTCCCAGGACTCTGTCTTTGTTCTTCCCTACCTGCCGTCCTTCTCTCTCAGCTTGCTCATTAAATGGCTGGTTCATTCTTATGTTTTAGGTGTCAGCCTGTATGTCACCCACTCAGGGAAGCAACTTAAACTGGCTTTATCCCACCATCCTATTGGTTTTTATCAGAGCACTGATCTCTATCTAAAGTTGTGTGCATATTATCTAATTACTGTTCCCCACATACACAAAATAGTCGGTGAGCTCCAGGGGGTTTTGTCTTTTGTTCATCACTGTATCTCCAGCTCCTTAAAAGGTTGCATATAGTTCATTCCTCTCAATTTTGCTGTGAACCTAAAGCTGTATTAAAAAAAATAGAGTCTTAAAATTTAAAAATATAATTGGCCATTTAAAGCAAAAAGTATATATTTTAGAGTTTGTGACATAAATAGAAGCAAAATGCATGAGAAAAAAGAATGAAGGTCAGCAAAGATAAATGGAAGCGTACTATTTTAAGGTTCTCCTACTATACATGAAGTGGTATCATGTCCTTTGAAAGTAAACTCTGATACTTTATAGTATAAATTCTAAAGCAAACATTAAAATAACACAGCAAAAAGCCTTATCGAATAAGCTAACAAAAGAGATCAGATGAAATCATGAAAACTGCTGAACCCAAAGCAAATCAGAAAAGAGGAAAAAGGTAACAAAGAGCATAAGGGGCAAATATTAAGGAAATAGCAAGTAGTAGCCTTAAACCTAATCATATTAGTTGTTACATTAATATAAATCATCTCAATGTTCCATTTCAAAGGCAGAGATTGTCCAAATGGATAAAATAAAAAGACCCAAGTATATACTGTCTACAAGAAACATGCTTTAGGTATAGAGACTGAAACAGATTATAAGTAAAAGGATGAGACAATATCCATGCTAATCAAACAAAAGCGGGATTGGCTATATTAATATCAAACAAAGTACCATTAAGAGAGACAAATTACCTTCAGGAGAGATGGTAAAAGAGATTGCTTTGTGTAAGTCTAAAATGAAAATATTACAAAGAAAAAAGTTGCCTATATTAGGAAGCTAGTAAACACTCATGGAATAAATGAATATGTAGCTTTTTTAAAGTTTATTTATTTTGAAAGAGAGAGAGAACACAAGCAGAAAAGGGGCAGAGAGAGAGAGAGAGAGAGAGAGAGAGAGAGAATCCCAAGCAGGCTCCATGCTGTCAGTGCAGAGCCCGCTGTGGGGCAATATTTGGCTTTTAAGATGTCAGAATGGTAAAATCGTAGAATGTTCAAAGACATTGTCATTTGGTAACATAGTGTTGGCCTTACAGACCTGGGTGTGAGTCCTAGCTCTGCTGTTTAAATGAATATGTTAGGGGCGCCTGGGTGGCTCAGTCGGTTAAGCGGCCGACTTCGGCTCAGGTCACGATCTCGCAGTCCATGGGTTCGAGCCCCGCGTCAGGCTCTGTGCTGACCGCTCAGAGCCTGGAGCCCGTTTCAGATTCTGTGTCTCCCTCTCTCTGACCCTCCCCCATTCATGCTCTGTCTCTCTCTCTCAAAAAATAAATAAACATTAAAAAAATTTTTAAATGAATGTGTTAATTACCCTAGGCAAGTTCCTTAATCTCTTTGAACCTCTTTCCTTATTTATAATTTGGGAAAGAATACCTATCTGTGTGAGAGACTGTAAGCATCAATGAGATAATGAGGCTTGCAAAGTCCTGAGATACACAGTAGGGAAAAATAAAGGGTAGCAATTCCGAGCCTCTGCTATTATCATTACTATTAGGCTGGAGTTGGAAAAGGTCTTATAGGGGATAACCTTGGTCCAAACCTGACATCACAAAGACACAGAGGTCCAGGGAAGGAAGGGGCTTAATCATGGCTTTGTTGTGAGCTCAGCTGCAGAGCCAGGACTGAGGTCCAGATCAACAGTCTCTCGAGTTCTATGTACTTTTACTTTACCAGCTGCTTCCAGCTTAACACCAGACATCAATTGTGGGCATTCTCCAGAGTTCTTGGAAGTTGAATGCCATGTTGTGTGTAAAAAAGAAAATCCCTTTGCTAACCAAATAATGTTTGTGTGAAACATTTTTGCAGCCAACTCTGAAATGGTGTCTCTCATTCTCCCCAGCAGCCTGGAGCCAAGGCAGAGTTCAGTAGTGCAGAGTGATCGTATTCTGATTTTTTGAGACTTTTCTTTAATATTTATTTATTTTCTCAGAGAGAGAGAGAGAGAGAGAGAGAGAAAGAGAGAGAGAGAGAGAGAGAGAGAGAGAATCCCAAGCAGGCTCCACACTCGGCACGGAGCCTGATGGGAGCATGATGTGAACTAATGTCAAGAGTGAGACGCTTAACCAACTGAGCCACCCAGGCTCCCCTACCCTTTTTTTATATACCCATTTCGAGCCCTTCCATGTCCTGGGGCTTTAAGACTCACTCTAAATAAAGTAGGAAGATAAATGAGCCCTCCATCTTGAGTATCTCATGAGAACAAACCCTCTAATGATTCTCGAGCAAACCAAATTCTGCAGAGAGAAATACTCTATGAAAACAAGGATTACTCTGCACTAAATAATAATGGGCCTAGAGAGTTGAAATTTTACTAAACTTATGGAAGAGCATTAGCCTGCAAAGCAAGGAGGAAATGGGTTAGAGCCACACCATGCACTAAAAAGAAGCACTGACTTGGGAATTTAGAGACCTAGGTTTTAGCACTGAATCTGCCAAGAAATCTCTGATAGCTTTGGGGGAATTCCTGAAACCACTTTGGGGATCAGTTTTGTTGTCTATAACAGGAAGGGGTTAGAATAGATTGTGTTTCTTTCCATTCCTTGTCTATCTCGCTAGGATCGTTCATTAGCTATGAAGGGGGACGGGAGAAAGCAGGGGAAAAAAAAGGCTAAGGGGCATATATAAGGAGTGAAAAAAGGGGCAGAAAACCACATTAGAATGAGGATAAGAATGAAATTAAGACTGAGACAGGTATGGGGAAGCTGGATGGATTTTGCAGTCACTCTTGGAGATGTGATACACTAGGGGCTTAGAAATGAGGCAGCTGAGAAGATTGGTTCACAGGCTTGAAGAATCTCCATGAGAAATTGTGTTAATGAAATTTGCACACAGTTTGCCCCTTCCTCATGCCTTCTGCTGCCTCGTGGATTATCATCCAAACTGGAGTGTTTCTGATCTCATCTAATTTTCTTCCCGAAGAGAGAAGAGGGCACTGAGCCCATCTGTTCTGGTGTTCCCCTCTGGATTACACCCCACCTAGGGGGGGCGGTGTTTGTTGGGGGGGGGAGCCAGGTCCCCACAATTTCTCTGCTCTTGCAAAAAAAAAAAACTTCCATAAATCCACAGTCTCGCATGTACTAGCCTCTTGTCCCTAGTCAACAGCTCCGCCTCCACCCCACCACCAAGCACACAGCTGGCAACAGTGCTGTTTCCATGGTGATAATGAATGGCAACAGGCAGTAATCAAGAAGGGTCGCTGGAGTCATAAGTCATTACAGATTGCATTTAAAGGGACACAGCCACCTTTAAAATGATAAATGACTTCTATATAGCCTCTCCCTGCCCCAGACTCCCAGGGAAAAAAAATGGTTTAGTGGACATTTGTTTTGCATGTTTACTTTTTTAAATTGTTTCTTTCCATTTGTAATCATATTTGTCAATTTTTCCGTGAGGATATCCTAAGTCTACATACTGGGGTTTAGGGCACTTGGAAAGGCAACCTAGATAAAAATGAAGTCCTTCTCTATCCCTGGCAGAACCTGAAATTTCTAGATAACAGATTCCCCTCGCTGGTTCCTTAAAGACGTTGGAGTTCCAAGTGTCTTATTGAAAATCGAATAGTCATAGGAATACCGTTAACTGACATTTTAGCTGCATTTCAGAATAATTGAACATTACATTGAATTTGGGTTCAGAACACATGGGCTTGAGTTTCAGCCCTGCGCCCCTCCCAGAAAAAACAGATGACCTTGGGCAAATCCCTTCAACTTTTTGAGCCCCAGGGTCTTCATCTTTAAATCAGAAATTAAAAAAACAAAAACAAAAACAAAAAAACTTAGCTTGGGGGTTTGTTGTGAGGAGCAAATGAGATCCTAGATTCAGAAACGATGTATATACCATATAGTATTTTCCTAATGTACAATGCCTTTTACACATATTATTTGATTTTAAAATACCAAGTTTAGAGTGTAATAGTCTTCTATTGCAAACAACAACAACAAAAAATCCTACTTTAGATAAGGCTGAGAAGAGATGGGGTATTTTCCCGTGTGACTCTGAGGAAGTCACTTATCTTTTCTAAATGATTTGTTTCTGAATCTGTAGAGTGGGAATGGTCACTTCTGTCCTGCCTGATGGCTAGGTTGCTATGAATGTCACATGAAATAACCCATGTGTAGGTGCTGCGTATATAAAGTGCTCCGTATTACCAAAATGTAAGCTATATAGTCATTTAGAAAGCATCTTGTAAAAACAAGATTGGGTTAGTAATCACATTCAACTTTCCTTTTTTCTTGCTGCAAACCTTTCATTTCAGACCTAAAGTAGTGTCTCATTAAAGTCCAATCCTCCATGAGGTTAAAAATAAATTCCTTGTTTCACCCTGTAATTTACACTGGTATTTTTACTGTTCCCTCCAGTCTCCAAAGCTGAATGTTCTCTAATGGTCTTATTGACAACCTGAGATCAAATAAGCATGGTAATATAGAACAGACATTTATTTGATCTGAAGAGCAAGGGAGTTGGCCCTGAAATGGTTTTTGCATAACAGGTATTCCTCATGGAAAACATACAATTATTTTTGAGATCTCTTTGTGAACTGAGATTTAAACTAAATTGCATGCCATTAGTATTTCTCTCTGACTGTTGGCCTCAGTTTTTTAATTAGGTAACATCTGAAGCAGAGTGCAATTTAGATACACAAGGATCCATCTTCTATATTAAGAGATATTAATAATAATATTAGTGATTAATTATGTATGTCACCTCACAGAGCTCCTAATGGAAGCACAACTCAGCCGCAACAACCTAAGAAATTCACCTCTGCTTATTCACATACTGGGAAGGTATGTGTCTGTGGCCCTCTCAGTATCTTTGTTGCATAAATCTTATCATTAAATTTTCCTTTCAAAATTAACTCACATTTGGTGGCTTATTGGAAAAAAAAAAAAACTTTCTCCTGCCTTGCATCTGGAACTTTAGAAACTTATATTTTATCTGAAAATAGCATCACTAAACATTTTATCACACACTTTCTTATGTCACTATAGAAACTTAATTCAGATTCCTTTATTTCCTAACTCTTCAGGTTAAAAGTGATACATTAATCTAAACCACTATCATAATTGTTTGTATTGTCATCATTGTTATTGTTGAATTTCTGTTACTGAGGTTAATTTGATCTTATATTTTGATGTTACAAATTTGCAGTTCCAGAAATGATCTTACGCATTAAAAAAAAATTTTTTTTTAATTACATTTATTTATTTTTGACAGAGTGAGACAGAGTGTGAGCGGGGGAGGGGCAGAGAGAGAGAGAGACACAGAATCCGAAGCAGGCTCCAGCCTCTGTGCTGTCAGCACAGAGCCCGACGCAGGGCTCGAACCCACGAACTGTGAGATCATGACCTGAGCCGCAGTCGGACACTTAGCTGACTGAACCACCCAGGCGTCCCAGATCTTAACGCATTTTCTGCATTTGCTTATCACAAATC
Organism: Acinonyx jubatus; assembly: GCF_027475565.1. NCBI lineage: Eukaryota > Metazoa > Chordata > Mammalia > Carnivora > Felidae > Acinonyx > Acinonyx jubatus. The sequence goes on from NC_069391.1 coordinate 17,045,110, forward strand.
TCTCTCCCAACTTCTGGGAGAGATGATTAACCTGTTTACCACATGTGCTTTCTTAACAGAAAATGAAAGTGGAGGTGTCGCCCCAGAGAAAACGCCACATTCCTCTTCATCCCCAAACCCAACAAACTCACATGCAGACCACCCCAGTGTTCCTTGTAAGGTCATTCCAGACCCAGCGGTCCAGGGCAGCCCACTTCCTTTGTCACCCATGCCCATTTCTTGCTGTGGATCAAAGCACGTCACAGAGGGGCACACCCATTCTTGAACCCATCCACTTGGCCCACAATCCATCCTGCTTCCTCCCAGTGTCCTATCTGTTGACTAGTAATAGCAACTGAGCATTTAGTTTTTCTGTTTCCAGCCATCAGGCAAGTTTTCTTCAGCTTGACATTATTGACTTTTGGGGCCAGATGCTTCTGTGTTGTGGGTGGTTGTCCTGTGCATTGTAGGATCCCAAAAGCATTCTTGACCTCTACTCACTGAATACCAGTAGCATACCCCCCCCCTCCCAATTTTTGACAATCAAAACTGTCCCCTGGGAGCAAAATCATCCCTGCTTGAAAATCACCAGTGAAGGGGGGCTGGAACCAAAATGCTGACAATCCTGATTACTAAGACAAACAATAAAACTCTGTTTAGTAGATGATATAGGACAAATGTCCATTAGAATTTGAACTGCGTCAAAAAGATAACTTACTCAGAAAATAAATTAGAGAAAGATTACAGGAGATTAGTCAGAAAGAACTGCAGCAGCCTGGGGTACAGAGAATTGTGTCCAGAACTATGGTGAGGGCAGGAAGAACAGAGAGAAATAAGAGGTTTGATTTGCGAAACATTTTACCAATGAGAGTGGTAGGATTCAGCGACTATCAGATTGGGGATAGAGAGATGGAAAAGAGTTGAGATTACCTCAAGCTTTCTACTTAGAGGACAGAACTAATTATGATGCTGTAATCAAACATGGATTTCTAATCATGTTGCTTTAGTAGAATAACCAGGTGACATCACATCTCATTTGCTACAGAGTGCGCATCTAGGGGACCAGGTACGTGTTCTCCTTATCTTTTCATCTTTGAATCTATTCGATATCTAGAATTAAAGGATACTAGTAGTTGTCTTTTGTTGAAAGCAAATCAATGCGGTAGCATCTATATAGGGATAGTTCCTATGATCCATAAAGCAATCTTTGAAAGGTCAAGATTTTATCCCCATTTTATAGCTGAGAAAACTGAGAAGTGAGGAAATATGTTCCAAGTGACACGCAGATTAGTGGCAATTTCAGTCTGCCTGGTTCCAAAGCCAATGTTCTATTCTTTGTGCCACCTTGCCCTTAATTATAAACTTGTCTTGGTTCCACTTATCCCCTCACCCCTCAGCCAGGTGCCTTCCTTCCTAATTTTGGAATGGAAAAGCTGAGCAAGGGCACAGAAGGATTTTCAACTCTTTCTGCCTCCCCTTCCTCCTTCCCCTCCTCCTCCTCTTCCTCCTTCTCCTTCCCATCCTCTTGATTTAGGAACTTCTGTCTTTTCTGCAAAGGGAGATTTTTCCTCTCTCTGATGCACAGGGCAACAGCTTAGCAACCACCTGCAGGCATTGGGAAATTGGACTGTTCTTACAAGGCCAGAATGTTTGGGCTGAATGTCAATGAATTTAAAACATGATCGATTAATGTACCTTTCGCCACCACATGTGCGTTAAATGATCAGGAGCAAAATTGCTTGGAGCAAAATTGCAATATTTGATCAAAGCCAGAATGTTAGAAAAAAATGTCTGCAGTTGGTTTTTCCAACACCAGGTCTGGTTGGTTTTCCACTTCCCTAGCTGAATGCTCAGGACCTCTCTCTGTTTAGGACCCCGCAGGGAAGGAGAGGTTGAATAAGCCCTGAGAGTTCTTTGTCATCTCCTGTTTCATCCAGAACTGTAATAAACATGGTCAGGTGTACCTTGTGAAAGATCCCCCAGGAGGAGGGCAGGGTGGAGACTGGAATATGTCAGTCATCTCTGTGCCTCTGGGAACCACTCAATGTACCAAGCAGAATGCTGCCACCATGGTAAGATATCAGTCAGTGGTGATCAAGGTTTTTAGCCAGTGGTGGTCAAGGCTTTCCCATGTTTTGAGAATAAAGATAATTACAGTGAAAAGGAGGTGATCATGATGATGGTGGAATATGGGCAAACTACAGAGGGTCGTCAGCCTGGGGGATTATATGCACACAAGCACTAAGCAAGCTAAAAACCATTTACGACTTTCTTAGTGAAAACTGGACTAGAGACTTTAGTTTAACCAGGAATCTTACATGGGAGCATCTAGCTCCTTCCCCCTGATGCTTTATTTAAGGTCAAGATCTTGTTCTTGCAATGTCATAAAAATTAAGTTAAAATCATATCCACCAGTGTCATAGGAAAACAGGAGCAAGATAGATGAGAGAGAATACATTTTCCTGTGGCCTCTAGTGGTAAGATGGCCTAAACTGTGCAGCCTGTGTCTAGACCTCTGAAACATACCACCAAGAATAGTGTAGAGATTTCTTGGCCTCCTACTCAAGGAGCAAGTCCTGGTCCTTTCAAATAGATGAGCACAGACTAGTAGAAATGGATGACACATAAGTACGTGAGGTGAAAAAATGTAGGTCAGTGCCTGCTTCTTGTCTTTAAGGTATAAAGACCCTGCCCAATACTAAAACATGGCCCTGCTTTTTAAGCAATGACAGTGAACTAGTAAAAAGTGGTAGGCAATGAAATTGAAGATTACTCTATGAGCACAAAGGGACAGAAAATATCATCATCACTCTAGCCTGAGACAGAAACAGTCTCGCTCTTTGACAATAATAGTATAACAATGATCATGCCATTGGACATTGCAAAACAGATTCTAGCTACCATATCAACTCCCAGAGATATTACTTAGCTAAGAAAAAGTTTCAGACTGGGACTTCCCAAGTGCTACCTTCCAAAACAATGAAAGAATTTCCCCAGATCCCTGGTGGGGCTGCCTTTTAGCTTCAAATTTCCCCCACGTTGTGACAGCAGCCCAAAGGAGGTATGTTATTTGTGAAGATAAATGGCACAGATTACAACCAGCCTAGGCACAGAGCATATCAACCAAGCATGCCATCAGCCCACTCCGTCCCTGATGTTCTGTTTACAGATGGAACTGAGAAAGTCTGCATCCTGCCCTAATTGTTCAAAGGAGATGCTGAGTAGCAAATAGACTTTATGTTAAAGACCAAGCACACGATGTGTAAAAATAATAAAGTCTGTCTTCTGTGCTCCTGAATTTCCCTTTCTTCTACCTTTCCTAACCTGCGGCAGAACTTTGAGAATTGAATGGATCATGGTTCCATGTGTTAGATTGACCTGGCTCCCCTGTTTCCTAGCTAAATATCCCTGGGCAAGTTACTTTCGTTTCCCAAGCTACAGTTTGCTCCTGGGTAAGGTGAACATAATGGAATCTACTCCCCTGAGTGGTTATTAGCATAAAGTGAGATAACTCACATAAAACATTTGTTTCTGGCTATAACCTTAGGTGAAGTCATTTTCCCTCTTTGCTCCTCAGTCCTCCAACTATAACATGGAGAAAACTGCACCTGAAAATAAAAAAAAAAGAAGAGCTATGATTTTTTGAGTTCATATTATACGTTAGACACTGCATTAAATCTCACTTCTCCATACACATGCCAATCAACATATGTCAAACTTGGCTGAATGTAAAATCACCTATTTAAAAGACTGATGTCCATATTTTCCCCTAGACCTGGCATGGGATTTGGTGATTTTCTAACTTTAAGAAGTGTTATCAGTGATTTTTATTATTAGGCAGGCTATGAAGAATTACAAGAATTAAAGGTTACAAGAATTAAGAAGACAATAAAATGCTTGACCCATAGTAGGCGTTCAGTAAGTGTTTTGTCTCTATCTCCACTTCAAATTATTTTTTAACTTTTGTGGAAGTATAAAGCACATGGAGAGAAGTGCACAGCTCATGAGTATGCAGTTCAATAAATGTTCAGAAACTGAGGGTGCTGTCTGTATAACACCTAGATCAAGTAAGAGAGGGTCACCAGCCTCCTTGAAGGAGCCTCATGCCCACTTCAGTCATTGTTACCCCAAGAGTAAACACTCATCTTAGTTCTAAAACTATATATAGAGGTGATGCCTGGTTTTGAACTTTATGTAAATGGAATTATACAGCATACACTCTCTTTATGTCTATCTTCTTTGGCTCAAAATTATGCTTATGAAACGATTCCGTATATTATTGAGGATAGCTGCAGACTTTCCATTCTTGCACTTAGATTATATTTCATTGTGGTTGTTGTTTTTTAATTCTAGCAGATGAACATTTAGTTTCTGACTACCCTTAGGTGATCAGATAGCTGCCTCATACACATGTAACTTGGTAAACATGTGTATACATTTCTGCTGAGTACATGTCTGGGAGTGGGATTCTTGGGCCATATCATTGGCCTACATTCAACTTCCATATATTCTGTGAAATAGGGTTCAAAAATGGCTCTGCAGTACACGGAGTGCTCATTGTTCCACATCTTGGACAACATTTAATATCATCAGTCTTTCACATTTTGGACATTTTGGTAGATGTGTAGCAGTATTGCATTTTGATCTCAATACTCATTTCCTCAGTGTGTGGTGATGTTGAACATCTTCCCATATGTTGTTCACTCGCCATTTTTGTTACCTTCCCTTGTGAATTACTTGTCATCATTTTCTTACTAACACCCAAATTCATAAAACTTACATACAGTTGATTCTCACTATTCGTGAATTTTGTACTTTCAGATTCTCCTACTGCTGAAGTTTATCCATGACCCCCAAACCAGTACTCACGTGCTTTCATGGTCATTCACAGATGTGTGCAGAGTGATGAAACTTGTATTCTGACATGCATGTTCCCAGCCGTGGTTGACAAGCTGATTCTCTGCCTTTTTTTAAATTTCAGCTCTCATACTATAAACAAGTGTCCTTTTTGTGGTACATTTGGTGCCATGTTTGTCACATTTTTGTGCTTTTTGTTGGTGATTTTGCTGTTTGAAATGGCACCCAAGCATAGTGCTGAAATGCTGTCCAAGTGTTCCTAAGCTCAAGAAGCTTTTATAAGGTCTGCCTTACTGAGAAAATAGGTATGTTAGATAAGCTTCATTCAGGCATGACTTATAGTGCTGTTGGCTGTGAGTTCAATGTTAATGAATCAACAATATATAGTAAATAAGGTGCCTTTAAAATAAACACACATAAACCAAGTTTATATATTGATTGGTTGATGAAAATGTGATCAGAGGCTCACAGCAATGCAACCCCGTATTTCCCTTAGGAGCAATGGTTCAGTATTCACCAGTTCAGTGTTTGCAACAGTTTTATAGAACATGACTATAGTAAATAATGCAGATTGACTATACCTGACATACATTTCCCCAGAGCCACCTGTAGGCTAGCTAAGATGGGCATTTATGCCCCTATTTGACAGATGAGGAAAGGTACCATGGCTTTTTCAGTGCTGCACAGGTAGCTAAGTCACATTTGGGCCTCATATCCAGATTCCTGGACCCCCTGCCATGAGTTTTCTGCGGTGGTTTGCCCTTTGTGGTGACCCTCTCTCTCCGGCTATATTTTGTGGAACCCACAATAGACATCTCCAGATCAGATGCACACTGGAACTGCTTTCCTTATCACTTTTGCTTGTTTATTTCAAAGGTTCTCTTCGATACTTCTCTCTAAAAGAATGAACCACGGTTTTTGGTGCTTTCTAGTTGATTATATAAACAGCCAAACAAGGTAATGCTGGACTCTCAGGTGGGATCTAAAAGAATCTCCACCACCTGTAAGGCAGCAGCCTTGAAAAACTTGGCCATTCTGAGCCTGTTTCCTCAGCTACAAAATAGGGGTAATAGTTCCTGCCTGCCTTTTGTTAGAAAAGTGCTCAGTTTCTGGAAACCAGTGAGGATGGGCTGGCACTGTACTAAGTACATGGGGGAGATATAAAACAGACACAACTTCTTCCCTTGGAAAACTCGCAACCTGTCAAAGAGAACAAAGAATATGTAGAAACAGCTATAATACATAGTGACCATCAAATACTAAAGTAAAGGGTAATTGAAAGAGATGAGGGAAATGTTACTTCGATCTAGCAGGTATCAGGAATAACCTGAAAAGAGGAGAGGTAAAGTGTGGAGGAGGTCTAGAAATAGCAATAATAATGATGATAGATATTATTTGTTGAATGTTTACCATGCGTCTGACCCTCTGCACACACCATATTATGTCCACTAAGCAGAATGAGCGATAGTAAATTCGTACAATGGACTATGACACAGCAGGGTTTCTCTATCTTGGCACTATTGTTATTTGGGTCCAGATAATGCCTTGTTGTGGGGCACTGCCCTGTGCATTGTAGAATGCTTAGCAGCATCCCTGGTCTCTACCCACTAGATGCCAGTAGTGCCTCTCCCCATTTGTGACAACCAACATTGTCTCCAGACATTGCCAAATGTCCTCTGGGGGGCAAGATTGCCCAGGTTGAGAACCAATGCTATATAGTAATTCATGAGGTATGCTAGAAAGGGGCATGGTTCTTCAGGTTAGACAGACTTGGTTATTCAAATTCTGTGCCACCTGCCAGTCCTGGGGTTTCTCTGACCCTTTTTCCTCAGCTATCAAATGGAGATAGTGGTAAGAACAATTGGGTTAAGTGAGTTAATTAAGATGCCTAAAATGCTTGCTTTGGCACAGAACAGGTGTTGGGAAAACAGTAGGTATTAGTTTTTATTTAGCCCTACAATAACCTGACAGTTAAGAATTATCCCTATCTTCATCTTTCAGACGATCATACTGGGCACAGAGAGGTTGAATAATTTGTCCAGGGTTACTTTGCTCCCAAGGCACAAAGGCAAATTGGCCTGTCTGGATTGCTTTATTTTTGCTTAAGTTTATTAATTTGAGAGGGGGGTGGGGCAGAGAGAGAGAGAGAGAGAGAGAGAGAAAGAGAGGGAGAGAATCCCAAGCAGGCTCTGCACCAGCAGCACAGAGTCCAATGTGGGGCTTGAACCCATGAACCTCAAGATTATGACCCGAGCCTAAACCAAGAATCTGACACTTAACTGACTGAGTCACACAGGCGACCCTGGATTGCTTTATCCAATAACCAAGTTTCAGTAGATCAGTGGGGGTTGGCAAGAGAGGAGGGGCATGGAGCGTAAATCGATTCAGGAAGGTCAGGCATGAATAGGGTGGGGGTTTGTGAAAATCCAATGTGATGTTTTAGGTACACACAGGGAAAAAACTTTTAATGTTTTCATTGGAGAGAAAATTTGGACCAGGTGGAGAGTGAGGAAGAAATTGAATGGAGGAGAGTATATGCAAATTGAAAATGCAAACCAAAGATATAATTTTATCACCTCTCATCGTAAACACTTAATCATTTACAAAACAACTCTTAAAAACATACCTAGAGGTTTAATGAGTCACACCTTCAATTTTTAAGTGTCAGTTTCCATGGTATAAAGAAGGGATAACTGTTATGACCACGTTATTTATTCTGAGACACTAAGCCAGTAGCAGATGGAAGAAAAACAATGATTTTATTAAGGACGGCGATAAGCAGAAAAAAGAAAAAGTTTGATTTAGGCAAACACGGGAAGTTCTTGGGCTCGAGGCACACCTCTGCTGTTTGCAAGACCTGCGACTATGGACATGTCACTTCTCCCCACCCCACCCTCTGGATCTCAGTATCCCTACCTGCAAAGTCGAAGACAGGGACTGCACCAACACAGCCAGACCCCTTTCTGCTCCAACACACCAGGAGTCTGAGTTTGCCCCCCACTTTCAAGCTTGGTGGCAGCCTCTCCGGCTGTCTGTTTTTTAAAAAGGCCACCATGTGGCAGCCCCGGCTTGGCAGGGGACTGACCTTTTCAGGAAGAAATACAGCCTGACATCCTACATTCACCACTGGCCCACTGATCTGTCCCGCTCCTTTTCTGCTGGGGAAAAAAAAATAAGACAAAAATAAAAAATAAACAAGCTTCTGTCCTGCCTCTCCTCTCACCTTTTCTGCCTCCTCCCCACTCAGCTAGGAACTGTTTGGTTCCTAGAGCCAAGGAGGCAGCTACTAATTGTGGGGGCGATGTTCGTCTCATCAGCTGTGTCTCACCACCTTGCAATTATAACCATTTTCTCTCAGGCTCAATGCTCTCAGGCATCTATAGCCTATTAGCCTCTAAGCACAGAGAAGGAGCATGGAATCATGCAGACTTGCTTTACAGGTGAGGAATCTGAGGCCTGAGGAGCACCACAAGTGACAGAGCCAGTATAGTGCTAGGGAGCTGGGTCCCTCAGCACTTAGTCTGGTTTTCATTCTTCTTCTGAACAACCATGAGTTCCATGTTGCATTTGGGCTGCATTTCTTTTGGTGAGATGGAAAACAGAGAAATTTTCAGGTTTAACATTTTTAAATGGAAGAACAAAAAAAGAAATGAAAATTCGTGGAGCCCATGATTAGTTAGTGATGAAAGATGTGGGATGCACAGTGTCAGGGGACATAAAACTTACCTTTGACAAGAAGTGGTACCTAGGATGATACCTACTGGGTTACAGTTTTTAAAGCCTCAAACACTGCAATCAACACTTCATGACCAGAACATGCTCTGATCCAGGCTTTCAGGCTTGGAAGGCACTGACCTCATTTTGGGTCCGGAGCTCCAAGGAACAGGAACATTGGTCTACTTTTGTTCCCCGATGTATCCCAAGTGCCTAGCATAGTGCCAGACACATAGCAGGTACTCAGTTGGTATTTGTCAGGGATTTCTGATTCCCACAGAAGTGTTGGCACAGTTTGTATTGGTGGATAGTTGATAAGAAAAAAAAAAACAAACACTCAACTTGAAACCAAAATACCTGACTTTTACTCTAAATATATTACCACTTACTTCTTACTTGGGCAATGCATATTTCCCCAAATAGGAATAATTTATTACCAATTTCAGAGACTTGCAAGGATTCAATGTATTACTGGATGATAAAAACCTTCAAGTTAATAGGTGATAAAATGCAAATGTGAGGTTTCCAGACTACATAAACACAGGTTTTCTTAACCTGGGGATTGACTTTAGGGGAATTTCTCAACTCAATTGTATGCAAAATCATATGGGTTTATTTATTTTTCTGACAAATGGTTCCTCAACTGTCATCCAAATCTCAAACATTCATGATATCCAAAATTGAAGCACTCCCCATATAAAGTTACTCATAATGGCTATTAAAACTTACTCAGCACATCCTGGTTGATGTGCAAACTCTCTGAGTCCCTGGCTCCTCACCCAATTGGCTCCTCATCCCTTCTGGTCCTCTTACTTGGGCTCCCAAGCCCCCCACTTGCGACTTGTTTCCATAGCTTCCCGTAAAGTCCCCTCCAGTGGTCTCTCTCAGCATAATCAGTCTCCCTCTGGCCTTTTTCCACTCCCTATACCTGGTCTGAACCTGAGGTGGTCTTCAACCCCTGTTTCGTCCATATCTCTAATGCCTTCTGTCAAGTTTCCCCTGGAATGTCCTGATTCTGGAGACCCCAAACTGCAGCTGCCGTCCATCTACAATCTGCACCTCTTTTAATACAGCGTCCTCCTTCTTCTCTGCATGTCTCCCTCATCCTTTCCTTCCACAAAGACTTACAGGTGTCTCCCATATGCCATACACTATTAATGAGTTAATTAATGTATTCATTCAACAACTATCATCTGAATGCTTATTATAGGTCTGCAGTGAAGAATAAACCTTATTTTCCCTTGTAGAGCTTACATCTCAGAAATGGGGGACAGAAATATGAATACGATCTGGTCACAGCCTTCACAAAGGACATGGAATGTCTAAGGTTTTGGCAGCATTGATTTCCGGACTAAGAATTGAGCCTTTACTTTGCAGACAGTGGGGAGCCATTGAAATTTTTAAGCAGGAAAATGACATGTGCAAAGAGATATTTTAGGAAGTTCAATCTGGTGACATCTACAGGGTAGACTGGAATTGGCAGAGCCTGGGGGCAGGGAGTCTATTACTGTAATTGTCAAGGAGAAAGGTAATTAAGGTCTAGGCTAGCATGGTGACTTTGGGAGTGGAGACAAGTGGAGAGATATGGAAGGCATTATGAAGGATCAGTATGACTGTGTGCAGAACAATAGAAGAGTGAACAGAAGGTGGTCCCAGCATCTTAACTGACAAGTGGCAGAACTTCTATCCTATCTCTGCTGCTCTCCTGCCTGTTCTCCCCACTCCTAGGAGGTTGTGTGGCTTTTAATATCTCCTTGGCATATATTTTAAGCTTCGACTGCCCTGTCTCCATCCATCGCCCACACTGTCATTAGGGAACTCTTGTGAAGAGGCTGAACATTCATGGCCGAAATTGCAGGCTTGGACTGCTCAGGTGTCACCCAGAAAAGATTGTTTCAAAGGTCGTCACCTCCTGTCCCTTTCATTTCCTTTTACTCCCCCTTCCCTAGTTGCATTTCAATTATTCCATGGGGAGAGGAGAAAGTAATCAACAAGATACCCCTGTGTTGTCTGCCTCCCCACCAGGGCCAGCAAAAACCTGCAGACAAGATGGCAAGGGCACCCAAGGAGAGCCAGCTAGCGGGAAGAGAGGGAAGGGGTGAGGGAGGCACCGCCACCTGACATCTCCACCTGCTGAGCAGCTGAGTGTATCTGGTAATTACCAGTAAGAAATGGGATGCCCAACCTTCCAAAAAGGCCAGGCTCTGGGAAAGTTGACAGCAATGCTTGAGGCTTCCTGGTGGATCCCTCCTTCCTTCTCCATGTGTGATTCTCCCAGAGGACACCGCCCCTCAACAATACCTGACCTATTCCTGTCCAGGACAGGAAATATACCATTGGCCTCAGACTCCACATCCAGGATGTCTTGGGCAAGCCGGACATATACTGGGCAGTTTCAAAGTTGCAAAGTTTCTTCCCCTCCCTGTCACCCCACTTCTCACTGAAATAAATCAGCACCTGTGAAATAGGCTGTCTCTGTATCAGTGCCAGAAACTATGCCAGGGTCTAAGAGATCGTCTGTAAGAAGAGTACATATTCCTCTCCTTCTCCTCTTTCAGTGCCTCAGATTCCTTCAAGAACTAAGGATTCACCATGACGTTCAGTCACTTTCTGGAGGGTCTTGGGACTGGCTGTTTCTTGCCTATGTCTGTCCCAGGGGTCTCCTATTCACCATATCCCTAAAAGAGGGATTGCTATTGTTATGAATGGGATATTCACAAAAACCACCTTGAAATTCTGCCTGAATCTCTATTTTTACTGTCTGCCTGGAATCTTCTGCTACTCGGTCCCTATTTGGGGCTATGCTATAAGTAGGGAACACAGGCAGGCAAGAGTGTCCAAGTAGAGGATTGACTGTGTCAAGATCAAATGCAAGGTCCCCTCAATAATGTTGTCACCATTAAAGCTGTTTCACCCCTAACATGATTTCACATGTATTATCTGATTTAGCTTCACAGTAATCCAACCCAGGAGCAATCCCTTGCTCCCATTATGCAGATGAATGACAAGTCCTAAGAGAAGTCCTACGATTACTGGATATAATTACCACGACTGAAGCCACAACCTGTCTTGGTGCCTCCAGTGTGCCAGTAGGGCATGGCAGAGATGGGACACACACACAGAGGCATGCACACATGCATGTACCATGTGTACATGGACTGATTAATAAGGCAGAATAGAGTCCGGTACTCTATTGTGCAGTTTAGCCTATGCCTACTATGGAATTTCAGAGAAAAGGCAGCAGAATATCATGTTACATACCTTCGACTTGTCAGGTCCTATTCTTGATGCCTGAGTATTGATCTCGTGCAATTTCCTATAGTAGTCAGACTTCTCTAGAGAAACACAACCAGTAATAGTTGATAGATAGAGATAGATAGATAGATAGATAGATAGATAGATAGATAGATGACAGAGATACAGGCATATAGATATTTTTGAGGACATTATCACATGAGTTGGCTCACATGATTATGGAGGAGAGTTGTCCCGGGACCTGCCACCTACAAGCTGGAGAACTAGGAAAGCCGGCGGTGTGATTCATGTCTAGTCCGAAGGCCTGAGAAGGAGAGGAGCCCATGGTGTAGGTCCTAGTCCAAATCTGAAAGCCTGAGAACTAAAAGCACAGATGTCTGAGGGCAGAAGATTGATGCTCAAGCAGGGACAGCAAATTCACCCTTCTTTATGTTCTACTTAGGTCCTCAGTGGATTGGATGCTGCTGCCCACGTTGCTGAGGGTGACCTTTGCTTCTACTCAATCTATGAATTAATATGCTAATCTCTTCCAGAACACCCTCACAGACACACCCAGAAATAATGTTTTACCAGCCATTTCTCAGCCTTCTCTAGCCCAAATTGACACATAAAAGTAACCACCACATACTCAGAGAGTTCCTTGGATTCACAGTCGTTCAGTCCATAAATACCAATAATTGGTTGGCATCATTGCGCAAAGTGCTAACAGACAATAGCAATAAAGTATCCTAAGTGCTATGTGCTCAGGGAGTAGGTATGCACCCAGAGTAGACACCCACAAGTTAGTCTTGAATCATTTTATTAAGCGTTTTCACCTATAAGGGCACTGATGCTCACAGAAGTCAATTTATGTACCCAAGGTTATAAAGACAGTGGTAAGCTCCATGTGTACTGATACGGAACAGTCTCCAAGATACAGTGTTCAGCCATGTGTAAAATAGCATGACTAATATATTACTATTTGTGTATCAGGAAAAGCTTATTTATACTATTGTGTTAGCATCTTTGAAGAAAATACAAGATAATGGTAGCTGAGATTACGCCCAGAGAGGATCCTAGAAGTTAGAGAGAAAGGCGGATTTGGGCTTCACGCTGTAACTCTTTATGCTATGTGAATGTTTTTGTCTGTGTATATGTTTGATTTGAAAATTGAAAAACAGCAAAACAACAACAACAAAAACTGAAGCATGCCTAAGTTAAAAATTAGGGGCGCCTGGGTGGCTCAGTCGGTTAAGCATCCACCTTTGGCTCAGGTCATGATCTCACACTTTGTGGGTTTGAATCCCACGTCAGGCTCTGTGCTGACAGCTCAGAGCCCGGAGCCTGCTTCCGATTCTGTGTCTCCCTCTCTCTCTCCCCCTCCCTTGCTTATGCTCTGTCTCTCTGTGTCCTTCAAAAATAAATAAACTTAAAAATTCTTTTAAAAAATTGATTGGGGGCACCTGGGTGGCTCAGTCGGTTGAGCATCTGACTCTTGATTTCTGCTCGGGTCATGACATCAGGATCCTGCGTCAGGCTCCATGCTGAGTGTGGAGCCTGCTTGGGATTCTTTCTATCTCTCCCCTTCCCCCTCTCCCCCCATTCATGCTCTCTCTCTCTAAAATAAAAATAAAAATAAGTTAATTAATTAATTAACTAATTAATACAAACAAAAAGAACTGAAGTGACTCAAACTCAAGTCTCAACATCTGTTGAGAATTTTTTTTGTCGAAATAAATGCTATTAGAAATGTAATATGATGGGAATGCAAGCTGGTGCAGCCACTCTGGAAAACAGTATGGAGATTCCTTAAAAAATTAAAAATAAAACTACCCTACGACCCACCACTTGCACTACTAGGTATTTGTCCAAGGGATAGATGTGTCCTGTTTAGAAGGGACATATGCACCCCAATGTTTATAGCAGCACTATCAACAATAGCCAAAGTGTGGAAAGAACCCAAATGTCCATCGATGGTTGAATGGATAAAGATGTGGTATGTATATACAATGGAGTATTACTTGTCAATCAAAAAGAATGAAATCTTGCCATTTGCAACTACGTGGATGGAACTGGAGAGTATTATGCTAAGCGAAATTAGTCAGAGAAAGACAAATATCATATGACTTCACTCATATAAGGACTTTAAGACACAAAACAGGTGAACATAAGGAAAGGGAAACAAAAATAATATAAAAACAGGGAGGGGGACAAAACAGAAGAGACTATTAGATATGGAGAACAAACAGAGGGTTACTGGAGGGGTTGCGGGGGGGGGATGGGCTAAATGGGTAGGGGCATTAAGGAATCTACTCATGAAATCACTGTTGCATTATATGGTAACTAATCTGGATGTAAATTTAAAAAAAAATAAAAGAAAGAAATGTAATACGAGCTGTAGACAAGGCCACAACAATATTGAGAAGGTATGTGGGCTGTGGGTTCAAATGGACAGGGTACTGAGGTGTGCATGACAGTGGTGTTTTGGGGAAGACGGGCCCTTCTGAGATGGCTGCCATGTGACTGGCCTCCAGGACAGTGAGGCTAGGTGGAGAGAAGGGGGCAGTTTGTAGAGGCGCCTGAAGCCCGTGCTCCCGCTTTGGACAGGACTCAAGCTGTCACCAGGAGAATGTTATGTTTGGGAGCCACTTTCCTAAATGTGAGCATTATTAGCAATTGTGTCAAATTGCCTTTTCCTAAAGGTCTCCCCATGGCTGCCAGAGCTTTAATGTTAATTGGACAGATTGTCTTTGGATTTGAAACACAAACTGTGATTAATGAAACAACTGTTAACGAGTTTGGCCCGAGGTGGTTTTCTCCACCTTGCTTCTCCTGCTGATACAGACTCAACGAGGTCCTGCAGTGCATTTTTGGCCACTGTGCCTGGCATGGGGAAACTGGCAGCCTGGCCTGAGAAGGATGGCAATTTTGACCTGGATGCCATCCTTAAGATCTGTCTCTCCGCTTCTCTCATTTTATGGAGGGAAATTGAGTTTTAGGAAGGGAGAGAGACTTGTCTAAGAGAGTGGGTGGCTCAGGGTTTTATTCTGAAAAGATATTTAACCTCTTTTATTCCTTACTTTGCCTTTTCTAGACTTTTCTCCATGCCTTCCTCATTTTATTTATCAGATCTGCCTTTATCTCACCAGTCTCTTATGTTCCGAAGTATGTCACAGATGAATTTTTTTTTCTTCCATCTTCCTTGGCATAGGTCCTATATACTCATCACTGGTAGAAGTTGGATTGGTGACAGAGATACACAGACTGTAGGGGCACCAGGGTGGCTCAGTTGTTTGAGTGTCCAACTTGGGCTTAGCTCATGATTTTGCGGTTCCTGGGTTCGAGCCCCACATCAGGCTCTGCGCTGACAGCTTGGAGCCTGGAGCCTGCTTCAGATTCTGTGTCCCCCCTCTCTCTCTGCCCCTCCCCCGCTTGTGTGTGTGTGTGTGTGTGTGTGTGTGTGTGTGTGTGTGTGTGCGCGCGCGCGTGTGCACGCGTGCACATGCACCCTCTCTCTCTGTCTCTCTCAAAAATAAATTTAAAAAACATTTTTAAAAAAAAGCAATATAGGCTTTAGGGTTCATGGAAAACAGAGTTTGTGGCTCATCTCTGCTGTCTACAAACTATGTGATCTTGGGAAGTCCTCAAATCTAAAACTAACATAATGATACTTAGTAGCTCCGGTATTTAGCATGAGTCTAGGTGATGGTGGCTACATGATACTCATTTTTCTCACCTACTTTCACCTGCCTGCAGATTCTAGCTTTGCCCTGCACCCCAGATCCAGCCATATATAGCTGTCACAATGCACCATATAAGGTTTGTGCTGGTTTATGACTTTTAGTTCTGGTATATTGGCAGTCTGAACTAATATACACCATTCCTGTTTTGTCTGTAATGCATAGAAGTGGAATTAATTTTTAGCAACAAATAAAGATAATACTAAGCTCAGAACAGGAAAAAATCTAAAATAAAAGGACATTCTTAGAATTTATTCTAGAAATAAAAAGAAAACAGTGATAAGTACTCTAGTATCTATCTTACGAAAGATAACTTTAGTAATATTGGACCTAAATGTTTGCACGTTAGTATAAAGGGTACAGTTTCAACACCTTTGCAGTGGTTTACTTCAGTCCTATTTATCCCTTGGTAGAAATATATAACTTTTGTTCTATCTCTCCCTAAAGATTTATCAATGTATTCTAAAGGCTTTTATTAAGAAAGTGCACATTTGGGTCATCTTGTCTTCTTGAGGAATTGACTTTTTTATCATTTAAAATCTCCCTCTTCTTCTCTGGCAACACTTCCTGTGTTGAAATCTACTTCGTTTGATATCTATATAGCAACTCAATTTTCCTTGCCTTAGGTTTGTGTAATAGGTCTCTTCCTTTGAACGTCTCTGTATCTTAATAAAGTGTGACTCTTGTGAATAGCATATGCTTGGGACATTATTTAAATCAAGTCTTAAAAAATCTCCCCACTTTAATCAGTGTTTACTCCATTTACATTTAGTGTAACTAGTAATACGATGGGTTTAAGCCAACTATCTTGCTATTTGTTTCCTGTTAATATCTCCTGTTCTTTGTTTCTATGTCATTTATTTCCATTATTCTTTGGAATTAATCACGTACTTTTAGTATCCCATTATATCTTTTTTTTTTAATCTACACCTCCTTCTCTTATTTATTTATGCTTTACTATTTACTCCAGGGATTAAAATATGTACCCTTAACTTCTTACAATATATTGTATCACATCATCTATGTTGTAAAATCTTCACTGCTATATAATTTCATGTATATGCCCTCCATCTTTCTAATATCATATATTTTACTTCTTCATATGATATAAACCCCAAATATATATTATTAAGTTTGGGCTTTAGTCAATTGACTTGTAAATAAATTTATAATTTATATCTATATTTACCCACATATTGGCCATTTGCTATGCTCTTCATTACTCTTTGTATATATAAATTATAAATTTATGTATAAATTATCACCTATTAGATTTTTATTCTGCCTAAATAATTTCCTTAAGTATTTTTTGGAGCAGAAAAAAATGTGCTCAAATTTTCTTTGTCTGCAAATGTAATTTTTTTCATCTTCAATTTAAAAACACATTTTCATTGGATAAATAATCTGGTTAATAGTTATTTTGGTTATTGTTTTTCTCTGAACATTAAAGGTAACATTACATTAATTTCTGTCTTCCCTTGTTTCTGGTGAGAATTCAACCAACGTTCCTGTTGTGATGTGTATTTTTTTTCCTCTGCCTGCTTTAAGATTTTTTCTTAATCTCTGGTTATCAGTAGTTTGACTATGATGTGCTTACCTATGATTTTTGTCATGTTTTTTTTTCCTGCTTAAAGTTTTCTGAACTTCCTGAATCTGTGCAATTCCATTTCTGATTAAATGTGGAAGGATTTTTACTAATCTTCCTTCACATATCTTTCTGTTTATTTCTCTCCTTCTCCATTTGGGATTCTAATTAACATGCTACTCACTTGCTATTGTTTCACAGATCATTGAGTCTCTGTTATTTCTTGTTCAATCTACTGCTAATCCCTTCCAATGATTTTTTTTTTAATTTCAGGTAGCAAATTTTTATTTTCTATTTTTCAGCTTTAGAACATTTATTGGTTTATTGTTACAGTTTTAATATTTTTCCTGAATCCCACAACTTTTTCCCAATTTTTGAAAGTTTCTTAACATATTTATCTTTAAAAAAAACACCTGTCTGCTAATTCCAACATTTTGGTTGTTACTGGGTCTCTTGCTATTGACTGACCTTTCTCTTGACCACAAATCACATTGTTATTTTAGTGTGTGTCTATTAATTATTTAATTTATTTTTTTAATATAATTTATTATCAAATTGGTTTCCATACAACACCCAGTGCTCATCCCAATAAGTGCCCTCCTCATGCCCATCACCCACTTTCCCCTCTCCCTCACCCCCCATCTACCCTTAATTTGTCCTCAGTCCTTAAGAGTCTCTTATGGTTTGCCTCCCTCCCTCTCTGTAACTTTTTATTAATTATTTAATTTTAAATCGGATATTATAGATAATAAGTTGTGAAGATTCTGGATTCCTTTGTCTTCCTCTATAGAGTGTTGAGTTTTGTTCTAGCAGACAGTTAAACTATTAGAGATCAACTGGCTTTTGAAGGCTTAGATTTAGGCCTTAGAAAAATGATCAATTATAGGTTTTTTTGTTTGTTTGTTTGTTTTTCCTGAGCATTGTGAAATTAATAAAATTAATTCTTATATAACAAATCTCCTAACCCTGAGACTTGTTATTTTGTTCAGTGACATAATTGCAATGAAAGCCCAAGGTGTTACCAATTCCCTCTTACATAACTTGACTGAAACCAAAAGCCTGCCTTCCCTGAGATAGGGGGCTGCTGAAATTTTAGCTGCTGCTAAGTTTCTGCAGAAATTTAGGGCTTTTGGTTGCTATTTTGCCTGAAGACTGCTTGGCTTCTGGTACCACTGATGCTGTTAACCTTAAAAATAAAGCTGCCAGTTATTTGCGTCTGTCATTGTACTTATTAACATTTGTAATGACAAAATTACTCTTTCTCAGCAAAAATGAGTTTACTCAGGAGTAGCAGAGAATTGCAATATAGGATACGCAGGCTACAGCAAAACCATAGGCATGTCCAGAGGACAAAATAGAGGATATGATCTTTTACAGAGGAAAGGGGAGCATTGGAAAGGGCTGTTACACACTAAAATTTTTCATTGGAGTAAACTGGGAATTTGAAGTATAGTGGCTTTTTATTGGCTGAGTTGTGACAATTTCTCATTGGCTGGGCTGTTGCCAGGATAGAGAGAAAATGTTTCTTCTTCCTTCTGGGATGGTAAAGTAATAGCTAACATAGTAGGGAGGTATGCAAGGTATGTCTCTTCCTGTTGGGTCTGTAATTGACAAGGGGTGGTGGGGCATGAGACTTCCCTCTGCTGCCTCGACTACATTTTAGTGAGGTTTCTTTTTATTAATTTTCACAATGCACAGCTTAGGAGTTAATCAAGAATTCAAAGGAAGCTGGGGCGCCTGGGTGGTTCAGTCGGTTAAGGGCTGACTTCAGCTCAGGTCACGATCTCGCGGTCCATGAGTTCGAGCCCCGCGTCAGGCTCTGGGCTGATGGCTCAGAGCCTGGAGCCTGCTTCCGATTCTGTGTCTCTCTCTCTCTCTGCCCCTCCCCCGTTCATGCTCTGTCTCTCTCTGTCTCACAAATAAATGAACGTTTAAAAAATTAAAAAAAAAAAGAATTCAAAGGAAGCTTGTATTCAGATTTTAGAATTCCTTCTTCTGTAGCTCCCCCTTTTCCAGAATTTCTCCCTTTCAATTTCCAGTTGCTTGGTATTCCCAAATTCTGTCATTTGATTTTTTGGGCAAATCAGAGTGCACATTCTGTTTGATCTCCAACGCATACGAATGAAAACAGTCTGTTTCACTTCTGTGCTCACTCATGTAAGCTTCCAAGTTCTTTCCTTCTTTTTGCTGGGAATAAGGTGATGAGATTGAGAAGGCCCAAGGAAGACCAGAGTTTCAAGATATAAGAAGACTGCATTACCATAGGAACATGAGCCACATATCAAACAGAACACTCAAGCATAGATGCTTATGTTAGTGAGAAATAAATATTTATTGGATTAAAAACAAACATTTTGAAATCTGTCTGTTCCTATGTAGAACCAACCTCACTAAAACTGCAATGGATAACTAAATGTGTGTGTGTGTGTGTGTGTGTGTGTGTGTGTGTGTGTGTGTGTGTATTCTTCATAAGGCTTTTATTTACAAATTTATTTCTAAACTCATACTAAATGTGTACAAAGAAGAGGTCTGTGTTGCAGTTTTGCCCAAAACTCAAACATGGAAGTAAGCACAAAGGCATGTATTTTGTTCTATTCTGTTTTAAGAATACCATTGTATACCTTCTTATAACTCAATTCTCCCACTACTTTTCTTTGTTCAAACTGCCAAGGACTGTTTGTCCCTATGGCTTGTCATGAGGTTACTTGGCTCTCAAATGTATCATTTATTATGAAGTATCTGGCAGTCGTTTTCTCATTAGCCTGCAACATTTAAGATAGTGTGATACTCCCCTTCACTGAATCATTTTCATGATGTCAAATTAAATTCTTAATTTATGAACCGAGTCAATAAATTAATTTCTTAGTCCATGAAAATATCTTTTGATTACAACCCATTGCTGAGAAAGAGTAATTTTGTCATTATAAATGTTAAAGTATTAATGACTACAATTGCAGATGCAGAACAAATATTGTCATTTTGACATTAGGACGTGCAAACTACATGCTGTCATACTTGCTTACCGACACATTAAAAGTTAAATGCTGTCACTTGGCATCATAACCTGGCATTGACATAATTATGAAAAACAAATACAAATATGAGCTTTGAAATTAAATGGTAGTCTTGCTTATAATATTGCAATTTAGAAAATCTAAGGAGTGCCAACATTAATTACTTCCAGACTATCATCAAAATGATAATGAGCATGTGGACCCAAAGACAAATGTATTTTCTGTGACTTGGCTTATAATTGTAAATAATTAAAAACAAGGTAAATGTCCATCAGATTAAAAACACAACCTCTGGAGTTCAGCCTTCTGAGTTCAAATGCTAACCACCACTTCCTAGATGCGTGATCTTGGACAACCCCTTAGAATTTGTGCTTCGTTTCCTCAAATGTAACATAGCAATGGCAGTTGTGCTGAATAGTGTCTGTTCATATTTACATTGTTCCTACCTTTCTAATATCTCCCCTTTCTTACAAGACCCGCAGGATTAGAAACCATATTTCCCATACCCCTTACTGGTGGCGTTCCAATCTAGGTTCCACCAAAGGAAAGCACTTCTGCAAGATTCTAAGGAAAAAGAAGGAAGAGCCGTTCTTTTGATACCAGCCTCAGTGGCGACAGCAGCCTACGGTGAGCTCCTGCAGTGGCCGTGGTGCTGGTAGCAGCAGGCAGGATAGTTTTGTCCGGTGAAGGTGGTGGCAGTAAGCGCGCTCTTGGGGTAGCTACGCAACAGCCACCTCTTGCAACAGCAGCAGCAAATGACCTAGCAAAGTGAGTTAGGGCGGAAGTGGCTTCTCACAGGTCTTTATGTCAGGATAACACTGCCCTAGGCCAGGAAGTCCTTCTAACTATTGAGTAGCTCAATTATGCATATGTATATATTTAATCTCTCTTTGCCTGAAATACCTAAACTGGTTTCTGCTTTCTTGACTCCATATTAACTGATCAAGTAAGTGTATCAACATAATAAAGTTGCCATGAGGATGCAAATCATAAGCATAAAAGTATGTAGAGTATGCCCTGGAACATAGAAAGCTTTCATTCACTGTCAGCTTCTGCCATTGGCACAGTTATTATGCTCTTGAGGATGTGTCCCAAGCTCCTGTTCCTTCCTATACAGACGCTTCTATGGTTATCTCCTGGACATTGAAAATGTTATGTTATGGAGGTGGTAGATTCTGCTGTATTCTTTCCAAGAGTGAAGCATTTTGTTTGCTTTGCTTTAGCAGAAGATGACGCGGTTGGGCAAAGTGCAAAGTCTGTCTTTTGGATAGCAGCTCAAAGTTCAGTTCTTTCAGCCATAGGCAGCTTATTTAAACTCTACTCCATGCATAAGAGATTTGGGGAATCACTCATGCATGAGAGATTTGGGGAAAGTGTATGTACAGAATTTGAACTTTCCGTCTCTAGCTCTGTCCTTTCCAAGATCTGCCCCTCACTTTCTAGCAAATAAGATTGCTCCAAACTCTACCTAATCTCTTCTTTTGAAGCCAGCAAGGCTGTTATCATTCTCTCATAGTTTTAACTGCCCTTCATGTTGCAGACTAGAGACTGCCCTCATGCTAAGATAAGCAATGAAAAGGAGGATGCCATTTTTCTTCTAAGTGTCAACTCCCCATCCAAGACATACTTACTGTTGATCATTCTCCATTGCCTTGAAGTAGTTGTTTTCTCTTTTACATTTTGTCCATTGTATATTGTCATCCATGAGAAGGCCAGTCTGATAGAGGTTTATTGGCCATTAGTGGAAGCAGCTGTTGGGCACACTATTAATATTTTATTGGTATATGCCCATAAGCATATTTCATTTATATATTATGACATAACAAACTTAGTGATCTGAAATAATAACTTTTGTTTTCTTCACAATTCTATTGACGAACTGGCTTAGCTGGATGGGTCTTTTGCTCCATGTGCCATTGAATGGGGTCTCTCACTTACCTGAATTCAGCTGCAGATAGGCTAGAAGTTCCAAAAATTCATTCACATATCTGGAACCTGGATGTTATTCCACTTGGCCTTTTCATGTGACCAGCTTCGGTTTCCTCTTTAAATAGTGATTGTAGGGAAGTTGGCCATCATACATGGCAGCTAGCTTTGCAGAGGGAAGACTCAGAAGCCTTTAGACTTCTTTTTTTGTTTGTTTGTTTTATTTTATTTGTTTATTTTTTTAAATTTACACCCAAGTTAGTTAGCATATAGTGTAACAATGATTTCATGAGTAGATTCCTTAATGCCCCTACCCATTTAGCCCATCACCCCTCCCACAACCCCTCCAGTAACCCTCTGTTTGTTTTCCATATTTAAGAGTCTCTTCTGTTTTGTCCCCCTCCCTGTTTTTATATTATTTTTGTTTCCCTTTCCTTATGTTCACCTGTTTTGTCTCTTAAAGTCCTCATATGAATGAGGTCATATGATATTTGTCTTTCTCTGATGGACTAATTTCGCTTAGCATAATACCCTCCAGTTCCATCCACGTAGTTGCAAATGGCAAGATTTCATTCTTTTTGATTGCCAAGTAATTTTCCATTGTATATATGTACCACATCTTCTTTATCCATTCATCCATCAATGGACATTTGGTCTCTTTCCATACTTTGGCTATTGTTGATAGTGCTGCTATAAACATTGGGGTGCACGTGCCCCTTCGAAACAGCATACCTGTATGCCTTGGATAAATACCTAGTAGTGCAATTGCTGGGTCATAGGGTAGTTCTATTTTTAATTTTGGGGGGGAGCCTCCAGACTGTTTTCCAGAGTGGCTGCACCAGTTTGCATTCCTATCAGCAGTGCAAAAGAGATCCTCTTTCTCCGCATCCTTGCCAACATCTGTTGTTGCCTGAGTTGTTAATGTTAGCCATTCTGACAGGTGTGAGGTGGTATCTCATTGTGGTTTTGATTTGTATTTCCCAGATGATGAGTGATGTTGAGCATTTTTTCATGTGTCGGTTGGCCATCTGGATGTCTTCTTTGGAGATTCATGTCTTTTGCCCATTTCTTCCCTGGATTATTTGTTTTTTGGGTGTTGAGTTTGATAAGTTCTTTATAGATTTTGGATACTAACCCTTTATCTGATATGTCGTCTGCAAATATCTTCTCCCATCCTGTCAGTTGCCTTTTAGTATTGCTGATTGTTTCCTTCACTGTGCAGAAGCTTTTTATTTTGATGAGGTGCCAACAGTTCATTATTAGAAGCCTTCAGACTTCTTAAGGCCTGGGGTCAGAAACCCCAAGATGTCACCTCTGCTGCCTTCTACTGATTAATATAGGTCATACACCCAGTTTCAAGAGGAATGGAAACAGACTTCACCTCTCGGTAAGAATGGTGCCATAAGCATACAAGAAAGGGAGGCATGTGTGACAGCCTTTTTTGCTGACTATACACACACGTACACAGACTTGGTCACATATAAAACATTTTGGTGGGCCAAAGGGGAAGGAGCTGTGAGACGTAGAGTTTTAGTTTTACCTGTGGGGTGTTTTATTTCTTGAGTATAAGGCAAAATAAGGAAATCTAAATATTTGCCAATTCTGAGCAGCCAACTAGACGGTTGTTTGCTCTATTATTCTGTTGTGTTTTTACTTGTTTGATTTGTTATGTATGTTTAAATCTCTTCCAAATAAAAGGCTCATCAGCTTCTTGAACTCATAAGGCTGTATCCATGGGTCATACGCCCCTCTTTAATTGGCACAAATCCACAGGTCTTAGTCTCCTCTTACTCTGACGATCCGTATTTCTAGATAGAAGGAGGGGAAGGACCAGATGACCTCTGAAAGCCCCTCTGATCTGTCGTTCCATGTGCTTTCTGTGGTGTCCAGATCATTTCATTCCCAACATCACTCCTTAATCACTCACCTCATCATTCTGCTCAAAAGCAGTTCCCTTTGTCGTGATGTTTTCATACCCTGAACTCTGTTCATTACTCTGCTCCCCACCTCATTACCAGAATGCGCTGCTCGAGTCTTGCTCACTTAAAAATTATCTACCATTCCGGCTCTGTAGAAATTACCCAGCCAACAGGCATCTATCTCCTTCAGCATCCATCAAGCTGAAGAGAGTGATTAGCAAAATTGCAGGGACCAGGACACTCCGCCAGGGTCACATTGGTGATTTCCATCCTCCAGTGCTACAGGGGAGAACCTTCCAGTAGACCCATTTTGAAATGAAAGGCAGAGTTTGGGAGAAGCTTTGCTGACTTATAAGAAGGAATCCATTTGTTAGCCAAACTTCATGACTACTTAAATAGAAATAATAATAACCTAATATAGGAAAATATCATACAAAATAAGTGGGAAAAATAAGAATGTGTTCATTCAACCTTATTTGTAAGAATAGAGTATTAGAAACAGCCTAATAGTCTCTGTCTGAGGGAATAAGAATATAAATCCTAGTATTTGCACACAAAGGATCAGTACTTGGCCACTTTAAAAATTGAGATAATGTCATATGTCCTGACATGGAAAAGTGCCATACTATTTAAATTAAGGCCAAAATTTGCAGAAAAAATTTTACAGTTGTATAGTATGATCCTATTTTATAAAATTTTAGGTGAGTGTCTATTTTGTTATAAATACAAGAAAGAAAAAAAGAACACTAGCTTTCCTTTATTGAATGCCTCCTCTGTGTCACATACTGTGCATGTAGTGTGCATACACTGAATTGCCTCATCATTCCTCACAACATGGGGTTGGCCGTATTATCATCACTTCACACATGTGGAAACTAAAGCTCAGAGAAGTTAAGGAACTCATCTGTGGATGTCTAGCTAGGAAGTAACCAAATTTGTATATGCCTCTTGGCTTGCCTACCGCAAGTGCCTGTATACTTAACCAATTCCAACATTATGAAACTTCTCACGTTTCAATTTCTCTCACTGCCAAGATCACCATACTTCCTGTCTTTGCCCATATTCCACTGTCTTCCTCTAATATTCTTGGCAGACCTCCTTCCAGGTATTTTGTATGAAAAGTTTTTTTTTACTGGGGCATTGTAAAATATGGTGACTTTTAGCTGAGGCTTCTTAAATGTGTTTCTTTTAAAATTTTTTAAATGTTTATTTATTTATTTATTTTGAAAGAGAGAGCAAGCAGGGAAAGGGCAGAGAGAGAGAGAGAGAGAGAGAGAGAGAGAGAGAGAGAGAGAGAATCCCAAGTAGGCTCCCTGCTCTCAGTGCAGAGCCCAACCACCAACCATGAGATCAGGACCTGAGCCAGTATCAAGAGTTGGACGCTTAACCAACTGAGCCACCCAGGTGCCCCTTAAATGTTTCTAATAGTTAAAACATACACATAGCTCAAAATACAGATGGGTCCCAAGCCACCCAGTTCTCCACGCCAAAGGTGACCACTATTCTCTGTTTCCTGTGTCTGCCCTCCAGCAGAATTTTATTCATGTAGAAACAAATACATACAGATGCAGTATTCCTGTCTATCCTTTTGTGGAAACAATGGCACATGATTCACACCATTTCTTACTTTATGTATATCAATATGACTTACAAATAATTCATAATGTGTATGTGAAAATATTCCTCAGTCTCTTTTCGGCTTTGTACTATTATTCTATTATAGGGAAGCCATCTATGTAAGCAAGTTTCCTATTGATGGACATAGAGGTTGTTTGCAGTTCTTTGCTTTAGTAAACAATACAGCAATTTTTTAAGGTCTATTTTGAGAGAGAGAGAAAGAGAGAGTATGCACATGTACACAAGAGTGGGGAAGGGGCAGAGAGAAAGGGAGAGAGAGAGAATCTCAAGCAGGCTCCATGCTGTCAGCAGACAGCCTGATGTAGGGTTCGAAATCATGAACCATGAGATGATGAACCAGGAACCCCCTACATCAATTATTTTTTATTCATTATTTTGCATGCATTTATGTATCTTGTTAATGAATGAATGCATTTATTATTTAAATGTATACTTTCGAATTGTCTTTCACAGAGTTCATGCCAAATGAGAATCCTACCAGCACTATGTAAGATTGCCCTATTTCCTCACATCCTGAGCAATACAGTACAGATAGCCTTTTGGATCTCGGATAATCCGTAAAGTGAAAACTACCATCTTGGTAGTTTTAATTAGCCTTTCCGCATCTTCACAGCTGTCCTTCCACGTGTTCAAGTCTTTGAGAACATTTTACATTTTCCTTCATGGAGACTGTGGGTATTTCTTATTTGTTGCTATTTTAAATGGAATCTTCTACACTCTATTTTCTAACTGTTTTAACGGTGTGTTATTTGTATTATGAAAGTTATTGATTTCAGTATATGAGCATTTTTCCCATCCACTTTATTGAATTCTCTGATTATTTGTCATAGTTTTTATTTCACTCTCCTCAGCTTTCCAAGGGATATAATCGTATTATCTGAAGTAGTGATAATTTTACATATTCATTCCCAATATTTATGTGTGTGATTCCCCCTCTCGTCCCATGGCACTGTCTAGCACCTTCTGCAAAAATATTTATTAATTAATAGTTGCGGGTTCTGTCGCTGTTTTTGTTGATGGTGAGTTCTTTGTTTCTAAAGTTAATGAAAGTGCTTTTAGTGTTTAGTGTTTCTCTCCATTAAGCAGAATATTTATCTTTTTAAGAAAATATCTATCTCTGAAAATATTATTAAAATGATAACATCTTCTGTCTTTTAAAAGCCTCTAATGAAGCATTGTTCCATAGAAATATAATACAAGTCATGAATGCAAGACACATATATAATTTTAATTTTTTTGTAGGCACACTTCATTTTTTTAATTAAAAAATTTTAATGTTTACTTATTTTTGAGAGAGAGAGAGCAAAACAGAGCGCAAGCAGGGGGAGGGCAGAGAGAGACACACACAGAATCTGAGGCAGGCTCCAGGCTCTGAGCTGTCAGCACAGAGCCCAAGAGGGGCTTGAACCCATGAACCATGAGATCATGACCTGAGCCAAGATCTAACCTTTAACTGACTGAGCCACCCAGTCACCCCACTACACTTTAAATAGTAAAACATTGGGGTGCCTGGGTGGCTCAGTTGGTTAAGCATCTGACTTTGGCTCAGGTCATGATCTCGCAGCTTGTGAGTTCAAGCCCCACGTCAGGGTCTATGCTGACAGCTCAGAGCCTGGAGCCTGCTTCTGATTCTGTATGTGTGTGTCTCTCACTCTCTCTGCCCCTCCTTTGCTCTCACTCTCTCTCTCTCTCTCTCTCAGAAATAAACATAAAAATTATACTAGAAAAAATTAGATAGTAAAAAATAAATGAGTAAATTTAATTTATATAATAGTTTTATTTAACTTAATATATCAAAATATTATCATTTTAACATGTATCCAATATAATTATTTTTTTAAAGATTTTATTTTTGGGGCACCTGGGTGGCTCAGTCAATTGAGCCTCCAACTCTTGACCTCAGCTCAGGTCATAATCCCGGGTCATGGGATCATGTCGGGCTCTGTTCTGTGCATGGAGCCTGCTTAGTTATGATTCTCTCTCTCTCTCCCTCTCTTTCTATCTCTCCCTCCCTCCCTCCCTCCCACTTCCCCTTCCCAGCTTGTGCTCTCCCTCTCTCCAAAATTAAAAATAAATAAATAAAAATTTAAAAATAAAGATTTTATTTTTAAGCAATCTCTGCACTCCACATAGGGTTCAAACTCACAACCCCAAGATCAAGAGTCGCATGCTCTTCTGACTGAGTCAGTCAGGTGCCTTTCAGTATAATTATTAATGAGATATTGTATAAACTTTTCTAATACTAGATCTCTGAAACCTGATACATATTTCACAGTTTCAGTACATCTCAGTCAGAACTGGCTTTAGTTAAGATGCCCAGGAGTCACATGAGTCTAATGGCTACTTCACGGGACAAGCACAGCTCTGAGTTTTGATGTCTTCAGGACAAAGCCTAAATGTCAGATGGCCTTCGTAGAAGGTTTTCTGCTGGGAACTCTACTCCATTATCTTTCCCTACTAACCCTTCTGCTTGGGACACTCTTCCACCTCCTGTTCACCTGGCTGAGTCTTACCTATCCTTCAGCCCAAAGCCAATCTTACCTACTCCCGTGAAGCATTCCTTGCCTCCAATCTGGGTTGGGTTCCTGTTCTCTTTATTCACGTCATAGCCTATTTTTATCCTTCTTCCACCAGACTTCATGCTTCTTGAGATCAGGGACTCCCTCTGCTTCCCACACCCCTAACACATAGGACAGTGTACATAGTAGCTGCTCAACAAATACTTGTTGAAGAAGTATCATCGCATGAGATAAGAGCCTGTATGCAGAGCGCAGGAAAACAATGTGTCCTGTGTATCTTTTGAATGAGGAAAGAGAAAACTTTGGACACCACAAAGTAGGAAGGACGACTTAGGATGGAGTCTTAGAAGTGGATGATCAGAAAGAGAGTAACATATTAGGAGCACACTAAAACATGTAAGTTGTGACATCTCAGTATCTAGGTTGCAATATTAGAGGAGAAAGTCGCAGAATGTACAGGTGTCTGTCCACATGTCCTTGGGGAAAGGAGATATAAATTGCAATGTAGATGATAAGATGTACATCTTTCAAAGCCCTGGACCACTTTAAGTTCAAATGCTTTTTTGTTCCCTTGGTTGGGGTAATTTCATGAATAAAGTGTCATCTACCATTCACCACCCTGAAGCTTTAGAGGACCTTGCTCCACTGGAGTGACCTTTTCTTTCTTTCTTTTTTTTTTTAACGTTTATTTATTTATTTGTTTTTTTTTTCAATATATGAAATTTATTGTCAAATTGGTTTCCATACAACACCCAGTGCTCATCCCAAAAGGTGCCCTCCTCAATACCCATCACCCACTCTTCCCTCCCTCCCACCCCCCATCAACCCTCAGTTTGTTCTCAGTTTTTAAGAGTCTCTTATGCTTTGGCTCTCTCCCACTCTAACCTCTTCTTTTTTTTTTTTTTTCCTTCCCCTCCCCCATGGGTTTCTGTTAAGTTTCTCAGGATCCACATAAGAGTGAAAACATATGGTATCTGTCTTTCTCTGTATGGCTTATTTCACTTAGCATCACACTCTCCAGTTCCATCCACGTTGCTACAAAGGGCCATATTTCGTTCTTTCTCATTGCCATGTAGTATGGAGTGACCCTTTCTTAAGGGAGATCACTGTCCATAGAAACCTGGAAATGGTATTAGTTAGGTATTTCGATGCTGAAAATCTCTCTCCCTGTCTGGACTTCTATTTTTATATTTCTCACTTTTGGATAGTTTCTTGCCAATCCTATCACTTTTCTATAATGGAAGGAGTATGCATCAACTTTCAAAAACTCACAGCCATGGGGTGCCAAGGTGGTTCAGTCAGTTAAGTGCCTGACTCTTGATTTTGGCTCAGGTCATGATCCTTCATGGTTCATGGGTTTGAGCCTTGCCTCAGGATCTGTGTGACGACGTGGGTCCTGCTTGGGATTCTCTCTCTCTCTCTCCCTCTCTCTGCTCCTGCCCCACTCACGCGTACTCTCACTCTCCTTCTCTCAAAATAAATAAATAAACATTAAAATAATAAACTCTCAGCCAACATGACCCTTGTGGTACCTATCTTTGGAAAATTACTAAATAATGACAATAATAGTAAAACGTATGCATAAACTACACACTGACCATGTATCAGGCACTGAACTGAGCACTTTATCTACATCATCTCATTTAAATGTCACAGAATTTACAAATAAGTAATGGGCCCAAGGTCAAACAGCTCATAATTAACTGAGCTGGGACTTCTTCCCAATACGTCTAATTTCAGAGCCCACATATCCATACATTATATGTTATTACTTGCAATTTATCAAACCATATAGAATTCTATTACTGAAAATATTAGTCATCCATCTTTGCTTTTGGCCAACATTAGGGCACTTGGGTTTCACTCCAACTCACTCCTGTGCAAGGAGAATTTGATACCCCTCATGCCTGGCCTTTTGATTAGACCAAGGAAAGATGCTTTAGTGTGTTTGCTACTCTCTTTCCCATGAGAAAATGGGCAAAACGATTGACTCAGACCTCTTCACACATGGACACCCCAGCAGCTCATCAGATGTCTTCTGTGTAAGGGTCAATTAAGATGTGTGCTCAATAGTAAATAAAGGAAATAAAGGACAGATGGAGGAATTTGGTCACAGTGACTGAAGGCACTTTGACAGCTGCTGTGGTGATTACATCACCAGCCATTTGGCTTTCAATGAAATTTGCATCTTAATAACTCTTGAAGAGAATCAAAAGTATTTTGTCTTTATGATACCATATTTAAAGGCTTTAATGCATGGGGGTAGAAAAGGTACCAGATCCTAAATCAGTGGTGCTCAGCTTTGACTATACATTAAAATCCCAGGTTACATACCCCAGAGACCAATTTCATCAGAATCACTGGAGGTGGGATCCAGGCTTTAGTATTTATTATAGCTCCCCTAGATTAGTCCAATGTTCAAATCAATAAGAGAAACACTGCTTAAGATTTATGTTTCTCTTAGCTTATGTTAGTTACCAAATGTAAAGTAACAGTCCACTTCTGTTTTGTTGTCATTTTCTAAATTATTTACATTGCAAGAAGAAAATTCAGTCTATTCAATATTAGTTCTTTGAAATATTTAATAAGTTCTTCATGACTACATATGTCACAAATGTACATGTATACATAGATAGGTTGATAGATGGATAGATAGATATGTTATATATCAGTGTATTTTGGGTGTTTTAGAAAAATTACATTACCAATTTTTGTATATAGTGTATATATATATGTATATGAATAAGTATACACACATAGATGACAAAGCTTCTTAATTCTGGTATTTTTTATCTGTTTAATCTTTCCTTTTGTGATAAAGATATTTTAAGACCTTCCATTGATAGGATATTTGCCTGTTTTGCAAAGAGTAATATCAATGTTGCTTTTAAATTTTGAGGATATGTTGTTAAGTGCATCAATATTCTTTATATTTTCCTAGAATTTTAAAAATTTTATTATTAAGTAATGTATGCCTTAATTGCTAGTAATATTTCTGCCTTGGATTTCATTTTGCTGGTATATTGCCTCATTATCCTTCATTGTGTTAGTACTTGCATAATATATCACTTACTTTACTTTTCAAACTTGTGTGATTTTTGTTTTAAGTGGTTCTCCTTTAGGAAACATTATTACTGGAGTTTTAGAAATTGGTTCTGATCTTATAATGGCAAATTTTATTTATTTACACCAGTAGTGATTACAGATATATTTAGACTTAGTTCTACCTTTTTCTTATTTGACTCTGTTGGGATTGATATATTTACTATATTTATTATTCCTCTCTGATGTTTTAGAACTGTATTTTTTTACATATATAAATAATTACAATTTTTTAACCATGGCTAAAAGCGTTCAGAATTTTAAATGTTTTCCTAAATATAGCAAATACCTTAGAACACATTATTTACCACTGAACTCCAGTGTCAATCATGATAATTATTCCTTAGAATTTGTTTTACATAACACACACATAATTATTAATTTTACATTCAGGTAGTTAAACATACTGGTATTCTCTCAATTCTTGTGCCCACAGAAATGATTTTTATCATTTTTTTCTCTTTTTTAAACTTTTACCACTGTTTCTTATATCCCACATCTGCATTTTGGGTCAGCATTTCCTTTTTTATAAAATACATCCTGCGTTTTTTTCTTTTAGAAAGAGCCTGAGAGCCTTAACTTCCCCATTCATGCATTATAGTTCCGACTTGACCGGAAGTTTAGCTAGAAATAAAATTGGAGGTTAATACATGTTTTCTTTCAATACAGTGAGATATTACGCTTTGATCTTTGGGCACCTTCATTGCCAAAGTGGGGGGAAAAATCTCTGAGTCTAAATTCTATTACTCAATGGCCACTCTGTCTTTTTTCCCCTGGTAGTTTTTTAAATGTTTTATTTTATTTATTTATTTATTTTTTGAGAGAGAGAGAGAAAGAGGGAGAGAGAGAGAGAACAGGGGAGGAGCAGAGAGACAGGGAGACATAGGATCAGAAGCAGGCTCCAGGCTCCAAGCACAGAGCCTAACGCGGGGCTCGAACTCACAAACCGCAAGATCCTGACCTGGGCCGAAGTCCGACACTCAACCTACTGAGCCACCCAGGGGACCCCTGGGGACCCCTCCCTCCCTGGTAGTTTTTAAGATTGTATTTTCACCTTAGTTCTTTTACTGTCTCATTCAATGAGTAGACGTTTATTT
This sequence comes from Acinonyx jubatus, assembly GCF_027475565.1. NCBI lineage: Eukaryota > Metazoa > Chordata > Mammalia > Carnivora > Felidae > Acinonyx > Acinonyx jubatus. The sequence goes on from NC_069391.1 coordinate 17,077,434, forward strand.
GGTATAATTTATTCTTCTCTGTGGATCTTTTGATCTGTGAACTTGTATATTTTCAGTTCTGTAAAAGGCCAGTAATTACCTCTTCAAATATTTCTCATCTCTTTTTATTCCTTATGTCTTTTGGAACTCTTATGGGGCCTCAGTTGGAGTTTCTCAAGCTATTCTTGATATCTCTTTATCTTTCCTCCCTAGTTGCCCTTCAGTTGGAGAATTCTGGATAAGATTCTTATTATTTCATTCCAAATCATTATTTTTTCCTTGGTTTATTTGTTGGGGGTTTAATCCATTCTTTATGTTTTCTGTTTAAATGTATCCATTTTCAACATTTCTGATTGGTTCTTTATGTCCACAATTCTCCAGTTTCATTTTTTTTTACTTGCTTCCTAATTTCTGATGTGTTTCAAGTGGTTTTTTTTTACACCTCTGTGACCAACTTACATATTCTTATTATGAATTTTTGTCAACCATTTTGCAGAATTAATTTAATTCATGGTGAATTTATGTTTGATTATTGGTTTTGCTAGCTGATTTTCTTATTATAACTTTACTCCTATGGCAAAAAAAAAAAAGTTTTTTGTTTATTTTGATGTTTGTTTTTCTGCCTATTCCTCTTCTCACCCCTCCCTGTGTCATGCACACATTTACATGCAAATATTCTTTGAGTATGTACTATGCACTAGTCCCTATTCTAGTTCTGGGAATATCTAGTGTACAAAACACACCGAAATCACTCCCTACATGGAGCTTACATTCCAGAGGTAGAAAACAGACAATAAATATAACACCTGTATAAATCATACAGCATGTTAATGATCTTGAAATTGCCGCACCTGTTCCTCCCGGGCTCCCAGTCCAGCATGTTAGGGGTTCCTGCTCTGCAGTGCTGTTGAACAGTACTATTCAAAGTGGCGTCCACAGACAGGTGCTGATCTGCAAACTATTTGTAACTTGTCCATGACAAGATGAGTATAGAAATTGAGATAGAGGCTTTGGAAACCTTTCTATCAATTTGGCAAAACAATTTTATTTCTGTCAAACCTGACACAACAAAACTTGGCCTTATATTGTGTAGGTCTACTTTTTTATTTTATTCCTCAATTTTCTTTAATTATATTTTACTAAAAACAATTCTGTGATGAAATGGTGGGGGAGGAGGCAGGAATCAGTGTTCTTTCAACACAGAGAGTCTGGGAAGCATCAATATAGTGGTTCTTTGGATGTGGGAAGTCAACCAATAGGGACTTTGTTTATGTCTTGATGAAAGGCTTTAGGCTATGTCTGTATCCTTTTCCCTTCTTAAGTGTGCAGCATTATGGAACTCAGAGCCTGTCGTGACAGTGGGTAGTTTGTTTTTTCAACATCTTTTTATAGGGTGAGCAACAGAGCTCCAACTTTAAGCTGTCGATTTGCCATAGAGCACTTTAGTTCCAATTATCTGGTGGGCATAGAAGAAATTTTCAAAATATATCTAACTCTGCCACTTGACAGAAATACAAGTTCTTTTCATTCTGAGACTTTGGCTTGGTTCAAACGGACCCCTGGAAGAAAGAGTGAAAAAAATACTAAACCGTCCAAATCCCTCATTTCAAATGTTGGGTTGGCCATTGACTTACTGGTGACCTTAACAAATCACTAGCCTCTTACAATTCAAGCTTAATAACTTTTACACCTCTTTGAGACTAGTAGGGATTGGTTATTTCTGTAAAGACGGAAAGCACGTTCAGAAAAGTGCAGTGATGTGCCCTAGGCCAACTATTCAGACAAGCCTAGGTCCGTCACAAAGTCCATATATGCTATCTTATCAGATATCGAAGTTGGATGGAGTCCTCTGCTTGGGAATATCAAAGATGGTAAAACTCAAACACTATTGTGAAATACCTGCATTCTTTTCATAGCAGGGATTTGGAATCTAATCCCAGTTGGGGAGTGCTCACTGAACCCTGCCTGTGGCTGCTCTAGCATTGCTTACAGATGCTCCGATGTCCCAGCTAACACCGAGCTAAACTCTCCCCCATTGTCAGAGCTTAGAAGCTGTGACTGAAAGGCACTAGACAAGGTAGGGAGGGCACATGGCCTTGACAACTGATGTTGTGTGTTTACCCAGATATGGCATGGAAGCCGCTGCGGAAAGGATTTGATTCACCTGGAGGCTGATGTATACAGTCTCAATTTGCTTGTTGTTTTCCCTCTCTCCTTTACATTCCTCTTCTTTACTCCCTGTGGTCCTATGCACATCCTGACTCCAATGTCTAGCTACATTCTGCCTTGAATACAGGTCAAATTCCATTCCAAAATTACAATAACAAAGAAGAATTCCAGAGAACAAAGCTATGCCTGTACTTTGGTATTTGATCCCCAGGAGCAATGCTTTCCTTATCTAGTTACAACAAAATTTGAGCTTTCATGCAAATACTTTCCCTTAATGCTATCCATATGATATTTATTCTTTTTTTAATGTTTATTTATTTTTGAGAGAGAGAGACAGAGAGAGAAAGCAGGGGAGGGGCAGAGAGAGAGGGAGACACAGAATCCAAAGCAGGCTCCAGGCTCAAAGCTTTCAGCACAGAGCACAATGTGGGGCTTGAACTCACGAACTGCAAGATCACGACCTAAGCTGAAGTCGGGACACTTAACAAACTCAGCCACCCAGGCGCCCCATGATACTTATTAAAGCAATACTTCCTCATGTGTGCATCTCTCCTCAAAGATTAAAATGCATATTCAAGTGTTCTATTGTGTGATCTTTACAATAGCAGTTGATAATTGAACTATCAAAAGTACTCCAATTTTACAGATTAGGAGATTGAGGTTCAAAGAAGTAAATCAACCAAGACCCCATAGCCTTAAGTGCAGGAACTGGGGACTTTGGCTTCTAAATATTCTCTCTCCTGTGTAATATTCTATTTTACAGATGGCTGTATGAGAACCATTTTTCCAGGAAACTAAGGGTAGTAGCTAAACTGTTTGTATGTTTTATGCCCTGCCATCAAGACCAAATGCCAAGTGAGTGAGTTTTTACAAGGATGAGCTATGCCTTTAATATCCTTTATTCCCTTTCCAATATCCCAACTGCCAGAACAAAATTGGGAATAAAAATATTCACATTATGATGGAAAAGGGAATGGGAATGGTGTCTTTTCTCTCATTCAGGTTTGAAACACTGAGATTTCAGTGCAAACAGGGGATCACTCTATTTGACCTCCAGTTCTAGGAATGCAGTTTTTTTTTTTTTTTCAGTAAGCCAATGAGGGCAGTATTATGGAAAAAGACAGCCATGGGGTTGGACAAAAGTGACTCTGCCACTTAGCACACTAGGATAGGTTGCTCACAGGCTCTGCAGTACAGCTCTCTAATCTGTGCAAAGACACGAGCAATATACATACTAGGTTTTTCATATTGGGTGAAGTGTATCTAGTGAAGCTGTTTTTAAAAGATAAAGAATTATACAGGGACCTGGGTGGCTCAGTTGGCTAAGCGTCTGACTCTTGGTTTCAGCTCAGATCATAATCTCACAGTTTTGTGGGTTCGAGGCCCATGTGGGACTCCGTGCTGATAGTGCGAAGCCTGTTTGGGATTCTGTGTCTGCCTGTCTCTCTGCCCTTGCTCCACTTGTGCTGTCTCTGTCTCTCTCAAAGTAAATAAATAAACCTTTAAAAAAAAGTTATACAAATATCAGTTCTTATTTTGTCTGTTTTGCACTCTACCCAACAGCATAAATTCTAGTCTAAGGATTGATTAATTTGCAGAGATCCCCAACTGTGGACACATGTGGCAACAATAACTGAAATTGAACATAGTGTGACCTTGGGACATCATATAACCTTTCTGTTGTCACTGTACTCCTCATAGAACAACCAAACATTATTATTACTCTCACCTTGAGATGAGCAAGGTTGTATATAATTAGCACTATCTAATCACTTGTTTACGATCCTGGATCATGTATGCTCATGAGTGTGTGTGTGTGTGTGTGCACGTGTACAGTCTCCTTTTGCAAATGAAATGTAAATTCCTTGAATTTGAGAACCATATTTCCTCTTATCTATAACTTTTACAGCACTGGGGAATAGAAATACAATTACTGACTATCAGAGCAGGAAGAGACTTTAGCCTCATTTAGTCTGACTCTCCTCGTTTTATAGATAAAAAAAATAGGAACCCAGTGTACAGATAATAGGTGATTTGCCTAAGATCGCCCAGCAGAGGTTGGGTTTAAAGCAGACATTTCATTTCAGATCCTTGTTCCTTCCATTATATATATGTTACAGTAGATATTTGATGTATAATTTTCAAATGAAGAAGGAATAACTAAAAATCATTTAATTTGCATTTTACATAGTAGAAAGCAAGTTCAGTGATCAAATAAATTTTAATAAATTCTGTGCTTCAAGAACTTTGTTTCTTTATGCTATTACAACTTGAGAATCTCCAAAAGATGGTAGGTTGGCTTTTCCGAAGTTCTTTGAACAAAGATTCCTTTCGGAGGACCACAGCTATTACAATACAATAAATATCCAATAAACATAAATGGATAAATGAACTAAAAATAGAAGACAGTGTCCTAGGATTTCAAGCTGAAACTTGATTACCCATCTTGTTTAGCCTTTTATAACCTATGTAACCTTGAACGTGACTCTCCAGTCTCTGTAGCAGGAGACTCCAGTCTCTCCAATCTCTCCCTCTTTCTAAGATGGAGAGAGGATGTTCTGCCCAACCTACCTTAAGAAGCATCAGGAAAGGTCAAATTTCTTTGGAGCTGCAGAACCTGGTGTAATGAATGAGCCTCACTTTGAGCACCAGCCACTCTCCTTTCATTTTGGGAATGACATCTTTTTTCCCAGGAACTGCATTTTCCCCTCCCTCCATCCATATGATTCCCATTGGAGTCACCATGTTCTGAATATCAACCTGACCCTCCAGCCAGAGTTAACAGGTTAAGAGCTGCACACCTCACTCTGGCTGATCCAGTAATTCTCCCCACTGGGATCTCAGCTTTAGAGCTAAGAGAGAGTCAGCTGAGAGTCAGCAGGTAGCTACAGGTATTTCCATTGTTCACTAACCACCAGCCACAACCCTCAGATATTCTAAATTGTGTCCCCATCTGTTGGCCTTTCCACGTATTCCTTCTCCCATCAATGTCCCTCTCTCAGACGTTGGCAGAGCTGGCTGTCACCATTTTCACCTCAATTCCAATGTCACCTCTTCCCAGATCTCCTCTGATCACTTAACCAAGGAAGCACCCCTTGTCATTCTGTACCACTGACTGTTTTATTGTCTTCATAGCTTATCTCAGTAACTGAAACTATCTTGTTTGCTTATGTATTTGCTTATGTCTGAGTTCCCTGCAAAACACAGGCTCCTTGATGGCAACGATTTTGAATTTTCTCTTGTTCACCCCTACTTCCCCAGCCCTCGAAAGGATGCCTAACACATGTATCATTGATCCATAAGCTGGTAAAAAGTCTCCATGCTCACAATGATCTTTCAAGGCTGGCAGCATTGTTCTCTCCTGATAGTGGAACAGAAACCCCAAGGGTGTAGTCATTTTTTCAAGATCTCATAGTTATGAGAGCAGTAGTCATCTTCTACCTGGTCAGAACGATTTCTCTAGAATCCATCTGCTGGCAGATCATTTATTTATATATTTAACTTTTTTTTTAAGTTCATTCATTTATTTTGAGAGTGTGGGAAATAGAGAGAGAATCCCAAGCAGGCTCCATGCTGCCAGCATAGAGACTGACATGGGGCTCAATCTCACAAACCATGGCATCATGACCTGAGCCAGAATCAAGAGTCAGACGCTCAACTGACTGAGCCACCCAGGTGCCCCAGGTCATTCATTTTATATTGGTAAGATCATTTTTTTGGTGGGGAAGGGGAGATAGTTCGATAGAGATGTGAAAGATCCCAACAGGTACCACATGCCAGTCAATGCATTTGGAACCATTAGGCATCACAGAGAAACTCTACTATATAACTACAATGCTTTTTTCTCCTGTATGTGTCCAGACTTGTTTTTGGAGCCATCCCTGCTTACAAGTCTGGGGCTGGAACATTCTGAAAGGCCCCAGGTATCACTACAGTGGCAGCTGCCAACCTTCTAACACTGATACTGCTTTCTCCCCAGTAGGTCTGCATAAGCATTAGTAATAAAGGAGAGGAGAGGAGAAGCCTCCTTCTGCTTGCTGCTTTTCTGTTGGACATCAGTGGGCTTTGTTTCACCAGTGAAATATATATTTTTAAATATCCAGGAAAGACAGCCAATATTTGGCAGAACAAGAGTTACCCCCTACACATGCTTCTTCCTGTGGGGATTTTGAATAATGTTCTGTTTGTTTGATTTTATACAAGGTCAGGCCTAGCTGAGATTGGCAGAGGGAACTATTCCCACCTTTACTCTGCTGCCAAGTCAGGAAAGAAGCTGGGTTCTGGCCCATTTTTCACACTGGATGAACCTCAGTGGAGACAGGGAGAAGAATAAATCCAAGGTCATACAGAGAGCCAGATCTTATTAATAGTCTGAAATATTTGACTTAATGTTCTACACTTTGCATCATTATCTCATCTAATATTTACAGCAACCCTACAAAGTAGACATTATTACCTAAAGGGAAGTTGAAACCAAGAGAGATTAAATGACTTGTCCAAGATCACACAGCCAAGAAATCGCATGGAATTTTGATCTGTGAATGCTGCAGTATTTCTGTGCCCCCACCTCTGTCAACACAGCCAACCACTGGTTTTGGAAAAGACGTGTCCCTGCAGTCATCACACCTTCACATACTGTCACAGGAAAATATTCCCATTTCGTACAACTTTATGAACGTCACCACCCAGAATAGGGCCACAAAGACTCCTACATTTCTACGGCAACTGCCACATCTGTCTCATTCCTTGTTCCTCATTTCCTATTATTCATCTCAAAGGGTTTTGCAAACAGGTGTGATTCCAGGTTACTACAGGGAGGTGCCAATGGCAAAAATAAGTCAGCAGCAGATCTCAGATCCAGAATGCTCAGTTGTCTCCACAAAGCCCAGAAGCCATAGTCAGTACCATTCTGTCTTAAGGAAAATAGCTAGCAAACTGATGTTTCTCCAACAGTCCTTCCTTCCTGGGTAAATAGTTAGCTTAGAAGTCTCCCCATCTGTGTACCTTGTGATCACAGGTGGGTAGTTTAACTTCTTCGTGCCTCAGTCTCAATGTAAATGGTGATGTAATAACAGTAGTATCTATATCATAAGGCTACAGAACAGATTAAATACTCCAACGTATATGACATGTTTAGGACAATGTCTGATATTTAGTAAATGCTCTACAAGTTGTCATTCTTTGCAGCTCCCTTTGTTCTCAATTAATGTTTTCATGGGCCTCGGAAAAGCTAACCCCCATATATACTGACAGCATGGCTTTTTGAGGCCTCTTTCTCGCCATAAGGCTGATTTTTGCATCTCTTTTAATGGTCCTAGATAAACACTTGTGACTTGTTTGCTTGATTACCTACAGTCTTCTGGAGTGTTCTGTGTCTGCTTGTTACCCTTCTGGAAATGACACAGGACCATGTGACTCACCTATTTCCATCACCTGTGAGACTGGCCCTCTCCAGGCAGAGCTGCTGGACTTCAGCTAGACATGTCATTCCCTGAGACCCAGGCCAGTAGGTCTGGTTGGACTAATTAATCCTGAGGAGATCCCTATATACAAGCACATGCATGCTGGGAACTCCTTGTGGGAAAGAACCCATTGTATCCATTTCTGTACCTCAGCATCTGTCTCAAGCATAATACAGAGAGAGCACTCAGTGTGCGTCGGCCAGGAGAACTTCTGTGCATCTACCTCCTTTGTTGTGAGCTCCTTAATAACAACAGATGACAATAGAAATTTAATTATTACTATGGCTAGACACTGCACTAACACTTTACATACATAATCTTAGGAAATCTACAGAACCTGTGAAAATATACTGTGAGTATCCCCATTTTATAGATTAGAGAATGACAGCTCAGAGCAAGTAACAGTAACAGAGCCAAGATGGAACTCAGGCCTCCACTGTTTCAAGGAAACTGAAGTGGTTCTCTCTTCCCTGTTTGTACCCAATGCCATAGACCCTGCTATCCTGGCTGCAGCAAATGAGAAGCCAACATCTCCAGTGGTGGGAGTTTATTGCTTCACAAAACAGAATAGTCTTAGTCTCAGATTGTGCTAACTGCTAGGAAGTTCTTCCTCATATTGAGTTCAATTATTTCTTGGCATTCCCCCACCACCACCATCCATTCTGCATCTGCCCTCTGGAGGAACACAGAAACAAGGTCTCATGCCTTTCCCATATGTTAGCTCTTGTGCTCTAATGAAACTCTCCTGCTTACTCCAACTCAGGAAGATGGATCGAAAGCAGAGAAGAGGAGGGTATGTTAAAAACTGGTCAGTTATTTAAAAAATAATCTATGATAACGATACTAGCTAACATTTATAAAGCACTTAATACTTTTCTCTAAACACTTGTCTTTCTCCATACCTAGGTGTATGCCTCTAAGGTTCTAAACAGAGAGCATTCCCCCATTGCTGTTAAAACAGCTCTCATCAGACCTGTGAACCATACTACCTATGGATGTTGGCCACCTTGTTAATCCTATATCTGTATTTTCCATGGGTAAATAACAGGCTGGGGATGATTTAGTGGATTGTGACAACATTTCTTTGCTCTTTGATTTCAGATCAAATCAAAGAGCTCTGATTTTTTTCCCACTAAAATTGTATCATGCCATGGTGAATGCAAACTGCAGTCTTCATGTGAAGAGTGGACTCTGGGAAGAGAGAGGTCTTAGAAAAATCAGAGGTATTTTTAGTTTAAAGGCCCTTCCCAGAGATTGACCCCAGCCTTCCCTTTAGCTCTTGGACTCATAGTTTCTACTTGGTGTCAGGGAAAAATAGCATCATGCATACTTCAGAGACTTAGTGTCTGAGGCATATACTCTTGGAACCCCACCCATATATATCCCTTTGGTCCATGCCATCTGAAGGTTCCATGGATAATTCCTGAGTGTGGTACCTGTTTATCTCTCCATAAGGCTTTCTCTGGCTTCAGGAATGGTGTCAACCTACATGTGACACAAGATGGAAGATCCAAGGAGTTAATGGTCCCCAAAAGCAAACCTTACCAACAAGTCATAGGATTTGGTGATTAAATACCCCAGCCTCCTTGATACTTTAGGGGAAGTGTTGTGAGACATGTTCTACAGTCATCATTAGGATTCCCTAGAGGGACTGTGTGTTAGTTGCCCCCTTGATAAAAAAAATCCTTTGGCATTCCTCCTTCCCTGGCTTATTTGCTCACTCCCTCACCATGTTTCCTGGGAAAAAGGAACCTTCTTTCAGTGTCTCCTTGTGGAGAAACCCAACTTTAAAAGTGTTCTTGCCAATATTTAAATGGTGATCGTAACTTGCTTTATAGGATTGTTGGGGGAATTAAATGATGTTTGTAACATTTTGGCACAGAGCCTGGCCCATGAGTTGGAGGCAAAAACAAAACAAAACAAAACAAAACAAAAACAAAACAAAAAATTTTAAAAACAAACAAAACAAAACAAAAACAACAAAATGCAGCGTTTCCTCCTCTTTATCCTCAGCACATCATCCTTGTTCTCATTTTCCTTTTCCTCTTTCTGTTGCTTCTCTTCCCTACTTTCTCAGGGCGAGTGAGAATTGAGAATTTTATTCGAGAAGCAAATTTTATTAGCCATAAAACAGCTTAAATATTAACACAAGACACATTGAAAGTGGGGGACACAAAAAATAAAGTTAGAATTTAGTAACAATTTTCATAGCTTTTATTAAAACAAAGGGCTACCATTTCCAGGACTTACTTTTATTGGATACTGGCTCAACTGCATGTGAGTAGATTAAACTGAGCAACCTTTGTAAGTGACAAATTAGACATAGTGATACTCTATAAACTACATATGATATAAAAGGCAGAAATATACACTTTTAAAGAGTACCCCCCCAAAACCCCAAAACTTTATGGTTGGATTGGGAGGTCTTGGGCAAGGGTCAACAAATATGGCTCAACACTGTTTTTGTAAATAAAGTTTATTGTAGGAACACAGGCATGATCATTTTTTTAATGCATCATCTGTGGTTGCTTTTGTGTTATAGACAGAGGTGAATACTTACAACAGAAACCATAGAGTCCCCAAAGCCTAAAACATTTATTATCTGGCCCTTCCCAGGTAAAGCTTATTGACTTCTGGTCAAGGACACTGTTTTGACTTAAAAAAAATGTTTAAAGTACCAAGAAGAAAAATATTTTTACATCTTTTTTATAATCCCACACCACGAATAGTATCTGCTGTCCCATGATTTCTCAGCCATTTTTCCTTCCTTTGCTTTTTGGTCTGAAAATCACTTTAGTGGGCAATAAAGCAGATCATCCAAAAACAAAAACAAAAGCAGCCTTCCTTTTTTGATTTATAAAAAAGATATGAATATTTAGGTTAGAAAAGACAAGATTTGACAAGGCAACATTGTTGACCAGTGGGTAGCCACCACACCCCCACCTCCATTCTATTGGAAAAATAAAATCTATTCCAAGAGTTGTCCAGGCCTTAGCAGCTCTATATATAACAAACATGAAACATGATCTTTTTAAAAACAACCCAAATTATACATAATGCATGCTCATATTCTTAAACTGATCTGTTAGAGATGCTAAAAAAAGATTGCATATATTTCAATTTTCCCAAAATGTCTCTTTCTCCAACACCAACTATTTTTTCTCCCTTACAGAGCTCCAAAAATTCTGGATATCTTCCTAAAAATAAAAAAAATTTTTAAAAAGCAGGTCTGAACATGTTATTCCACTGCCTAAAAACCTCCAAAGATTATCTTTTTATACAAATTAATTTCAGAGACTTTGATTTCCATGTCTACTTAACTTTTCAATCTTGTATCCTGATAACAACATCCCCACAGAGTGTCACTTTGCATACCCAGTGCCATAGTCTTTTACTGCCATTTTCTAAACCATGGACTCTTTCATCCCTGGGCTTCTGTTTACATTGTTCCCTCTGCCTAGAACAACCCCCCTTTCTCAAATTAATCTTTTTAGATGTCTTGTCCAGATATTGGCTACCCCTACAGGTGTTCCTGAGTTCCCTTACTATTAATCTCTACCCTATTCTTCTGCATCTCAGTTAATAGTCCTTCCATTTACCCAGTTGCTTAAGCCCCAGATCTGGAGTCATTGTTATGTCTCTCTCTCCTTCACGCCTCATTTCCAATGTACCTTCCAGCTTTGTCCATCCCACCCTAAACATATGTATGGACGCTGTCATGCATACTTCAAGCTACTGGGATCTCATTGATGGACAACTGTTTTATCTTTCCATCTCATACCCATCCTTGTGTCCCTCCAATCCACTCTCCACTCTGATAGACTAATCTTTTTAAAACCATGAATCAGGTTATATTTCTCCTCTGCTTAAACTTTCTGGTGGCCTCCTTTTACATTTGGAATGAAATGCAAATATCTTAATGAGACACAAAGTAATGCATGATCCAGCCCCTAAGCCCTCGCTGCAGCCATTCTCCAACTCATTCTGCTCCTGAGCTAAATTTAGCCAACATCAAAAACTTTGTGGTTCTTTCCTCTACATTTAAATACTCTTCTACTCACTCTACTCATTTGTCCTAATTCTTCATTTATAATAAACAAAAAATCAATTTGCTTGGGATGCTTTTCATAACTCCTGAAACCAAATAAGGGTATCTTCCATTATAGGCCTTGGTTTTCTTCATTCATAGACTCATTGCAACTTGCCAAAATATATTTACTTATGAGTAACTCTAGCATGTTTGTCTTTCCTGTAGTCTTTAATCTGTACATTTATGAACATGTTGTCTTATTCAGTACTCTACACCAAGTGCCTCTAGGTGTTTAGTACACAATAGGCCTATATTAAATATTTGCTCAAAGGAGAAATGAACAAATGAATAATTGAATGAGTGAATGAATGAATTATATATCATACTGAACATTTATCACATAGTTGAACTCAAGTTATGGCACTTACAATAGCTTAGCTGGTATCAGTTTTTTAAATGTGCATTCCTGTTTCCCTTTCTGAATTATAAGGGCTTATGGGCTGATTGCATTAATTATTCACAATGATATCTCCCACAGATCCTAGAAACGGGACTCTCCATTAATATAAATTGATAGGAGTCAATTGCCTTACACATTTGACTGTAATATAACTTGAGCATATAAGCATAGTGTATACTGCTTTTAGTCTCCAGTGCCTGATACATAGTAGGTGTTGAATAAATGCTTGATGGATAGATGCTTGCATGCATGTGTCATTATCAGGAAGAAAACAAGTCAGCCCTCCACCAGTGGGCTTGGGAATGCAGGAGGAAGAACCTTTGGCCTTTTCCTATTGACATTGATATTCCCCCTTTAGCATTGCTGGATCATTTTTTTTTTCCAGGTTCATTTCAGTTCATTAAATGTGTGTGAGAGCCCACTCCATGCAAGCACTGTGCTGGCTTGGAGGCCAGGATACTGAGTAGGACCCCGCCCCTGATTTAAGGAAAGGCAGTGAGAAAAATGAGCATCACGGGTGATATAGGTGTGATAGAGCTGTTTGGTGCCTCACCCAGATGATATACCAGGTCTGTTGCACTGAGTTCTATCTGCTGTGAGTACTGGCTGCTAGGATTCACGATTGCCCTTACTTCCTTCTTAAGAGAAATAACTTGAATGCCTGGAGCCATGTACCTCCACTAGTGATAGGCCACAGCCAAATGGATACAGAGGTATGGAAGGCAGTCATCTTACCCCAGTGAGGGAGACAACATTGTGGTGTGGTTTTGCTTCAGAGCCCCATCCCTGAAGACCAGGCCAAGGCGAGGCTGTCCCTGAGACCAAATCTGTGCTTGGCTCTTTTCCCTTCTTTACCCTACTTCAGTCTCTCCCTTACAAGTTTTTGCTGATGAACTCTCCCCATGTCAATCACAAGGACCCAACTCCCTGTCTCAGGCTCTGCTTCTGGAAAGCACCACCTAAGTGGTGCTTTGATAGGATAAGTGCATGTAGTTATAAGAGCACAGGAGAGAGTATCAAATATGGTCTAGAGATAGAGAGCCTGGGAGATCTTCATGGGACAGAGACATCCTGAGCTGAATCTTTTTGCAAGTATAAAAATATTTCAAAACTGTAGAAATGAATGAGAATAATATAATATCATAAAACACATACACCCCACCTAGATTTAACTAACATCAACATTTTTTCATAGATGTTTCAAAACTTACACAGAATTAAAGATTACTAGTATGGTAGGAAACTTCTTTGCAGGCTTTTTAAATTCTGTATTCTTCTTTTTATCACCAGAAGCAACTTTTAGCCTGGCGATGGTGTTAGCAATTAACAATCATATCTTTGTGTTTGTACATATACTTGAACAACAAATATGATTTCATGTGTTGTAAGAAGTACGTATGTTAACACCATACATAAACTTTGCAAGTTTTTCTTTTACTCTGAATATCAAATCTTTGTGGTTTACTCATATTATTACATGCAGATATATACCATTTCCAATGGTAGGTAGCATTCAATTACTGTGCCTTGTCTTGGCTTTTTCATGTGTTCTTTCCTGCTTTCTATTAAATTGAAAAAAAAGTTATCTTTATTTCCCTTTTTTAAATTGGAAGTACATTCTGTTTGGTTTAATTTAGAGATTGCTCTTCAATTTTAAACATGCACACTATATTTAATAAGGTTTAAATTAATCAACACATCTGTTTTCTCTGTGAATATTGTGAGGCACATAGGACTCTCTCACTATGAAATCATTTTCCCTATATCCCATGGAATTGGCAAGTGTTTTATTTCCACCTTTTAAAAACCTTTCCGTTATTAGTACCTATATATGTATACACGTGTGTGTGTGTGTGTGTATTTGAAGTTTATATTTATTTAGTGTTGACAGTGTGCTTAATACTGCTTACTCAGCATTGTTTCCAGCATCTCACACGTATCATTTAGGTTCAGTTTCCGTTTTACATTAGTTTATCCTTCAGTAGTTCTTTCAGAGAGGCCAGTGAATAGGCAAATTACGTCAGTCTTTTTTCTTCCTGAAAATGTCTTTATCTTAATTTTATTTCCCAGTGATGGATGAAGCTGGATATAGAATGCTAGGTCAGCAGTTGTCAGCTAATAGTTATCTCTTTGGGAATAATCTCTCTTTCCTTTTTTGTGGTTTTTAACAATTTATTTTTGATATTCTATCATATTTACACAAAATATCTTGAGTATAGATTTGTTTTTATTTATTTTATCTCTAGGACTCTAAATGCTGATTTTATCTGTTTAAAAATATTTTTTAATGTTCATTTACTTATATTGAGAGAGAGAGAGAGAGAGAGAGAGAGAGAGAGAGAGAGAGAGACAGAGCACGAGTAGGGGAGGGGCAGAGAGAGAGGGAGAGAGAGAATCCCAAGTAGGCTCCCTGCTGCCAGCACAGAGCCTGACACGGGGCTTGATCTCACAAACTGTGAAACCATGACCTGAACCTAAATCAAGAGTCAGATGCTTAACTGACCGAGCCACCGAGGCGCCCCTGATCTGTTTTTAAAACTAGGAAAATACTATCCGATTCCTCTTACATGAGGTGTGTAAAGTAGTCCACTTCATAGAAACAGAAAATTGAATGGTAGTTTCCAGGGGCTGGGGGTGGGGAGGGAAAAGGAGGAGTTGTTTAACGGGTATACAGTTTCAGATTTGTAAGATGGAAAAGTTCTGGAGTTCAGTTTCCCATAACGTGAATATATGTAATGCTACTGAACTGCACATTTAAAAATGGCTAAGAGAGTAAATTCCATATTATGCGTTTTTTTTACGACAGTTTCAAAAAACAGAAAAAAAACTAGCCTATTTTTCTGTGACCATCACTTGTCCTCTGGATTTACATGCTCTGTTAGATATGTACTGGATATTCTTAGTCTATCTTACAGGTCTAATTTTATCCTTCTTCTCCCTATATCTGTGAGCTGCATTTTGGGTAATTTCCTCAAAGCTATATTCCAGCGCACGAATTCTCTTCTGTTCTAGTCTACTGACTGTACAGTCCATCCATTGGGTTTTTAAGGTCTATAAATACATTATTTTATATTTAATTCTTTTTTAAAAGCCCACCTATCAATTTTCCATGTTCTATTGTTCTTGCCTTATGTACACTACCTTCATTTATCTTTTACCACTTAAATATGCTTACCCTGTAAACCCCCTCAGAGAATCCAGTCATCCAGCTCTTCAGTGTGAATTTTTCCATGTTTCATGTGTGGACTCCCCTTCTTTGTGGCTGTTTCCTTGTGAGGTACATAATTTTTTACTAGGATGTCATCTCTGTCAGGGTGTATATTGTGGAGGTCACCTGTGTTTTGCCTTATGGAAGCATCCCTATGGGTTAGTTTGAGATTGTTTATTATATATTAATTTTTTATCTCGTATTCTTAACGCAAAGATGACGTGAGTAAGTATATTTGGTTTTGACCAAGGATTCTGACCTCTCACAGGATTCTGATTTCCACGTATAGTCCTGGCGAGTGGAGGACTCGTGGTAAAATCTCTATTTCACAGATAGGGCATTCTTTAACATCCCTGTCTTTGTTCAGGGTTTCAGTTCACACTGGTAAGCAAAGCCCATATTCATTTACATAACCTTTCCCACCCCTGTGAGTTAGAAATCAGCCTACATTCACAGCTCCAATGCCAGGTCCCTCTTCCATGCTGGCGTTGTGGATTTCCCTCTCTATGTGTTAAGATTGGCTGTGTATTATTTACTTTTATTATATTTTCTCTAACTTTTTTTTTATGTATGTAGAGTGGGAGGTGAGATGAATCTTTCCATATATGCCCAAGCATCCATTTACTGGATCTGAGCTAAGTCTTGAAACATGAGTGAGTTAGGCAAAAAGAGGAGGGAGAAAATGTCAAGCAGAAAAAAATAGCAGAAGGAAAGATGTGGGAAACAGCACTGTGGGCTCCTTCTTGGGGACTCAGTGTAGGTGGAGCCTGGGGTTCCAGGCTGCTGCTATCCAGGCTGCTCCCTGGAGACAACAGAGTCAGTTACTAGAAGGAAAGCCTACACAAATGGCAGACATGAGTTGGTAACAGATGAAACTGGGGTCAGAGATGATGGCACTGTGTCAGCCATGAAACCAGGGATATGGGGAGGGGGCAAGTACATTACTGTGACCAAAAGCCATATCAGAACATGCAATAAAGATGTGGATCTGCCGTGATCAGCTCTCACCCCATGCCGAGACTGGGGCAGGCTCAACCGGACATTTCTGACCCAGGCAGTACCCGGGGCCGAACAAACCACATGCCTTACATGTGAGTGTGAAAGGTGTACCCACGCGTGCCTTGCTCCAGAGGGGATTTAAGGTTGGGAAGAAACTTTCCAGCAGAACATGCTGCTTCTCCAAAGTCCTCGTGGCTGGCCTTTCGTGGTGGATGTGGGTGGTATAAAAACTTGGCTCCCGAATGTGTGAGGAACTTGGTGCCAGGGAGGGAGCAGTCTGCATCTGGAGTACCTGGTAGAGCTGGAGAGGGAAGGCATGTGGTGAAGTGTCGCACTATCTTCTCTCCTCGGGGAATCTGCTCCCGGGAGAAGGTGGCTTGTGCCTTGCAATGCACCATGAAAGAGGGGGCCATTGTGTGAGGAGAGTTTCAGGCAGTTGGTTTCACACTGGATCCTCAGACCCCCCGTGTTGTTCTGGAGGAGGACCGCAGGGGTCATTCCTGGGAGCAAGAGCAAGGCTTAGCTAAGACCTCCTCCTAACCCTATTTCCAACAGCGTTGCTTCTACTGTTAGCTGGGAGATGAGGGGTAGGAAACAAAATTTTCTAGGCACTTTTACCCATTTTATTGAGATAAAATTCACGTAATATACAATTGAACATTGTAACCATTTTGAAGTGTTCAACTCAGTATCTTTTAGCATATTCACGATGTGGTACAACTATCATCACTATCTAATTACAGAACGTTCTCATCACCCCAAAAACAAACCCCGTCTTCATTAAAGTCACTCTCTAGTCCATCCTTTTTCCCAGCTCCTTGGCAACCTCTAATCTATCTACTATGTGGATTTACCTATTCTGACATTTCATACACATGGACTTATATAATGTGTGGCTATTGTGGCTGGCTTCTTTCACTAAGCATCATGTTTCAAGGTTCATCCATGTTGTAACCTGTATGGATGGGAACTTCATTCCTTTCCGCGGCAGAAAAATGTTCTATGAATACACCACATTTTGTTTATCCATTCGTCAGTTGATGGACATTTGGTTTGTTTCCACCTTTTGGGTGTTATGAATAATGCTGCCATAAACACTCCTGTGCAAGTTTTTGTTTGAACATATGTTTTTAATTTTCTTGAGTTTCTAGGGTTTTAAATGAAAAATGTTCCACAGAATCTCTCTTTCCCACCACCCTTGAAAGATGCCCATATCACTGAAATGGTGCAATTAATGTTTCTTAAATGCGAATATGAATACTCCTGGGTGTTTGCAGCTCTATACCAGTGGGTACACAAAGCCAAAGTAGAAACAGGGTGCATCTTTTTGAAATAAGCTTACTTAAAGATTGAAGGGGGGGAGGGATTATATTTTTATATTAAAAACCAGATAAATATCCACTAGTTCATCGATCCTCAGCCATTCATGTATTAACACCTTTGAAATGAGAGTGAATTTTACAATCGATTCTGTGTCACAATTTAATTTGCAGTATTTGGGTTTGTTTGTTTTTTTCATTCTTAGGGATAAAACCATGATGTGTCTTACAATAAATGCACCTTAGCTTTTATGGATTATAGTGTTATGGAGTACAATCTACATTCACATAATATTTTTAAGAGAGAAATGGAAGACTTTAGAGCTGTTTGCAGCTGCAGGGTTCCCTGACTAGTCTTCATCCCCTGGGGCTGGAGAAATATAGTGGTAGAGGCTGTGCCCAGCACACCAGGGTGCCCCAAAGCCCCACGTAGATGGCTTTGCATGGCACACTCTAGGGGACTTATTCTACTCTCTGTCTGAATTTGCTTTGTGTTGCCACCCTCATCATAGGCTACTAACATACACATCTCTGGGGTGTCTGGGTGGCTCAGTCAGTTAAGTATCTGACTTCAGCTCAGGTTATAATCTCACAGTTGGTGAGTTTGAGCCTCGCATCCAGCTCTGAGCCTGGATCCTGCTTCAGATTCTGTGTCTCCCTCTTTCTCCTCCCCTCCCCTGCTCACTCTCTCTCTCTCTCTCTCTCTCTCTCTCTCAAAAATAAATCAACATTAAAAAAAATTAAGATACACAACCTCCCTCTAACACTCTACTTCAGTGGTGGATAATCCCCCCTTTCTTATCTCCCCTCAATGTACCCGAGGCAGACTGACATTTTCAAGAAGAATTTTACATAAAGGCTAAGGGAATAGGGAAAAGAAAAAAAGAGAGAGAGAAAGAAAGAAAGAAAAACAGTAGTGAAATTGTCATATTTTCCATGATTACCTTTCCGGTGTTACCATTCCATAAGAGAAAGAATTTCAGTGAGACCCCTCAATTTTGGCAGAAATCAGTGGCTAAGAGAAAACCTTGTTCATGTTCTGACTCAATCCAGAATCAGCTGTAGCCACCATTCACCTCCTTACCCATACAGTGAGGATCTGGACTGCACAATTTCTTGGATTCCTCCACTTGCTGACATCTTATAGCTTGGTTTTTTCCGAAAAGTTCTGGCCCGAGGAAAATGCCACATTCTTGTCCATGAAATGGCTTGGGGATCACTTGAGTGGCGACGAAAGTGAAACCTCTTGCCAAAATCATAAAGAGAGAAAAAGAAAATACAAGCTCGCTGGTTTAACTCATGAAAATTAGCTCTGCATTTTCTGAGTTCTTTGGTCATCAGGAAGGAGTTGTTAGTTCAGAGGTGAGCGGTGTTAAGTTAGCAAACCTTTGCTAATAACCATTCAGGTTACTTTTACTTTATTCCGTAGCAGTCTCTTAGAAAAAAAATTGAAAATCAATGAACAGATTTTTCTAAATTTAAGAAAAATAACAACAAATACTTAACTTTGAAACTAAACAGGAACACCCAATGTTCCAGTGACTGGGTGAGTGCTTCTGAATGAAATTGGGTCAGGGAGGGGTCCACACTGCCTACCCCCCCCCCATTAAATGCTTCCTTGTCTTTGTATGTATGTAACTTTGTAAGGGTATGAGGGCTTCCCTGTAGGAGCTGATTATTTTTGTCACCTGAGAGTCCTTTCTCAGTACAATCTGCCTTGTGAGAGGAGCACATTTAGCAGGGGGAATGCATCACTACATTTGTTCTGAATAGCAAAGTAAAGAAGACTAAAGACAGGTTGAGGCATGCCACAAAAAAAAAATCTATCAAAGTTGTGAGTGAAATCAAAACTATGCCTATGGGAGAAGCAGAAAGAAATGAGATAATATAGCCTAGAAAAGAGGATACTCGTGATCTGGGTGGTAGGGTCAAAAGGCAACTATCTGCAGATCCATGAAGATACATTACGTGAAAGCAAGAGTGGGTTCATTCTATAACATCTGGAAGCTAGTGGCACAATCTGAAGTGGACTGTTCAACTTGCTAATAGTTAAGCTGGCCCAAGATATGATGGCATGCTTTCAGATCTCAGTTCTTCAAAAAGGAGCAAGCCCGCTCATCATCAGTTGTAAGAGCTCTGTAATTGAATTTTAATAGTTAAGTGGTGGAACTTCATTTTCAACATCGATTTAAACCTGAAATTCTAATGGCTCCTGGTCTACGATAAGGGAACCGAGAGTCTCTGCTGTCCCGCAAAGAAGGAAGAAAATAGGCACTGACCACCTTCAGGGCCTTTTGATTCAAGTTCAAATGCAGCCCGACACAGCAAGATTTTCAAGAACAGCATAAAAAGCTCAGCCTGCCTCACTCCTGCAATGTCTTGGTCATATAAATTAGAGATCATGGGTCACCCCTTTCCGTCAGGTCTACGTCTCCCTCCTGACTCTCAGGCCTCTCTGCAGCTTGCAGCCAGCCCTCTGAAAACTACGCTGTTCCCCACATACCACTTGGGGGCAAACCGCGGGCCAAGGCACCATCCGTGTTCAAACCAGCTGAGCCCTTTCATGGCGTGCTGCAATTCAGGCAAAAATGTTCTCTTTCAAGACGGATGACCCTCTTGCCAGCAATTGCTTGGATAGAGTGTTCATTCGAACATGCTGGGCTTGTTACCAGCTCAGAGCACAGAAATTGTGCAGGTAATTTCTACTCGCTGTCCAATCTGTTGCTTGCCCACCCTCGTGCCAGTCCTTCCCAAGATAGATGTGACATTACACACGCCACTTTACGATTCCTCACGCGGCAGGTGCACTTAGATACATCCAACACCATATTAATAAGAGTCCTAATGAAGACCCAAAATAACCTGTCACAGAAGCTCTGTCACCCCCTAGGAAAATTAAAGTGGCAAGTCATCCCACGCATGGTCTATTTTTCCTTTGTCTCCACTTTATCCCTTCTGCCTGCCCCCAAGCCTCTGTCTTCCTATGTGTTAGTTGTTGCAGAGCCGTTTCAGCAGACCCCGTTTGGTTGCTAACTCCCCATTTGCCGTGCCATTGCCGTGGGATGTGCATTGAGCCGGGAAACAGAAGAGCTGGGTAGGAGTTCAGTATCCCCTCTACTTCTCTCTCCGGCAGAAACTTGAATTCTAAGAGTCTACCTCAGGCCGAGCTGAAACGACACCGCTGCAGGGTTTGCAGAGCCAGGGCGATCCTCCTCCTGTCCCCTGGCTGCTGCAGATTCAGAAATGCCCCCCAAAATGGTCGTGGTGTGGAAGAGGGGTCAGAAGACTTTGTCTGAAAAGGGCCGGGTAGTAGTGAAGAGTTTAGGCTGTACAAGCCAGGTGATATCTGATGTGACTGTTCGCCTCTGCTGCTGTAGCTCTAGAACAGTCATAGACAATACGCAAACAAATGCCAGTGGTTGTGTTTCCATAAAACTTTCTTTCTAAAAAATAGACAGTGAGCCAGTTCTCTCAAGACGTGGCTTGCAGGCCCCTGATCTAGTGGGGGAGACAAACAAGTGATCCTACTGTTGTAGTATTCAACAGCGAGTGACAAGACAAGAGGGAAGCAGCCAGAGGTGGTTGGGGAAGGCTTTCTGGAGGAGGTGAGGTTTGAGTCATACATAACGTGAATCACTTACCTGCCTTTCTTCCTCTTTCACTCCCATCTTCCCCAGTGGACTGCCTACCTGTGGTTAGACTCCATAAGATTTTGAGGTTTCTGAGAGCTGTGACTGCATCTTTACCCCGTCTGTATCTCCAAGGTCAAACCCGGTGCCTATACGTCATCAGGGATTCACGCATGCTTCTTGAATTAAAAGGTGTTGAACTTTTACCCATTTTGGCCACTCTTGCCTTTGTTTCTTGGAAGATGGCACTTCTGTGTCATTCTGCTGCAGCCTGGTGGAGACTTAGTCACAGGGCAAGGGAGTCCTTATAACTTGCTGCCTACTAGTTCATCTTCCCAGAGCCAGACTGCCTTCGATTTCGTGCTCTGTGCCTTTCATGCTTTCCTGGCTGTTCTGTGCCTCAGTTTCCTCTTCTGTTCAAAGAGAATCATGACCGGATTTGCCACCTGACCTGTGCCAGGATTAAATGAGGTAAGAGGAATACAGTATTTAGAAGGGTTCCTGGCAGCAAGCAGCCATTCATTAAATGCTGGCTATTATTAACATTACAAAGCTGGGCCTAGTCTCTTCATAACACTCTGCACCTCTTCGGTGGGAGGGGGAAAGAGTTGTTACTGGGAGCTACTGACATTCATTTGGAAATTCTAACCAACTTCCTAGCACCAGCCTTATTTGTTTGTTGTTTTAATCTCTCTGCCCTCAACGGCTGCACAAGGAGAAGAGTTGATTGGCAGCTTAACTGTTTAAAATCAATATAAGAAGCACTTGGAGATTAAAGCAATTTAAGCAAGGTACTGGCTGGCGTTGGGAGCTAAAACTGCTCTTGAAGGAAACAAGCGAAGGAGATGAAGAAAGTAGGTCAGAAATGAAACCGCGTGGAACTGTGAGTGGAGGGGAGATTACAACAATAGAGCAGCACGACTTTTTCATCAGAGAGAGATCATTTCCTTTTATAAAAAATAAAATAAAATAGGACCCGAAGCCCTAATCTCAAAATTGCTCCTGCCTGGGACTGATTGTTGTGCTGATTTAAACACACTTGTCTCTACCCTCTGCTCCCTGCCGCAAAGCTGCCCACCCACTCGCACACACTTGCCTTCCCCTTCTCTGATTTTGGCAGGAACTTCCTTGCCATGTAGGGATGGAGAGAGAACATGGAAGCCTCCTTGCTGACACCGCATAAAACCACTACCACTGAACTGAGCCAGAGAGAGGAGGTGAGCATGTGCCAGGGTGTCATGGTGGACAGCCACCCCTCCTACCATGGCGGCCCCAATCAGACATTTGATTCCCTTAACCCAGTCTGGTCTCATCTAGCAGCGGGATCCACTTCAGGGAGCCAAATCTGTGTTAAATTCACAATAAGCTCAAAGGGTTCCGAAGTAGACAAAAGAGCCCCAGTGTTTCCCTTTCTTACCTGTCTCTGAACTTCCATCTCTTGCTCATTCCCCTTCACTCCTCCTGTCCTACTCAGTCTGTACACTAGGACTTGAACTTTTATGGGCTCAACAGTGCTTAACGCATGTCCCTTACTACAGCTGCTCCAACTGGACCCTAATATCTCCCACCCTATTTGCACCACAAACTGGTCCCCTACTGGGTTAACTTCATCCCTAATGAGGAATCACTTGTGTGTAGTTTACAAGAGTGATTCCATACTTTTTATTCTGGGTGGATGATCTAAATTCCTCATACAGTGTGGGTGGTTTTACATGCTGGAAAGAAACAGGCCCCTGTGGTGCTGGGACATCCAAAGATTTGGAGGATTTGGGATCCACATCAAAGAAGACCAAAGCCATGGAGGAAATCATCTAATCACATGTAGAACATTTTAAGCAGGATGTGGTCAGTACTATGGGCTTTATTTCTATGCACATTTGGGTCTTATCTTCAAGATATAATCTACATCTCCCCCTTTGAAAGAGAAAGGGAGAGTTCTTTACAGAAGAATACTAACTGAGGGGCACCTGGGTGGCTCAGTTGGTTAAGCATCTGACTTTGCCTCAGGTCATGATCTCACGGTTCACAAGTTCCAGCCCCCGCATCAGCCTTTGTGCTGACAGCTCGAAGCCTGGAACTTACTTCAGATTCTGTGTCTCCCTCCCTCTCTGCCCTTCCCCTGCTCATGCTGTGTGTGTCTCTCTCTCTCAAAAATAAAAACATTAAAAATTTAAAAAAAACAATACTATTATATGTCATTGGAATAATAGAATAGAAAGTCACCATTTGGTAACCATCAGGAAATAATGGATCAACAAGAGAAGTTTAAGCCATTGGGTAAAAGGTTCTTAAAAAACAGGATATTCATGGGATTTCAAACCATGGTCCCACAGGTAACTTCTTAATTAAGGAAAGAGATTATTTATAATGGGGACACCTAATGGCTACCACCTTAATCAAGTGATCAAATTTAGTAACACCAATAATGAGATAAACTGGTATTATGTGCCTCCTGATGGAATTCAAAGTCAATTGCACAATATCTTGCCCAAAATATTTTTACTTGAATCTATTCATGACGAAAAAGGAAAATCCAAAGTTTGGGGATATTCTGCAAGACTACTAGCCTGGACTCTCAAAAAAATTGTTCATGAATAATATTAAATAAATAAGCATCCATATGTACATGATTAAAGGGGGTTGTATATCAAAGGATAATAAAGAAACATAAAAACCAAATGCAATGGGAAAACTTTAATTCGATCTTGGATTTTTTTTTAAAGATCTATAAAGTATATCTGGGGAGCACTTAGGGTAATTTTAGTATAGACCACTTGTTAGGGGTGCCTGGGTGGCTCAGTTGGTTAAGCATCTGACTCTTGGTTTTGGCTCAGGTCATGATCTCATGGTTCATGAGTTTGTGCTCCATGTTAGGCTCTGCACTTATGGTGTGGATCCTGCTTGGAATTTCTTTCTCTCTCTCGCTCTCTCTCTCTCTCTCTCTCTCCCTCCCTCCCTCTCTCTCTCTCTCTCTCCCTCCCTCCCTCCCTCCCTCTCTCTCTCTCTCTCTCTCTCTGCTCCTCCCCTACTCACACACACTCTCTCTCTCAAACTAAATAAACAAAACAAAATTTTTAATTAATACAGACCACATGTTAGGCATTACCACATCAGTATTAAATTTCTTATGTATGACAAGGTCCTTGTGCTTTATACATAGATATAGTGTAAGGTATCTGGGGTTGGAATATTATGATGACTGCAAACTACTTTCAAAAACTTCTGGGGAAAAAAAGCCTGTGTGTGTGTGTGTGTGTGTGTGTGTGTGTGTGTGTGTGTGTGCATGCGCCCATGCACATATATGTGCAGATAAAGCAAGTGTGACAAAATGCTAGCAATTGTGAATCTAAATGGAGGATGTATTTATGTTCACTATAGTATTCTTTCAGAGGGTTTTCTCTGAGGGTTTGAAATTTTTTCTTTTTTTTTTAATTTTTTTTTAACGTTTATTTATTTTTGAGACAGAGAGAGACAGAGCATGAACGGGGGAGAGGCAGAGAGAGAGGGAGACACAGAATCGGAAGCAGGCTCCAGGCTCCGAGCCGTCAGCCCAGAGCCCGACGCGGGGCTCGAACTGAGATCGTGACCTGAGCTGAAGTCGGACACTTAACCGACTGAGCCACCCAGGCGCCCCTTTCTTCTTCTTCTTTTTTTTTTTTAATTTTTTTTTTGAAATTTTTTCAAATAAAAATTCAGGGATATGGAAGAACCCCCCACTTTTTCGAAAATGTAACTTTCTTAGATGGTACCCTGAGTGATGGGACAAAGTCCCTGCAATGCCCCATCCTTTCCTCTCCCCTAGCTATTACAAAAGGTTTGGACTTTGTCACTCAGTTTTTTACCCCACTCCACACATGTTTTCTCTTGTAATAAGGAAGATTTATCTATGATGTTATGGTTCTGAATCAGGATAAGAAGGGTTGTGGGCTAAAATTGAAGAAGAGTTTGCTGAGGAGTGGCTGGTGGCAGTAAGGGGGTGCTGATAGAAGTCATGAGGGAGACTAAATGTCTGCTCCAGGGTAGCCCTTTAGCATGACCATCACCACCTTCTTCTTATTGTGGGCACCTTACTCTTTCCCCATCATCTAATGGTCTTAGAGCCCACCCTCAGTTGCAACAGCTTATAATGGATCACGTCCACCCAGTGTAAGGACCTGAGCTGGGGCTACGGGTGCAACCACATCTGATTGAACATCTCCAGCTGCCGTCATGGAACAGGAACAGGTCAGACCGTTTTGGAGCCTTCTTTCCGATTCTGTCTTCCAGAAACTCTGGCTCATACCCTCTCCCCACACTCAGTGGACGGAGCTGTTCTCCCCACCACATTGCCTGCCTACAAGACAGGAGACCCAGAGAGAGACCTGTGTGGCTGCTTTCTTCACAGCTGCCAGGCAGTGTGATGCTCTGGTGATCTTTGCTCTGCTCATTTGCCTTCTGAAAATCCACTCTAAATATTCTGTTTCACAAAACAAGCAAGGTCTCTCAACTCTCCTGCTTCTGTTGTTGTTGCTATTGTCTTACCCTTTAATTAAATCCGACAGCCAAGCAGGCATGTTTGAGCTGGAGGTAAACCAAGGCCAAGCAGAACCGGAGCAGGGCATTCTTCCTCTTGAGAGCTGGAGTCTCAGTACAAAGCCTGGAGTAAAGCAAAGGGAAAATCAATAGTCCTCAGCCAAATTCATTTTCATATGTGGATGGTGTTTGTCATTACGAAGGGAGGTACATGGCGAAAACTTGTGCTCTTGAGTCATTTTTGTCATTGTGTTCATGGTCATTATCTTCTGGTCTCTGCCAACTAGTCCAGCTCACTATTTTAATGTCAGCTTTAGATCTAGATAATGATTCATTCAGAAAAATGACAGTTACCACATTTGAGGTGTCTCCTATTGGCTTGTTCGATGGACAATTTTTGAGGTCCTACTAAGTACACAGCAGTGTAGTAGGCTTATACCAGTCGGGGAGAGGAACGTTTATCAAATCACATCACAAATACGTAGTTGCCTACTTTGATATGTGTAGAGTGGTAAACGTGGTCTACCTGTAAGACTGACCTAGTCAGGAAAGGGCAGAGAAGGTGTTGGTGAGCAAGTGATACTGAGCTGAGATC
The DNA here is from genome assembly GCF_027475565.1 of Acinonyx jubatus. Classification (NCBI taxonomy): domain Eukaryota; kingdom Metazoa; phylum Chordata; class Mammalia; order Carnivora; family Felidae; genus Acinonyx; species Acinonyx jubatus. The sequence goes on from NC_069391.1 coordinate 17,103,796, forward strand.
TTCAAAATGACAAGGGTTAGCTAGGCAAAGTGTGCGTGTCTACATTAGTATTCACTGTAGCATTATTCACAATAACCAAAAGGTAAGAGTAGCTCCAGCACCCATCAACAGATTAGCGGATAAACAGAACGTGACACACACACACACGAATATTATTCAATATAAAAAAATAATGAAACTTTGATATATGCTAAAACATGGATGGAGATTCAAAAGAGCATGTTTAGTGAAATAAACCAGATATAGATAGACAAATATTGTGTGATTCCACTTACATGAGGTACCTAAAATAAGCAAATTCAGAGGCAGAAAGTAGAATAGTGGTCACCAGGGGCCAAGAGAGCAGTGGAAGGAGGAGTTACCATTTAATGAACAGAGTATTTGTTGAGATTGACAAAAATGTTTTGGGTAGAAATAGCAGTGATGGTTAGCCAACATTATTATTGTGTTTAATGCCACTGAACTGTGCACTTATGGATAGTTAAAGTGATAAATATTTTATGTATATTTTACTACAATAAAAAATTGAAAAAAAATGGGAGGGATTTTTAGTTTCCTGGGTAAACCCAAGAAAAGAGATGAAGAGAACTAGCTATCAGGTGAGGAACAAGGAGATTGGTGCCTTGCTGGAGATGGGGCAGATCTCCAAGGGTGCTTAGTCTGAGGAGGAGGTAACCAGTGAGAAAATGCAGGTTGTGTAATGGCCAAGGAGGGGCTTTGATGAACTGGAAGGTTTAAATTTGCATAGCATTTATATTTTGGGTTGAAGATGGATAGATAACACCTCTCTCTTCCCCACTGGGAAGAAAACATGAGACAGGGAAAAATGAAAGTGAAGAAGGCTATGAACCACCCCCCAAATTAAAACATTTTTTTTCTGTCACTTTCAATTGTAGGTTTCACAGCAATTCTGGTATCTACGTTCCATCAGGACCTCAAATCTCCTTGTGAGCAGTGTGTTGCGAACTTCAAGGAAAACTGTCTAAAACTTCGTGATTTAATGACATAGAGGAAGGAAAATCTTTAGGAGGTAAGACGGGAATGTGATAAATAATTGAAATATGGAGAATAAGAGAAAGGTGTGAAGGGAGAAAATGGAAGAATTCCATGATTATTAGAGGAAGGCTGGGATTGTAGGGATCAAGAAAGATGTACTCAATTCTTTTTTGTAAGGCAGTGCGTGGATGTGTTAAGAGACATAAGGAAAAAGTTTCTTTAGTAAAACATTTGTATTTTCTACTTAAGAAAACATAGGGCGAAATGAAAACAACAACAACAACAACAAAGAACTGATCTGCTTCTTTGGCCTATTCCTGGGGTCGGTTCATTCTTTCATTCGTTCTTTCTTTCTTTCTCTTTCTTTTTTTTTTTTTTTTCATTTCTGGAAGTAATGAAGATAGTACCTTCTTTTTCCACCTTACAAGAGGCCAGCAGACAGGTTGATCACTCTTGCCAGCCTTAGCAGACCAAACTTTCATGTTTCTTCTCCTGGGGGTGAGGAACCTGCCTCTCTCACTGACTCGACATTCCTGAAAAGTAGTAACATCTGCCCACTGTAGGTGGGGCCTCCTCTCTTCTCTAGCAAAACTATTGCAAAGTAGGTCAAGGCTCTCTTATTTATTAGTAGGAAGATGACGAACTAGTAAGCATGAAACTTACCATGTCGTGATGTGAGACAAAAGATTATAGACTATCTCAGGCACCTGAGTGGCTCAGTTGGTTAAGTGTCTGACTTCAGCTCAGGTCGTGATCTCACAGTTCATGAGTTTGAACCCCACATTGGGTCCGTGCTGACAGCTCAGAGTCTGGAGCTTGTTTCCGATTCTGTGTCTGCCTCTCTCTCTGCCTTTCCCCCACTTGCACTCTGTCTCTCAAAATAAATAAATAGACATTTAAAAAAAAAGATTATAGAATATCTCAATATTTATTCTTTACTTTTATGGTAATTTACATGCAAACTCTCCCTTCAGACTTGAAGAGCTCGCACCTTGTGTTCAGTGTCTCTATGTAACAATGTATTGAGTCTGTTCTTGAATGATTATAATCATGACAATGGCCAAAATGACTAGGCTTTAAAGGAAAGATTTTCTAAGAGTCTATGATACCTTTTATCATTTAATGTTCCTTCTTAATTGAGAGAAGCTTAATGATATACTCTTCAAGGTGTAGAAATCCTTATACTTGCCCAGAATCTATGGTAAATTAAAGAAGCTCCTGTTTTCTGGAAACAGAGGGTCACTAAAACAACCCGTGTTTGTGCATGCGTGTGTGTGTGTGTGTGTGTGTGTGTGTGAGTATATGTGTAGTGTAGTGTAGTGTGTAAGGTTGGGTTCCTACATTTTCAACTTTATGCTACAAATGAAGTAAGTTCTAATTCACTTCGAAATGTTGTCTTCGAGAATGATAGCCATGCACCTTAAAACATTTGAGCCAGACATTGTAGACTCCTTCTGAGGTACATCATTTGCCCTCAGCCAAGAAAGAAAGGCTAACAGTTAGGTATCCCATAACCTTAAAGGCAGGGCCCTCCCAAGAGCATTTTCAGAAGTATGCATCACATTATTTACATGGAAACACACAGTTTCCCCATCCATTATTAGAATCACCTCATATTTTCTCACCATTTCAGGAATAGTCATCTATGGGTCTACTGTTCCTTAGAGCAAAACCAGCTAGTATTACAGAAGCTGCAATGAACAGAGGTCCCTAGAACCCTGATCTGAGCTGGAAAAATGGCACCTTGTGACCCGGCAGCATACACTCAGGAAGTGTGGATGCGTGGGTAGTTACAAATTTAACACAATTGCTTAGAAGAACAAAAGTAAAATGATACTTCTGGGAGTCGTGTCTAGACAACATTGCTTCCCAAGCAGATCTTACTTCTTATACCCAACAGAGATCTTATAAATAAAAGCCTACCCAAGACATGAGGGCATGGTTTTCATCTAGTTCTCTCTTATTAACACCGTAACTATTGCCAATTTTTCTTCCTGTGTGGACCTACAAATTGTATAGCATGACTCATTTTGAAACACTACTTTCTATTTTTCTAAGCCTATAAAGTAGTTTTATTATCCCTGTGGTTATTTTGTCCAATTCACAATTTCAGTACTTTGGGCACTGATGTCTTATTGGAGAGTCTAGATCATTATATGGTAGGTGAACATTGCATGGATCATGCATTGTGAGCCATGGCTACAAATTCCCATGATCAACCAACCCCCCCTCCTGCCAACCGTGACCTCTCAAGCTGAGTTGGTTGCTTCCCCCAGGAATCCTGCATGTCTACATGGTGTCTTATTTTAGTTCAACACTGCTCTCTCTTGCATGGAATTTTTAATGCTTGGATAGCTTCAGAGCAATTTGGGGATGTTTTATCTACCCCAGAGCAATGTAGGTCCACAGGGAGACTTAAAATGCTCCTTCCTTCTACCTCATATCCTTTACAGTTCTACTCCCAAAAGGACTCAAAAGGTTGTGCCCTCCTCTGTGAGGGATTCCAATTATATCAGACAGGTTCATTACCCCAGACTGAGGTATAGACAGTAATTTCTTGGAGGCTTCCACCACTTAGAGTACCAGTGAACTCTTAGTGAATATTCTTTCATGTGAATACAGGTCTCAGTTTAAATATGTAGTCACTACTTATATTCCAGGGTACTTTTTAAAAATCTGTTCGCATATCAATCAGCTAAAGTTTGTCATGTATTGTATTTGACATAGTAATTATTATTAGCATACCGACAACCCACTGAATACCTTTTCCACTTAATCAAATAGAACAATATGATTTTGTGGTCGACAGTTCCAGTGTTTATACATATCTGGTTCCTTTCTCCTTCCAGGCACAGAATAATGTTACATTTCCTTACTGCCTTGTAGTTATTTGGCTAGGACCATGTGTCTAGTTTTGGCCAATGGGTTGTGAGTAGAAGTGCTATGCATTATGTCTGAGATGAAATATTTATTTATTTATTTATTCATTTATTTATGTATAAATGTTTATTTTTGAGAGAAAGAGAGAGTGCTAGCAGGGGAGGGACAGAGAAAAGGGGGAGCAGAGGATCCGAGGTGGGCTTTCTGCTCACAGCAGGGAGCCCAATGTGGGGCACAAACTTACGAACTGTAGATCATGACCTGAGCTGAAGTCTAATGCTTAATTGACTAAGCCACCCAGACACCCCTGAGATGAAATATTTAATGGCCACAGCCCATTTTGCATTCCTTTACCTGCCTCATTGTCCATGAAGGCCATGAGTTCCAGATGACCAGATGTAGTATGGTGGAGCCTCCACCAGCCTGTATCACTGAGTCACTACTTGGAGAATATTTGGTCTGGAGAGTCAGCTGGAGTTTACATGAGTGAGAAATACACCTGGGTTTTTGCTAAACCACTGAGATTTTGGATTTATCACTGTGGTATAATCTACCTTTTCTTACCAATAAAGGTTTCTTCCATAATTGAGCATAATGCCACATGGTCCTACTTGCATTTACAGTTAGTGTTTAAGGTAAAAACGGGTGTCATTAAGCTTTAGAGTTCATGGCTGGTCTCTGTATCTGTGCCACCCAGTCTGTCACAAGCAACTACATGAGGTTCTACCACTGATACTGTAAATCACTTCTCTTCCTATAGTCCAAGTTCTGTGCATGCAACAGGCTAGAGCACTTCGTGTGAAGTGAACATCACCTTGAACAATATGTAGTTCTCATCAGGAATAACAGGTGTTTGGAGATACAGTAGCCAAGTATTACAGCGATAATGTTGCATAAAATCTTGGTGGTTTTATAGCAAAATCATTTACCATCCTGAATCTTTCACGCACTAGTCTATGAGTTGCCCACAGAGATGGGGACACTCTACCTCAGGTTGTGTGTCATTCATGTCATAAGCTGCATTATGGTCCCAGAAGCTTTCCAGGGCATCATCTTCTCATGGAGAACGACAAAGGCATAGGGGACTGAGACAAATAGAGCAAGAACATTTAAAGCCTCTGTTCATGGCATATCTGTTAACATATCATTGGCCAAAGTAAGCCAGATGGCCAAGCCTAAAGTGAATGGGGCTGGGGTTGAGTGGGATGTCTACTCCACCTATTCTACCTATAGGCACTTCAACACCACATAGAAAAAGGGCACGAGTATATAATTCTATTAAAGTGAAGGATTGAAAAAGCAAAACAAAAATCATTCTACCAGAGAAGTCAGAGTGGAACAAGAAAATTTAGCTAAAGGTCTTTTTTTTTCAAGTGACTATGAAATCTTAAATTATCTTTCCCCATGATATCCTTCAGCTACATTTTCAGTATTTCCTGATCCTGAAATACGTGTGCTTGTTGTTTATTTATGTATTAATCTATTTATTTGTTTTTGATTATTTATTTATGGCTTTTTGGTTCTTGGACACCCACTAGCTAATCCTTATCTTGCCTCCTTCTCTTTTGGCAAAGGGAATTTTCATTTCACCGTATACTTAATTCTTTTTGATAAATTATAAAATGACATATAACCCCCGATTTAATCAGAGGGTTGTCATAATATTGCTCCCTTGAATTGTGTGAGCAAAAGTATATATTCAACACAATATACTTCTTATTTCCCAGTTTATAGTTGTTGGTGGTTTTTATTTAGCAATATAAAATACTGATTGATTAAATAAGTCACCTCTACCTCAACTTTTTTCCATTGTGATTTAACAAAGAAAAATTCAGGATTCCTTACTTGTTTGTCATCAGACACATTTCTGGGGCCTGCCACAGTGAATGGCCATACTAATACTTGTATTCCGTCTTTCTTATCCATCCCTTGGTCCTATACATCATGAAGGCATGTGCTTGGACACACAGGCCGTAAAGTGACTAATGGGAAGATAAACAGATAATGATAGAACCATCAACTATCCTGCTGAAATTTCAGCTGTTGAAGTTTTGAGCTGGGACTTGAAGTGACTTTTGCATGGCTCTACTCTAGGCGCTATTTGAGATTGAGAGGTCAGATAGAAAAACCATTTGATATTCAACATATGAGTCTATTCTTGGAGCACATGTGCTGTGAATGAAGTTATCTGACTCAAACATAGAAAATATTTATTTAACCTCCATGTTTCAGGCACTGTTCTAAGCTCATGGGATATAGCAATTCAGACAAAATCCCTGCCTTTATGGTGCTAACATTTTAATGGGATCCTAAGGAATCAGGAAATAAATTTTTAATAGCTTTCAAAGGAAGACTTACAGAAAAAACCTCAATGACTGTTTTACTTGGAAAACTGCCTCATAATCAGACTGTGGGGAAAAAGGTGAGGACTCATTCCATTTTTATTTAAATATTCGTGGGGCACCTGTACGGCTCTGTTAGTAGAGCATCTGACTCTTGATCTCAGGGTTGTGAATTCAAGCCCCATGTTGGGTGTGGATCCTACTTTAAAAATGTATATATTCATTCATATATGAAATATATTCATAGTAAGGGTGACCCCAACAGGGTGAAGTACTTTGAGACATTGGAAGGCTGCTATTGGAAACATAGAAAATGTAATAATGAGTGTGCTTTATTTTCCAAGCTTTCCTGATTATAAGAATATATATCTCTAGGTTCCTCCCCTAGAGAAATTGATTCAGTATGCTTTGGGTGGACCCTGAATCAGGATGGTTAACAGCAAATGGTTCAGGGATTCTTACGAGCAGCAATGTTTGAAAAACACTGCAGTAGGAGTAATGAGAGCGTAGGCTCTGAACCTTCTTTTCTTTAATCATCACATCAACCTTGCAGTGTAGATATCTTTGTCTTTCTTTTTGGGCAACAAGAGTACAGTCTCCAAGATGACAAAGTTAATAAGAAGCAGATCTAAAATTGAAACCCAAAGACCAAAATCTTTTTCTAAGATTCATGTTTTTTCTATCACACCACACTGTCTTTTTATTTGCTCATTCATTCATTTATTCCATTTTTCTTTCAACAGATATTTATTGAGTGTTAGTCCTTGAGGTAGATGATATGGGGTAAGGAGAATGGAAATTTGAATAAGACCCAAAGAGCTTAACGTCCAGAAAGTATCACATTTGAGTGAAGTCCACAGGACATGTCATGGGAACTCAGAGGAGAGAAAGGTCAGCTACAGATGAGAGATCCTTCACAGAGGAGGTGGCATCTCAAGAGTGTGCATAGATAGGTCAGAGGGACAAGAATTCTAGGCATGGGAAGCAGCATGAAGAAAATCCAAGGGTCAGAAAACAGCAGATCATAGAAAATTGTAGAACAAAAGAAGAGAGGTTTCCATAGCCACGTACCTAATTTTAGGACATTTGGAGCAGTATTTAAGATTGACTGATTTCACATATATATCAGAATCCTTTTGAAAGTTTGGAATTTGTAGTAGTACATGGCCATCTTTCCCCCTGGATACACTCTGCAAAAACAAATATCTGCCTCTTTCATAAGCAGTGTCTACTCTACTTTTCTTTCCTGAGATACACATTTATATCATCTGCTCGGCCACTGTGTGCATTTGAGTTCAACCCATGGAGTAGAAGACATAAAGTAAGTGACAACAGATGAAGCTAGAAGGAGAGGTTGAGGCATTGGCAGGTTCCTTGCCTCAGGGGATCAGTTGATGGAAAAGTCAGCTAAGGGTACTGAGCCTGTCTGGTGTTAGCTGTTTAAATAAGCTTTTAGCACTTCCCTGTGTGGGGAGATAGAGCCGGGTGCAGTGACAGCCCGGGACAAGTCCACTCCTGCCCAGGAATTTACAGTCTGCAAAGCCTGCTGTGCAGAGAGTTCTCTAGATGGAAAGTAGGCATTTGGGAGGGGTAGAGGGCTGCGGAATTATGGACCTGGTCAAACAGCCTTTTCTTAAAAGGTGAAACTAGTCAGTGATTAGTGAAGTCCTACTTCTCCATTATTACCTCGGGGCCTGTTCTGTGACTTAAATGTTAGCTTTATTTAGCCAGCCGGGGAAACGGTAATGGCTCAGTGAAGGGGGGAGACCCACTGAATTTCTAAGATTGGCTTGGCATTTTCTTAACCTAGAGATAAATGCTGGGACACATGTTGAGGGAAGAGGGAGAAAGGGAGAGAGAGGGAGAGAGAGACACAGAGAGAGACAACTACCAGCAGAGAAGAATTCAACAAATATGTTTGAGCATCTACTATGTGCCATGCATCTTTCCTAGTGGTCAAACTGGGGACCATATGGTGGAGAACGTGCTAGGCATGATTTTTTTTTTCCATAGAAGACAAATACTGTAGAAGTTATTTATCTGAATGCAAAACTACACCAATGTCAAGGCTCTGGGTCAGTGAAGCCTGGAGCAGATGGAAACTCAGTGACAGGAAGCAGCCAGTTGTGTACTGTGTAAGTGCATCTGAAGACTGACTCTCCTAAGAAATAGGTAAAGGAACAGTGACTCACATCAGAGAAGTTAGCGGCATGGCAAGAGCATGCATTTTGGAGTTCAGCACTTCACAGTTTGAACTCTGTTCTGTCACTTACAAGCTCGGCAGTAACTAGCAAGTTTCCTCGAGCCTCAGTTTCCTCTTCTATAAAAAAGGAATCATAACGTTTTCATCATAGAGTTTGGGTGAGGATTAAGTGATATTATATCTCTGGACACCCAGGAGGCACTTTATAAATAAGAAATCACATTCCATCTTCAGCTTTCTTAGTGACGTGGTCCAAGTCATTAGCCATCCCAACTAGTTTTATTCGTGCTGGAGGATAGGAGACAAAAGAAATTCAGATCCCAGAACCTCTAAATGAAAGCTAATGAGAAATACATGTTCTCTCACTTCCTTATTTGGCTGCCTGCAAATTATGTCTCTTGATGCATGCTGGTTCCTCTGCAATTCCATGACTTCAGACACTGAACTTTGAGTCTTTGTCACATCAGCAGCACCAAGTAATTCTATACAGAAGTCTGACATTTCCAGTTGAAAAAAATAAATTGATTAAAATTCAAAAGGCATGTAGCGTTCGGCATTTAAAGGTCGAGGAATCTAGGGAACTATCAACTGTAAGATAATTCAACATTTAACGTGGGTGGGGGCAACCAGGATGTGTTTCCTTCCCTCATTGCCCCAGCATTTGACTGCTGGGAACATAATTGTGGCAAATGTAATTACAGCCTCACGATGGGCCATCCATCTTTGGGGGTCCTTAAGCAGTTAGACTTCCCCAGAGTAGGGAAAGATTGATTTGACTTAACATGGATTATGTTTTTACCTTTGTTAGGTAAGAAAGAATCTTTGTTTTATTTTTCCTTTTGGAATTCCCAGGATGACTGCAAGCCAATTGGTCTTTACTTAGAGAGAGAGAGCAGAAGATCTCTAGACCATAGGCTCTAGGATTTGACTTATTATGCTCCGTGCTTGACTTATTACACAGGTGTGGTGGAGATCCCATTCATCATTACATAACAAAGGCCTAGCATAGGACTGGCATATAGTATGTAAGCCTACCATAAATATGTGTTTATTGAATGAATTAAAAGATCATGTGCAGGCTCTTTCAGCTACTATTAGATCCATGGCAAGTTATTCACCTGTTCTGGTCTTCTATGTCCACCTTGGTAAAATAGGGAGAAGAATGCCTACTTCACGGTCCTTAGGTCATTTGTCACTTGTCTGTTGGCTTTATGCTTCCTCCACCGGACTGTGCTCTTCTTTAATGCAGGCACTGTTGTTGTTGTTTTTAGGTCAACACATTTCCCTGTGATGGGCCTAACTATTGTCAAACTAAGGTTGTTTTTCCCTCTAGTAAAGCATTAACATTAAGACAGTGGGAGTTCCTGGACTTTAGGCTATTGGTAAGATTGCTCTTCATTTTGTAATTGTACTAAGATATTTATAAACTGATGGAGACCCTTATCATTTTACCATTTGTTTTCTGCCCTTTCCTTTGTTCTTGGGCAGCCAGAAGTGCTTGAGGAATATCACACAGATCCCACCTGGGGGCAGGGGGCTGTTGCTAGCTTGTGCTTTGCCCTCAGCTTGCCTTATGGTCCACCATCACCTGTTCCTGACGGTGCCCAGCACATTGCCGTGGAAAGGGTAGATTTTCATTGGTATGAAATGAATTAGAATGTGTGCCATGTGAATGCAGGAAACCAATGGTCTAAATCTCTATCCTGCCACCAATGTGTGATGTGACCTCTAGGTCTTAATTTGTTCATCTGTCAAATGAGGAATTTATGTTCAAAAATCTCCAAAGTCCCATTGACTTCTGATATTCTTTGGTCCTTACTCCTGTTTTATCAGGACTTGATTCATTCAACATCATTTATTGAGTCTTAGTAGGGACTTAAAATTATAGCAAATAAAAGAGATGTCTTGTGAAAACATAAGATAACTAGTGGATGACATGATTGCTCTCTGCAAATATCTAAGGAGTTTTTATGATGGGACCGCTGATCACTTGTTCTCATTTTTACTAAGAGGAACAGGCTTAGGTTATTGCAGGCAAGGATGCAATTAGACATACGGAGAGATTTCTTGATTACTACAGGGATAAAATGATGCTTACTTTCAGGCTCCTGTACAGGTGAGAGCTAGCATCCCCAATGAGTCAATCAATGCATCAACAAATATTTGCTAAGCCTGCTTGCTGCTCATTTTCCTCTTCACAACATTTTACTCAAAGTGTGGATCATGAACCACCTGCATCAGAATCACCTGGAGCTCATGTTAAAAATGTAGATTCTCAGACGCACTCCTACTGAATCTAACTCTCTGGGGCTAATGTCTAGAATCTGTGTTTTAATAAGCTCCCCAAGTGACATTTCTATGTATCCTAAAGTTAGGCAAATGCTGTTCCTGAATTTAATAGTCTTAAGCAATATTTTCTCACAACCAAGTAGCTGTTAAAATTATAACAATGGCAGATACTATTTGTTGAGCACCAACCACTAACCAAACATTTCACCTGTGTCATTTACAACAGTCACACTCACCGCACTAAGTAGGCATTATCCCGCCTAAGAGATGAATAAAACAGACACTGAGTGACAAAGTGATTCAACCAGGAAGTGGCAGGACCAGGGCTTGAACTCAGGTCTTCTGACCTTCAATCCATGGAGCCACAGCTGCTGTCCTGACGTGCTAGCCTCTGGGAAGGGCAGTCTGGGAGACTCACGTTCTGCAGCCATGTACTTGCTCATATCTGAAAGGGGAGAAGAGGCAAAAAAAGGTCACAGAGTTGCAGACTCATCCATATTCAGCTTGGTCTGTTAGTTTCAGAGAGGAGACTGAGCAGGAGATGGGTCTCTAGCTCCCTGCAGAGATCCTGAAGTATGGTTTCTCAGAAAATTCTTTTCTTAAGGAGAATGTGTGATCCTACTGTGACCCCTGCAGGTCACTCAAAGCAGAATAAACTGACAACCTTCATCACAGATCTATCTCTGTCCAAAGGAAGGACTCCAGGGAGCCACTTTCAATTGGCCCTATTTGCATTACCCCTTGTAATTGCAAAATAAAATCTCCCTTTGGATTCTCAGCTTCTGGAGGTCAGCAAAAATCATGGAGGACCTGTCCCCTCCTTGCTGTAGACAAAGAAGGCTCATAGATTATTAATTGGCAGAACTAAATTTTACAGTGAAACAATCAAATAACCATTTATGTCCATTATCAATGATTACCTGGTAGGTGTGTCAGAAGTAGAAGGCAAGTTTGAGACAGGTAAAGTGAGCCAGTGGTATACAAATGCAGATGATTTTAGGAGACTTCCTTAGTCTTTCCCAAACATCTAAATATTTGGGATACAGTCTCAGAACTTCAATGAGTTTGTAACTGAATTCTTTAAAGGTTAAAAAGTCAGGTAACCAACTCATCTGGAATAGTTAAGAGAAAGCATTGAAGAAGCAGGGGAATGCTTGAAATTACTTTATTTCTCACTGAGGTTCATTCATTCAACTTGCCTTGATTGTCAGGCTAAGTGGACAGGGGGCTGCAAAAATAATCAAGTCACAGTCTCATTTTTTGAAGAGCTTATGGTCTTGTGTTTCATTTGCTCTGTTAGGAAGAAAAACAAAATAACCTACCACTGGGGAATTCTCAATTTAAAAGAGATGTCAGGGCAGGATTAACTCAAGAAAATCAGATAAAATTAAGGTCATAAGGAGTGGGTGAAAGACATGGCCACAAAATTGCTTGGGTGCCCTTGGGTAAGTCACTTAACCTTTCTGGCCCCTGGTTTCCTTATCTCAAATGTAAGGGAGTTGGATTAGGTGATCTCAGTGGTCCTGTGTGACTCTAAGAGACTGTGATTCTACTTCTGTTTTTATAAATTTATAAGCTACTGAACTAAGACGCATGACTTGCCCAGAAATACTAAGTCCATTAAAATAAATTCCCCCACTGCTCAAAAAACAAACAAACAAACAAACAAACAAAAAAATCCACCTTAGAATCTCAGGCTCCTTAGTGAAAATCTAGACTAACCCTATCAATTTAGACAGGAAAGTCCAGAGAAGGAAAGGAACTTAACCAAGGTCACATGCAAATTAGGGTCTGAAACTCTTAAAAGGTAGGCTTCCACAGTCATAGTTAAGAAGGAAGCCCATCTTGGGGCACCTGGGTGGCTCAGTCAGTTAAGCCTCTGACTTCGGCTCAGGTCATGATCTCGTAGTTCACGAGTTTGAGCTCCAGGTCTGGCTGTCCTGACAGCTCAGAGCCTGGAGCCTGCTTTGGATTCTGTGTCTTCCTCTCTCTCTTGCCCCTCCCCTACTCATGCTCTCTCTCTCTCTCTCTCAAAAATAAATAAAAACATTAAAAAGAAGGAGGAGGAGGAGGAAGAGGAGGAGGAGGAAGCCCATCCAGTGTACTTCCCACCCCACCACTTTGTTGCCTGTATACATAGTACTGAGTATTTTTTAGAATTTTTTTCAGATATAAAATCATTTTATTAGTTTTGGAACATAAAATGCATTATGCATATCCAAGATTGCTTTTAGACTAACAGTTTAACTGTTATGAAAGATGCAGGAAAAATAGGAGGATTTTTTTTCAAAATGCCAAAAATATTAACAGAAAATATCTCCTTACCATGTTTCTGTACTTCTTTCCTTCATATCTATAATTTGATCTCCAATTAAGGACTCCAGAGTTGTTGTAGAGGCAGTCGTTGAAATGTAGCAGTTGTGGAATTAGTGATATTTGTTTTGATGAAGTTAGTGAAGGTCATTAGTTTGATTATATAATTTTAGATGGGTTTTGTAGTTAAACAAATTCAGACATAGACAGGAAAGGAAATTTATTGCATCAAATATACAAGGCAAGCTTGAGGTCAGGATTGATCCAATAGAGAAACAGCGTCAATAAGAAAAAATACCAAGGGCTTTTCTGTCTCCTCTTTCTAACTTCAGCATGCTTTCATCCTAAGGGTGGTTCCCATTATAGTCACAAGGTGCTTTCCTGCAATATCCTGGGCTACATATTTCCTTATGTATGTCCAATAAGAGATGAGTCATCTTTTCCTTCTGACTGACCCAGAGTTATGAACCTGACTTTCACTGGACAGACTTGCATCACTTATTCTTCCTGAATCAATAAGTATCATAATATACAATAAGTATTCTCATGGTAACCTGTTTGTTGGCTTACTGAAATCACTTAAAACTCCTTTAGCTGAGAGGGGAGAATTTAATTTCTTCTCAAACTCCTGTGTTCTACACAGTAGTTAAGAGGAAAAATAGATTTGGAGAGAATACCATAATTTACAATGTTTGGATTAAATGTGATGCTGATAGTGGTACAGATGATGAAGATGACTAAGTCATAAAGAAGAATAAGGATGATGGAGGTGATTATGCTGATGAAGTGGTAAAGCCATCAAGGCAATAAAGATGATGCTGATAATGGTGGTGGCAACAATGGTAGAGAGGTGTTAAAAGTGAAGGTGATGGGAATAATGAGGTTAATAATAAGGAGAAAAGCAATAGGTCAACATTCAGTTAACATAAGTGTAGTGAATTTGCATGCTTTTCTCATGCACTCTTACATAATTTACCTCTGGCCACCATTCTTGTTTTTCCCTTGTAATAATGCTAGCATACCCCCTTTTCCTGGCCACTGTTGTTGGCCCAAGATTGGACACCTGATCCAGGAAAACCAATCCACAGTTTGGGCTATCCTAAATGAATTGGAAGTCAAGAATTTTCATCATGACACCAGTTGTAGCCAGATGATGATGGCCTCTTAATTTTTTTTAACATTTATTCATTTTTGAGAGACAGAGAGAGTGCAAGTGGGGGAAGGGCAGAGAGAGAGGGAGATACAGAATCCAAATTAGGTTCCAGGCTCTGAGCTGTCAGCACAGAGCCCAATGTGAGGGCTCGAACCACTGAGCCATGAGACCATGACCTGAGCCGAAGTCAGATGCTCAACCTACTGAACCACCCAGGCACCTCGATGATGGCCTCTTAAAATGGCAAGTTCAATATCATTTACTGTTGTATGTTATCTGTTCATAATGATTTGTTCCCATTTCACCCCTGCCATGCTTCCCAGACCCCTTTCCTTGAGGCTTTACCATGTGACATATCCCAACCAATGTGATACAAGCAAACATTATTCTACTCTCACATGAACAGAAGCTTTCAATTTGATTGCATGGCTTGCCTGAGTTCTCCTATCCTGGGCCACCTCTCTGAAAACAACATGTCCCCAGTAGTCGCTTTTTCTTCAGCCTGGGTTGCAGAATAAGAAAACATGTGGAATCAAGCTAAGTCTAACAGGGCTGTAGTTGACCCAAAACCTTCAAAAAATGTAAAAATTAAATATGTATTGATAGGCTTTTGAGATTATTTGTTATCCAGCATAACCTAGATAAAAACTGACACATTTACACTCAGGCCTGCTAAGAACAGAGTTTGCAAAGCTACATCCACATGTAGGTAAGAGGAAAGAGGACACAGAGAACCTGTAAGAATCAAAGAAAGCTGGTCTACAGAAGTAATTAAGGAATATCTCAACATTTCTGTCCTCAGAAGAACTGAAAGAAAAGAGTTCCGGTGGGGGGGGGGGGGGAGGCATGCAGGTGGCCCAGTCAGATGATCATCCAACTTCAGCTCAGGTCATGATTTCATGGTTTGTGAGTTCCAGCCCTGCACCAGACTTGTTGCTGTCAGTGCAGAACCCGCTTTGAATCCTCTGTGCCCCTCTCCCTGCCCTTTCCCAACTTGTGCTCTCTCAAAAGTAAAATAAAATACTTAAAAAGAAAAATAAGAAAAGAGTTGGATCTTGGATACCACAGTGGCAATATGAGTGCAGTACCAGATGCAATAGCCCCAGGTTACAGTCAAAGATCATTCCTTGTTACCTCATCCCTACCCTTGTTGTCAGAGCAGAAGCAGTTCCACATTGGGCCTTCTCCCTGAGGCCCTTATAGTATAAGTGAGGGGCTCATTTCTCATTGGCTTATTTCCTCTGAAGACCACGTGAAGGAGGAGGCATCTTACTATAATTGATTCAACTCCTTTCTCTTACCGAGGATGATATTTCCAATAAATCAAACATTCTTCAGCCTGGATCTTGTTTTCTAAAAGTTAATCTTTTGACTCGGTTACAATTTTTGTTAAAACATGAACATTCAGTGAACACAGTGGCATTTTCTCTATTTCCTACAAGAGAGAATTTCTGAAGTTAAACTTTTCCATAAACAATTTGAAGCCTGCCTTATTTTTTTTAAGTCACATAAATATTAGATACAAGCAGACATTTCAGAGATTATCTCCATAGAATCTCAATTTCTTCATCTGTAAAAAGGAAATAATTATATGTATACCTTGGGGGCCATGTGAGTATTATGCAAGAGAAAGCGTGAAGGGTGTCTGACATACAGAAAATACAAATGACAACTATTATTAATATTGAGGGAAAGGACAGGGTGGGATAGCTGCAAGAAAAGGAAGTGAAAAGAATTTGTGAATTAAATAACAAACATAGAGACTCATAAGGGGCTGTTTGGGGAAAAGGCAGAGAACAAGTTATGCAAACAGCAAACCTGTCCAAAGTTAACAGGAAAGGAAACCCAGAGTGAATTCCATCTGCTTTCCGCCTGCACCTGCTATTTATTTACTTTTCAGCTTCATCAATAGAGGCCAAATTGTTATATTTTAAATCCGAAAACATAAGGAGAAAAGAGAGAGATGTGGAGAGAGAGAAAGAAGGAAGGAAAAAGAACAAGACAATAATAGCTAACATGTTTTGAGTTCCTACTATGAGCCAGGCACTGTTTTAAGAACCCTGCATGAATTAATACATTTACTATTCACAGTACTCAATAGGGAGGTTACTCTTGTTGTCCGTATTTTACAAGTAAGGACCAAAGTGTAGAGATAATAGCTGGTAAAAGGGAGAGTCAGCATTTAACCCAGCCAATCTGGCCATTTAAGTCCCATTAAATAGCCTGAGCTAGTATGGAATGGAGAAATATACTAGGAGAGGGAGGAAGAGGAAAAAGAACATCATCTTCTCCCTGTGGTTGGGTAGATCTTTATACATGAGATGGAAAGCAGTCTGATTTAGGAGCAGTACAGTTTGGGACCCATTCCAGATTCTTTTCACTTTGCAGGTGCCATTTGGTTTATGACTTTTGGTGGTTCAGTAAATGTCTGAACCTGTTTCTTCATTTGCAAAATCCCATAGCTTTCCAGCTCATCTGTGTGCGTAAAATAATAATAGGACAACACTTATCTGTTGTAAAAATTAAATCATGTAATTTAGGTAAAATAATTAGTGCATGGCAACTGCTCAATAAATGATAGCTATTATCATGATAATTATATGTTAGTATTAAGTTAGTTGGAGAGGAAGAATCAAGAAATTCTCCATGAAAAAAAAAATGGTATTTCAGCAGCTTTTGGTGGATGCGAGGATTTTCACAGGTAGAAATCAGATAGATTGTCCTAGCAGAAGGAAGAACATGAACAAGGCTTAGTCATAGGAACATACAAAATTGATGTTCTGAATTCACTATTTCAAGAATCAAGGAAGCATGTAATACATTTTAGAAATGTACTACTCTACAAAATTGTTGAAAAGCAACCCTTAGGAGCTTAATGTGGCAGACCCTCAGTCATCTAGGAACTTTTACTGAGGGGAAAAACAGTCCCAGAGGGATCCCCATACTGGAAATTCTACTGCCACAAGACACAAAGACCTGTGATCAGCAGCATTGCCAAAGAATGTCCTTTGGAGATCGTCTCCTCCCAGAAATAGTTGGCTTCTCCCTTTTTTCTCCTGCAGCTTTTGGAAGAAACACTGACCAAAGCCATTATGGGATCAGACTCCAATTCCAGAATCTTATTATTTAAGTCAAGTCCAGATGTGGTTGAGGCCTCTCAGATACGTCTCCTTATGTATCACTCTCCTTTATCCAAAATTCTGTGACCTAAAAAGGCACCATCCATCACTGACTCACCATCACCATTCCATCACTGATTCAACATGTTATGAGTAGAAACTGGATGGCCATAAAAGACAGTTCCACTTAAAAAGGGGAGAAATGTAAGTGCCATACCTGTCACAATTCTGGTTACATGTTGTCAGTTCCCTCCTAATTTAGGAGCAGGTAATGTCCTTTGAATAGGGTCTGGATCTACTCCTTGGAAATGGCTCCCAAGGTCGTTTTTATCTTTAGCTTTTCACTCTGCCCTCGGGAATCTTGACTCTACCCTCTGAGATGTTTTTTGCTATTTTATAAGAAATGGCCCTGTTTACAAGTAAGTAAATTTCTTAGGCTATTTCCTGCCTAAAGGAAGCTGGGGGCTTAGCGTCTTTTCAGAAACATGAACGTTCTCAGTCTCTTCTAGTGCGAGCTGGTAGTACATTGGTGATCCAACTCAAAAGCTTTCTGGGCTTTCAGCATATCAGTGTAGAAATGCAGAACCACTAGACAGAAGCAACAGCTACAATTCTTTTGACATGCCTCTCTACTTTGTCCATGTGCTGTTTCTTACACTGCTGTAGGACAAATGCCCTTTAAATTCTCAGAAGCCCTTTGTGAAGGTTTACTGGGTACAACTTTAAATCTTTCTGGTATCTTAAACCCATAATTTTGGTACCATCCAGCAATTTCTCACTTTATGAATTATTTAAAATTTTAGTTAAGGCCAGATTTTGGCCAAAAATGAGTCTTTTATTCATGATTTTTCACATATCATCTCAGTGCAAAACGACAACGGTTTTTGCCAATTTTTATCTATATTTAAGCATCTTGGCCTATGTATCCTAGTTATTATTATGTTTTGGTATATTTTGGCCTTTAAAACTTTTTCCTCAAACCAGTATTCCTCCAAAATAATAGCCAATTATAATATTTTCTTGACCATATTTTATTTTCTAATTTAACTCTACAATTACCTTCATGAAATAGGGTTAAAATTTACATTTTACAGTTTAAAAAAAAGGCTCAGAGAGGTTAAATTTCATTCCAAAATTACATTGCTATTAGCATAGCTGGCACTTAAGCTTCAATTTGTCTGTCTTCAAAGCTAGAAAATTGACCAATTTCACTCCACTGTGTTTCATCATAATAATCTCACCCTCTGGCACTACACTTTACAGTTTACCAAGCATGATCTCATTTGATCTCATTTAATCCAAGCCTAAGCAATTTGAAAAGAAAGATTCTCTGTCTTGGCCAAGTGGAGGGCTAAACTGTAATATAAAACCCTCCTCTTCTCTCATCTTCACCAACAAGACAAAGAATAAGTAATTTCAAAACAACTTCCCTTCTTCCCTGTGGCCAAAAAACAAAAAAAAAAAAATGTTTTCCCTAGTCATTTTCAATCAAGCTACTCTAGATTTCCTGGTAAACTTAGCAATTGTTGGTGATGTCCCCCAGTTCTCTTTCCTTCCATTGAGTTGGGTTGATTTGTGCAGTAGGAAAGATGGATGTGCGGTTGAGGAGAGATGTCAGACTGAACATTATTTGTACAAATTGTGGCTGCTACCCTTCGTGGACATGGTCACCATGTCTCTCCCACTGAAAGTATGGTAATCTGGTTGATGCACAGGGCTTAGGAGGACCCAGAATTAGAAACCCATGGAAGCAATATTCTACACCCATTTTTAAACTTGACTTGACAGTATAAAGGACTGAATTTGGACTTCTGTGCATTTGCTGATCATTCAACATTTTGAGCTACCACCTAGTGGCACTGCATGCCAGCCAACGGTTCAGAGTGGACAGCTTTGCCGTGTTCTCTGTATAGCAGGGTGTGCTTGTCCAAGTGATTGCTTTTTTTATTGTATTTTGACCTTCCTGTCTTGTAATTGTGAATGGAAAGTAGAAAATGCAAGTGCTGCTACTTGCAGCAGAAGCGGAGCTATAATAAGCTTAATATAATCAAGGAAAATGTGGCAATCACCCCAGCATAATGCTTTAGTATGTGTGTGGGTTCTGAATGCAGAGCTTTCTGCTTTGAACTTAGGCTCCATCACTTATCACTGGATGACCTTAGGCAAAATGCTTTCGTATCTTCTATAAAATGGGGATTATAATAAAATTCCTTTCTCATACATCGTGTGAAGATTAAATTACATAATCATGAAAGATGTTATTTAGAGACCCTACAAGGCAGTGGTTTTCAAAGTAGGATTTTCTGACCAGCAGCATCAGCATCGCCTGGGAGCTCTTTTGAAGGACAAATTCTCTAGCGCCACTCTAGTCTTAGAAACCCTGGGAGTGGGGGTGCAACACCAAGCCATCTAGGTGATTCTGATGCCCTGATGCTGCTGCTGTTTCTATCAATTGTGATGGAGAAGAGCAGGCTCAGAGGTTAAATGATCTGGATTTAAATTCCTGTTCTGCCTCTTATTGCATGCTTTGAGGGTGAACTGTACAGCCTTGAGTGCCTCGGTTTTCTCATCTGCAAGTTTAGAACAATAATAAATTTATTCTGGACTTGTAATGAAAAGTTAAAAACATATCTGTCATATACCAAGTCTTCAATACATGATACCTAGGCGTTTGTATGGTTCTGATGATTGTTTTATTGCTTCTGGATTTAACTGTGCTTAATCCAAATGGCTTTATAATTCATAGAGAATCAATTTAAAATCAAAATTAAAGAGCATGTCTGAAATATTGAAAAAATATCATAGAAGGTTTTTTTTTCTAAAATTGGAGGCAACTATGAATTTTATTTGTTTTCTAGCTAATTGAAAAAAGACACTCTTCTACAACATGGTGGTTTATAGCTTGATTTCTGTATTTTTGCTATCATACACTTTTTAAAAGTTTATTTATTTATTTTGAGAGAGAACACAAGCGGGGAAGGGCAGAGAGAGAGAATCCCAAGCAGACTCCGTGATGTCAGCACAGAGCCTGATGCAGGGTACAAACTCACAAACTGTGAATCCATGATCTGAGTCAAAATCAAGAGTTGGACGCTTAACCGACTGAGCCATCCAGGTGCCCTCACTATTATATATTTGTTAAGGAATATATTAATTCAGAATGTATTGTCCTACCAGAACACCACTGTCCCAGAGCTGGATTCTCTCAACAGGGACTTCCTGGTCTGCCAAGATGGACAGAGCCTACCAGTCAAGACGCTGAAGGCCAGTTCCTCTCAGTACAGGGCTGGCATTTGCTTTGGGCAGAGGCTTGCTCCAAGAAGTACCACTGGAAAGGGAGCTCCATGCCCCATCTCTCAGGTACAATCTGAGCAGATATGACCAGCAGGCCCTCTGCTGGTCTCTGTACCTGCTGGCAGGTAGGCATAGCACAGGAACCAAAGACACAGGAAACAAGAGAGAAAGCAACTGTCGGCCAAGCCACAGGGAGCTCCAGAGGTTCTGGGCTGTGCCAGGCCAGGATACAGAGCAGAAGCAACTCTCCTCCTATAGAGGAAGAGAGAAAGAGCACAATCGTGCTCCCAGACATTTTTCTGCCACTAACTCATTATCAGACTCCAGGCACGTCTCTGTCCCTTCTGGGTTCCCCTATCTGAAAAACAAAGTGAATACAGCTATAAAAACCCAGGATCTCAATGATTTGTATGTAAGTCAAAAAACTACCCATGATGGGTGTGTTTTCTAAGAATGTCCTTGACCATGATGCTAAGTCTTCTGCCAACCCCAGTAACCACCCTACCCCAGTGCTGGTGCATATCTTTCCATGCACCATTGCTGTTGGAATAGCAATGCTGGCATCCCCACAGTCCTGACCCCAGGTCTTACATCTACAGGATGGGGTTCTTGGATGGCTGTGTCTTCCCTGTCCCTGATGTTTGGTCTGGTAACAGCCATTGTCATGGATGACCTAGACATGCCTTTATCCATAAGACTTAAGGCCACTTCTGACTCCCTAGCATTTCTTTCCAGAAGAAAGGGGCTTTCATTTTCCTTAATCCCCTTCCTCTGCATTCTCTTTCTTTCCCTTCACTCTTATCTCCTCTAAGATTGGCTTTTTCTAGAGGATAAATATTAGTTGGGTCACAGTTGGACTTTATCATGTTGCATGTCTTTGCTGAGCCTCTATTTCCTCATCTGTGTAACCAGGATAGCAGCATAGACCTCATACTATCACAAGGAAGATTAAACAAGAGAATACATATAATGTGCTCAGCACGCGGCCTGGCCCAGACAGTAAGCTCTCAAAAAATAAGCACTAATTTTATCATCACCATCATCTTCATCACATCATGAGCTTATGGCAGTTATCTCTGGACTTATCTACTTATGTCAACAGGAATCCTGTTTTGCTCACTACTAGTTATTAACCCAGAGGCTGGTAATAAAATAGTTTCAAAATGTTTGTGAAATGAATGTTGGAAGACAGAAGATAGACAAGGACTTTTACAGTATGGGGTATGGTGTGTGTGTGTGTGTGTGTGTGTGTGTGTGTGAGTATGTGTATGCATGAGTGTGTATGTGTGAATGTGTGCGGAAGTGTGTGTGTGTGTGTGTGTGTACTACAGTCCTGACTGGGTTAGCTCTCTCTCCTGTACCGCACCTGTAGCTCTGCCTCACACTCAGACCCTAATTGGTTGGATGGCTCTGTGGGGATTCCCTAGTGCCACTCTGTTTCAGTCTGTCCCCCAAGCCACTTGGCCCACCTGCCCTTATCCCTGGGGAGCCACAAGATCAGAGCCAGAGGCATTAAGTACATGTTCCTACTAACTGGTGTGAAAGATGGTGGCTAAAATTTGAGGAAAATAACCAGCTTATCCATAGTTAATGTTTTCAAAACAAGAACAGAGAATGAAGACCATTTACCTGATATTTAGAACCCCAAAACACACTCAGAGAAATAGGCACCTAGATAGACTCCTTTTGCCTCAGCCATACTGTCGATCTACTAACAAACATGGCCTAAGAATGTGCACCAAGCACCATGCTAAGTACTGTGGTTATGGAGGAAAAAATATTAAGTCTCTGTTGGTAAGGGAAGGAGCAGGAACCAGGAAAAAAGTGAACAGAATTATAATACAATATGGTAAATAGGACTATACTGGAAACACAGAGGACTGTAAAAGTCACCACTTTCAGCTAGATGAAGTCAAGGAAATTTTTCCAGAGGGAGCAGCATCCATGCTAGCTTTCCAAGAGAGTGTTACAGTTAAGCAAATGAAGGAAAGATATATGTGAATGCATGGGGCCAGGGAGGGGTGGGGTGAGAACATGATGCTTGCTGGGAAATCCAAGTAGTTCAATGAGAGTGCTGATAATGACCGCAATAGTAGTAATAATAATGGCAGGAATATACCAGCTAACACTTCTATAGTACTTGCCATGTGTCAGACGCTGTTCTGAGCATTTTACATATTGTGACTCTTTGCACAACTGGAACTTAGGGGTCCAGGACTTAAAAGGCGTTGAGAGAGGCCAGGTTCAGAAATACATGGTTCCAAATCTCAATAGTTTTGTGAATAGGATTTGGGGTTATGGTTTGACTACAGGATGATGGTTGGTTACAGAAGGGCATGATATGTCTTGATCAAGTATATGTTTTAGAATGATTATTCTCAATACATCCTGGTGAGTGGATAGGGGTGACTGTAGACAGGAGGCTGGGAGAGCAGTGGACAGGCTGGTGGAGCCATCCAGATGAAAGCTTTGAGTCCCTGAATCAAGAAGCAGTGTAGGGAACAGTCACTATAGATTGACTTGCTGAGGGCCATTCCAGCTAGATTCAGAACTCGTTTCGTTTGGTTTTTTTTCCAGCTTTATCGACATATACTAAATACACAAAGTGCTTCTAGTATTTAATGTGTGCATTATGATGAGTTTGGACAGATGCGTACTGTCTCTAAGTCTACAGTCTTTCCTGCATCACAGTGTCTCTCAGATGCCAGATGACTTGGTGTATCACTGATCCCACCCTCTGGCCTTTACCACTTACTAGCTGGGTTATCTTGCAGGCCATTCTATTTCTCTCAGCCTCCATTTTCTCATATGCTAAATGATGGTTATAAGATCTCTGCTTGCGTGCATTTGTGGCTTACAAATATTAAACTGTGATGTAATGCTTTATTGTGTGGATACTGCAGAGAAAGCTCAAGATGGGGATGATGAGGACCCGGCTTTCCAGAAATCATTTCCCTTTGGTTTCTCAGACCAAGCTCTATCCATTTATTTAATCCCTCTCAGTATCGCCCTGACCCTTTCTCCCCTTCCAGAAAGAAATAATGTCTCTTTTCTTGTCCCATTAAAACCGTGTTCACAACTCAGCCTTTATATCAGAAAGACCACAACGTTTAAATAATGACAAATTCTGGGTAAATGATTGTTGATGTCTGCTTTAAGACTTGAACTCCCCCAATGTTCAGAGACCATGAGAACAACTATATATATATATATATATATATATATATATATATATATATATGCACACACGTGTTTATTTTTAAAATATATATATTTATATATAAATATATATATATACACATATGTATACTTAAACACACACACACACACACACACACACACACACACACACACACCCTTATGTTTAGAGTTGAAAACCAGAGCCTTTTTGTTGCTGCGTTATTTAATTATTCAGAATAGAAGTTGCCAGCTACAGGAAATGACTGTTCGCAACATGTAATTTGCCTCCCAAACAAGCTCATTTGGGCTCTGACATTTGACAGAGAAAGGTCTGGGAAGATGAGCTGTTCAGAAAGGGTGTCTGTGCATCTGACACCGCCTGAACTTTGGTAGGTTGATTTTTACAATCGCCAGATCATCAAAGGTTAAACTCATTTAAATTCTCCCTTTACTAGCGAAGAAAGAAAACAAAATGCCACAAGCTGCCTTAACCTGCTGTCCTCAACTGCATGCACTAGCTGGGGACTCAGGAAATTATTAATGCCTGCAAAAGGTGGTGCCAAGTTGGTAAAGTTAATCTACCACCACCCCGTTACACTTTCTGCATCTCTGCCTCTCTTTGGAAATCTAGAGGCCTCCTGCTCTGTTGAATCTGCTTTATATAAATCCGCTCTTCCATCAACACTCATCCAATCCTCCATTTCTTCCCTTTCCAAATATCCTTAGGTTTTTGGTGTTGGGAATAGAGCTGGGGACTGGGCACCTAGAGTGGAGTGTTTGTCTTTTGCCCAGGTTCTGTCCCAATCTCTCCCATGATGCTGCAAGAATCTTCTGACTGGTGTCCCTTCACCATTTAACCCTTGTTGCACCTCCATAGGCACACCGGAACACTTTGATATGGGACTAATGGGACTGTTTCCCTCCAGTGACTGCAAAAATTGCCATCATACATCTGAGTCCTGGACACAGGGCCTTTGTCTTATTAATTCACTTTACAAATAATTATTTAATACCCAGTGTATGCCAGACATTGTGTACAAGGTATCTGGGAGGTATAGCAGTGATTAAAACAGGCAATGGCCTTTGCTCTCACAGCTGATAAATAAGTAAACAAAGAACACAAAAAATAAATATATAACTTCAAACTATCTGGTTGAAAAACAAATACTACTAGAAGAGAAAATAAGAGCTTAGGTTGGTATGAGGAGACCAAGGGAGGTCTGTGGAATCTGATGGTCTGAGTAAAGTCTGGAGCATGAGTAGGATGTGAGAAACATCACGTCATGCTCAAGAAGGACAGTGTGACCAGAGCCTAATACTCGAGGGAGATGTGAAAGTGGACAGGTAGGCCAGGCTCTGGCCGCATAATACCTGACAGGATGAGAGTCCTCAGCCCTGATGTTCAATGCTGGGGAGGTTTTAAAAACTACAGATGCCTGTTCCTTACCCCCACTCAATTCACTTTGGACCTTATGGGAGGGGCCTGAGCCCCCATCGTTTTGTAAAGCTCTCCAGGTATTGCAAATGTGCAGCCAGGATTGAGGATACCTTCTGTAGAGTCTCTACAAATTGGCCAAACTTTCCTCTTTGGTTTTACCACTGTCTTGCCCATCAATTCCCTAACACTATTCCCTAACATCCTTTCTCCCCCATATATACTAACCACTTCATGCATTGTCATTTCTACTCGTTTGGTTTCCTTGGCATAAAATTCAACGCCCCTTTCCCTACATGGGTTAGGGATGTTTTTGGTTGCAAGTAACCCAAACCCTGACTAAGTATAGCTTAAATAAACAGATTCTTGTGTTTCTCATATTACAAATGTCAAGTAGGTGTCACCTACCATTGGTTCAGAAACCAATGCCAGGGCCTTCCATACAGAAAGAAGGAAAGAAAGATGGGCCCCTGGTCCCTTTCATCAGAAAAACAAGTTTTCCTAGAAGCCCCACTCTGGTGACTTCCCTTCTGTCTCAATCGCCATATTTGTATGACAGGCCAACCTTAGCTGCAAGAGAGTTTGGGAGAGTAAAGGGTGGATTTGAAGTGATTAACTTAGATAGACCATGTCCCACAACCTTGGGCTTGGTGCTGGCATTCTGTCAAGAGGAAAAAGGGGGAGGTAGTTATTGTTCAGACAATGGAAACTGTGTACCATATATGCTCTTAATCTGCTCAATGAACTCCTACCACCTCTCACTAAGTGCAAAATTGTGGTCCGGACAAGAAATGTTACATACCCAAGGTGACTTGTGCTAGAGACAATGAGAGACAAAATGAAGTAGCAGGGGTTCTTGCCCCTAAAGTATTTATGCTCTAGTTTTAAGTTGGAGAATTTTAGTGAGTATGAGTGGTATGGGGGACTTGGAGACAAGGTAAAGGACACAGGCACTGTGATGTTCTATAAAATTTAAGGACTTCAGAGAAGTAACAGAACAGTGTGGGGTTGAGGGAAAGACCGCCTCTTGAATGACCCTAGAAAATATGGAATCTAATAGGTCTTCTTAGGTAGATAGAGAAAAGAATCCAGATTGCAAAGAACACAGCTCCAGTCCCACTACCAGTATCTCCATGAGTTTAGGAAGAGGATGAATGTGCAGAAAGAGATGACCCAAAGCTCTGCCAGGACCAGGGGTTAAAATTGTTCTGGATATTTTCAGCCTCCTCTGTGATCAGTACACATACATATTTCAGGAATGGACTGCTTCCTCCAAATGACTCCTTCTGGACCACATGCTTATATTTGGACCCTATCCTCATATATCTCTGACAATAAAAAAAAAACTATTTTAAATTATTTTTTTTTCTGCTGTGAGTAGTGGAATAGACAATGCGTCTCACCCCCAGGGAGAGGGGTATGCTTTGCTGCATCTACTTTCAGACCCTGACCCTAGACTCATATGTGGATGGAAACCCATACCATCTTTGGATAATTCTAACTACAATAATAACTGCCATTGTATGCATTATCATTAAACATTCATAACCTGAAGAGGTGGGCTTCATTATTATCCCCACTTTTCAGGTGAGGAACTGGAGGCACAGAGAGGTGAGGCAGTCTAATTGGAGCGGTCAGGATTAGCATCTAGCCAGTCTGGCTCCAGAGTCTGTGCTGTAAAGTGGTATTCAACTTCCTTTCATGACTCCATTATAGTGTATTGCTTACCAATTAGGAATTTCTTTTTAATACCACCTGGAATTGGAATTTTTGGTGCCCACTCTAAACCCAAGACTATCAATCCTACTGTCCTACCCACTATGCAATGAGAGGCCACCAAAGTGAGCCACCATGACCCATGAACAGTCTTAAGAACCAGTCGTTGCTTCTCCTTCCTACCCCTTCATCTCACATTCTCTCTGTGCTCTTGTTCACCCCCATCCCTTGGCTCTGCCTCCAGCCCCATGCTTGCCTCTGAAATTGGCCTCAATTTGGCTTTCACAGTTTTAATCCACTATGCTTTAAAATATAGCACTGGTCAGGCTTTTCCACTCTGTCCTCGAACCGGATCTCTGGGAAGTTTGGGGTAATTTTATGGAGCCAGTCCAAGCCCTTGTGACCCCAGTTTCAGTGCCAACTATGTCTGCTGCAGCCCCTCAGGAAGGGGTGCCATCTGCTTTCTAGTTTTGCTGTTGTTAATGTCGGTGTTTATTGTTGGTATCCATGGAGCTCTTGCTTTGTACTGAACACTGAGGTAAGCACTTGATGTGGTTTGTCTCACTTAATCTACCTCTTCCCAATCCTGTAGGGTCCATGTTATCATTACCTCTACGGTACAGACAAAGAGATGGAGCGCTGAAAAGTTTTGATCACTTGCATAAGGTCACGCTACTACTCTAAGTGGAGAAGTAGAGCTCGGATCCATGTCTGACTGAGACCAAATTTCTCTTTTCTAGAGCTTCACAGGATAAGCCCAGATCCTCCTTCATATGTCAACCCTTCAAGTATTCATGGACACTTCTTCCATTTTCCAGAGTCCCCTCTAGTTTCAACAGCCACAGTTTCAGCCACTGTTCTTCTTTTGCCATGATTTCATCTTCATCTCTCATCATCCACATCTCTGCCCAGCATGTCCAATGTTAATCTGCTTTTACAATTGGTGTAGACCTGTATTCACTCTTCCAGGTGTGGTCTGGTTAACACAACATATACAGTTGGCCTATCACCTCCTTCATCGTTTATGGTCTATTTCTGGCAATGAAGTCATACATTATTTTGGCAGCCTCTACAACCCCAATCAACAGAATGACTCCAGAGGGAAATTGCTTCTGAATGTGTCTACTGTTAACTGTGAAAATAGCCAAAGTGAAGGGAAGTAGAGGAGATACTTGGAGAAATGATGCCGAGGGGGGAAGATTGTTAGAAGACACTGTGTTGGGAGTGGGGGGCTTGTTGACCATGGATGTATTGGCTCATAGGTAAAATATTACCCCACACCTAGCTGCCAATGACCCAGTCTTTTCCTGGGAATTCCCCAGGTGGAAAGGCCATCTCGAGGCCATCTGGTCTGCTTATCTTTGTGTTCTGCTCAGCAGTTAGTGTTTTTGATGCTGGGGCCCCTTGGTCCTTGTGGTCCTGTGACATAATGGAATCAAATTAAAGGCCCATTTACCAGCTTTATTGTCGATTATTTATAATACTCTGGTTCCAAAGTGCTTCTTTATAGAGTGCTTAAGCTGCCATCACTGGATAGAGCTTGCCATAAATGCCTTCACATGCACAGCACATTATGTTCCTTAGCCGCAGCAAAAAGGGAAAAGATTATTCTCAATTATTTCATATAGTCTATTTTATTGTTTTATTGTAATAAACTGCCATACCTTACACCACTTTAAAATCAATAGTTTGCATTAAAAATAATGAAACGTGGCTATTAATCTTGGATAGCATTTCTGCTATTACTTTCTGATAGTGAATCTGTAATATAGAGAAGGCAATAATTATTCACTTCCAATCAATAGGAACATTTTCAAATGCTCCTATGTGTCCCACTGATATTGCATCAATGGGAGCTGATGACAATAGGGGTATAGATTTAGAGACTCCTAGTTCGCATGAGGTTCTTCATGCCCTCCCTGAACCTGTCTCCACCTTCCCTGACTCTCAGACCATCCTTTTTAATTCCTTGAGACAATATGATACACTTATTAAATGCCCAGGTTAGGGAGTCAACAGCCAGGGCTCAATTCTTAATTCCAAAACTCACCAGTGCTATTTGACCTTGGGCATGCTATTTAACCATTCCCTGCCTCAGTCTCCTCAGCTACAAACAACGAATAATAATGCCTACTTTGCAAGATTGTGAACATCATGTGCAACACTTCACAGGACATGCTTATCCCAGTGCCTAAATTGTCGTAAGCATACTAGAAATGATAGCTACTATTATTATGCTCTGTATATTTGACATTAATGAATGGCCCAATAGATAGCTGTTGTTTCCTGAAGAGTCATTAGTGAAAACACGGGTGAAATGGCTAGTTCCATTCTATCCTTTTGCTTCTTCATTTCAATCTGACATAAGAAGTTCCAACTGTGCTTTGTGGTGGTAGTCAGCATCTGGACTTGAAGCCCTGACAGAAGAAATTGAGCCATCAATTTGGCTGTGATGCAAGAGGCCTTTTAACTCCCAACCCTTTGCTTTTGAGCAAAGTCTCTGTGGAGACAGAACTGGAATGAATACATGGTTTTGTCAGTAAATACTCTTTGATCAACACTCAAGTCAAATATAAGAAGAGTAGAGATGGTGATGCTTAAGGCCGTAATTGATGGCATGGCTTTTCCTATCCTGTTTAATTTAATTCAACAAGTGTTTATTGAACAGCTAACATGTGCCAGAAGAAAGCCTAGGTGTTGAATGGTAAAGAGATATTCAAAGATTAATAAAGCATAATATTTGCTGTTGAAATATGTTGAAACCTAGGCAAAGAGACACATGTCACCTGAATAACGTGAATCCAAAGTACAGAAAGAAAGATTGATTCTCTCTAGTAGGGAGACCGTATTTCAACTAAAACACAAGTGAGTAAACCTTCATAGCGAAAATGGAGGAAAAAGAATATTCAAGGGAGAGGGAACAACAAAGGCAAATGCCAAAAGGTGAGCAAGCATACGTCTTAATATAACTCTACAAGCATGAAATCATTCTAGTTTCCCTGCTGCCTACAGCACATCTCAGGGCTCTACAGGCTCTTTGCCAGAGCTTCTACTCCATTCACTATACTTTCCTATACCCCAGCCTCCCAAAATGACACTACAAAATATGCGTACCTTTTGAACATGATGACCTCTCTTTCATGCCTCTATAAGCCTGCATTTGCTGTCTCTTGAACTCAAATTGATTTATCCACCTTAAAAGCTATTCTCCTAGAAGACTGAGATCAAATATTACCTCCTCTATGAAGTCTTTCCTGATATTCTCAGATCCTGTCACACTGTGTCACAATTCTTTGTGTGTCTGATGCCATCTTTCTTGAATGAATGAATGAATGAATGCACGTGTGAATGAAAGAATGGATGAGTGGAATATAATATATTATATATTATATTATATATACATATATATGAACATAATATATTCAGAAGATGGCAAGTCTGGAGGGATTAGGATACAGCCTATTTGGGGGCACAGAAAGCTGGAGGCTAAGGAATTTATTGGGTATAAGGTTATGTAAATAACCAGAACCATCAAGGGCATGCAGAAAATTTTGGCAGCAAAGAAATTAGCAGCAGAGAGATCACTCTAGATGGTTAGATACCAAAATTAAGTAGTTATAGCTGAAATGAAGAGAAGAACGTGGGTAATATTTCAGAGGAGGAACACAGAATGGCAATGGATTGATTCATCGAGGGAACGGGAGTAAATCTCATATTCTTCTCACTGCAAATGCTGTTGGGAAGGGATTCCTCTCCCTACCCTACCTTGCTTTAAAGAAAGAGTTACTAATCTCTTTAGGTGATACTCCAGGACAGAAATAGGGAGAATGTACCCCAGGGCAGGGCTACTGGGTTATTCTCAAAATTGTCATATTCTATTCTATTTCAACCAGATCAATAAGTCAGCAGATCAAACTTGCAACTTCCTCTTCTCTCTCCTGTCAGGAACCCTGAGACCTTGGCACACAAAGCACAGTCCCTGAGCCACCAGGAGCAGGGACAGGGAGCTTGAAGAAATTCAGATTCCCAGGTCCCACTCCAGGGTTACCAAATCAGAGTTGCATTTTGACAAGCTCCTAGGTGATCCCTATGCACATTAGAGTTTAAGAAGTACTACTCTAGGAAATCGTCTCTTCAGTGTCTGACAGCCAGAAATTAGGGCTCTTAACCTGGGCTGCATACTAGAATCACCTAGAGAACTTTTAAGCCTCCTGATTCTCCAGGCTGCATCCCGGACCAATTAAAAAAAAATCTTCAGGTGTAGGACCCATGCAGTAAATCTCCTACCCAGGTGATTACAATATGCAGTCAAGGTTGAAAATCACTAGGCTAAAGGTAAGATTTAGACTTGGAGGCGTGCCTTGGTGGCTCAGTGGGTTAAGCATCTGAATCTTGATTTCAGCTCAGGTCATGACCTCATGGTTCATGGGTTTGACTCCCTGCACTGTCAGCATAGAACCTGCTTGGGATTCTCTCTCTCTCTCCCTCTCTCTTCCCCTCTCTGCTCCTCCCCACTCATGTGCAGCCTCTCTCTCTCTCTCTACAAATACATAAATAAACTTAAAATTTTTCAATTTGGACATTATGAGAGAAATAATCTCATTTTCTCCTCCCCCACTTAGCCTTTAGTTCTAGTCCAATTTACCAAAGAGGTCAGATTTGGGTTTCTGGCATATGCTCTGCCAAGAAGAAAGTGGAAGTTTGATTTCTGACTTGCTGCCATTGTTTATGTGCTTATTGCCCTTGAGAATTCTTGCAAAGAAAAGGAATAGATGGAGTAAGACAGGATTCAGGTATTCCATCTGTCTCCTGGCCAAACACTATTTAGTAGCGCTTCAACGTTTAACCATTATCAAGATGCAGTCTGGACCTCCATGGTAGTGAGGACAGAAATGCCATTAACTCAAACAGATGACACAGAACAGCTTAGATTAAAGAGAAAACTTTAAATGGAGCACTCTGTCTCCTCGCTTTGTGAACACACATCAAACATTCTCCCCTGATTATTCCACACTGTAGCATTCACCTATTGATCTCAATGGTTAAGCCCCCCCCACCCCCTTCAATACTTCAATACTGTAGAAGAAACTATCTGACCAGAGGGTTGATTTAGTCCATATTTCATACAATGAAGCAGTAATGAAAAAAAAAGAACATTAGTTCTCTGTGATGATATCATCATGAAAGGGAGAAAAAAATATTATTCTATGGTGTTGGTTTTATTGTAATAATACAGGCCAAGCATTTATCTGAGTCAGGGCGTGCAGCTGCTGGTTATAAACCACTGTGATAATGAAGACCAGATTGAATTATCTTCAGCCATGATTAAAGATCAAAGAAGATTTTTTTTTAATAAACCCAGTCTTGTTTTTCATTGTCAAAAATGGTTTAGGTTAAGTTAAATGGCTAAACAGAGGGATGGAAAACTGAAGGCCTTTTCAAGAAAGGAGCTGAGCAGGAGAAAATACAGAAGTAGGCAAATGTGGGTGGTGGGTGGCTAGGTGGATGGGTATCTAGATAAAAGAAGAACAGAGTCTTTGATACATAGAACCTTTTGAAGGGCAAAATGGGGAGATGACCAGGTCCCTTGCTTCTGGAAATCATATATAAATGAGGCCTAATAAGTGGTAAAAATCCCAAGTATGAGTTTCTCATAGGTCAAAGGAGTGCACACAGCTGAGTCACTTGGACAGTTGTATAGATAAGAAAGCCTTTGTTGAAGTTACAACTCTTAAAGATTCTGCACATAAGACCTGAGGCACACGAAGTAATGGAATGATTCACCTTATAGACTTGATCAAAAGAATTTCCTCAGAAAAAGTATATTATAACAAAGTTGTGAGAAAAGGAAAAGAATGTGATAGTCTGAGCAATAGCGTGAAGACTTTCCATGTTACAGATAGAGAAACAGGCCCCAGAAAAGTTGAATGACTTGTTCAAGGCCACATATTCAGTTGTAGAACCACCTAAATGTTTTCTACCTACTAACTTATAGGGATCCAAATGGAGTTCATGGGCCAGTCTCCAAACACCATTCGGCTCACGGAAAAATCCCTGAAAATTACTTTAGCATATGTAGGGTAAACTGATGTTAGTCTAACTCTCCAATAATACATATGAGGAATATGCCAAACTGCTTGACTTGGGTTGGTCACTCCTGACTGCACTCAATGCACAACACAGTGATCCCCTTAAAATGCTTTGGTTACCGCTCTGAAAAACAAAGAAAGAAAAAGAAAGAAGAAAGGAAAAGAAAAGTCATAATGATAATGTCAGCTATCACTTCTGAATACCTACTATTGAATTAGATGTTCTAAATATTTATTTAGCTTATTTGATTATCTGATTTATTTTTTTTTCAACGTTTATTTATTATTTTTGGGACAGAGAGAGATAGAGCATGAACGGGGGAGAGGCAGAGAGAGAGGGAGACACAGAATCGGAAACAGGCTCCAGGCTCTGAGCCATCAGCCCAGAGCCTGACGCGGGGCTTGAACTCCCGGACCCCGAGATCGTGACCTGGCTGAAGTCGGACGCTTAACCGACTGCGCCACCCAGGTGCCTCTGATTATCTGATTTAAAGAATAACCTTGCAGGGCAACAAAGGAGTCTAAGGAGTAGAGATGTTTACTAATTTGTTCAAAAAATTTGTAGAGCTAGAGTTTAAATCCCTCTTACTCTCAAAAACCTATGGCTCTTTTCACAGCACACTCTATTCCTTCCAACTAATGTAATGATTCTAAACACTGGCATGGTGGGGGAATGGATGCTTTACACATCCCTTTGTGACTATGAGACACTCTTTCCAGAAAAAAAATGCATTTTCTTCCATATAAAAAATTTGATGAAATTTCAGGGAGTATCTTGACCCCCTAAATCCACATAGAGTTCCAAATTAAGAAGCCCATCCCCAAAGTCTTAAAGAAGTAATAAGTAGGACTGAGAAGGAAAGAGGACAAACAAGAAAAAGCAATGTCTTGGACCTGCACTGTTTGGAGCAACTGTATTTCTGGAATTTGATTCTCTTAAAATTGGTTTTTAAATTAACATGTAATATGCATATATTTGCATAATTATAAGTTAATGCTTAAAATCCATCACCAGCCAAACCTATCTGAAAAAAAAAAAGAAAGAAAGAAAGAAAAAAGCCATTCTCTCGGCCACTTAGACTTCTGTGATGTCATGGTTATTGTCCATTAAAACCCACACCATGTTGTGGCTGTGAAGTGGCCTGAGCCATACTGACATCAACACAGGTCATTTCCTGCCCATAAGATCGTACTGTCATCACACTCTCCTTTGTAATGGGGCATGCTTTATTACAGTGGAATGGTTTTGTTTTTGATGGATGCTCACTGAAAATAGTGCCTTTTAAAATGTGCTAGTGTCTAGTGTCCTACATTTCTCTTGATTAATTTGAAATAAGGCAGTCTTTCATGTACATACAATCGGCCTATAATGTATAATGGCCCTTCCCACCATCAGCACATGGCATTGACTTTCTCTGATTTCATGTGCATTCAACATGCACATAGCCCTCTGTGACTTCTCTTTAACCATTCTGCTCTGCTCTACCCATTCTATTCATTTTTTTTTTTAATCTCAAGGATATCTTTCATTTCCATCTTATTCGGATATCATTTGGAGTAATTCAATCAATTTATAATTGAGTAAATTTTCACTTGATGTGGACTCAATGGCCCTATGGACAGCTGGCGAAGGGGGTTCTTTTAGTCACTGTTGGGGATTTAAGCCATAATAGGCATAAATATAGGAAAAGGGGAAGTGTTGGCTTGGAATTTTGGAATTACACTTTGTACTATTTGGGGGATATTTTGATTTGTGACATTTGTCTGACTTGATCTTTATATTATCAAAAGACATTAATGCATTCAACTGACATATTAAGATTTTACTATGTGCTTAGTCCTACAGAGCATAGCCCATGGTGCACAGCCCCAGATAAGATCATTAACATTAGTTGAATGAGTCAAAGAATACCCAAGATCACTTAAATATGAATGGCTAGAACAAGAATATTTTGATATCATATTCAGTGTTTTTCTCAATAAATCTTTCTGTCCCTGACTTTTGTGTCCACATATGGTCTTGCGGAAAAAATTTGCATATGAGATAAGAGAACTTTCATTCTCAGGGGGTTGATGTTCAATCATAGCCAGGTTCAATCAAACACCACAATAAAAATAGATGGCATAACCAAATTGGGTTAAAAAGGAACTTTTAAAAAAATTAATGTTTATTTATTTTTGAGAGTGAGAGACAGAATGTGAGCAGGGGAGGTGCAGAGAGAGAGGGAGATGCAGAATTCAAAGCAGGCTCCAGGTTCTGAGCTATCAGCACAGAGCCTGGTGCAGGGCCGGAACTCACAGACCACGAGATCACGACCTGTACAGAAGTTGGATGCTTAACCGACTGAGCCACCCAGGCGCCCCAAAAAGGGACTTTTTAATGCCTCTGGAATAAGGGTAGGACATATATCTCATTCTAGCTAATCAGCAATAATCGCACACTGTGGCCACAGTTATTATATAAACGTGTGGTGAAATTCAGGCCAGCAGGAAGGAGCCATTGGTAGAGTGTTTCTGGACAAGGCTGCTGTACTTCTCAGAGACAGTCTCTAGATAGGGGCAAAGAAGTAGGTAGTCCTGGACATTCCAATAGTTTATGATTAAGAAATAGGGCCAGCGTTAGGATAAAGTCAACATTATAGAAGGTGAAGCAAACTAACAGGAAGAAATCAGGGCCTTGGTGACACCATAGAGCCAATAAATCAAACCAAGCTGAGGTCTGCCCTACTTCTACCAACCTGCTGGCCAATGTGATTGAGTTCTGTGTCCCTCACAAAAAAGCCTCATCCCAAGGGTACACCAATTTGGTGCTACTCCTTGAATCATGACTCCCAAATTGGTTCTGCTTATGTTCAGAGACTTTTTAAATCCTGCTCAAGTACTATTTCTTTGGTTTTTGTGGGTTTTTTGGTCCTATCTCAGAGGTGTTTGAACAAAGTCCACCAGTGTATGTTGAGGTAATGACCATTCCATTGCCATTTTTCGGATCCCTCTCTTAATATCCCAGAGTCTCCTTTCTTGTGCTTCAGCCAAAACTAAATGTTCCTATGAACAGTAATTCATATAAATAGATGCCCACTTTATATGCTCACTATAATGTATCTCTAATAAGTATCTGTCACCCTGGATTCAGCCCCCTGGTTGTGTTAGACCTCTAAGTTCCAAAGACATGGCTGGAAAAGGAGCCTCTGGTCCTTGCTCCCTACAAATAACATTTTTGAAGAGTTTGTCTCAGAACATGGGCTTTACTATCACACAAATCATGATTTTCATCTTGATCTTGACACTATGTAACCCTGGATAAGTTGCTTAGCCTCATGGTTCTCAGCTCCCCCATCTGTAAAATGGGTATGGGTGTTGTAATCCACACTTAACTAAAAGTTGTGGATATTAAATGAGATCATGTAAATTAAGGGATTAGCAGAATTCCAGGCACTTCAGAGACACTCAATAAACAGTAGTTATGATGGGTATCTTTCAAATGATTTCTGCTTCCTGGTATTCAACTCCTTACATAATTCCCTCCCTTAGTGAACCACTTTTAGAAAATAGAATACAGCAAATATGATAGAATGTCACTTCTATGGTTATGTTATGAAAGGCTGTGAGTTCTATTTTGCTGGGTTCTCTCTATTGCCTTCTCATCTTACATACACTGATGAAGCCAGCTGCCATGTTGGAGAGGTTCATGGAACAAGGAACTGAGGATGGCCTCAGGCCAACAGCCAGCAAGAAACTGAGGCCTTCAATCCAACATCCTCTAAAGAAGTGAATTCTATCAATAACCACTGAGTGATCTTGGGAGGAGATCCTTCCCCAATCAGGCCTTCAAATGAGACTACCACCTCAGTCAATATTGTCAGCACAGCCTGTGGGAATGAAGCAGAGAACCGTCAAGGCACATCCTGATTCCTAACCTACCTAAACTGTGAAGTAATAAATGTGTGTTGCTTTGAGCCATTAATTTTGGGGATCATTTGTTATGCATCAATAGATAATGAATACAGTAGCTTTGAGGCTATTACCACTATACTCTTCCTTCTGCTACTGCTTCTACTGCTGCTGCTGCTGCTTTTGCTAACAACAGACAGAAGACGAAAAGCCTATCCCCAGGGTTTCAGAACATACTTGAAGAGATTATAGAGAACATCTATAATCTCAACATTGTAATCAAATCTTCTGTTTGTGATAAATTCACTCAAAATTTCAACATTTGCTTTCTACTCTTTAATATGTGCATACTTCTTAAAAAATACCTACCAATTAAATTTATTAATCTCCCCCACCTAAAATATTCAGATAAGATAGTTGATTTAGGACCTTGTGTCTTATTCATTTTTAGGCATACTTCACCTCTAACATATTACTTGTCATTCGCCTCAAACAGATACATCTTCGAATTTTTTTTTACATGTATTTATTTTTGAGAGACAGAGACAGAGCACGAGTGTGGGAGGGTCAAACAGAGAAGGAGACACAGAGTCCAAAGGAGGCTCCAGGCTCTGAGCAAGCTGTCAGCATAGAGCCCGACACGGGGCTCAAACTCACAAACCATGAGATCATGGCCTGAGCCAAAGTCAGACGCTCAACCGACTGAGGCATCCAGGTGCCCCAAATAGATGTATCTTTGAATGGTTCCAATCTACACTGAAAACTTGCTTTGGTGGTATGACCAGAGGCTGAACATATTGCCTTCATCTATAAAGTGGGGATAATTTCCCTATTCTCAGAGAGTTGTCTTGAGGCTAGAGTGAGAGAATATTTATCAAGTATCTGAGCAGTAAGTGACAACAAATGTATCTTTTATTTCAAATCTCTCTTATGCATGAATCACAGTATCTTGGAACATTATGGATCTTAATCTGCCATAGGAAATTACACTGAGAAATAACAAAACTATATCAAAACTGAAAAAGGAAAATAAGTGACTATAAATTCATAACAAACTCTTTTTTTTAGGTTATCATGGGACTTCGTTTCTGCAGGATTCTACAGACCTATCTGTGTATTCTTTTTCCTCAAGGGGAAATAGAACAGCCTCCTCCTCTAAGAGCCTAGGGTGGTCACATGTTGAGATGTTTGGACAAAATCTGTCTAACATCTGCTTGGATTTCATGGCCTCAGACTGAATGGAAGGAAGTAAAGGAAAATGCAGGAGCAGCTGGGACATTGGATCCAGTAAGGGGAACAGACCAGTCAATACAAAGTGCCCAGTGTCCTCAGGAAACTCAGACCTTAGGTTTCCCACCCAATAGGCAGGATAAGTCAAGTTACCCCGTTACCCACATCAAAGCCAGCCTCCTTTGCACAGTGTGACCACAATAAGTGGTCTTGTTTTCTGGAAAAAGGGAATGGTTGGAGCTAGCTAGTGTTGTGTCTCATGGTGCTCCTCTAACTTCAATACATACATTAGTCACCTGGAGATTTTGTTAAATTTCAGATTCAGATTCAGTAGGTCTGGAGTGGGCCTGAGGTACCTACACTCCTGAAACACTTCTAGGCTTCCAGGTGATGCTGAGTAGCTGGTCCATGGATCACATTTTGAATAGCAAGA
This sequence comes from Acinonyx jubatus, assembly GCF_027475565.1. Taxonomy (NCBI): domain Eukaryota; kingdom Metazoa; phylum Chordata; class Mammalia; order Carnivora; family Felidae; genus Acinonyx; species Acinonyx jubatus. Next base: position 17,142,359 of record NC_069391.1, read on the forward strand.
ATGTAGTGGAAAGAGCATGGGCTTTGGAACCAGACAGACATGAGTTTGAGATCCAGGTCAACCATTACTAGCCCAAGTAATCAGGCAAATTACTTGATCACTCTGAACCTATTCCTTCACCTAAAAAATGATTTGATTTATCCCCCCAGGACTTTTTTGAACATCAAAGGGAAAACAAATATGTTCATAGATGCTTAGTAAAATGTTCTAGCATGGTAAAATGTAGGGAAAGGAGAACTTCTACCAAATCTCCTATGCGTCCATCTGTCAGCTCCTTTAGTAGCCAATCTGATTGGTCATCTCCAGGACATTGGATTGGCTGTGTTCTTGTTCAGGGTTACTTCCTGATCCTATGGAATAAGGACTTCTTGGTACTTTTTGTCTCCTTGAAGAAAGACAAGCCAAGTCTGTATATCTACCCCACTTCACGCATTCCTGTAGCTGAGTAACTCGGACCATAACTTCCTCTGAACACTCAGCCACCTCAAATTTAAGGAGAGGAGTTAAATAGACCAAATTAGATTTCTAAGCCTCTTGCTGCAAGCAGGCTTTTACCACAGCTCATCATTGGAGGTTACTGCGTATTGGCTCAGCTATTAATAACGAAGAGCTTTGTCTCTCATATGGATATTTTCCCTATGTACATAGTCACCTCAGTTGAGAGTCAGTGGGGTGTGTGAGCGGTAGGCCAGGCTTTGAGCATTTATTCAATTCTTGGTTTAATACATTTCAATTTTGCAAAACCTCACTCTGATCCCTTAACTGTAGCTGCCATCATCCCACTACCACCATACTCCTGTTATCATCATCATCATCATCATCATCATCATCATCATCATCTGCCCCAGCAAGATTCAAACCCGAATTTGTTCAGTTCAACTGGAACTGAATTTACTGAATGTCTGCAGTGTGCCATATGTTGTGGTCTTGTCCTCTGCATTCGTGTTGTTGGATGGATCAGATCTGTTTGAATGGTCTGAGTGCATTGGGCATATTGATATTAGGTACCGGGGATGAGGAGATATCAGGAACCGCTTCACTCAGGCATCGGAGCAAACTTGAGTCTCAAGTGATAATTTCCATTAGTGAACTCAGCTTTAGGAAACAATGGCGGGGGCGGGGGCGGGTGGGGGGCAGGCAAGCTTGAGTACACCTTCATCTCAATGAGGTCTCCCTTAGGTTAGAGTTGGGGTCTGGGAGGGGGATGCTGCTGCCATAGACACAGGCAGCACCAGAAGTTCTGCTCACGCTACCAATGGGCTTCTTATCGAGTTTGGACATTATCTGAAATTAAAATCATACCTGACATATGAGGCTGTGGAAAGAATGCATCGTGCTCTCCCACCTGAGATTATCTCAGTCTAGTTCCTGTGCAGTGAGAAGGACTGACAGAATGCTCAATTGCCCTTTCTGGCAGGAAAACGGTCTTTCTCCAGGCCATGGCTGTTGAAGAAAATTCTCCTGAGAGTGGCTTTCCTGGAGAGAAAGTGAAGCACTGACTTTTGCCTGGAAGATCACATCTGTGTCTGCATAAGTGTCATCCTGTCCTGCTTCCTAAGCTTCACACAGAACTACTACCATGCTAGTTATTTACAACCACATTTTCTCATTCCATGTTGCCAAAACCTGTAATACAGACAGAATGTGTAATCCCATTCTACAGCTGAGAATACTGCATCTCAGATGGTGCAGGAACTTTTAAATACGTGCAAACTTTGCATACTAACTCATATACTTTGACCCCATCCCGATGCCCTTTTTTCTAGGACCGAAGAGTAAACATTTCGGGCTTTGTGGTCTACCAGTCTCTATAGCAACTACTCCATCTCTGTTGTGACAGCGTGAACACAGCCATAGCAAATGCATAAACAAATGAATATAGCTATATTCCAACACTGAATTGGCTGTGTTCATTTACAAAACAGGCAGCTAGCCCACAGGCAATAATTGTGTGACCTCTGTTCTAGAATGCTCTCTGGATTCCCACCCCTGATACCTGGTGATAAGCCAGGTAAACAGGAAAATAAACATTAATGGCCTCTGAGTTCCCATTGTGTCAAATAAATACCTTGTGACCCAGGCCCGGTCCCAGGTCCTAAATCTCATGCTGTGGTATTTTTTTGTGTCAGATATGGCCCACATCAATCATTAACTATGCCATATCCTTTCATTGGGGCATGTACATCATGGTAGAACACAGCCCACATGCTCCTTATCAGCTTCATGGTGTGGCACATTATTTAGTTTTAGGACTTTTTCTGTAATATAAATAGGGACTTTGAAGTCCATTGAGTTAAATAGTGGATCCAATCTTCAATCACAGTTTCGGAGAAATACAGACATGCTTTTTTCTTCTGGGCAGTTTTCTTATCGACCCTTCATAAAGGCAAAGAGCAAAATATTAAGTCGTAACTCAGGGAAAACATTTCTGCCATGGGCTGAGATAATGTGACTCAGGTATTTCCTTTCCAGTGGAGACTGGAGATGAATGGATAGTTAGCATGTCTATTAGACTTTCTCTATCAAACATCAGATATCGTAAACAAGCTTCTGAGAAGTGCTGGCTCTCATTCGATTCACAATAAAATCCTCTAACAAGAACTTAGAGTGCAGATAATCTCCATTGTGGATTAAAGTAAAACCCATAGATTCGGCCGCTATGTGATATAGAGAGGTAAAGATGCCATCCTTCTGGGAACACTTAAGAATGGATCATTTACTGCCTTCTGAGAGGAACAGCCAGACCACTTCAGTACAAATACGAACAGAATAGTATCCTCTCAGTGGATGTCTTGGCTTGGGGTTGGCAGAGACCATCCTCAACAGAAGCTAGTGGGTGCAACAATCGAGAAAGAATGAAGATCCGAGAGTTGAATAGGAAGCCCAGTCAAGAGGAAGAAGGAGAAGGACTGAGAAAATGCCTGGAATTAATTATTGTAGTAACTTTGTCAACTTTCCTGTTGAGAGACAATCCCAAGAATCAGGAATCCAGCCACCTGGTCATTCATTCACAGGCTCACGCATGCATGTTTTTACTCATTTATGCATGTGAGCATTCATCTATTCCGGGGATAATTTGCATAGTAGGCTCCTATAGTATATATGAATGTGTAAGTACACAAATTCATTAATCCATCCATGCACAAAGTCATTTATTCATGCATCCATGCAAGTTTGATTCACTCCTTCATTTATGGGTTCTTAAAAGTATTCATTAATCTGTTCAACAAATTGCCATTTAAAATTCACCATATAAAAAGCAGTGAACTAAACCATGCTGACTCCCCATCTTCATGGAATGCACACTTAAGGGGAAAAAACATGAGCATAAAAAAGACTAAATATTAGATCAATTAAAAATATATATGCTGCAAGTAAAGCATGGTGGACGTTCATGAGCAAGGAAGATTTATTTTGCTTTGTAGCAGAGATAGGGGGTGAGAGGTAGATCATTCAGAAGAAGATAGTCTTTGGGGCACCTGGGTGGCTCAGTCAGTTAAGCACCTGACTTCAGCTCAGGTCATGATCTCACAGGTTCATGAGTTCAAGCCCTGCATCGGGCTCTGTGCTAACACCTCAGAGCCTGAAGCCTGCTTTGGATTCTGTCTCTCTCTCTCTGTTCCTGCCTGTTCTCTCTCTCTCTCTCTCTCTCAAAAATAAAGATTAAAAAAATGTTTTTAAGAAATATTTAAAAAAATAAAAAAAGGAAGTGGCCTTTAGGCTGATGCATGATGAGTAGACAGAATCTGGATGGGATCAGCGAGGTCAAGGGAACGATATGAGCACATGAGACGAGCTGAGAAAAGACGCGGGGGGGCGGTATGAAGAAGCTGCTGAGGAGTAATGGGATCTGTACGGCTGGAGCACAGGACATTGACAGAAGCCTGACAGGCAAGAGAGAGCCGCATCATGAAGGACCTCGAATGCCAAGCTAAGGATTTAGGACTTGATCCTGTAGGTGGTAGTGAGCTGCTGAAGGATTTTAGAGAGAAATTATACCGTCGGAAATGGGCTTAAGGAAGTTTACTTTGGCTATCTTGCATAGAGAGGCAGGGAGAACAGCTAAGAAGCTGTTAAGGGGAAAGATATTGAGGGCCAGACCTGGAGCTGGGAGAGAAGAGGAGGTGTGTGTCTTTGTGAGTGTGTGTGTGTGTGAAAGAGTATGAGTGTGTGAGTGTATGAGTGTGGGAGAATGTGAGTGTGTGAGAGTGTGTGAGGCTAAGTGGGTATGAGTATGAGTGTGAGACAGAATGTAAGTGTGTGTGATTGTGTGTGTGTGTGTGTGTGTGTGTGTGTGTGTGTGGAGAGAGAGAGAGAGAGAGACAGGGAGGCAGGGAGAGAGAGAATGGAGGCAGAAGGGAAGAGAGGTGGAAGATGTTTGACAGAATTGAAAACTGGCGGTGGAAGGCGAGGCAAGAACAGGTCCCTGTGTGTTCTGAGCAGACGTCCAGGAGATGCTGGTACTTTGGACCATGAGGAGGATGCGGAGGAAGAGGAGCGGCCGGAAGGAAGGAAGCCCAGGAGGTGGAGCTCGGCCTGCGCTTACCAGGATCCTCTCCTGGGTCCTGGGCATGCTGGCAAACGTCCTTGACACCAGAGGCATGCACGGGGAGGGGGGGCCGCGTGAGCCCGCACAACGGAGAGCCCCTGCCTCCTCCCCCACCCCAGCCTCAGCTCCGCTCCCGGGAAGTACCCAGGAGACAATCACGAAAGGCCACTTGTTGTTAGAGAGAATGGCCTGGGGTGGGGGGGGGAGGGAGAAGAATTACCCACAAAGTGACTTCTGGAGCTCGCCTGTTTCTAGCGCGTCCTCTCAACCTTGGCCTGAGCTAATGAACCTCAGAGAGCAAAGCTGTCTTTTGTTTGTTTGTCATTTTGAGGTTTTCTGGTTGATTAAGATCTAAGCCAGCAGGAGGGTTTGAAATCACCAGCAATTCTTAGTTTGAGGATCACAGGGCATTTTCATCCCCTCCTGACAAAATGCTGAACTTAATGTAAAAATGCTGTCCCATCCACTTTAGATGAGAGAAACTGTTAAAAGGATTTTTCTTTTACTGTTTTTTCCATTTGAATTGTTATTTTTTTCCCTCCTCTTATCATTTTCTGCTTTGTTTCACACCCCCTGTAAATCAGGTTTCTTCTAAAAGAGCAAAAATTGAATTCTTAGTTACAGACAAAAACTACAAATGAATCTCACTTTGAATGAGGCCAAAGGAAGGAAAAAAAATGGTTAGTGGGTGACACTTTGAGGTTTATTTTTTCTCATCAAACCCTGGTCTTTTTTCTTCATGGACCGTTTTGTCACCCTCCCACCAACGCCTAACCTGCATCCTTGAAACCCCAAACTCTTGCTGGAAAAAGAATGCAGCCGTCAGAGCTCCTGTTTTCTGAGGGAATGCAATTATCTAACCTGGCATGGATCCAGAATTCAGCTACCCCTGAAAAGAATTTCTTATGAAAGATTAAGTGGTAACACATATGTCAACAACACTCCCAGCTCTGGAGTAATTCTGAGCAAACAAGAAAATGGCAACAGTTCCTGATTCTAATCTGGAAACTCTCCCTGGGTCTTTTTCTACCCCAGGTGGTAGAAAGCTCTTGGATTTGTTCTGGTGTTGTATATTGGGAGCCAGTAGACAGATGAGGGGGACGACAGGTTTATCCACAGTGGAGCCTTAAGGGGATGGGAGCCTGGGAAGCAGCTGGCCAGCAGGCAGCCCTATGAGGCTGGTTTGTTTTAGGGATGCTGCACAGGCCACTGGGTCTGTTTAGCCAGGGCCCCCATCCTGTTTTCTGTAGACCTTGGCCTTGGCCGGCATGGCAACACTGCCCTCTGCTGGAACAGTGCAGTCATCGCGCCCCACCTGAGCTCTGATGGTCAAGGACAATGGCTGGGAATATGGTGGGGACAAGAAAGGCTGGACAGCAAAGCAACCTCCAGAGTCACCTTTTATGTGGCTCGCTTGCCAAGCGCCCCCATTTCTGATGTCACCCTTGACCCAGGGATTTGGAATCAGACAGACAGCACTGTCATGCATTTGCAATATGACCCTGGACATGTTACACCTTTCTGAGATTCAGAACAAAGAAAGTCACCTACATTTGGGGGCTACGGTAAATGCAAAATGAATGATACCTCTTCAGTGAGTGTGACCACACATCCCAGTTTGCCCAGGATGGTCTCAGTTCATCCTGTGGTCTTGACGTAATTATTCACAGCACCCCTATTCATTTTTTGGATGATAAATGATATGGTCATGCTACCCAAAGCACTAGGGCATACTACTGCTGGGCATAGTAGTTCCTCAGTGAATCCTAGCTTCTCTCTCCTTTATTAGGTGGCCGATCTTCTACTGTGAATGGATATATCCATTTTTAAAGAGGCGATACGGTGTCCTTTCCCTTTCTTTCTATGGGACAGACTGGAGACTAGCTTTCCTGCATCCAACCAAGAAAATAATACAGCACCATAAGGAAGAATCAGTGGTGAAGGAGTAGGAGACAAAGAAAGACAAAGCAGGCCAACAACTTTCAGGGATATCCTAAGAAAGCCCCTTCAACCTTTCTGCTGCCTCTCAAAGAAGGTATGTTTTGCCTTCTTTGTAGGACTGTGGCAAGGCCCCAATGCAGCAGGATGAAAATGCAGTACTAGACATTATCTCATTTTCAACGGATACCAAGCATCCGCCGTTGGAAAAAATACTTCTAAGAAAGAAAATGCGAAATTTCAGCATGTATAGGCACATAGCTACCTAATATGCATTCATTTCTTCCAAGCCTGAAAAATGTGGGGAATGATTGAAATGTCTACCACTTTGATAGCTCACATCCGCGACAATGGCCAAATTTTGTTGCATCAACATCCCTGATGGGAAGCTGGCACCAATGCCAGGGTAGCAGCTGATCTGCATGTCTATTTACATAAATTTGCATTGGTGTGATGCTACAAAATAAATGCTGATATTAAGGAAAGTGGGTTCCCCCCCAGTGTTAGTCATCTCATCAGAGCACAGCAGTGATAGCACGGGCACGGGCTTTGAAAACTGGCCTCTTACCTTCTATTTGTATGACCTTGAATCTGAGTTATGACCTTATTGTACTGTTTCCTTATCTAGAAATGGGCATAGTGCTAATACCACCTACTAAAGAGGGCTGGTGCAAGGATTAAATGAGTTACTGCGGATGAAGGATTTAGAGCATCGTCTGGCCTATAAGTGCTCAGATATTAGCTACTATTATTATTCCAGGGCTTGTCCATTGTTTCCCATTATCAACCTTTGTTAACGAGGCCTCTGCTTTCTTCCTTCTATAAAATGTAAAAGTTGGAAATTTGGAGCCGGGAGAGATCTCAGAACATCTAATCAGTCACTTTCAAACTTTTATTTTATTCCTTTTAAAATAACCATGGAACACTTTTTGAAAATGAAAGCTTATGTGGAAACCCAGCATGGGGGGCCATGTAGCATTGTGGTTGAGAAAAATGGGCTTTGCAGACAGACAGGTCTGATTTCTAGTTCTGGCAAAGCTGCCTATTAGCCTTGTGACTCAGGGCAAATGATTTACCTTGGCTTTAGGCCTCTATTTCGTAAAGTACAAAATAGCGATAGTAATTGTAAATTTTTCATAGCGTTGTTATGAAACTAAATGATTTCACACCCATTGAGTGTTTAGTGTCATGGCTGGTACCTAATAAGGACCCAATTATGTTAACTCTTGAGGCTTTAACATGTGAGATAGACACCAGCACAGCCATTGCAGGTGGGCAGGGCAGAAAACCAGAACTGCATGGCGACGGGGTGCTCCAAGTGAACCCCTAGGACACTGTGTAATGCAATTTAAAGGCTCCTGATTTAAGACAGCATGCAGAGACCACGTTCCAGAAAGTGTCCAGCCCCTGACCACACCTAACATGAAGCTTCTATAAGCACCTTTCCCCACCCTTAGCCCGGGTTCTAATTCCGTCACTGTCACTGGCTGTGTTTCTGCCCTTCCTTTCCCTTGCCCTTAAAGCCACAACACCGAGACAGCCTTTTCAGTTTAAACACCTTTTTCCAGGGCCTATTAAACTGAGAAAAAGTGTATGACATCCCCTGTTTAGCCCCCAGTGGGGCCAAAGTGTCCTGAACTTGCACTTCTAACATCTCCTGCTCCCTTCCTGAGCCCTCAACAGCTCACAGCCGGAGGGGGAATGAGTCATTTCGTTAAAAATAAAAACACTACCATCTTCTCTCTAATGGCTTTGTTCATGATCACTGCAGGCTGGCACTGATATGCATTCCAAGCAGCCAGGGACAGCCAGTGGGCAGCCCAGGAGGCCGGCCTCCCTGAAACCACAGCTTTGTCATCATATCTGCTTTGCTGAACTACGGGGATCCAGCCATCCCCAGGCTGGCTGCGTTGTAGGTGACGTGGGGGCCCGAATGGCCACGTTCCAGAGGAGAAGGGTGGTGTGGACCCAGGAGTCGCTTAGTTAAGGGACAGAGGATAAGATTTATAACCCACAAAGTGCTAGTCTAATCTCTTATTTTACTGAAAACCAGAAATGGTGGGTAATGAAGTGATCACTTCGCCAAGGATGGGAGAAGCAAGATAAGAATTCAGGGTTCCTGTATGCAATTGTAATGACTTCTGCACCTACGGTGCTCCCTTTCGCTTGCTGTTCCCTGTGCCATGCTGAACCCTTTATGTTCACCACCTCATTCGGTACTCAAATCAGTCCTCTGAGGGAGACACTATTATTGTTGCCCTTTTACAGATGAGGAAACTGAAGCTCAGAGAGGTTAAATTGCTTTCCTACGCTCCACCAGTTAGTATGCAGCAAAGGAGTGTATGAACTTAGTTCACTTGAATACAGAGCTTGGATTCTCAAGCACTGAATCCTCCAAGTTTGGGTGGTGGAGAGTGTGTTTATTTGCAGGGACCCTGTCTTGTTCATGATTGACTCCCTGGTGCTTGGCACGGTGCCTGAAGAGGGACAGCCATCCCATAAATATCCACTGAGTTCATGTGTGCTGACCATGACTGTTTACTCCACTAGGGCCTGTTTTTTTCCCTCCAGTTGATGGTATGAGTGACCGCTATACAACTTTGGTCAGGACAACTTTCTCTGGCCATTTTGAGGTGGCATCTCTCCTCTGTCCTCATAAGACACTGTCTCCATACCTGACTTATGCTCAGGTGCATGAGAGGCTCCTGATAAATGTTAGGGCTTAACCAGAAGCTAAGGAAACATGGCAACATTCCACTGTCCACATTGGAGAAGTCACCCGTCTTCACTGGACCTGGATTAACTTAGCTGGAAGGAAGCCAGATGGTTTCCAAGGACCCCATCCAACAAGAGCTTCAGTTAGGCATGGCAGAAGCAGGGTTTCTCAACCTCAGCGTGATGGACATTTTCAGCTGAATCAATGCCTTGCTGGGGAGGCCTGTCCTGTACATTGCAGAAGGCTTAGAAGCATTCTCAGCCTCTACCCATCAGATGCCAGTAGCACCTTCTCCAGTTGTGACGAGTGAAAATGTCTTCAGAAATTGTCAGATATCTCCTGGGGAGGGAGGGGAAAAAAGACCCTGGTATATAGTAACCTAGATTTTGCCCTGACACTGACATCCTCTGTCTCAGTGTCCTTAGGTAGGTCCCTTGTCCTCTCTGGGCCTGACCCCTCACCTGTAAAAGGAGGGCATTGTCCTATTTGTCCAGGATGATTGAGCCATGAATGTGCTCCAGCTGTGATCCTTTCCTACCTGTGCCGTGGGTGGAAGTAACCATTCGTTGAGAGAATTGGTCTTAAGTGCTTTGATACAGATATGTAACTGTCGGAATCCATCATGTGGATAGAGTATTATGTTCACTGGATTTGTAAAACCTCACAATAATGTTTACAACTCAAGGAAAATTGTGTTAGCCTCACTTCAAGCCTGTCCCCAGCTCCAGATGTCCACACTCCAAGTTCCTGACCATCACACTCACAATTTTCATGACCTGACACCCGTCCACTCTTGGTTCTCGAGTTCACTCTCTATGCTAGGGCCATCTTGTTGCTTTAGAAAGGTGTTACCTCTGACAGGAATACCCTTCTCTCCATCATGTAGGATAAACTCCAGATTCATCCATGCAAACCTGGGTTCACCTCCTCCAAGAAGTCTCCCCAACCCTCCTGTATGCACATTGAACCTCTAGGTCTCTTTTGTATGGCACAGTGGCCACCACGTGTCAGATGCAGATAAGTAGCCTCACCCCCTGGATGCTTCAGGATTTTCACTCACGAGATCAGTCTGTTTGTCTGGAGGATGCTGACTGACGTGAGATGTTAATCATCCTCACCATCCTGACCGTGCTGTGCACACGACATGCAGTCAAACATGCATGGGAGACACCGTGCTAGACTCCAGGTTTATAACGATCCGACATCATTCCTCAGTGAGAATCAGATGCCCCTTGTACCTCTTTCTCTCTGTAACCACAAGTTTGTCTCAGGAAGTGAGCATAAAATGCCACCCCCACCCACCCCTGCCTCCGAGGGAGCTAAGAGGTGCAGGAGCCCTCTGCAAAGTCGGAAGTCACACCATCCTCATAAGGGATTGTTACTTATGGTAGAATCAGGAAGAGTATTGCCAGCTCTGTAGACATTGAGCACTCCAGAGCCAGGTTTTGGCTGTTTGGTCCACTGCTATGTGCATCTTGGCCCAAGCGGGGCCTTATTGGATGAATAAATCAAAGGCCTTACTGTTCTGGTCCCTGGCTCGGGATGACAGGATAATTTCCCTCCATGTTCACATTGAACACAGTGATAAATATCCCATCACATGAGCAAATCCAAACCTATCCAAACCTGGAGAATGAGTTCTCTATGAATCCTTCTGGAGCAATTGTTTTCGGATTTCCTTTGAGCAGCCGGACACCCTGTCTCTTCTTCTACTCTTTTTCTAACGTTTCTTGAAAACCTTACATCTCTGGAGAATACAATTTGAAAAGAAATGGCCATAAATATTCTGAATAAAAGTTTAGGGTAATTGAAAGAACACTCTACCAAGAGTCTGAGGTTTCAGCTTGGCCTGATTTCTGCCTCTGACTCACTGGGAGACATCTGGGCAGGCACCTCCCTTCTCTTTACCTCGTTTTCCAATCTGCAAAGTGGGAGAGATGGAATAATATTGGATGGTTCAACCCGACGTGATAGTCTAGAACAAATGAAGGAGGCACTCACACAATCGGTCTGTTTCTCTCTCCTTTTGCAACATTCCCTTTTTTCTTACTTGTTTGTCCCATCTCCTCCTTCCTGAAGAAAGCAAAGGCCCAGTGGGGACCCGGTGGCATGTATCCAGATGATGGAACATCAGCTGTACCTGAGCACCTTTATGGGGTTACTGTGGCAACCTCAGCTCTCGAGTGGTACAATCAGGTGTCCACATGACCTGATTAGAAATGACAAGGGAAACAACAAAAGACCCAAAGTTGTGGCAGCAGCTGGGACCCCACGTTTGGCTCAAGCAGGATGGAGGCACAGCGCCAGGGCCGTGTTCCAGGCAGTTAAGAGAAATATCAGCATCTATTTGCCAACTAATTACAGAATATCATTCACATCATCCGGCCAGAACCTGCTCTCTGGTCCTCACAGGGCCCTGGCCGAGATCAGTTTTCTTTTCCCTCTTCTCATTACCCCACTAATGTCAGATGAACATCTTATAACTTCTCTTGGCATAAGCTTGTCTATGGTAGGACTTGCTTTCGCAAGATGCTCTCTTCTGCCACAAAAATTGTACACATCTCTGTGCATCATGTTTTGACGCCAAGGTTCCCACTTCTTGCTTTTCCCTGCATCCTACCAGGTGTCAGGGAGGCAGATAGCCTAACTTCATTTCTTCTTGGCTCCATTTCCTCTTGGAGCCATCTTGGACACCTCCTCTGAGTCTTGGTTTTCATATCCAATTTGCCTTCTCCGTCAGGTTCCCAGGTTTATGAGATAATCAAACTATCCTATGCATTTTAAAGTGCATTACAAATTATGAAAATACCACATGAATTTTCATGTTTTGGGGGTCTAAATGGCTATTTACATTTTGCAAAACCTCTTTACTTCCACAGATTTCCCAGATTGGGTGCCAGGAAAGTCTCCTTCTGTGAAATGATAATAAATGTTCTCTAGGGAAAAAAATGTTTTTAAATCGTTCATAGAAAAATGAAATTGAGTTGTCAGTTATGCAAATTTCTTTATGCAGACATCCTCAGTGCCTTTAAGCTAGAAATGTTATCTGACCCACAGAAGCTTTTGCTGTCCCTCAGGAATCAGTTATTACCATAGCCTAGAAATAGTCTAGCAGGAAATAAAATTTGAGAATTACTGAACTACACTCCCTTCTATTAAGACAAGAGCATTATAACAACTGCTTCAAAACAGGGGGAAAATGAGGTAGGGAAGTCTAAGAAAGTAAGAGAAATTAGATCGTTTCGTTTCTTCCTATATTCTGTGGTTGTTTCCCTTTGTATGTTTCTTTTCTTTTCTTCCTCCCTCCCCCACCCCACCCTTTTTAGAATCATTTGGTAACTTGCCATAAATACAAATTTTCATGACCCTCCCTAGATCTACTGAATCACAAACAGGCCCTGCAAGGTGATTCTGATGCACACTGAAGTTTCACTTTAAATCACTGATTTAGTTACTTATTAACTGTGCCTTCTTTCAATGCTAAAAGGTCCCCGTTTGGACAGTAAATTGTATGGTCACCCTAAATATAGCTATGGTGGCTAAAATATTTTGTGAAACAATTCCATTCCTTTTGGCAAACAGCAGCTGCACACGTACATGCACATGCACACACGCGCGTGCACACACACACACACCACACACCTGGATGCCCAGCCTCTGCCCCGGGACACAGTGCATAAATAGATAATTCGGTTACTGAAGAATTACTGCCAGGCACAGCAGAGTGGCCCAGACTCTCCCCCCAACTGTCTCCCACCCCCAGACTGGGTGCTGTCCGAAGGATCAGTGCCTGTATTACGACAATTAAATGCTAAGTGTGTCAAGAGTTTAGCACAGTATCTGCTATACAGGAAGAATTCAATAAATGGCTGCTATTTATATTCATTTTCCACTTTTACTGACACTGTCTCCATGTCAGAAACCGTGGTAGGTTCTGGGCAGTAAAAAGTGAAGCAGGTAGACACGACCTTTCCCCTCGGAGCTTATGTTCTGAGTGGAGATGCTGCAAACATCTGATGCTATAGTAGGGACAAGTGGGAGCAGTAGGGTAGCCCAGAGCAGGGCCACGCAGCTAGCCTTGGCCATGGCAGGTGGAAATGCAGTGGAGACGTAGGCAGTCTCTAGGCAAAAGCAATGGCATGTGGGAAAACCCAGGAGATGAGAAAGACCCGGTGCACTGGGGAGGCTCCAAGCACCTTAGGTTGGCTGGAGTTTATAGTCATGGAGAAAACGGGGAAGAATCACGATGGTAAGAGATGAGTCTAACGATGTTGGCAGGGCCTACTCATCAAGAGTGTTTTGAGCCATGTTGGAAAGTTTGAAAATTATTTGGAGGATAATGGGGAGCCATGGAAAAGTTTTCAGCAGAGACGTAGCATGTTTCCATGAGTGTTTTATGAATTCATTCTGGCTATTGTGTGGCTGTGTATGACTGAATGAGAGAAGGCCGGAGCTATGAACTAACCCCAGTAATAACTGGTGGGGTCTTGGATGACAGAAGTAGAGGGGGTGTGGGATGATGTATCTACAACCACATTTACTGACTTTGGCTTCCAAGTTATCAGATAAAACATTATTATTTTCTCTCTCACCACATATCATTAGACTTTGTTTTAGTAAAGCAAATGGTAGCACAATTACCTGGGCATTTGGACACCTAAGTGAGCTCCTGTTTTTGTTATCTTTGTTGCCTTGACCTTAAGCCTCAGGGTAGACTTCTAACAAATGGAATATTTATCAGCCTATCTAAATATTGAATATTTATATATTATATTATTGCAATAAAGTTACTGCATTACTGTGATTCATAAGAAATATGTATTTGGTCACTCAGATGACCAAAATATCTTTTCGTTTATATTTAGGCTTAGTCCACTGTTCCTGGCTCACAGCTCTGAAAAGTCTTGGAATTTCTTGAGGGATAAGAGCAATGGGAACATCCTTTGTTCTGTTTGGTCTCTCTTCCTAGTTCCTGAAATGTTTCAGAGACCTAAGTGTGAAATGGGTGTCTTGTTGTTCATAACAAGCCTCTTTCCACCACAAGTGGGTTTATGTTAATGAGGAGATTTGGGGAAGCACCTAAGGATTTGGGAAGCACCTGGTTACAGGGGAACCATCCCTGTAATTAGAGGTTTGGAACTTTCAGTCGCACCCTCTGATTTCTAGAGGGCGAATCAATCACCGATGGCCAATGGTTTACTCAATCATGCCCATGTAATGAAGCCTCCATAAAAAACCCAAAAGGATGGGGTGCAGAGAGCTGCTGGGTTGATGCCCACATGGCATTTGGGGAGAGTTGTGCACTTGGAGCTTGCTCTATGCCTCTTCCATCAGACTGTTCCGGAGTCACATCCTTTTATAATAAACCAGTGATCTAATGAGTAAGATGTTTCTCTGAGATACATGAGCCACTCTAGCAAATTAACTGAACCCAAGGAGTGGGTTGTTAGAAACTCCAGCCTACAGCCGGTCAGTCAGAAGCACAGGTGAGAACCTGAACTTGAGGTTGCAATCTGAAGTGGAGGGCTGTCGTCTGGGACCCAGCCCTTAACCTATGGAATCTGATGCTATCTCCAGGTAGATGTGTCAGAACTGAGTTGAATTATAAGACACCCGGCTGGTGTCCCAGAATTACTTGTCATTGTAGAGGAGGTGCCACCTCACACCCCCGTGCACCTGTGTGTGTGTGCATACACACACACACACACACACACACACACACACACACACACTGGAATTGGGGAGAGGAATCTTAGTTATGTTGCTTCTCACTTAATCAGCAATATAAATCTGGGAGTTACCAGGTAAAATTTGAAACTGAGGCTTGGAGAGGGCTGACAGTGTTCACAGAGATGGCCAGTGTCCGGTCTTTTGTCTCCAAACGCCATGCTCTTCCACATCAATGCACTGCCTCTCACTCACGCATCAGTGTGTCAGCGGGACCTCGGGAGAGCCAAGGTGTGACAGGTGGAGGCTTGTGTGCAGGTTTGAAATGAGTCACCAGGCTCTGCCCACACTTCTGAGCTCAGGACAGGAGATACCAGAAATGAAAAGAAAGAAGGATAGAGAGGGAGAGGGAGAGGGAGATATGCAGGTCACCTTCCAATATTCCTAGAGCAGCAAAAGGTGGCACTAGAGGGCTCATTCCCCCCAGAGCCACAGATCCTGCACGGGCTTGGAGCCGCCTTGAGCTGTCCCAAAGCCAGCTACAATTTTTTTTTTCTGAAGATGACACTTATTTACACAACCTCCTTCTCTCTGAGCTTCTGATTCCCCATCTGTAAATGAGGGCTTTAATAATCCGTACCTCTTAGGGTTCTGGGGAGGATTTTTGAAAGGATTAAATGAAATAATGCCTGCAATGTTCTCTTGTAGCTGCCTAGCTCCCTGCCACTCTTCAGACTTTTGCTCTGATCTTTCCTGTCCATTCCCATTGAAATTGCAACGCTCCTCCCTCTTGTCCTTCCCCTACTCTTCCTTGCCTTACTTTCCCCCACAGAACACGGCCAGTGTTGGCCGACAGTGCATAGCAGGGAACGTACCTCCATCGGACATGGCAAATATTTTCCTCGTTTTTTTCCTCTGGTCTCCACCTTTCACAGGAAAGCAAAGGTGGGTTGTCTGTTCTGTTCCTTTATCTGCAGTCCCTGGCACAAAACAGGCATGCAGCAGGTACTAGTTGAATGAAGGATGGATGAATAAACAAATAAATGAGAATATTTCCTTTGTTGGCTCTGCATTTCCACAACTATGGGTTATGCTATCAGAGCTGCAAAGAAGCCAAATTTATTTCTTAGTATATAATACAGAAACACTGTCTCATGCAAAAGAAATAATCACTACAGGAATAAAAACAACAATAAACAAATAATAATAGCAAAGGAAAAGCCCTCCTTCAACATCCTTGTCATACTTCTTCCTCCCCACAGGTAACCACCATTGGATCTTTCAAATCCACCCTATTGAGTCACAGGTGTCTAAATGCTTAGAAACAGTAATAGGGCGCCTGGGTGGCACAGCTGGTTAAGCGTCTGACTCTTGGTTTTTGGCTCAGGTCATGATCTCACAGTCCGTGGGTTCCAGCCCTGTGTCGGGCTCTACATTGGCAACGCAGAGTCTGCTTGGGATTGGGATTGGGAGTCTCTGTCTCCCTCTCTCTCTCTGGCCCTCCCCTGCTCTCTCTCTCAAAAATAAATAAACTTTTAAAAATGTTAAAAATAGGAGTGCCTGGGTAGCTCGGTCGGTTGAGCATCCGATTCTTGATTTCGGCTCAGGTCATGATCTCACGTTTTGTGAGTTCGAGACCGGTGTGGGCTCCATGCTGACAGCAGGGAGCCTGCTTAAATAAAAACACTTAAAATTTTTTTAATATTAAAATGTAAAAAACAAAGTGGTAAATACGAGAGGAAACATCCTCACGGTTTGCTCTACATGCAAGTCATGGTTCTAAACACTTCTATACTTGAACTCATTGAATCTGTACAACATCGTAAGATAGGTGCTGTTTTTACCCCCATTTGCCAATAAGGATGCTGAAGCTGAGTTACTATCTCTTTAATACGTAAATGGGATCATACAGACCTATTAGCCCACAATGTGCTTTTTGTCCATTTAAAATGTGTCACAGGTGCACCTTGATATTGAAACTCAGTCCCCATCTGTTCCTCCCATAACCGGTTCAGATTAGTATAGGGCTTTCAGGTCACTACAGCCACTCCCAGGTTTCTTAATCTTGTCCTCTGTCTCCTCCCACTTGGGGGCTGAACGGAGAGCCTGTAAATGCCTTTCTGTAATGGTCCGTGCTTTCGCTGTGCCAACGTCTCCCCCCCTCTGCGCACTCTCTGCCCTTCCCTCTGGGACCAGGTGCAGAGGGATATCACCTTCCACTCATGAACTTGACCCCTTTGAACTTCCCATGAGCACCACCCTTTGATTCCTTGCTCCCTTGCACCAAGAAATGAATCCTTCCCGCTAAGTGGGAATGGCTGAAGGTGGAGAGAGGAAAGCTTCAAACATTCTTTAAAATCAGCAGATGCCCAAGGAAGTCAAGCAGGGGGAGCCATGGATGCTATTTTCACTGATTTGCTGACATTTTAAAACCTATCACTCAACCTGTTTGAGCCTCTGGTTTCTCCTGTGTTAAATCATGGGGTTTCACCTTACTACCTCTTGTGTCTGAAGTCTCCCATTTGGGGAGAATCTACCTAATCATAATGAGTTGTAATGATCCGTCACACTTACAGACTGATTTACAACTTACCAAGTACTTGTTGAAGAGGGGATTATTTCCCAGACTCATAAAATTTCAGAGGTGAACCTTACCGGTGAACACATCCAGTGGTTTGCTCACTCTCTGCCCCACACTCCCTGGCAAGAAAAGTCCAGAAGATATAATGGCAGTCCATGATCTCCTTTCAATATTTCAAAAATGCTAACGGGAATCATATATTTCCCCAATAAAATCAGACTTTAATTGCTTTTGGTGGGAATTTTATCAACTAAAATCGGTACTTATTGGAAAGCTAATTATCCCTCAATAAATGTAACTTAATAGACATAACCTCTTGAAACATTGGGGGTCTATGGAAGGAAAAGTTCTGGGTGAAAAAGTTACGAGTGAAGTGATGAAGGATTTGGACGACAGAGATCCCCACATTTTCTAGATGAGGAAAGGGGGAGCCCAAAGGAGCAAGTCATACGTCTTCTTCACCACCCCTGCCTTAGATTATGCCTTGTCTCTCCTCTCTTGGACAAACACACTAGTGCCAGCTGGTCCTAGTCTCTACTGCCCCCTCCCATCGCCCTTCAAACTGCAAATCAAGTGGTCTTTTTGGTATATAAGCCTCTTACTCTATGAGGGATTAGCATTCTCTGATGTCTCCCCATTGCTGTTAGGATGGAGGCACACCCAGCGGGGCACCTGGGTGGCTCAGTCAGTTAAGTGTCCGACTCTTGATTTTGGTTCAAATCATGACCTCATGGTTCGTGAGTTCAAGCCCCACGTCAGGCGCTGCGCTGATAGCATGTAGCCTGCTTAGGATTCTCTCCATCTCTCTCTGCACCTCTCCCTCTCCCTCTCTCTCTCTCTCAAAATAAATAAATAAACCTAGAAAAAATTTAAAGGATAGACGCACACTCTTCTCTTGGCATTTACAAGGTCCCTCATCACCTGGCCTCACCATCCCTTAAGAGTCACCCCATGCTCTAGCCACACCTTATGGTTTTGGGTTGCTCAATGTACCAGGCCCGGACCTTCTTACTGTCCCTCTGTGCCTTTGAACCAACTATTCCCTCTGCAGAATGCCCTTCTTCCACCTGTTTACCTGCCAACTTTAACTCACCCATCAAGTGTCAGCTTCATCATACCTCCTCCAGGAAGCCTTCACTGCTTGCACCCCTTCACTCCAGAATCGACGGAGTGCCTGCTCTGGGCATTTCAGCACCCCATGCCTTCATGTAGCATACACTTCTCTTGCTGCATTTCCATGTCCTTTTTAGATGGGATTGTTAAGTGGACATGGCTTCCCCAAGATCTCATGGCAGAGGCAGGAGGCCACTATAGGTCTCCTCCTAGCTCAAGAGCTCTGTTTGCTGTGGGACGTCATAAGGCCTTTGAAGACCTCAAGCATTTGGCTTGTCCCTCCATAGATCACCCATTCCAAAGAAAAAGAAATGTTCAACATGGGATTTATTAAGGAATAATTTTAGGACTACCAGAGAGGAAAGAAGGAGTGCCTTTCGGGACCTTAGCAATTGGATTCTATTCCCCCAGACTGGACACACGCAGGTGAGATTTAAGAGCAAAACTCAAAGCGGAAGCTCCTTCTAGACAGAGGCACGTAGAGCGTACATGCAAACAAGGCCACAGAGACCCCGTCACTTATGTGGGAAGGGATTCAGATAATGAGTTGGGGGGTCCCATTAGGCCAGGTTCACTCAAAGAGCATTTTCCTCTGGCCTCTCTGCTTTCTGAGACCCGGTAAGTACAACGTCAGACAGAGAAACCAGCATCTATTTTCACCTGCCCAAACATACAGAACCATCACTCAACAAGGCCTTGGCATTTAAAGAACACTGATCCAGGGGCACCTGGGTGGCTCGGTCGGTTGGGCGTCTGACTTCGGCTCAGGTCATGATCTCACGGTCCGTGAGTTCGAGCCCCGCGTCGGGCTCTGTGCTGACAGCTCAGAGCCTGGAGCCTGTTTCGGATTCTGTGTCTCCCTCTCTCTCTGCCCCTCCCCCGTTCATGCTCTGTCTCTCTCTGTCTCAAAAATAAATAAAACGTTAAAAAAAATTTTTAAAAATAAAGAACACTGATCCATTTTCAGAAGCTCCAGGCCCTGGCCTCTAGCTGCTGCTTTAAGGAACAAAAAATCCGGTACCAAGTAGGAAGATCCCCAGGTTTATAATCAGAAGCCTCAGGGATTGCAAAAATGAGAGACTCTATACTTAATTTGCAATGTACTTTAATCTGCACTATTCAGACTTGAACAACCCTGGATGACTGGCAAGCCAAGGACATCTATTATGGCTCATTTTTCAAATAAGCAAAACCAAACCTAAAAAAAAAGAAAAAAGTTAATTGGCTTTCCTGAGATCTGATTCAAGTATCAGGGTCTCTGTGTACAAACATAGCAAGCAATCTGAAAATATCAAGCTTTACCTTGACCTTGCTGTGCAATATTGGGGAAGTTACTCAACCTCCCTGATCTTCACTTTCCTCATCCATGAAAGGGAGATTAAATTATCACTCTCTCATGGTCGTTGTGAGATGAAGTGAGATAAAGTATCTAGTACAATAATGGACGCACTCTGATACTTGATACCTAGAACGTTAGGACCCTCATCTTCCCACTCCAAATCTCCATATTCTTTCTGATCGTCCTGCCTCAAACATGCTCTGGGGCTACAATTTTCCCATCAATAAAGGAGGTTCCAGTGACCTTACATAACCTCTCTGAATCTCTGTTCCCAACGCTAAATTGGGAGGAATAATTACAGCTTCTCCCTTATAGGGTTATTCTGAGGAGTGAAGTAGATAATGCTTAGAAAGCACTTAAGACCATGCCTGGCACACAGCCAACACTAAATGTAAATTAACTATTATCACTGCGGTTGTTGCTAATGTTAATATTATTGGTCCCTCCCATTATAAAATGGAATATATACCCTCTCGCTCAGTAAAGTGATCAAAACTCAGTTCTGTTTGGATCCAAAGAAGATAAGAAAGCTCCTGCATTTTCACTACCAAATCCCCCCTCCCTTTTTTTCCTTCAGCTGATTATAAAGAATCCTAGACTCTAATGCCTAGAAAGGTTTTCAGCGGCCCTCCACTGGACTTATTCTCCAGTGTTTGTGTTCTCTCTAGAACACCTCCACTGGGAGGCATATATTTGAAGACCTCTGGTGACAGGGACCTCCCCACCTGTACGATAGCTCACTCTGTACACAGTTCTGTGTGCTAAACTCTCTAACAGTAGGCCAAAACGCAAGTCCCAGTAGCTTCTTGCCACCATAGCTTTTATCCCACTGCTACCCTTCATCTCTGGCTGGATCCCCAGATGTCACAGAGAATTTGCAGAAGCCTACCTTCAACAACATTTTTCTCCAAACTATAACAAACTCGAATCACATTTGTTGATCATTTTTCTCCTCCTCCTTCTGAAAAAAAAAATCTTAAGCACATTTCACCATTCAAAAGGCCTTTTTTTCTCCCCGTCTGCTGGTTCCCACTGGGATGAAAAGCAATAAAAAGTCAAAAAGAAGTATAGGTTTGCCTTCTGGCTTTGTCACTTAGACGAATAGCACCGTAAAAAACGGTGAATGCTATCGGTTAAAGCGAACTCCTCTCTCTCCCTCAATACATTTCACCGAGTTCTGATGCAAGGGGTTTGGACAGGGAAACCTTCTTTCTGGAGATGAATAAGTTGGTGAGTTAAAGACTTTGCATTAAAAACAGATCCTGGTTATAATATCTTCCTGGCAGTTGCATTTTGCTCCCCATGTTTTGTGAGTCATGTAAATAAATCTCAGGGGGCTCAGCCGTTTGAGAGGGGATATCTGGGAACATTGCAAGGTACCTGCCAATCACAGTGTGATAAGGGAGAGCTGTTCCAAGCCAGTCCCTGCAGTCACCAAGGGGTCTGTCTGCATTCTTTCTCCTTCTCCACCCTCAGCGTCATTGTACCTTCTCCTCTTTTTAATGTCTTTTTTATTTCCAATCAGCTTCCCAATCTGGCACTGGCTTCAGGAAGTCGTGTGAATAGACAACATGAGAGGATCTTGTAATATTTCACACTTTGCAATGAAAAATATGCTGGTTGGGAATGTTAATATTTAATCACAGATAAAGTGTCTGAAAAGTTGCAGGAGAATTTTCCATTAAGATATGGAGATACTCAGAAAGTATACTCACCTTGTTGGAAAACCTTATCAGGCAAGTAGACAACATATGATGTTAGGAAAAGATGCTGGGACAGCACCCGTGGGACTAAATCTCTCGTCCTGCTGAGGGTTAAACATGAATTGTGAGTCCAGAGTAGACACAACCAGAGAAAGTAGTCCCAGATTCAGTGCACATCTCTGACCAGCACAAGCAAATTGAAGAACCGAGAGTGAACGCTGGGCCTCAGGTGTGTGTGGGAGAGGTAGAGACTGGATGTCAAGATGACTTTGAACTTTTCTCTTGTGAGAATGGTAGCCCCAGGGACACAGTCATAAACCATCGGCTGAAAGTGACCTGTGTTGCAATATATAAGTTATAAAGTGGATTCTCACCTATTGTCCCATTGGACACTCCATTAAGGATGAATGATGGGAATTCCCTTTTGTGGAGGAGGGTATTCAGACTCAGAGGGGTGAAGTCGTTTGCCCAAAGTCATACAGTAGATGTATGGTTGGGCTTTGGATGTAGGTCTTCTGACTCCAAATCTGGTGCTCTTTTTTTTTTTTCACCAAAGCACATTTTCTTTCAACAGGAAAAAGAGGAGCAGGTTTATTGTGGGGAAGATGATAGTAATGACAATGACCACAAAGATGACGCTGATAGATGAACACTTATGTTTGCTTCATGTGTCAAACCCTACTAAGTGCTAAGCCCTATGTTAGATGCTTTTTGTGAAATCTCTCATTTAACCCTTATAACATCCATACAATGCATTATTCTCATTGTTGTCGTTGTTGTTATGTCTTATTACAGATGAACAAATAGGCTCAGAGAGGTAAAATGACTTACCCAAAGGTCACATAAGGGATCATTCCAACCTAGCTCCGAATAGATTTAAAAGTTCAATACTTCCATTAAACAACAGAAAAAGGAAAAGAGTGGGTGGTGGACAAAGAGGGTTTGGGACTGGGACAGGCAGAGTTCAGAGTCAGTTGGGAAGATTGGCTTACATAGATAATCCTTCCAGAACTTCATTCAGTTAGGGGTACTCATGAGGCAGCTAGAAACTAACAGAGGCCTGGAGTTGAGGAAGGATACTGGGGGGGGGGGGCAGACTTGCAGAGACAAGTAAGTCCTAGGCATGCTTTGAGCACCTAGTGCATGCAGTTCCAATATGCACAAGGGCAAGTGGGATGAGATCCTTAAAACAAGCCTCGAATTTTTGTGACGAATTTTTTAAAAATTCGCCAAGGTATAGCCTCTGTGAACACCACCACGTCAGCTGAGCACAGGAGGCTGGATTACAATCAGCGCTGGTATCATAGTGAGAAGTGAGGAAGGTCAGGTAGCAGCATTAGCCTTGGAGAAATTTGTGGTCCAGAGGAGAACAGTGACAAAATGACTTGAAGGGATCGTCAAAGTCAAGGACTATTTCCCCACTTCTTTTAAGATAAGAATTGGACATTGTCATGGGCTACAGGCTTTGGTGGAGAAGGAGAGATCAAGGATAAAAGCTGTGGTTGGATCCAAGGCGATGTCAGAGGATGGCACTTTGGAAATGGGGGTCACCTTCCTCTAAGGCTCTGGGCATTTTATAGACGGCACCATCAGATTGCTGAGGTAAGTCTCAGGGTATGAGCAAGGGAGACCTGGGTCCAAATCCGATTTCTGTCACTTTCTAACTCTCTGATCTTAAAACAATTAACCTCTCTGAGCCTGAGTTTCTGCATCTGTGAAAAAAGATGCAAAACAGAGATGTCATTACCCGACTCTTTGAATTGTTCCCAAGGACTCCCAAACATGCCTGATTCACATATTGGTTAGTGTCTAAGTGACTTTTCACAGGACTTCGAGGCCAAAAGCAATAGCCAGCAGTTCCATTTATTGAGAAGTTAGGGTCAAGCAATATAAGAAGTATGAATGTTCTATCATCTTATACACACAATTTGAAAGAAAGATGATGTTATCATTTCATTTGAAAAATTTTTTTCATGTTTATTTATTTTGAGAGAGAGAGAGAGAGAGAGAGAGTTGGGTGGGGGACAGAGAGAGAGGGAGAGAAAGAATTCCAAGCAGGCTCTGTGCTGCCAGTGGAGAGCCCAACATGGGGCTCAATCTCCTGAACTGCAAAATCATGACCTGAGCTGAAATCAACAGCCAGATGCTGAACCAACTGAGCCATCCAGGTCCCCCTGTCATTTTGCTTTCAAATAAATGCAGTCACTTATATGTGGATTGCATGGGACTTTGGACACTGCACAGCTTCTCAAAACTTGGAATCAGATTGAACACCACCACCGCCATTTCTTGTTCCACATTGATCTTTGCATGTTACTTGCTTTTTATTTAGAGCAACCCTCTGAAACCCAGCACCACATACATACACTATCATTGATGGAATTGTAGCATGATCTGCTGTTGAGATGGTGAATCCCCCCTTTTTAGTAGTTTCAGGGATTCAGCAGATGTTAAATGTCACTGAGTTTCTCCCTAAAGTGTTTACTACATCTTGGTGTCCCTCTAAGTTTTCTGTGGCCCCCTGAGCATCTTGATGCATCATCCTAAAGATTAAATTATGTATGTACATTATGCATACTATACAAAAAACCCTACCAAATGGGTAAGAAAATGTGGAGCATCCCAGGAGGGGGAAAGAAAAATGGAACATCCTCATAGGAAAAGACAAAGAATGTGACAGGGAAATATCAGAAGATATTGGATGGCCCAATCTGTTGGGCATCCGATTTCAGCTCAGATCATGATCTTGTGGTCCAGTCTGTGGTTTTGAACCCTGCATCGGGCTCTGTGCTGAGAGCTCAGAGCCTGGAGCCTGCTTCAGATTCTACGTCTCTCTCTCTCTTTCTCTCTCTCTCTCTATCTGTCTGTCTGTCTGTCTCTCAAAAATAAATAAAAAATGTGTTAAAAAAAGAAATATCAGAAGAGAAAACCCTAATGGCCAATACAAGTTCAAAATAGGATTAGTCTCCCCTAGTTGTTAGAGACAGACAAATCAAAACAACAATGAAATAACATTTTTTCCCGTCTAATGCATGAAAATTAAAGATTGAGTCCATCTAGTTGCTGATGAGGGGTTAGGAAAATAAAATTGTCTCATATTGCTGGTGAGACTTAAATTGCTATAACATTTTTAAAAATTAAGCTGGAAGGATCTAATAAATTTTAAAAACTATAAACCTTTACCATAGCTTTACCATATTGCTTTACCATAGCAATCCCACTTGGAGGAGTCCAGCATATAGAAATAAAAACACCCATTTTTATATGAATAGATAGCCAAGGATCTTTATTAGATCATTGTTTATCGTAACATAAAGCATAGTCTGGAAACAACCTGAATGTCCATCAATAGTAGAATAATCCTCATGCATCTACTCTGTGGAGAGTTGTTTAGTTATTAAAAGAATGAGTTAGATCTATGTGTATTGACAGAAAGGGATGTCTATGATATATTGTTAGCGAAAAAGGCAAAATACAGAGTCAGTGAGTATAGAATATTGTTTTTTTTTAAATAAAGCAATAGAGGAAAAAGAAGCCTATGTTTATACAAGCATATGAAAAGCCCAAGTAAGACAAAAGCTAACACACTTAATTGTTGATATTTATTACAAAGTGTGTGGGGATAGGTGTGCCCAGGGAAGAGGGAGATTACTGGTTTTATGTGTGTTCACATCTGAGTTGTTTGGCAAGTATCCACCTGTCAACCAACATTTATTGCCCTTTGTAATTTGAAGAGAAAACCCAATGAACTGTCCCCCCATCAAAATAGTAATAATAATGTATTTGATACACCTAGCACCATGCTGGGCACATAACAGGGATTCTACATGCTTTAGTGTTCTGTCACTGGCTTGCTTTCTGTATGCTTCTCTATGACTCTTGCTTGCTGAATTTCTCTCCGTATATCTATATATCTATATCTATATATCTATATCTATATCTATATCTATATCTATATCTATATCTATATCTATATCTATGTTTGTATCCATAGATATCTCCATCTCCCTTCTCTCTCTCTCCCTCCCTCTTCCTTTTATGCCAGATCATGGGGACACAGACAAGGAATGAGGCAGGGTACCTTCCCTTGAGGAGCTTACAATCTGCTGGGCTGAAGATCAACACATTTTCAGAGAGAGAGAGGGAGGAAGTAGCGGGAGATCGCGCCAGATAGGCTTAATTTCAGTAAAGAACAGGGTAAGTCATCTACTTAGCAAGGAGGAAGCTGAGCACTTATGGGGAATCCAAGTAGCTGAGACTGCAGGACGGAGTCACCAGAAGATGAATGGAGGTTTATCGTTCAGCCATCCTCCCTGGGTGGTTTTGAAATTCATCTTTCTGAAGGCATGAGTCTGGGCTCAAGCACCTCTGAAAGACTCTTCAGGATCTGATTCCTTCATTTTTCAGGTCTGTGTCTAAGATGTATGGGCAGACAGATCCCTTCCCCTACCCGATGCTTAATCTTTTCTATTTTGGCTGTGCTCAGAGGCCAACTGTTCTTACCCGTTCCCTCCAAATTCTGCCTCACCAATAGAGCGAAACATCAGACTCTAACCAACTGTACCATCCTGGCTGCCTGACCCTCCTCCCCCCACCTCACCCTGTACGCCATCCTCCCTCTTCACCACCCAGCAGATCAATGTTCCTAGGCCAGTTCTGCCTCTGTCTCCCCAGACAATGGTCCTGGCAGAGACAGAAGGGTCAGGTGGTAGGGCCGCTGGGCTGGGATCCCACAAGCTGTGTCCTAATTTTCTAGGGAAGCTGTTAGGAGTTGCCTCAGTGCAGTCTTCTCTCCCCAGATCCCTTTTCTGAGTCTGAAGAAATGGCTTTGCCAGCCCCAGGAGAAACCTCCTGCCCAGGGAGAGCCAGGCCGGAGAGGCTGCCATCAGACCCCATTGTCTGTGTCCTGGGACACCTGCCAAGGCTCAGGCATCTTGGCTGGGGATGTGGAAGGGCCCTGTTCTGATCCCATCTGTTCCGACTGGGGGAGAGAAGCCAGATCTCCTCCCATTTCCCTCTCCCCCAAACCCCAAGCTCTACGGATGAGTGGCTTTTCAGAGATGAAAAACCAGAGCCCTGTCAAACAAGTCTTCTTGCCTGACAAAGATAGAATCTAAATATAGAAAGGTACAGCTAAACTTTACTAGGGAGCAATCAACCCCATCTGGCACATAGATTCTGGGGGATTCCTCCCCTGCCATGGCATCGATCCCAGCGCCCAGGACATAGCAGAGGGTCAGCGAAGGTTTTGTTGAACTGACCTGCTGAATCCTGTCTAATACCCACCCCCAGCAGCAAATGTCTCCTGTGCAAATGTCTTCATAAGACCCAATGACACTGCCCTGACCTGCACCCCTCACTTTCCACTCCCTCTCCTTGGCACCTCTCCTACTGGGAATGTCCTTGCAAATATGCTACACCTTCAAAAACAAACAAACAAAAACTTCCCTAGAGTGAAGGTGAAGGACCAATGCACATATTTGGCTTTTCCATGGGTCAGATATTACATATCCACTATTTTATTCAATCCTCACAATTTCAAGGATACAGCTACTCCAGGGGCACCTGGGTGGCTCAGTCGGTTAAGCGTCTGACTTCAGCTCAGGTCAGGATCTCAGGGTTCGTGAGTTCGAGCCCCGCCTCAGGCTCCGTCCTGACAGCTCAGAACCTGGGGCCTGCTTCTGATTCTGTGTCTCCCCCTCTCTCTGCCCCTCCCCCATTCATGCTCCGTCTCTCTCTGTCTCAGAAATAAATAAACATTTTAAAAAATAAAATAAATAAACATAAAAAATTTAAGGATACAGCTACTCCCATTTTATAGATTTGAACATTGAGGCCAAGAGGTTAACTGACTCATCTAAGACCACTCAGTTGGAAAGCTCAGGTCCATTCTCCCTGCTCCAGAGAACGCCACATGAAGATGAAGGAGGGAGTCATGCTGTTAGACCCCATTTAGTAACCGTGGCTTCCCACAGACCATTTACTGCAGGAACTCCACAGTCTTTGGTTTAATTAAGAATCATAGAATCATACTTCTTGGAGCCAAAAGGAACTCCGTGGGAGCATGAAGCCTTGTCTCCTGTTTTCAAGGAGAAAACTTGGTTCTCAAATGGTATATTCATATCCTAGGGCCGCCATAACTAATTACCACATATTGGGTGGCTTAAAACAGAAGTTTGTTCTCCCACAGGTCTGGAAACGAGAGGTCTAAAATCAAGTTGTTGGTAGGGCCGTGCTCCAAAAAGGTCCTAGAGAAGAATCCTTCCTTGCCTCTTTCTAGCACATGGTGGTTACCAGCCATCCTTGGAATTCCTTGGCTGATGGCTGCATCTTTCCAATTTCCGCTTCTGTCTTCACATGGCCATCTCCCTTCTTTGTGTGTCTATGTTTATGTGTCCGCTTCTTCCTCTCCTTTCTCTTATGTATGAAGACACCAGTCATTGGATTTAGGGTCTACCCTATTTCAAGATGATCTCATCTTACCCAGATTCCAGATTATATCTGCAAAGATATTATTTCTAGGTAAGGTCACACTCTGAGGTTCTAGGCAGACATGAACTTTGAGAGGGACACAATTCAAATCAGTACAGGCGGAGTAGCATGCTGCCTAGGATTGTGGACTCAGGCGTCAGGCTGCCTGGGACTTGAATCTCAGACCCGCCATTTTCCCACTGTGTGACCTAGAAAATACCTTAACCTTTCTGAATGACAGTGTCCTCATCTATAAGATAGAGAAAATAAAAGTACCTGCCCCATAGGCTGGTTGGAAGGAGCCACTAAGATAATCTATGCACAGAGCTTAGCCCAATGCTTGGCACACAATAAGTACTCAAACATTAGTCCCTCTCCCTATATAATGGTGGTTAGCGGTACAGGGTGTGCAGTCACACAGCTGGGGTAAAATTCTGGATCTATCGCTTACACTTGTGGGCAGACGGACAAGTTACTGAACTTCTCTGAGCCTTAATTTCTTCATGTATAGAACAGAGATAATAAGGGGCGCCTGGGTAGCTCAGTCCGTAAAGCATAGGACTTCAGCTCAGGTCATGATCTCATGGCTTGTGAGTTTGAGCCCTGCATTGGGCTCTGTGCTAACAGCTCAGAGCCTAGAACCGGCTTCAGATTCTGTGTCTCCCTCTCTCTGCCCCTCTCCTGCTCGTGGTCTCTCTCTCTCTCCCTCTCCCTCCCTCTCAAAAATAAACATTAAAAAGAATTTGGAACAGAGATAATAATTGTATCTTGCAGATAGCAAGTTCCCAGTAAATGGTATGCTGACATTGATGTTCCTAATTTGGATTCATGTGATAGTATAATCCTATCATGAAGTAGGAACAGGCTTAGCAGAGGGGTCCTAGGATTCTGGCAGAGAAAGACCAGAGCCTGGTGGGCACCAGGTTGTTCAGAAGGGAGGGAGCCACAAGGCCTCAGGCACCGAGGCCAGGCTTGTCTGTCCTTAGCAGTGGTCCGAGGGGCTACACCCCTCTCCTCTGAGGTTGGCTCACACCCAGTAGATACACAGGGGCCCCGGGGGGCATCTACCTGCTGGGCCACACACCCACATACACACACTCCCACCAGTCTCCAGCTGCCAGATGAAGGTGACTTAGGAGATGTGGGGGTGGAGAATGGCTGGGGAGCCGGGGGCGGAGAAGCAGAATGAAGCTCATTACTAACTGACTACTCTGGTGGAACAGACCTCTCCTGGGGGCCATAACTCTGTCCCTGGAAGAAATAATGATGACAGGGGGGTGGCTGAGGCCCCTGCAGCCTACATCTGGGGCTGGGCATTGGGAGCAAAGCTGAATCCCTGCCTCCTCTAAATCCCCAGCATAATACTTTTTCAAGTATTGAAAAAGAAGAGCTTTGGCGTGAAAAACGAAGGATGGAGGGATCAAAGGAGGCCGAAGAGCATTCTGCGGGGCTTCCTTTACTTATGCAGCAGCTGTACTGACATGCTGCCCAAACTTTCACCAGCAAGGGTACATTCTCAGTCTGGAAGAGGCAACATGGTACAGGGGGGAAATGGTGAGCTCTGGAGCCAGGCTCCCTTAGACTTTGTTGGGTCGCCACACTTGTGGGTAATCTTGGATAAAACAATCTCTTTGGACCTCAGGTTCTACCTTCGTAAAATAAAAATGTCTATTTTTCAGAGTCGTTGTAAAGTTAAATCACATGATTTGACTTATGGCCACCTAATTCATTCTGGATCATCAAGCGCAGCTCAGCTGTCCTCTCTCCCAGGACATCGTCCCCAACAAGGCTGAGTTAAGTGACCCTGCTCAGTGCCCTGCCAGGCCCTTTTACATCCCTCTGCCGCACACAGATCCTTTGTGGCTGAATTATAATTTCATGTTTACTTGTCTGTCTCCCACACTGGGCTATGAGCTCCCTTCGGGCAGAGAATGCCTTGTTCATTTTGTCGTTCCAGTGCCCAGCATAATTCCTGGCACAAGCTGAGAGAATGGATGAATGAACGAGTCTAGTTAGGCAGGTTTTGAGGCAGCTCTTCTAACGAAAGCACTCTGGACCGCAAAACTAGAGGGATATATTGATGAATGATTTTATTTCTCTCCTAGGCTCACTTTAATAGAGGTATAGTAAGGAAAGTTTGCAATGGTAAGAAACCCAATGAATGGAGAAATGCTACGATGTGCCAGGCACTATATGCCCTGCATTTTACACAATTCATGAACTTATCACCAACCAGCTATTATAATCCTTTTGTGCACTTAAGGAAACTGAGGCTCAGAGACCTCAATTAACTTGCCCAGGATCCCAAAGCTGGTAAGTAGCAAAGACATAGAGTAGAGCCCTAATGTGTCTGACTACCCAGCTTATGTCCTTTTCTTCAGGTCCCTTCTGATATAAAACTGAAGCTGTTGGAAAACAGGTAGCTCCCAAAAAAGGAGGCGAGGGGAAGCAGGAGGTGAATTTTTCCAGGGCTTGTTAGATTTCTACTCTGCATAGCGTCTTGCCTTTTCTTCCTTATCCATGTGTCAGCCAAGAAAATGCCAGATAAAGCATTTTGGACACTAGGGTACTGGGGGGGGGGTGCTGGTACGGAGGGCTGGTGAATTAAAACCCTGTTTGTTAAGGATAGATATTCTTCTAGTCTTGATTGTAATGGAAGTGACTTTGTGATCACAGGAGTCTCAGAAGGGCCTGAGGCTTTGAGGATGCAGAAGGAAGAAGAAGGAGAAAAATGTCTTTTTTGCTTTTCTCAGAAGGAAAATATTGCCTGGTTATAATAAATTGCCCAAAGGTGAGGGCACAGGGGATGCCTTGAGGTGGGCTAGAGAAAGATTCAAGCATCACTCACGTGGAGGCCATCCATTGTTCATGGAGCCTGTATCAGGTGTAGGAAGATGTCCACGTATTTTTTTCTTTTAGTTTTCACGAGACAACCCCATTTTACAGATGGAGATAATGAGTCACGCTGCTGGCGTGTGGCATAACAGATTAATAGACAAGAGTACTGACTACAAAGGACACAGCAGTTGGAATGTTTGCCACCAGAATAAGGCAGATGTGTAGACACTGAGACTCAAAGTCTAACCTAGCATAA
Organism: Acinonyx jubatus; assembly: GCF_027475565.1. NCBI lineage: Eukaryota > Metazoa > Chordata > Mammalia > Carnivora > Felidae > Acinonyx > Acinonyx jubatus. The sequence goes on from NC_069391.1 coordinate 17,173,530, forward strand.
ATACAAGTTTTGTTTTGTTTTGTTGTACTCTGAACCGCCTTACCTCCTAGCCTCCATCTCGCTCTCCCCTGGGGCCTGAGAACAGTGCTGGTTTTAAGTTCCTCCCTGATGCGAAACAACCTAAGCCACAATGACAAATAACACATCACCCGGAGGACATAATTGAAAACACACATAAAGACTTAATTACAAGGATGCTCATCCCCAAACTATTTATAATATAAAAATAAATAAATAAAATAAAGCTCCCCAAACACCCAAAGTAAGCGATTGTACTAATAAACTATGGCACAATCATTATAAGTCGAATGTTATGCAGCAGTTAGAAATTATTTGTGTGACAATATTTAGGCGCCCAAACATGATCGTGCGTTTACAAGATACCTGTTAGTTTCTGAAAGCAGATTGTAAAACTTTATGACTATTGGCATTATAGACGGTTTTTAATTCTTTCTAAATGTTAGCATTTTATCAAATTTCTATAGTGAAGATCTGTTGTTTTTGTAAGAAAAAGGAAAACTTCTGAACAGTTATTTATGACATCATAATAAATATTTCAGCCTCCAGTCTCTTTCTATTGTAATAATAAAAGGACCAGTTTGCACAAATGCAAAAGATGGATGAGAAGTCCAAAGCCTGCAGAGAAATCTGACTAAATAATCAACATCTTTGTTCAGGGAAAGGGGAGCATCTGGTTTCTGTGTCCCTGGGGGGGGGGGGGTGGGCACGTTTGAAAGACAGCAGGCTAGATTTGGGTTAGTATAAGGAAGGACTTTCTTAATGCAACAGCCATCCAGATACACCACAGACATCTACCCAGTGGAGGTGGATAATCAGATAGGATAACCAACCCAAGAAGAGTCGTGTGATAATGAGAATGGCAGCCATAGCCACATATGGTATATGTGCCACATGCCTTATATAATTCAGCTGTCATCATTACATGATGCCCAATTAACATGAGGAAATAAAGGTTAAATTAGATGCTCAGCAGCACACACCCCCGAAGTAGCAGGATGGACCTCAGAACCCATGAGTCTAGCATTAATGCCCCACATCCATGCGCTGCATTGATTTCCTTGGCTGCTTCTTCCACCTATAAAATATTTGTCTCACCAACCTTGTTGCAGTTCCCAGCATTTTTTTTTTAGGTTAACTTCTAAAATTTTAGAATACTTTTGGATTTATACAAAAACTGTAAAGATGGCACAGGGTTCCTTTATAACCCACACCCATCTTTCCCTATTATTAACATCTCACATTAGCATGCCGCAATTAATGCGTTGATACTAACATATTGTTAATTAATATCCATGTATTTTCCAGGTTTTCTAAGTTTTTACCTAATATCCTATTTCTGGTTCCATATTGCATCCATTCATCAGGTCTCCTTAGGTTCTTCTTCACTGAGGTATTTCTCAGACTTTCCTTATTTCTGACAGTTTTGAGGAGTACTATTCAGGTATTTCATAGAATGTCCCTCAATTAGGATTTGTCTGATCTTCTCATGATTGAACTGGGCGTATGGTTTTGGAGAGGAAGATCACAGAGATGAAATGTCATTTTGATCACCTCGTATCAGGGGCACGTTATCAACATGACTTATCACTGATTATTATCATGACTTATCACTGATAACGTTCAGTTTGATTACATGGCTGAGATAGTGCTTTTCATGTTTCTCCACTCCACAGTTAACCTTCCCCTCTTTCCAGACTTTTCTCCCTTTCCCCCTTCTCACACCCTTTCCATACATAATTTTCCACCAAAATTACTTGGGATTTTTCTGTACAGATTTTTCTACCTTCCCCCATATATTTATCTACTTAAATCATGTCTTTCAATTTCTTTAAATCATCGTGGACTCATAGATAGTTATTTTACACTTTAGGCTATAATTCAATACCACATAAAATTTCTTGTATTGCTCAAATTGTTCCAGCATTTGCCATTGGGAGCTCTTACAAATGGTTCCTGTATCAGTCCCTGTGTGTGTGTGTGTGTGTGTGTGTGTGTGTGTGTGTGTGTGGTTTCATCTCTAGCTCTATGAGACTTCACTGTGTACATTTCCTGCCACAGTTTTCAAATCTGATTTTTCTCCAAGGATCCCTGCTTACTGTTACTAGAGAATGGTATTAGAAACAAATTTATGGGCACTACACATGCTTGATACTAGTGGGGTTTCATCTTATAGAGCCCCTCAATTGGCACAGCAAGGAAACATGTGTGTGCACTAACCCTTGTATGTGCACACATCTGTAAATAGTTCCGTGTAACCACCTGCATCCATATTAAGCAAAACATGAGTTCATCCTGATGTTACTAACTCTGGTCCACGTGGATCATTATAGCCTCTTCTTGCTGGTCTATAATCTCCTCCTCCAACACTGAGAAACCTGACTCCTACCATCTGCCATCATTTACTTAATTTTTTAGTGTCAGTGTACAGAATAGTGGCTTCAGAATAGTTAACTTGTACCTCCATGGGAAATAACGTTTTCAACTAGAGTACATTGCTTATGTACAGTTCCTTTTGTCCTTAGTCTTATGGACGCCACTCATTTCCAAGGTTACCTAGGTCAGCACCTTTCCTACACCCCACTCCCTTCAGTGAGGTTGTATGTGTAATACAATCACATACAATTAGAGTCTCTTGTGATATTCTGCATTTCGTCCTGGGAGTCTCTGGACTCCCACATTATTTTTTAAATTTGCATGCATTAAGGTTCATGCAAATTCACTACTGTGTGCTGTAAAGTTCTATGTGTTCTGACAAATACCTAATGTCCTATACCCACCCTTAGAGTATCCTATAGATCAGTTTCACTGTCCCAATACATACCCCGTGCTTCACTTGTCTCTCTCCTAATTCGAGTCTCTGGCAAACACTTATATGTTTACCATTTCTGTAGATTTGCCTTTCCCAGAATAGTTTATACATGGAATGATACAACATGTAGCCTTTTTTTTAATATGAAATATATTTCATCGTCAAATTGGTTTCCATACAACATCCAGTGCTCATCCCAACAGGTGCCCTCCTCAATGCCCATCACCCACTTTCCCCTCTCTCCCACCCCCCCATCAACCCTCAGTTTGTTCTCAGTATTTAAGAGTCTTTTATGGTTTTCCTCCCTCCGTCTCTGTAACTTTTTTTCCCTCCTTCGTCTCCCCCATGGTCTTCTTTTAAGTTTCTCAGGATCCACATATGAGTGAAAACATACGGTTTCTGTCTTTCTCTGCCTGACTTATTTCCCTTAGCGTAATACCCTCCAGTTCCATCCACATGGAGCCTTTTTTGACTGGCTTCCTTCACTTAGCAGTATTAAGATTCATCCACATGTTCGGCCAGAAAAGCACATTCCCTTTGACTGCTGAATAGTATTCCACTACACGGATGTACCATAATTTGTTTATGCATTCACATACTGAAAGACATCTTGGTTGATATCAGGGGGTTTTTTGGCAATTATCAATAAAGCTGTTATAAATATTTAAATGCTAGTTATTGTGTGGCATAAGTTTTCAGATCAGCTGAGTAAATACCAGGAGTGAGATTGCTGAAGCGTATGGTAATACTATGTTTAGCTTTTGTAAGAAACTGCCAACTGGTCTTCCAAAGTGGTTGTATTATTTAGCATTTCTACCAACAATGAATGAGAGCCCCTGTTGCACAGCATTCTTGCCAGAAATTGGTATTGTCAGCTTTTTGGATCGTAGCCACTCTGATAGGTGTGCAGTGTTTTCTCATTTTAATTTGCATTTTCCTAATGAAAAATTATGTGGAACATCTTTTCATATGCTTACTTGCCATCTGTATATCTTCTCTGGTGAGGCATGTTCTGATATTTTTTCCTAAATTGATTTGTTTGTTTTCTTATTGCCCCAGTTTTTGAGAGTTCTTTGTATATTTGGATACAAGTTCAGATATGTGTTTTGCAAATATTTTCTCCCAGGCTGTGGTTTGTCTTTTCGTTCTCTTAGGAATGTGTTACAAAGAGGAGAAATTTTTAATTTTAATGAGGTCTAACATCAATTTTCTTCTTCTACGGATCATTCTTTTGTTAGGATATCTGAAAACTCACCTTCAAATCCAAGATCATGTAGATTTTCTCTTGCTTCTAGAAGTTTTCTAATTTTACATTTAAATTTAGGTATATAATCCATTTTGAGTTAATTTTTGTGGAGGGTCTGTGCCTAGATTCTTGTTTGTTTTGTTTTGTTTTGTTTTTGTTTTGTTTTAACATATGGATGTACACTTGATCCAGCATCATTTGTTGAAAAGAAAAGTCTTTATTTCTTCACTAAATTATCTATGCATTTTTTTCAAAGATGAGTTGATTATATTCCTGTGGGTCTGTCTTGGGGATCTTTTATTCTGCTGCTCAATCTATGTTCTTCCACCCATACCACACTGTCTTGATTACTGTAGGTTCATAATAAGACTTGAAATCGGGAAGCAGATTCATCCAAGTTTATTCTTCATCAGTATTGTATTCTAGGTTTTTTGCCTTTCTGCATAAACTTTACGAGTTTGTAATATCTACAGAATACTCTGTTGGGATTTTGGTTGTGATTGCTTTGAATCTATAGATCAAGTTGGGAAAAACTGATGTGTTAACAGTACTGACTCTTCTAGTCTACGAATACGAATTATCTCTTCATTTGTTTGATTCTGCCTTTATTTCTTTCATAAGTGTTCTGTAGTTTCCACATACAGATATTATAATATATTTCACTGCATTTACACTTAATATTTCATTTTGTGGGTGCTATTGTAAATGGTATTTTTATAGTAAAATTCATTAGTGGGGTATAGGAAAGCAGTTGGTTTTGTATATTATTCTTGTATCCTGAAACCTCGCTATCATCACATACTAGTTTCAGGACCTTTTTTTAATTGATCATTTGGGATTTTCTACATAGATAATCATGCCATCAGAGGATAAAGATTGTTTCACTTTGTCCTTCCCAATCTGTGTACTCTTTATGGCTCTTTCTTTTCTGATCGCACTAGGTAGGAATTTCATTATGATGCTGAATTGAAGTGGTGAGAAAGACATTCTTGCCTTGTTCCCAATCTTAAGAGGAAAGTGCCCTGTCAACATTAAGTATGATGCTGTAGGATTTTTGTAGCTGTTCTTTATCAAACTGAGGAAATTCTCTATTCCTAATGTTCTGAGTGTTTTTATCATGAATTAATGTTGGATTTTTTCAAATGCTTTTTTGGTGTCAATTGATCTAATACTATGATTTTTCTTCTTTAGCCTATTTATATATACGGTTGATTACATTTATTTCAATGGTTGAAGAACACTTAACACACCTGGAATTAATTCCATTGGGTCATAGTATATAATTCTCTTTATACAGTGTTGGAATTTATTTACTAATATTTGGCTGAGAATTTTCATATCTATGATCATGAGAGATACTGGTCTGTAATTATCTCTTCTCATAATGTAATTTTTCAGTTTTAGTATTAAGGTAATGCTGGCCTGCTAGAATTAGTTTGAAAATGTTCCCCCCTCACCCCCTTTGATTTCTCTTTACTGTAGAGGTGGTTGAGAATTGGTGTTACTTCTTCCTGGAATATTTAGTAGAATTCACCAGTGAAACCATTTGGGCCTGGTGTTTTCTTTTTCAGAAGGCTCTTTGTTATTGATTCAGTTTCTTTATTAGATACAGTGATATTCAGGTTATATATTTCTCTTTGTGTGTGTGTTTTTATCCTTCAAGGAATTGGTCCATTTGTTCTCAGTTATTAAATTTTGGCTATAATTACTCTTCATAATATTCCTTTAGACTCCGCTTCATGTTCTTGTGATCAATATTCCTGACCTCCCCTTCACTTCTAACACTGGCAAATTATATCTTCTCTCTGTTTTTATTGGTTAGCCTGGCTAGAGGTTTCTCAATTTTATTGATCATTTTAAAAAAAATAGCTTTAGATTATGTGGATTTTCTCCATTTTTTTTCTGTTTTCAATTTCATTGATTTCTGCCCAAATTTTTATTATTCTTTTTCTTCTACTTGCCTTAGCCTTAAAACTCTTTGTCTAGTTTCCATCTCTCTAGTTACATTACTCATCTGTTTTTGCATGTTTTATACCTTTTTCCATTTGATCCTTAACATATTCACCTGGGTTATTTTAAATGCCGTGTCTTATAGTTCAAATAGGTATGTCATATCTGAGTCTATTCTGATGCTAGCTTTGTCACTTAAGACTATGCTTTTTGTTACCTTTTGGCATGTCTGATCATTTTTTTTTGTTGAAAGGTAGACATGTATCAAATAACAAGAACTGTGTTTAACAGACTCTTCGTGTGAGGATTTATGGTGGTCTGGCTAGGAACTGGGCTGTGTTTAGTGTAACTTTAGGTTTCAGAAGCTTCACATTCTTCTTGTGTCCTTGTTTTTGTCTCCCCTCTTGAATTAGGGCTTCCTCAAGTGCTACTCAGAAGGAGTCTGTGTCTCTCAGCTGCTTCAAGTGCAACCCACCATCATTACACTGTAATCCTGTTGGTGTGATAGTAAGGTGTAGGGGAGGGGAAGCTGTATTAATATCTTACTGCTGCTGCAATAAATTAACAGAGACTTAGACGCTTAAAACAACATAGATGTATTCTCTTATGGTTCTGAGGGTCAGATGCTTGAAATCTATGTCAATGAGCAAAATGTCAGCAAGGCTGATTTCTTCTGGAGCCTGTAAGGGAGAACCCATTCATTCGACTTTTAGCTTCTGGAGGCTGCATGCATTTCTTGGCTGGTGACCCTTTCCTTGAATTACTCCAAACTCTTACTTCTCTTTCCACATCTCCTTCTTTTTGCTTTGACCTTTTCCCTTCTTCTCATAAGGGCTCTTATGATTTAATTTAAGACCCACTAGGGAGACCCAGGATAATTTCCTACCTCAAGATTGTTTAACTTCATTCATATCTTGCAGGTCCCTTTTTACCATGTAAGATAACATAGTCACAGGCTCTGGGGATTAAGATCTGGTTATTTTAGCAGTGGTATGCCACGAGTCAGACACCACAGGAGCATTCTGAACTCTTCTCATTAAATTTCAGTGTTTTACCTAGGTTTTATCTTAGGGCTATGACCTCCACAGGTGCCTCCCCAGTGCTATAACTTTTTTTTGCCCTACTTGCCACCTATTCCCTTCCCTGGCTGAAGCATTCTCCATCAATTTCCTTGAATCCCAGATCCCTATGGACTATGCCATTCTTCCTTCTCTGCCCTTAGATGAAACGGGAATGCTAGAAGGGCTGGAGCATAGGAATGCCCTTCCCCTGGGGTACCTGGGTGGCTCATTTGGTTTAGGCGTCCTAATTTGCCTCAGGTCGTGATCTCACAGTTTGTGAGTTCGAGCCCCACGTCGGGCTCTGTACTGACAGCTCAGAGCCTGAAGCCTGCTACAGATTCTGTGTCTCCCTCTCTCTCTCTCTGCCTCTCCCCCACTCACCCTCTGTCTGTCTGTCTGCCTGCCTCTCTCTCAAAAACTAAATAAATGTTCAAAAAAAATTGTTTTAAAGAATGCCCTTCCCCTTCCCGCAACAAAGAATGATGGACCAATCTCGCCTGTAGTGTAGACATTTGTTATGGAGAGCTTCTGGGAGTATTTTATAATGATTACTCATCCCTTCCCATCTTCCTGCCAGGGACACAAGGGTTCTTCTCAGGTCTTCAAAATGAGAATCTGGTGGGGTTCCTGGAGGTAAAGCCCATGAAAGGGTGGGGGGGGTGCCCTAAGATCAAAGTCCCTGGCATTTTCACTCCAATACTAGGCCAGACTCAGCGGCCAGAAATTCTTCAAAATGATCATTGCAGTGTTCCTTCCAGTATATGGCTCCAGCAGCTTTTACAGGAAGTCTAGCTATGTCTTTATGGACGAAGTTGTTTCTCCAGATTTCAGAGTGGCAGTTTGCCTGCCCCACAAACTCAGTTCTCTAGTGGGCCCAAGAAAAATCATTGATTTTCAGTTTGTCTGGGTTTTTTTTTATTATTAGAACTGAAGTGATTACTCTGTACGTGTGGTGCTGAAATCCAGTGTCCAAGATTCTCACCATTAGAATGTCATTGCTTTGAGTTAAGTCATCGGTATCCATTTAGCCATTGTATCAGTCATATATGACCTGGGGATAAAAATGAGGAAACCGATTTCACATCAAATAATAGAGAAATGGAAGAGAACTTGGCCCCAAAATTTTGCTTTTCAAACAAGAAAATTGACCATCAATGAAGGGAAGAGAGTTAAGGTGAATATACACAGAGAGTTTCATCTGCATTGGTCCTTGAGGTAAACTTAAAATGGCCTAACTTCTAAGGATATTTCAAAGCAGATTTTCAAAGAATAATTCACTAAAAATGAAATGTCAAACATTCCGTAGTTGACTTTACATCCTAGCACCTACCAAGATTTCAGACACAGAGCAGGTACCCAGAAAGGTGTTTTGTTTTTTAAATGAATCAAGAGATAAATAGGTCATTCCATGGCCTCTTTCATTCAGCTCTATAGGTGGTCAAGATCTTTTCTACTATGAACAATAAAACTGCAATTAGAAATTTTATCACAATTTAAACATTTTAAAACTACAACTAGAGAGCAGATAAGTCTGGTTGCTGGTAAACTCATGCTAGGTTAGTATTTTTTCCCCTTTACTTTTGTTTTCCTTTTATAAAGTCACAAAAATGTTCCTTTTGAATATCTCCATTGTGCATTTATATGAGTTAGCAACCGTTGCCTAACAAACTACCTCAAACTTAATGGCCTAAAACTACAAACATTATTATTACTCTTGAGTTTGTGTATCAACAGAGTGGTTCATCTTGTCTTAACTTGCCTACTTGTACATCTGCTGTCAGCTCTGTGTCAGTCAGTGCTGCTGACTATAAATAGCTCTTAGATCGCTTCAGCCGGGTTCTCTTCTGTAAGAGTCTGATCCTCCAGAAGGTTAGCCAGGGCTTTTGAGATGGCCAATGGTTAGGTTCCCAAAGAAAGTGAGCAAAAGCACCTCATGAAGCCTAGGCTTAGAACCATTGCGCTGTCACTCCCACCATATTCTCTTAGCCAATTTAAGTCACAAGGCCACACTCAAGGGACAGGGGACCAGACTCCGTCTTAATGGAGGGAATACACAAGTTGCACTGCAAAGGCTGTGGACAGAGGGAAAGGTAAAGAATTGTAGCCAATTTTGCATTCACCCTACAAGTTTCTAACTTTGGAACCATGTTTCCCAAATGTCCAAAATACTACTTGGCATTACATTGAATGGATGCTGAATTTAGAATAAATGAAAAAGAAAAAGTGGAGTCACTTCTCTGGTCAAATTAGGTTCAAGAAAGGTATTCAATAACAAGCTTCCTGTAAGCAAGTTACCAAGTTACTGGAGTCTCTGTGGCACTGAGGAGGGAGATCTGCTGAGTAGCTCTCATTATTCCTAGGGAGATAATGTTGGCCCAGGATCATGGTGTCTTGGCTGGGTGGCCTGATTTCTGAGCATTATAGACATCACTCTGGAGCAGCAACTTCCAACACTCGATCCAGATCATTCCTCTAACTTTATAACTCACTATGAACCTATTAATAAAGCATATAATTTGTCTTTGTATTTAGGATTCAAAGTCTTTACTTTCCCTTTCTGACCACGTTTGCAAACTGAGCTAATGACAACAGGACTTTCATACACATCAAAACAGCCTTGCAAACTGAACGAGGACTATCATCCCTGTCTTGCAGGTCAGATCACATAGACGGTACAACTTAGCGAAACTCATAGACTGGTCAATCGTGGGGCCAGAGGTCCATCTGCAGTTTTCCAACTAAGAGGCTCATATTTCCTGGGGGTTATCTTCGCCTCAAGCACTTCCTTCTGAATTTCAGAAGATAGCTAAGTTTTGGTGTGAACCAATGCTTCCCTGATGAGCCACTGTCTCAAATATCATGTGTTGAAGCTGCCCTCACTGTGGGCTTTAAAATGTGTTTTTACAGACTAACTCATTTACTCCATTATTCCAAGTGGGCCTCAGGGAATTTTAAGGGAGAGATAAAGAAACACAAAACAGGCAACAAATCCAAATCCAGTTACATTTGGTATGAAGAAAAGAATTAATTTTCCTTTCTTCCTACCCTATAAAGATTTAAAGCCACAAAGAACCCTCATTAACCTCATGTCTTATTCCTATTAATTATCAATAATAATAATCAGAGCTGGTAGTTCAATGCTTTGTGGGTTAAATTATGAAGCCAACGTTGATGATGTTATTATTGTTCATAATAATCACGGTGTGATTAGATGCTTTTACATTTTCACCTCCCATCTCAAGCCTCCACTGATTAATTCTCATAATACACCCTATTTAATTAAGTGTCTTTGCCCTTATTTTGCAAATGGTAAATTAAGGCACACAGAGGTTAAATCCCTTTCTCAGTACTACTGGGAGAGGTCATTTTCTGGATTGTGACATCTGAGCCCTGTACCCTGGGAAGCCTGGAGAAATGAAAAGGGCATGGTTTTTAAAATAGGATGAACCAGGGTGTGAAGTCACTTACTAGCTCATTGATTTTAAGACAGAGAGTGATTCTCCGAGCCTCAGTTTCCACTTGTGTAAACGACCTGGCAGGAGTATGGTCAAAAAGTTCCCGGCACTCAAGGAATTTGACTGAGTGGGAGATAATCAGTCATATTTAATTTCCTTCCCAATTCGTTCCTATGATTCTCTTCAGATAGAAAACTTGCCAAGAAGACTAACTGTTGAATTTGCCAACACCTTAGTCTACTCTTGCATTAATTCAGCATTCATCTACTGCATACACTTTGTATGCAAGATATAATTTTCAGTGTCACGAAGAGTTTCTGTAAATGTGGCCTTTAGACTTGCAATAGGATTGCCTAGGATGATTGCTTATAAAATAGATTCCTGGATGCCATCTGAGATCTAATGAGTCAGAATCTCTATAGGTAGAGATTAGCTATCTGCATTAGCACTCCAAGTGATTCATCTCCATCATGAAGTTTTAGATCTACTATAACACTTATAAGTTTTCTAGCCTATAAAAAAAAATAAAGATTAAAAAGAAATATAATTCACATGTGTAAATTCATATAGCAAAATATATGAAACTATTAAGTACTCTAAAGAATGTTCAAACACATCACTAGGAAATTTGGGGCAAAAGGGATCACTTACTGCCAAAAGTGATCAGTGAATTCTCCAAGCAAAAGGTAATACAAGTTTCCCATGAAAGTGTGGCCATGATAAAGATTCAACTCTTCCCTGTACCTTTGGCCAAAGCTCGACCTTCCAGAACCCTAGGTAGTTGTGTTTACCCTAATGTGGCCTCTGGCATCATGACAGCGACAAATCTTGGACCTTATATTTATAGTGTCCAGAATCCTGAAATACAAAATTATTTTCTTTTTAACCATGGTTAAAGCTATAAGTTCCAAAATCTCACTCTGAACCTCAAAGACTGAGGATTGATTTCTTTTGTTACCCACACTCTACTGGGAGAGTGCTTCCCAGAGAATATGAAGGTAGAATGTCCTTGTTCCTGGTTCCAAGGAAGAGCCAAACTATGTAAAGCAATGTAAGAACATGTTACTAATTCAAAACATTAACCCACTCTATTGATTATTAAGGAGCAATTTCCCCATTGCATCATTTGTAACCCTCCCTCATTTCAGTTGCTGCAACACCATAACATAGTGTGATGAACTCCACAAACATGATAATAATCAATCAACATTCTCATCTTCATGATTCATCTCATGTTTCAAATATATCAACTCATCTCCTTGTTAATTAATTGGAGCATTGAGAAAATGTTCAGAAGAGGTAGAGAAGCAAGATATAAGGATCCACGGCTTCCAGTTCAGAGATGTTTGTACTCAAAGGTCTTATTGAGAAAGTTTGCTTCTCCTTGTGACTCTTGGCATCTTGTAATTTAAAACACCCATGAGAAGTTCTGGGGGAATCCCATAATCTTGCTGCAAATGGTATCCATCTGGTCCTTGCTCATATCTTGCATCAGTAGGTTAAAAATTGAATAAAAATATCTAAATCCTACATACCATCAGGAAATAAATCAAGTAAGATAATCTAAGAAAAAATGAGGGTGGCTTCCCAACAAGTATCTTGTTTAATAAATATATTAAATGAAAGATGTTATAACTCTGGAAATCATTCTTCCCATTTCTGGTGAATAAAGAAAAAGAAAAATGAATATGAGCCAAGGTTGATATTCCCTTAGGTCCTTACCAGCAGTGTGGACCCCAGTACCACTCCTCTGTCTTTAAGTGTATATTTCCTTACTCCTGTGTGGACAGTCAGGAGGATGGATATAACTTGAAAACCTGGAAATGTAAGAAGGGAGGATATTCCAAAAGGAGGGAACAATTTGGGTGGACACAGTCATCAACACCTCTGACAGCATCAGTGTTTTCAACTTCCCTTTACTGGGTTTTGCTACATTTCAGACAATACAATCTTATTTATCTACACACAAAACCTGTGGATGGCTACAATAAAAAAATACTTTTTTTTTCAAATAAATTTATTTCTTTTTTAAAAGTCTATTCATTGAGAGAAAGAGAGAGAGAGAAAGCACACGCAAGCAGGGGAGGGGTAGAGAGAGAGAGATCCAAGCAGGCTCCCTGCAAGCAGCAGTATCAGCAAGGAGCCCAATGTGGGGCTTGAATTAGGAACCGTGAGACTATGACCTAAGCCAAGCTCAAGAGTTGGATGCATAGCCAATGGAGCTACCCAGGTAGCCCTAAAAGAATTATTAATGAAAAAGAAAATAACAAGGGTTGGCAAGGATGTGGAGAAATTGGAACCCTTGTACATTGCTGATGGTGATATAATACCATCTGTATATAATACCAGCTGCTGTGGAATACAGTTTGGTGGCTTCTCAAAGAGCTAAACATAAAATTACCATATGACCCAGCAATTCGACTTTCCAGGTATATATCCCAAGTAATTGAATATCGGGACTCAAATATATATGGTACACCAGTGTTCATTGCAGCACTGTTGGAGGAAGTAATCAAGAGGACATGCCTGCCAGTTGACCCTCAAGCTGGTCCTAGGCAATCGGAGGCTCCTCACCTGCTCCCCTGTCCTTAGAATGTACTATCCATTGTTCACAGCAGAAGCTGTTTTCAAGGACACAGCCTTGGGAGAGCAATGTATTGTTAAGACCATCTAGACAGTATATGTGTGACTGCATCCAGTTAAGACCTCTACATGAACTTAAGATTCTGGGGGGTGGGTGTCAAGATATGCTTATCTTGTGGCCATCCCAGACAAGCCTTGTGTATAAGTTCCCTTGCTTATTAAAACTACCGTCTAGAAATCTAAGTGGTCTCTTTCTCAGGTCTCTCCTTACCTTCCATGTATGGCGCCCCGTTTCAGATTTCACCCAGGAAGATTCCAAGGTTTCAAACCAACAAGCATTAGTCACAATAGCCAAAAGGAAGAAACAACCCAATTGTCCATCAACAGATGAATGGCTAATCAAAATGTGGTATATTCATGCAGTGGAATATTATTAAGTCTTTAAAAAGAATGAAATTCTAATACATGCTACAACATGGATATACCTTGAAAACATATACTAAGTGACATAAGCCAGACATAAAAGGACAAATATTGATTGTATGGTTTCACTTATATGAAAAAAGGCAAATTCATGAGACAGGAGATTAGAAGTTACTAGGAACTGGGGGAGAAGATTAATGAGGGGTTATAGTTTAATGGGTAAAGAGTTTCTGTTTGGGGTGATAAAATTGTTTGGAAATAAATAGTAGTGATGATTATACAATACTATGAGTATAATTAATACAAATGAACTGTACTCTTAAAATGGTCAAAGCGGCCATTGGGGTGACTGGGTGGCTCAATCCATTAAGCTTCTGACTCTTGATTTCAGCTTAGGTCATGATCTCTCAGTCATGAGATCGAGCCCTGTGAGTTCTTGACAAACTCACACAGGAAATAAGTAGCAGAGTTGAGAGGCAAAACTCTATCTGTCTAAATCAGCTCCCTTAAATACCAGATTGTTCTATCTTTTATACTCCCAAGTTGAGGGAAATTGCAGAGTGCAATGGACACACCTTTATTTTGTGTAAAAAGGATCTTTTTATTCTCACTCTTGCTTTTTTTGTCTCCTCCCCCCAGCAACTTAGAACAAATTATCACCATCTACAGTCTTGGATGTTATGGTTTAAGAATCTTAACCCCCACTCCCCCATCACCCCAACTGTTAAAAATAGCAAAGCTTGAATATGTTTTTATTCATATCAAGGACTTAGAGGAAAAAAACACATTGTACTGTCATGAAGTTTCTATTTTCAACTTTGTTTTTGTTTGTTTGTTTCAGCAGTAGAACTTAGTGATTCATCACTCACATATAACACCCACTGTTCACCACAAGTGTCCTCCTTAATGGCCATCACCCATTGAATCAACATTTATTTTTTAAAAAGTGGGGGGATGGGGGTCAACTAGTCCTGATTCCGTGGAAGGAGGTTTCAATGCCATGGTGTCTGCCAGAGTTAAAACAATAGCATCATTTGAATGTATTCTTTGTATTTGTATTTCACGGGAATAAAATACAAACTTGTCAGGCTTTTCTATATGATCCTTTCTTACTTTGGTATTTAAAGCATAAAAATAGTAGCAACTGGGAAACCTAGATTCTGGCCTCTGTTCTCCCACTGACTGGCGAGGGGACCTTGGAAAAGTGACTGGCACATAATCAGTGTTAAATAAATACTAGTTGATTATTATTATTATTATTATTATTACTACTACTTAATGTCAGAGATGCCCTACTCACTGTATCAATAAACTGAAGGAGTTTGATTTCATAACTTCTAAGGTTCCCTTTCTGCACATATTTTCTAGAATTCTAATTTTTTTAGGAGAAAATCAATCTGCAAATCTGTCTCTCCCACCCTCTCTGGTTCCTCACTGGGGAAACTTTTTTTTTTCCTTAACTTCCAAAATTTGCTCTTGTTGTTAACTATAGCTTGTTGTTTTCCCACACTTGGGCAGATTTTTCTTCCCTGGTCCCATTACCCCTCAGGTGAAATTGACACTTTCATGGCTTGGTGAGTGGAGTGTGAAATAATTAAATGTGACAAGCCTATTGCTTTCAGATTGAGTCCAACTCCCAAATAGTGGGATTGATCTTCCTGCAACTTATGACAAGAAATGGGTCTGACAAGTTACCACCCAAAAGGAGGCTTTCCAAAGAATTTCAAGCAGGTGAAATTTGGACTCACAGTGAAAACTGTCCTTCGTGCAATGATGTAGCTCACACGAGTTAACTCTATAACTCATCTACATAGAGCCAGACCTGTCATTTGTACTGATTAAGGGAAGGCCAGTCTAAATTCCAGGAGTGCATGCTTTAGAATTCCATTCAAGTCCCTCTGGGGATATGCTGATGGGAATAGAAAAATACTCATTGAAAACTAGGATCTGACATGCTAGTCATAACACAGTGCTTGAAAAAGGAGTCTGGATCATTCTGGGTAGGCTAGATCATCGTGTTTACTTACCGGGACAACTTTGTAGATAACACACAGAACTTTATATGCTCTGAATTAGTGGACCCCCGAAATAACAGTTTAGGGGAATCACTTATGCTCAGCTTCTCACGTGTTCATGTGAAGGAACTTCCATTAGCAAAATATTCCTGTCCTCCTGATGCCCCCAGGGGAGGAAAAGTAGCATCTGATTTGTGGCTTCTGCCAAAAGAAATGGGCATGCAAAGCTTAATGTGCAAGTTTGTTTGATTCAGGTCTGCCTCTCTGTATGAAGGCATGTTCTCAGCTGCCCTGTGCCATGTTCTAAGCTTAGTTGGGCAGGTTCTCTCTCTGCGATGGAAGCCTCTGCAGCAGCGACTGGCAGGTGAGCCAAACTTACTCAGGGGTGAAGTTCTGGCAAGCCCACCTGAGCAATAGAACCAACGCCACATAATCTAAGAGCGTTAACAACAATGGTGATGGTCTGATTTTCTCCTTTGGCTCCTGTGTCTATCTTTCAAATGGTTCTAAACACAGGCAGAGAAATAAGGTATTACTTATCGGGACGGGCATTATGTTGCACAGCGGTATCCAGGGCATGAGCCTAAAGTCAGTTCACCGTGTTTCTGTGCGCTCTGGGAGAGACCAAATATGTATATTCTGTACACATTCATGTAAAGGTCACAAGATTGAGGGTTAGAGATCCAACTTCAAGTTGAAGTTCTAACTGAGATGGGAGGCAGCATGGATTCAAGAGCCAGATCTGCCTGGAATAGCATCTTAGACCTGCCAAGTAGTAGCTTTACTAACTTTGGACACGTTCCATAACTCACTTGCACCTCCTTTTCCTCCTGTGTAAATGGGAGAGAATAATGCACACCACGCGAGGCTGCAGGAAGGATCAGATGTGACGGTATGTAGAGAGAACTGACCATGGGCACGCTGCCTACATATAGTAAAGGCTCAATGCACTGTGCCAGGAGAATGGTTTCCATCTTCTGACAGAAATTGACTGTTCCTCTGACAGCCTCTTGTTTCTTCATTTTCAAAAAATAAGGGACAAGACTCAGATGTTTATAAACTCTCTACAAACCTGACGGTCCATGGTCCTGGCTTGCAGGCTCTGAATGTAAAAACGCAGTACATGTGAATTTGTGTATGAATGTGGGGTTTATATCTGTGTCCCAAAGATTGTTGCTTCCTTTCTAGATCTCCAAAATTTTACCATTACTGGAAAACACCAACAGAGGGCATCAGGATTTAATTCTGGTTGAGCTGATCCTGGAGGCTGAGGTTCCGGTAGTCTGACAAGTCTCTAAGCGAAGCTCTTTCCCCCACAGGCGTGCTAAAGGTTTCTTTCCCTTGACATTGCATTAACCTCAGCCTCTTCCTTCCCGTCTGGCACTGGGGTGCATGCTTTGGCTTATGTTTCTAGAGTTTCTCCCCAGGAGGGGTCTGTCTTTGCCTGGGATGGGAGATGACAGCATTTATGGAAACAGAACAGTGATTAATGACATCTGAGCTCCCTCTGCAGAGGGCTGAACTAAGGTATGTGGGTTAGAAATCCCGATCTACCCAAGCGCTGTTCTCAGGTTTCAGGTGACACCAGGGAACCTTCCAGCAGGCATACAGAGTGGGGCAGCCAATGCAAACATGACCGATGGCGAGCAGGGAGCCCAGCCTCTACCTAATGCACTCACAACTCCCTATAAGATGATGCTGGCAGACAGCTGGATGGCTCTGTGCTTCAGGTTAGACTTTGGCTAGAGGTACCATTGCGTTTCACTCCAGGGACACTTGAACATCACCCTGAAGGAAACAGCTACGTTTGGAGCCCAGTGTCCTGGTATGATCTCCATCACCCACTAAGTGTGTCTTCTGCAAGAAACAAATTCCGGGAGTCTTGTTGTGTGAGTCTGCAAAATGGGACTAATCCCACTGCAACTTCCTTGTTGGGTGGTGTTAAGAGGAGGTGGGGCATATGCATGAAAAAGCATCTGGAAAAGTGTTGCCACGTCTGCATAGAGGGCAGCTCATCGTCAGCACCTGTGGTCCCGGCAGACGTTCTGGCGGTGGCAGCAGAGTTGTCGGTCACGTCTGAGGGGTCAAGACAGCGACCAGAGGGGCTGGGTAGGGCTGCTGTTGAGAGCACCAGCTGTGGAGTTCAATGGTCTCAGTTCACATCCTACCTTGCCATTTACCTTGCAAGCCCCTTACAGTCTACAAAATGAGAATAATAGTGGCAACAGTGACCCCACATTTTGTGAGAAACATGCCAGATGTTTCATGTAAAGCACTCGGTGCGGGTCATGGAATTGAGCGGATGCTTAATAAATTGTAGTTGTCATTGTTATAATTGTTGTTTCTTCCTAGTCACAGGAGGCATTCGTGAAGGGTGTTCTATTGCCTCACATCTGGAGAGCCTCTCTGGAAGACTGTGACTCCCAGAGGTCCCCCTTTTTCCTAAATTACCTTAGCACTTAACTTCAGTGTCACCGTCTTATGTGGCCTGGGCCATATGAGTAGAAACCTTGTATAAATTCTGTCTTCCGTGGCATCCTGGGCCCTGCACACTGGACACCGAACCCCTTGCCTCCAGCACCCAAAATATTTATATTCTCATCTAGCATTGTAGAGTTGTCAGGGCCCTGATGTGAGGACAGTAAGGACCAGAAAGGGGGAGAGACTGGTCCAAGTCATAGTCAATCATAAAGAACAAAACGCCAAATCAGTCTATTTTGGTAATTTCTTCTTTCTACTGCACTACATTGACTCTTAAAAGGAAGTGAATGGCATCAGTCAACTCCTAACAGGGCTTGAAGTTTGCAAACAATGCTAGAAACCATCTAGAATCCTCCTGTCTTGAAGTTGGTCTTTCTTGGCACCCATCCCAGACCTAGGCAGTTTGGCCAACATGACTAGTAAAGTTCTTTGAAAGGTAATCCTCCACTGTGTCCCTGAAGGAAGGAATGCAAAGAGGGAAGGAAGGACTAAAGGAAGGAAGGGAGAGAGGGAAGCAGGGAGGAGGAAGGAGAGAAAGAGGGAAGGAGGGAATGAAGAGGGGAAGGAAGGAAGGAAGGAAGGAAGGAAGGAAGGAAGGAAGGAAGGAAGGAAGGAAGGAAAGAAGGTAGAAGGGATTTATTAAATTCTTCTGTAACAGGTACCATGCTCGGCACTGAACATCATATGGCATTTTATTTAACCTTCCACATAATCTTATTAACTAGAAATTGACATCCCTGACTTACAGACAAAGACATTGTTGCCCAGAGAGGCAAAGCTGCTTGTGTTAGGATTCTCATCCAAGTTTGTCTAACTATAAAATCTGTAGGACTGTCATAATGATGCCACCTCAAAAGAAGGTGTAGATATTTCCAGGGACATGGATTAACAGCTCCTGGCTTTAGACTTTGGATTAACAGAACTTTCCCTTGGCTTCCACTTGAGACATTTCTGTTTCACTCATTCGCTCTGTCATTATTCACTCCTTCTATTCTCCATTCATCCGTTTAATAAACATGTGGCACACACCTATGGCCATGGAAGATGTGTAAGCCTCCGGGCCTTTTCTCTCCACCCAGTCTCAGCGTGGTAGATTTGTCTGTTCCATGCCTGCAAATATTGGTGCACACACATGCGTACACATGGAAACCCAAAGCACCTTCCTCCCCTCACAGACATGCAGATACACCCAGACCTACACACTCACACTGGCCAGCTCTCTGCATTCAGAGTCTTTCCAGAGAGGGGCCCGGGGAGTTTGAGCTGGAGATGCCCTGGGGCCACGCCTTGGGCCAATGTCTCTGGGAATTATCCGTGTTCTTGCTGCTCTGTGGACTGTGGGATGGGCCTATTCTCTCAGATGCTCTGCTCCAGAGGGACTCTGATGGCAGGTCAGGCCATGGGGTCTCTTTGGGTATTTGGAGGCTGACCTGGTGAGAGAGGAAAAGTCAGAGAACAGAAGATCTATGTTGCAGCAAGGGAGTTCACCTGCACAGATACATATGGGGGTGGGTGAGGATCAGCTTATGGTTTGGGGATGATTTCTTCTAGCAGGGTACGGAGGAAAGCATGGTAAGCAGCATGGAATCTCATCAAAAATACATAAGAAAAGAAACGGCAACGGCAATGATAACAATGATTGAAAAATAATTTATCCGACTAGATACAATTATTTATTTCATTCATCTGCTCTCCCACTACTAGTTAATAAGCACATTTACTTCATCAGTCGCTGAGCTAAGAACTTTCCTATCTTCCAACAGTGCTATAAAATAAGCTGTTATGTCTATGTTGGTTTTTAAATTTTTTTTTAAGTTTATTCATTTTTGAGAGAGAAACAGACAGAGCAAAGGGGAGGGGCACAGAGCGAGAGAGGGAGACAGAGAATCCCAAGCAGGCTTCCTACCGTCAGCACCAAGCCCACTGCAGGACTCGAACCCACAAACCGTGAGATCATGAGATCACGACCCAAGCTGAAACCAAGAGTGGGACACCCAACCGGCTGAGCCGGCCAGGCACCCCTGTCTATGTTTATAAATATGAGAACACTGGAGCTTGGGAAGTTTCAGTGCCTTTCCTTAAGCTACAAAGCAAGCACATGGCAGAGTTCAGGCTTAAACCATTTTCTTAGGCTGCTTGTCCCCTCCCCTCCTGCGTTTCTGTTTTCTCACTTGTAAAATGCGACTGTCGTACTCTTAGATTAGATCAGAGACTCTTCCACCTGGCTGATGAGCAGCGTCCCTTAAGGGACTATTGGAAACTGCTCACACCCAGACCTCTGGGGGCATAAATGGGACTCACAGCGTGTGTTTTTCACAAGGCCCCCACATAATTGTGAGGCGTGGCTAGGTCCTCATCTCAGGGGGTCCCAGAAAACACGGCCAGGCTTAAGATTCCATTTTTTAGTGTCCCTTAACCTGTCATCTGGAAGGTAAGAAAAGGGGGATGGTCTCCAGGTGGAGAGAGCTGAAATGGGGCCTGGAGCCAGTCTCAACTCTCCCCCCATAGGCCTGTCCATAAATCTCTGCTTTTTGGGACGGGAGCCAATGCAGATCAGAAGCATTTCACCCCAGAGCATCTAATGTCTGGGTATGTCAGGTAAACGGGCAGCAAGTCTCTACAGGTTTTGCCGGCTTTGGAAGACAGCAGATTGTCCAAGCTGACAAGACATCGGTTCCCAGCCTTGCAAACTCTCTGTGCAGAAATCATGTTTTCTGAGCACTGATATTTAGCCCACCTAGAGAGCCAGTGGCCGGTATCCCCTTCCTCCCCCCGCGCCTACCCCCAATCTACTTGGGTCAGCCTTATCTTCCTAGACTTGTTCTCCCAGAGCCAGGTGATCATCTGGGATGCACTGAGGGATCTGGAAGCTAGTTCCAGCCCTGTCATTCACTGCCTGAGCCATCCACACAATCTTCTTTTCTTTCCTCACTCTTAGATCCTCACTTGGCTTCTTGAACTTCAAAAGGGAAAAGAAAACTAGCACCTGTTTACTCAGCTGAGATGTTGTCTCAAGTCACTATAACCTAGTGTTTAATAAGGACAGAGTCTCTGAAATTAGGCAGGCTTGAGTTCATATCTCCCTTTTGCTACTGACTTGGTTGTGCAGGCTTATGCTGGTCACTTCACCTCTCTGGGCTTTAATTCCTGTAGCTTTGGACTTATCCCCAGCCCAATCCCACTAGTTTTCTTTTCATCCCTGGCACACGCCCAAACCGTCCGTCTCAAGGTCATTATGCAGCTGTTCTCCCACTGCCCAGCTCCTACTTGCCACCAGATAAGCCCTGCTCATTCTCCATCTCACCTGAGACACTGCACCCCTCAGGCCTGTTTCTGTCCTCCTCTACTGTCCCCAGTTTCCCAATTCTCTGGGCATAGACTTGCACCTACCTCTTGAATCCACTGGAAGTCCTTGATATGGAGCTCGCCTGATAATGAGCTTGTCTATTTCTTTAGATTAGACTGCCTGTATTTTATTTCTGGCTCTGCTGGGTAACTGTCCACCTCTATTCTGATCCTAACCACCTTTTCCAGGACACCTGGTACCCACACACATGTGCTCTGGGGCTTACGTATTCTAGGGGACACCACAGCTGACAATTCCCTCCGAATTTGAGAATGATAAAAGGCACTTGGAACATTAAAAAAAACTTTTTTAAAAAAAGCGGGGGGCACCTGGGTGGCTCAGTCGGTTGAGCGTCCGACTTTGGCTCAGGTCATGATCTCACAGTTTGTGAGTTCAAGCCCCGTGTGAGGCTCTGTGCTGACAGCTTGCTCAGAGCCTGGAGCCTGCTTCAGATTCTGTCTCCTTTTCTCTCTGCCCCTCCCTCGCGCACACTCTGTCTCTGTCTCTCTCAAAAATAAATAAACGTTAAAAAAAATTTTTTTAAGGCACTTGGAAAGAATCTTCCTTTGTGCATTTATTTAATCAGTAAATATTTATTCCAGCATCACAATAAGAACCAGGATATCACTAGGAAGAAGGCACACCTGGTCCCAGCCCTCAGGACATTGATGGATACAGAGGAGGACAGATGTCTAAGTAGAAGAACGTATAAGGTACAGTGAAAGGGAGGTCAGGTGCCATCAGGGCATAGAGGAGGGGGTGCTGCCTCAATAAGAATTCTTAGCCGAAAAAACTCTCTTAAGCAATCTAAGCAGAAAAGGAGCTGATGAAAGGAATAGATTGAAATGGCTCATAGACAGCCAGGCGTAATAATATCCAAACTATAGTGTGCGAATGTGGCAGCAAATCCCAGCCTGCTGCTCTCTGCCCAAAGATGTCAGAACATGCCACTGGCCCTGGGTGTGGGACTCCAGAACCTCCACCTCCTGTGGCCTGAACACCGGATGCTTCTACCGTCAGCTTCACCAGAAGGAGATTTTGTGCACGTCTCCTTCTTCATGTACCTGACTTTCTATTCAAGGTCTAACATGGGTGTGCCTGATTGGTCAGGCTGGGGCTGTAACCGATCACATTGGAATAAGACAGGACATTGCTAACCAGAGAGAGAATGTGTGTGTGTGTGTGTGTGTGTGTGTGTGTGTGTGTGTGTGTCCAAAAGCTGCTGAGTAGGCGAAAAAGCGAGGCAAGTATCCATCACAGATCTCCACAGGAGAATTTAGGGGGACGGAGAGTAGAATGGAGTGTGACAAGGTCCTCAGCATTGATGTCTCCGCTGAGCCCTGAAACAAGGCAAGAAGTCAGCCAGGTAAAGACAGGTTGCAGGGAGTGTTCATGACAAACAGACAGAACAGCAGGTGCGTAAGCTCGTGGATGGAAAATGGCAACAGTTCCATGTAGCTGGAATAGCTTTGGAAGGGGGATGGCCAACGTTGGGGTGGGAGTGAGTAGAGCCAAGACCCTGAAACCTTAAATCCCCTCCACTGAGAAGCCAAAGCAAAAACTAGACAGCCAATGTTCTCCAGAGAGACCAAAAAAGAAGAAGAAGAAGAAGAAGAAGAAGAAAGAAAGAGATGGTTACACATTCCAAGACCGTTCCTATAAGTGTCTCTGATGTTTCATTTCTTCTTTTATTGAAGACACATCATTGCAGCTCACTTTAAAACTCTCTGTAAGTAGAAATCTCTCACCATTATGGAGAATTTCTCCCATAAAATCACACAGGCGTGGGCTGTTTATGGAAGCATGAAACATTCCTTGCAGAAGACATCATTTCGTATTCATGATGGAAACCTCATCAGACTCTCTTTGGAAATTAGCACAAGAACTGCATTTCTCTGCCTCTCGAGTCTGCAGGGTTCCCCTCACACCTCTTGACCTGTGCAAGGTGCAGCTCCTATCCCTCCTCCTGCATACAGAGGCCCTCAGCTGTGCAGATCCCCACGAACGCCTTCCTAATAGGACTTCCTCTGGCCAGGAGTCCCTCACACGCTTCCTGTTCTCAGGTGCAAACACTGCCTCTTATTACACCCTCTTGCAATGAAAAGGAAGGGCAGCTCTCAACACTTTTCACATGTAAAGATTCCTTTTTGTAAGCTCTCTCTAGAGGGGGAAGCTGGAACATGAGCTGCGTATCTAGCAATACCTAAGCAGAACTCCTTTGCACACAGAGGTCTCAGTCTCCATGCCAAATTAATGTGCAAGCCAATTCGGGGCCCCTCAAGGAAGTGTCCTCTCCCTGAGACAGGATTCACACCAGTAAGTAGTGTAGGGGTGTGTCACCTGTCCGGGTATCCATGGGAAATCATGGGAGCCAGAAGGGCGAGATCATTGTTCCAAAGCTAAGTGAATTTCTTTCATTCTTGAACCTGAGTGAACCGGCATCTACAGAAGGCAGTTTTCTTAGTTCTGTCCCTATGTGATACAAGAGACAGGGAGAGCATTATCCCTTTAAAGCATAATAAGAGTGTGTGCAAACCAAATTCTCTCAGTCATTTCTTTGCCTTTAAAATGAAGATATAAAAAGGAAAATACGCCATCACCTCCATGGGACACTGCTTCTTAAGACTGAGTCCATGGGGCATCTCGGTGGCTCAGTTGGTTAAGAGTCTGACTTCGGCTCTGGTCATGATCTTGCAGTTTGTGGGTTCGAGCCCCACGTCGGGCTCAGTGCTGACAGTTCAGAGCCTGGAGCCTGCTTCGGATTCTGTGTCCTCCTCTCTCTCTCTGCTCCTCCCCCCACTTGTGCTCTGTCTCTCTCTGTCTCTCAAAGACAAATAAATGTTAAAAAAATATTTTTAAGACTGAATCCTGAATCCTTTCCTTCTAGGTAAATATCCTAACATCTGGACAGGTGATCATTTAATGACTTTCTGAAGGTGCTTTTGTGTGGGGACCATTTGGGGTACATTTTAGACCGGCGTAAATCAAGGCATCTGAAATTTCATGGAGACCTGGCAATTTGGATTTGGCTTCAAGTCTGCGGAGAAGAGGCACTGAGTAGCCACCAGGACCTGAAACTACTTTCTCATTTA
Source organism: Acinonyx jubatus (assembly GCF_027475565.1). Classification (NCBI taxonomy): domain Eukaryota; kingdom Metazoa; phylum Chordata; class Mammalia; order Carnivora; family Felidae; genus Acinonyx; species Acinonyx jubatus. The sequence goes on from NC_069391.1 coordinate 17,198,012, forward strand.
TGTTTTTTTGTTTGTTTGTTTCTCTGCTTCTTCTTTTTTTTTTTTCCCAAATGTGTTTATTTATTTTTGAGAGAGAGAGAGCACAGGCAGGGGAGGGGCAGAGAGAGAGGGAGACACAGAATCCAAAGCAGGCTCCAGGCTCTGAACTGTCATCACAGAGCCCGACATGGGGCTTGAACCCACGGACAGTGAGATCATGACCTGAGCCAAAGTCAGACGCCTAACCAACTGAGCCACCCAGGCGCCCCTTCTCTGCTTCTGTCTTGCCTCTTGTCCTTCTCTCTTGGTCATGAGCATCTTCTGCCTTCTGCCTGTCCCTGGCCCATGCTGGCTGACAAAACACCCAACCCTCTATTCCTTTTTCAGAAGCAGTGCCCACTAGGTTCTGACTCAGTCTTTCAGTTCCCCAAACCCAAGCTCCTGAATGAGGAGGCCAGTCCTGTCTGTGCCTGGCTGTCTGTTCCATTGTGCTATGGTCAGGCTCAGGAGGTCGCTGGGTACATAGCACAGTTGTGCTCATTCATTAAGAGTTATCTTAGGGTGGCTTCCCTAAGATAGGTTATGGGCAGAGCAGGATTTTAAAGCTATATTAGTCACCTATTTCTACCTAACAAATTGCCCCAGAATTTAAAATTGTAGTAAACATTTATTATCTCACAGTTTATGTGGGTCAGGAATTTGGTAGCAGTCCAGGTATCTAGCTCATAATCTCTCATACGGTTGCAGTCAAATGTCAGCAGGGGCTACAGTCATCTGCAGGCTTGACTGAGGCTGGAGGATCCATTTCCAATGTTGACTCACTCACGTGCCTGCAAGTTGATGCTAGCTTTTTCCAGAAGGCCTCAGTTCCTTCCGGTACAGTCCTCTTCATGGGCTTCCCAAGTATCTTCATGACATGGCCACTGATTCCCCCTGAGCAAGCAGTCCAAGAGAGATGAATTAGAAGTCACAGTTGTTGGGTTTTGTTTTTTTTTTTTAATGACTTAGCCTCGGAAGTTACACACCGTCATCTCTATAATTTCCCATTGACTCCAAATTCAGTCGTGGTCACGTTGGGAGGGGACTATGCAATGGCATGAATGCCAGCTGGTGAGGATCATCGGGGGCCACCTAGAAGGCTGGCTGCCACAAGAGCCGGCGCTAGTATTGTTCTAGGGACAAAGATGCAACATCGTCCTTGAGTGGCTCATGCCAGTATCTTTCCCCTGGGTGATCAGGAGGTTCTCTTTTAGATACGTCCTCAGTATCTGCTGTTTTAAATTCAAAATTAAAACTAACTTTTGTGCCTTAGAGTGAGAGATGCTGTACAGCTGGTTAACTACATAGTCATGATTTGTGGGACATCATCCACCCAAGAGATCTGTTCTCATTTCCCTGGAAATGTGTCGCACAGCCCCTGCAGAGAGCCGTGCCTAGCTCAGTGTGAAGTGAGGAGTGGGTTCCCATATGTATTCACTGACGGCAAAGATTGATGGGTCGTTGAGCGTAGGAAATCCTCTTAAAAGGAGGTAGGGTAGAAGCAAAGAAACGCATGATTTCTATGTAGGAGAGATGAACATTCAATTGCTTTGACTTCTACAATGTTGGCCACCCTTTCAGAACCCAGAATTGGCAGAGGAAACAGGAGCTAAGTAGAAAATAATAAAAGCAAATTGTATGTGCTTATTGCCAAGGAGGAATGATTCTAGGGAAAAGGTTAAATCCGGAAGCCTGGGCTGACAAAATAACGTGTTCTTGAAACCTCTTAAAAGTGCAGAGAAATGTTTCGTGGCAAGGCCAGAAGGCTGGAGATCTGGCGCCTAATCCTCAAATCGGATGCACTGCCTTTGGATTGATTCTCCCGTGCAGGGTAGATCAGGACTAAAAGCTGAATTTTGAATTTTGATTTACTTGTACAGAGTCATTAACAAAGAACTTTGCCACTTGATAACAGCGCAACATTAAATAAGAATTGCCATCTCTCTGAGCCTCTGTTTTTTCTCTGTTAAAAAAAAAAAAGAAGAAGAGTAACCACCTTCCCTACTTCCTGATGCTGTTTCAAGTATCAAATCCTGGAAAACACATGTAGATTTGAAAAAGTTCAAGGAAGCCTCTTACTGGCCCAGGAAGGTTTGGGGACCCTTGCAAGGTTTTTACTTTAAAATGCAGCTGCTCCTACTTCGGGCGTGCGAGTATTGTTGGGCAAAGAAGCTGTTCAAAGCACCAGACACAGAAATCAATAGAGTTATGGACAACAGGGTCCTCAGTGATAACAAACAATAACATTCACTTTCATTCTGGGCTTTGTGGACATATTAGGAGCAAATATCGGGTAAAGTCTCTCTTTGGATCCAAGTGTATGAGAAACACAGCTCCGAATCTGTGGGTATGAGCATGTCTTCTGCCGATGCAACTGCAGGTTGTTGCTCTGCAGACAGACACAGTGAAGACAGCAGGAGCCAGAGATAGTCGAAAGAAGTAAGGAAGAGTGGGGTGCCTGGGTGGCTCAGTGGGTTGAACGCCCGACTCTTGATTTCGACTCAGGTCATGGTCTCACAGTCCTGGGATCAGGCCCCGCGTCGGGCTCCGCCCTGGGCGTGAAGCCTACTTGAAGTTCTCCCTCTCCCTCCCTCCCCTGTTCGTGCTGTCTCTCTCTCAAAAATAAATAAACAAACAAACAAACAAACAAACAAACAAAAATAAGGAAGAGAGGGGCGCCTGGGTGGCTCAGTCGGTTAAGCGTCTGACTTCGGCTCAGGTCATGATCTCACGGTTCATGAGTTCGAGCCCCACATCCGGCTCTGCGCTGACAGCTCAGAGCCTGGAGCTTGCTTCAGATTCTATGTCTCCCTCTCTCTCTGTCTCTCCCTCAAAAATAAATACTAAAAACAATTTTTTTAAAAAATAAGGAAGAGAGACCAGGAGAAAATCCTGATGCTTTTCTAGCTCCTACTTCCATGTGTTCCTCATATCCAGCTGCATTCCTGCCCTTGGCTTTCTAAAGACTCATCCCCTACCCACCCCTTATAATAAGTTTCCTTTTTTGCATAAGTTAAGTGAGGGTCTGATTTCTGTTGTTCAGAACCAAAATAACATCATTCTTATAAAATGAATGATTTGTTTCAATTTATGATTCCGCTAGAATTGACATTGGCGTGGCTGCAGTGAGAAGCTATCGTATTATTGTGAGACATAGGAACACGATGATTAAGAATGTGGACCCAGGATCCAGACCACCCGGGCTCAGTCAAGTACCTGGGAAAATCTCTTAACCTCTCTGTGATTCAGTTTCTTTATCTAGTGAATGCTGACAATAATAATGATACCTGCCTGGGAGGCAGGTATTTTTGTAAGGATTAAATGAGTTGTTAACATGATCCAGGTCACTTACGATTGCTTCATCTTATGGGGCATAAAAGTTACTGAGGTCCCAGCCCTGGCTCCAATCTGGACTTCTCAAGAACCTACTTATCGATATACACATACAGAGGGAAAATGCCTTTGAGTGCTGACAGGAGTCATTGTTCCTTGTGATAATGGGATGAATTCTAAGTAATCAAAATTCCATGTTGAAATCAGCTACCACTGCCATGGGGAAGACAGCCGGGACCCTGGAGCCTCTGATGGGAAGCCCCAAATGAAAATTTACATCCATGCTCAAAAATCATGGAGCTAGGGGTTGATAATTGAGATTCTGGCTGAAGCAGAGTGAACAAAGATGCTCCAATTAAATTCTGCACAGGAGCTAATTAACCCATTTATGTGTTTTCTTCCTTTGTGCAATAGGGAAGCACATTATCCGCGTTCATATATTTGCAACCCGTCAGTATGTTGTGTGTGATTTTCCCCCTCGAGTAACGTGGGAGGGGTGAGCTGTCCTCCACAGGATCTCCAAGCCACAAGTCATCTGTCCGAGGCTTCTGCTCAGTTGTGACATGAGCTCTGGGAAGCTGACACATGCTTTGCTCTTCAAGCAAATCACAGGAATCATCCAGGAGGGCTCCTACCACTAATCAGTTCCATCTCCCAACACAGGGTCCTTCAGACCATCCGGAGCTGGTCGCTGGAGTCACCTTGAGGAAAGGGCCTCCGTGCCATGGCCGGTACGGAAACCCTCTTGACCACTCAACGTTCCCAGAGGCTCTCCCTGCTGGCGTGCTAAGTGATTGACAGGCAGGGTGCAGGACAAGGCGTCTTCCCGCCCACTGCAGCCATGTGGCAAAGGTATTTGCTTCCTTGGGAAGGAAGTGATTTATCTGTGGGAGAACACTGTTTCGACAAAGTTTGCGTAGGAACAGCCTCTGTCTCTGCAAGCATGTGGGTACGGGAGTGCACGCAGAAAGCAGTGAGAGGAAAAGATAAAGACAATGTGAATGCCATAAAAAGGCACTTCTTTATATGAATGCTTGAAAACATACGGTGTTGAAAAACTTCGGATCACAGGAATGAATCTGTGCCTAATTCAGCACAGCTACACTTCTTTTTTCTTCAGAATTAGTGAGCCTGCATTATCATTGGCTTTCTTATGTAAACCTTCACAGAGAGGAAACAGTCTTAGAAAGAAACAGGTGGGAGAAAAGAAGAGAAAGGGGGAAAAATAAAAATAAAAGATTGATGGGAAGGGTATGGAAAAGGGAACAAAAGAGAATGCATTTGCTTCAAGCTTGAGTTGAAAGGTTTTATGAGAACTTTATGCATTAGTATAACTACTTACAATTGCATATGTATATAGGCTTTTCCTTTAGCCAGAGTATCTCAACAATAACCTTATGGTTATTTGGCCTGATGTTCAAGTTGGGGGATGAAACAGGTTCCTTGAAGGATTTTGATCCCTACTGATTAACCTCAGTTTTTTTTCAATAGAGGCTGGGTACGTAACCAAACGCTTTTAACTTCAGATGAATATGAGTCCATGTTATTACCAATCATTCATTTGTTTCTAAAATTCACCATGTCACGTATTACTGAAACATAGGAACACACATTTTAGGGGTGCCTGGGTGGCATCCAACTTCGTCTTAGGTCATGAACTCACGGTTCGTGAGTTCTGTGCTGTCAGCCCAGAACCTGCTTCGGATCTTCTGTCCCCCTCTCTCTCTGCCCCTACCCTGCTGTTTCTCTCTCTCTCTCTCTCTCTCTCTCTCTCTCTCTCTCTCTCTCTCTCTCAAAATAAATAAATAAATACACTTTAAAAGAAAGAATACATGGGGTGCCTGGTGGCTCAGTTGGTTAAGCGTCAGACTTTGGCTCAGGTCATGATCTCACAGTTCATGGGTTCGAGCCCCACATGGGGCTCTGTGCTGACAGCTCAGAGCCTGGAGTTTGCTTTGGATTCTGTGTCTCCCCCTCTCTCTGCCCCTCCTCTGCTCATACTCTCTCTCTCTGTCTCTCTCAAAATAAATAAACATTAAAAATTATTTTAAAAAAGAATACACATTTTATAATTAAAGAAATTATTTTTTGGGTCGGTCAGGAAGATACAACTGTTTAATTGAAGATCATTCACATATCTAATGATCGTACGTTAAGCCTCCACTAAACATTCCACAGCAGGTTGAGCCAATGGCAGCTGTTGTTTTCGAGAACACGTTTGAACATATTTTCTCACAGTCTAGAGAGTTCACCTACAGTGGGTTGGACGGATTTGATTAATTGACAACTAAGAGGCGTGGGTCCCCTCCCTGGTAGTATCACATCACATCACGATAGCTGTGTGGCCTTGAACGAGGTGCTAACCTCTTGGCACCCCTGGTTGCTCCTCTGTAAAGGGAGAACCACGGCGTCTTCATCTACCTTGTATTATTGCCCAGCAGAAGAAATGAGGTTCTAGTTGTGGAAATTCTTTGAAAAGTTAAGCCTCTGAACAAAACACAAGTTTTCACGGATCCATACACACACATACACTATTCATGATCATGAATACATAATGTATGCCGTGTTGAATATGCTGTAGGTGTTTTGTGCTTTGAAAGCAAGAGCCTGGAGATCACAGCCTGTAGAAGCACATAATAGGTGTCCTCTGTGGGATGTAACCTAGGTGACACTCTGCACATTAAGCCACACCTGTGCTCTGACAGAGACAATCGTGTGTAGAGAATTTGCAGATCAACATATACCGAGGCAGAGAACACGACCGTGCAATAGCAGAGGCAAGCTCGTCCATCAGTCAAGGCCATGCTAAGATACCACTTGAACCACATAGCTTTCCAGGACTGCTCTTTCCCCTGGGGGAAAAAATTATCTCAAATATATGCACTTGTTTCACTTTTCTTGGTGTAGCCCTGAACTTTAAGCACCCATGCTGATCCCCTCCCCCAGCATCCACCTGGCACCAAATAAATAGGATTCCCAAACCCCTGTGAGTTTGAAGCCTCAGTTCTGAACTCCGATCCTGACCATGACCTTGAGTCATTCCTCAGATTAGATTCTACCTTGTTTGTGTTCTTCTGGCTTCCACCTGCAAATCAGGTCAACACATAGTTAGCAAACATCTGCTCTTTGCTAGGGTTGCACTAAGTAATGGGATACAGCAGTGGGCAATTCATGCCCCTTGCCCTCATGGAGGTTATGATCTAATGGGGTGCAAGACCATAAAACAAGTCCAGTCTTTAGACCGGGGAAATCCATGGAGAAATTCCCAGAAAAGGTGGTGTCCAATCTGAGACCCAAAGGCTGAGAAGGTGTTAATTGGAGGAAGGTACAGTTGAGAAGGAAGGGAAGGCAGAATGTTCCAAGTAGCACAACTGGGAGGCAAGAGAGAATCTGCTGCATTTAAGAAATTGAAAGATGGGACAAAGGTAAACAGGAAGCAAAAGCCAACTTCTTTATTTACAGTTCCCAACTTTGGCTCCGACCCCTCCCCCACGGTCTATGAATCACCTCCCCAGTTTGGGCCAGCACTGTGATCCCTTCTTCCTTTTGATCTCAAAAGGGACTTGCTATGGACTGAATGTTTGTGTCCCCTCACGTTTCATACATTAAAGCCCTAATTCCCAGTGGGATGATATTTGGAAGTGGGGCCTTTGGGAGACATTTGGGTTTGGATAAATTCTGGGGGTAGAGCCCCCCATGAGGAGATCGGTGCCCTTGTAAGAGGATGAAGAGACCTTTTCTCTTTCTCTCTCTCTCTCTCTCTCTCTGACAAGTGAGGACACAGCGAGAAGACAGCCATTCACAAAGCAAGAAGAGGACCCTCACCAGACACAGAATCTGCCAGCACCTTGATCTTGACCTTCTAGCATAGTGAGTGCTGACTGTTGTTTAAGTCACCCAGTGCATGGTGTTCTGTTAGGGCAGCCCAAACTAAGACAGGACTGATTTCCCCTGACCTTGTAAATGAAAACCAATCCATCCCAAGTCTTCTTTTACATGTGCTTAGTATTGTAAGTCTCTGATTTCATTTTATTTTCCCCATCAGATTGTCAAGGTATGGGCAATCTTTGTATTTCCTCCCAAGTACCCAGGACAGCGTCTGGCAATGCATTTTTCTATGATAAATCTGTATGATGTAACTTTTTGGTTTAAAATCCTTCAGTGACTCTGCAATGATTTTCAGATAAAATCCTATTCCTAAACACTGCTCACGAGTCCCAGCCCCTGTTAGCCTGCTAGCCTCCTCTGTGCAACCTTTTTTCTTCTCATTCTCCCTTCCAGCTACACAGCCGCTCCTCACTCTCCTGTCTTGGAGCTCTCACGTGCTTTTCCCTCTTCTTGCCCTGCCCAGCCCTGGTCCCCACCTGGCCTGCACTCTCACTCCTCTTTAAAGTCTCAGCTTATATACCACTTCTGCAGGGAGGCTTTCTCTGACGATCACTTGCTTGCTCCTGCTAGGACATGGCACTTATTATGCTTTATTGAAATCCTTGTTGAAATGTTTGTCTCTCCCGCTGTCTCAGCCTCGGCGCTATTGATATTTTGGACTGGATAAGTCTGTTGTGGGGGCTGTCCTGTGCATGGTAGGATGTCCAGCAGCAGACCCGGTCTTTACCCACTATGTACCAGTATCCCTTCCCCCAGTTGTGACAACGACGAAGCACGTCTCCAGACATTGCCAAATAAATATCCCCTGGGGCACAAAACACCATTTGAGAACCTATGCGCCCAACTCTTTAGAAGGTAGGGACTGTGTTGTATTCACAACTGCTTCCCTAACCTGGCGTGTAGTAGAAAGCCACTAATCAAATATTGCATAAATGAATAGACGTTCCTGCTATAAACTCCTGTGTCAGGAGCATTGGTAGTTCTGAGTTTTGCGTTGCTCTTTGATGAATGGGTGAAGCTTGCATGAACGTGGTGGTCTTCTCACTTTGGAACCCATCCCCTCCCTGCCTGTTACAGCTGTCCTGGTAGCAGCAGGGGACTCATCCCCTGCCGTCCCCACACATACCTCTTTGGGCTGCCCTGTCCACCCATTTCCCCTCTATAAAACAGAAAAAAGGTTCCGACTCCCCGAGCTTCCCGCATCAAAGACGTTTAAGCTTTTAATGCGAATCCTGATTAATTAACAAGGGCGCAGGACTTACATACATTTTCAAGTTGCTTTTATCTCTGGAAGAAAAGACGCCTTTTGGCAGATACTTTCTGTTCACTGTCTAGTTCAGCATTTCAAAGGGCATGCTTTGATGGGCTGAACTGGTTACCACTTTTTGTGTGTGAAGGGCAATGACTGGTAATTAAGGGACAGACCCCTTTATGTCAGTTCCAGGGGTAAAGAAAATCAAATTCAACATCAGCTTCATCCCAAACTGACTTCTATTGAAGCTGGAGGGCTCTGGCTGGTGTTGCAGGGCAAATGCGAGAAGGGGAAGAGCGTGCGTAATGTGGGAATGGCTGCATCCCTTTGCCTCCAATAAAGAAGCTAACATTTGTTGAGCACCTGTTGTATACCATATCAGCTCTCCCACAAAGTCTATGAAAGACTCAATATCATTTCATTGGACAGATTGAAGATGTTAAGTTTTGGAGCTGGTGAGTAATTTGTCCAAAATATAACAGGTGGGCCAGCCATGTTTAGAATACCATGAGTTGGACATATTCTTTTCTCCAAACTTACCTTCCCTCAGCACCCCTGTATATCCCCTTGCTCATTTACTCCTACTAGAATGGAACCAAAGAAGGGCTTATTTTATAGCTTTATGCAAATAATTCATTCTTTCCATCAGGCCGTCCAATTCTCAACCAGTCAGGGCTCCTGCGGTACCCTGTATCATCCTGTTGTAGCCTCCATCACAAACTTTTTGTAAGTAATGTTTACTTCGTCTTCCCATCTAAAGCATAAGCTCATAGTAAGTAGGGACTTGAGCTTTCTTGTTGACTTAGGTGTCCTTGTTTCACACGGGGACTGGCATGGAGCAGGTTTCAAGGAATAGTTGTTGAATATTTACTGAGGACCTGCTATGACAAGTTGGCTGGTTGCTTGCAACACCTGCCCATCCCTTCTTCCTTAATAACATAATTCTCATTTTTACCTGGAAGGCCACACCTCCAACTAAATGACTAAAAAGACATCTCCAGCTGCTTTGCAGTTAGAAGTGACTGTGTAATTAAGTCTGGTCCCTAAGATATAAGCAGGATTGCTGTGTTTGCACTTCCTCGTCTTACTCTGTCATACTACTTAGATCATGCATATGATGGCAGAGAGAGTTCAGGCAGCCCTTCTGGACCATGAAGAACAGAGCCACACCTTCGGGATTACAAAGGAAAACTGTGGAAGTGATCTGGATTCCTGATGACTCTGGAACAGTTAGAATATCTCTGCACTCTATCTCCAGACTTATTTTATGAGAGAGGGAGAATTAGATTTCTATCCTATTTAACTCACCATTTTGGGGTTTTTATTACTTTCCCCTGAACCAAATCCCACCTGATACAATGACTAAATTCAGAGCACTGTTCCAGGCACTGTGAGGCATGCCACATGCCCACACACCTATTCCATGCCTGTGTGGACCTCACAGCCTATGGGAGAGCTTCTATGCATCCATATATGATTATATACTCCAGTCATATTAATTTTCCTTTTAGCTTCCAAATGGTAATCACTGCAAGAAAAGGTAGGATAAAATGCTCAGTGGGATATGAATTGGGAGGTACCACTTACAGCAGGGGGCACCATGCTGTAAGGAGAAGACGCCCCTCGAACTTGGCCGTGAATATTCATGAGAATTGGGATCTGCAGAGAATGGGATGAGGTTGAACACCCCAGGAACAGAAAACATAGGACATGTTTGGGAGAAAGCCAGAGATTCTGCCGCATGGAGGACAAGAAAAAAAGAGTAGCCTGTAACGTTTATGTGTATGGACTCTGTAGTTAGTTGTCTTGGGTTCAAGTTCCAGCTTGACTATCTACTAGGTATATGACCTTCGCTGAGCCACTTTACTTTCATGAGCCCTATGTTTTTCATCTGTACAATGAGGAAAGTCACTGCTACCTTCTCAGGTTGTGGTTAGAGTTGAGTGAGTTTGTACGTACCGAAGACTCAGAAGAGTGGCTATCTCAAATAAGCATGCCCTAAATGTTCGCTATGACTGTCATCTCAAAAGACAAGGAGGGCTCGTTGAAACCACAGCAGACAGAGCCATGAATGTCAAGTTAAGAACTTCATCCCCTTATTATGAAGGTAACAAAAAGCTGCTGAAGGTTTGTAAGCAAACTTGCGGGTGACATAATGAGAGTTATATTTTGAGAAGCCTTAATGTGTCAACATTTACCGTCTTATTAGGCTTTCTCTCCCACACTCACCCCATCAGCCTACTGACCTGGCTGCCCCCTCTTCCCGATATACACCTGCACTTAGCAATTCCCCAAGGCCTCTCTCCTGTCTCTGGGGCTCTTTACCTGATTGCTGACTTAGGCAAACCTGGCTGCTTCTCAGAGACCTGGCAGAGGAAGCCCTCTGGCTCACAGCTCCTGGGCCCAGTTGTTCCCATGGGATTTACTGAAGCCTGTGATTCGTGTCTCACTCCTCCACTTCCTCCACCCTCTCCGGAGTGATGTTATCAATGCTGACATTCTGACTCTCATCCTTGAAATATAGGCCAGTGATTACATCATGACTGGGTAATATGAGCCCTTTTTTCTTCCTTGGTGACAGTGGGAGCCATACAACCTTCGCAAGTGCCTGCAGAGAAGGTTGTCCGTACCGTATGCTATGGACTGAACTGTGTCTCCCTGTCAAAAATTTATATATTGAAGCCCTAACCCCCAAACATGATGGTATTTGGAGATAGAACCTTTAGGAGCTAATTAAGGTTGAATGAGGTCAAGAGGGTGGGGCCCTAATCAGATAGGATTGGTGGCCTCATAAGAAGAAGGGATGGGGCACCTGCCTGGCTTAGTCAGTAGAGTGTGTGACTCTTGATCCCAGGGTTGTGAGTTCAAGCCCTGTGTTGGGTGTAGAAATTACTCAGAAATAAAATTTTAAAAAAGAAGGGATCTCTCTGTTTCCCTCTCTCTCACCCTGCCTGCACCCACACATCAAGGAAAGGCTATGTGAGGATACAGAGAAAAGACAGCCATCTGCAATCCAAAGACAGAGCTCTCACCAGACACTAATCCAGCTGGCACTTTGATCTTGGACTCCAGTCTCTAGAACTGTGAGAAAATAAATTACTGTTGTTGTTGTTTTTGTTTGTTTGTTTGTTTGTTTTAAGCCATCCAGTTTGTGGAATTTTGTTATGACAGCCTGAGCAGACCGATACATTTTACATGCATTTACCATGCATCGGGATGAGTGCTGCCTCACAGGTGCTCTTCTGAGCTTGGGGACCAATTGAAGACCACTGCAGACAGCCAGGTGCCTCCCCCCATCCCGTTGATAGCTAGTGATAGCTTAGCGGTAACCTCCCGATCTTCTGTGCCAGTTGATAAAAGATCCATTGGATTCCTTTGCCCAGAGTCTTGGCTGCCAGACTCACAGTGATCTTCCGCCTGTGACCACTTAGCAGCCACAAACAGAGGAGTTTCAGCTTGATTCCAGAGCCCCCTTCTTTATAACTTACATTTTATTGACATGTTAAGCATCTTACGTGTCAGACATCTGCACGTGGCCACCCCAGTGACACTCAAATCACAGCTACAAAGAATATTAGAATACAGGCACTATCAAACCAGGGGTCTGCCTGGATCCAGGTAAAAATAGAATGGGAGAATTAAAAAAAAAAAAAAAAGAAAAGAATACCAGCTTACAGGCACATTACTGTTCCACCCAATTTTTATTCCTTCGAAAGATAACATGGAGATGAATATTCATGGTGAGAAATGTGAGGCTTCGGCCTTGGAAGCGTAATTATTGTTGTTATTTCGAATTTCATTAGCACTTTATATGGGTAGAGCCCGTTCTGGTGAGGCAGTTTGTTCCTTTCCTCCCCTGCCTTCTCCTCCATGGCCCCATCCCTCCCTAAACTCCCTGCCCTCTTCCAAGAGCTAAATCAGAGACTGTCCTTTTTAGAGAAATGAGAAATCAGGAGTGGAGAGGGGGCACCGGCTTTGACGCAGAAATCACCACCTGTGGCAATGGAAGCAACGATTCTGGGAAGCTTGCTGTGAGGCTGTCGGGCCATCCTTGTGCTGATGGTGGAGCTGTCTGCTTCCCAGGCAGGAGGTCCACGTGGTGTCCAGGCACTTCCCCACCTCCTAGATGCGCCAAAGGGGAAGCACAGGTATCTGCTGTGCCTCGGCTGGCTCCCTCCACCTAACGCAATTGGGGGACTTCAACTGGTAGGAACTGAGGCTTTTTCTGCTTGATCAAGAAGGTATGAAAGGGAACCACTCTTTATTCAATTGCTGTGTTCCTGGGTATAAGTAGGCAGGATCATTCCCTACCCTGGTTTACCTGTTTTTGCATAACAAAGTACCCCCAAAGTTCAGTGGCTTAAAACAATGATTTATCATTATAGCCTAGGAATCAGAGGGCTGATGGGAGTTCAGCCACCTAGGCGAGACTCATCACCGGGTCTGCGAGTCAGCTAAGATTTAGCTCTCAGCTGAGTTTGGTTGCAAAAACGTAGCTACGACATCTGCTCCATGGGCTTGCCATCCTGCCTCTGAGGCCCATAGGCTAGCCCAGGCATGTGCTTCCCCTATGACTTCGGAAGCAAGGGATGGAAAGCAGAAATACACAAGGCTCAAAACTGGTCTGTCCTCACTTCTGCCTCAGTCAGTTGGTGTAAACAAGTCACAGAGCCAGGCTTTGATTGAAGGGGAGGGGAAATAGGCCTGTTTAGTAGGAGCAAAGTAACTGTAAAGATGCCTGGCAAAGGTTGCACAAACTGGGGGAGGTAAAAAATAAATAAATAAATAAAAAATGGCCCATGATATAATTCACACTGCATTGCACTTTTCAGATGACTCAGTGGGGATCTTGTGTAGGCTACCATACGATGAAGCCAGAAGTAAGCATTTTGGACTTCACAGAGCCTTCCCTTCCTTTTACCTCTCTTCTGCAGTTTGGCCCCAAAGGCCACCTTTAAACTTGCATCCTTGCTTTTGAATCAGTAGTTTCTTTCAGTAGGAACATTTCAGGAAAGTACCCTCATGTAGTGACTTTTTTTGTTAGCGTACCTAATAATTATTACGATAAAGCAAATGATGATGATGATGATGTTAGCTTTGATTTATTGTATGTCTACTCTTGATTTTTGAGGGGGAATATGGAGGAGTGGTTGTGACCGGAGCTCTGGAATAAGGCTGCCTGAGTTCGAATCCTGATGCCACCGCATACTTGCTGTGTGACTCTGGAAAAGGAATTTTACCTCTCTGTGCTCTAGTTTCCTCATAGGTCAAATGGCAAATACTAACCGTTCCTAGCTCTTACAGTTATTGAAAGAGCGAATTGAAATGAGCCCTTCACAGCATGTAGCATACTTCATGGTATATTGTGTGTACTCAATAAATGTTACTATTATTTTTTGTGGGGTTTTTTTTGCCATATATTAAATCGTGAACTACATGCTGCATATGTATTATCACATTTAGATCGCACAATGATTAGAAAATAGATCTCTGTGGATAGTTGTCTACCTGACCTAAAAGTTTATTTTTTTTTATGCCCACTATACCCATTAGGTATCATGTCAACGTGTCATTGATTGAAGGTAGTAAAATGTCTCAACTCATTCTTTCAAGCTGAAAGGTGCTAGTTTTGGAAATAGCCATGCATTTCCTTTTGGAGTGTCATCCTTCAAGCCTGCAAAAGTTGCCTTTTCTCTCTCAGTCCATCTGTCCTAGCCACCTGCTCTTTCAAAACATAGAGGCTAACACAAAACCTTAGGTGATATTAACGCACAAGCTGGATGAATTTTCCCTCTCAGTGGCTGGTACCCAAAGCAAGGGGAACTGGCCTTCAGCCTTGGCTCTGGTCAAGACCTCACAATTTAGGAATTCCAGATCTGCTCTGCATTCCTGGAGCCCCTTCCATTGTGACATGGAAGTCATCAGCCACAAGCTGCCATAGCCACACCTCTGGAGTGAGCAGGTGGGCTAGGCAGGAAAGTGTGACAGAAATGCTTCATGATCAGAAATGCTCTCAGAAAAGGGCATTGAGGTTAGACTGTCATGAATCCAGGTTTTTGATTTACAGATGGTAACAGCATTTAGGCTCAGCATACCGACAGCCTCTCCACGATGGTGGAAAGGGACAGAGGTGTCATTCAGCAATCAGAAAATGACCAATACCTATCCCTATAAATTTCAGTTTTACCCCTTGGGTCAGCTTCTACTACTCATTTTCTTCAAATGGATGCAAATTCCTTCCATCTGTCTGGGGATTTGCTCTTAACCTGAGATAATGGGAATCAGCAGTGAGCGAGGGATCTTCTGCTCTTTTCTATCCATTATCACTTCTCTGATTATTTTGGTGCCCTCGCATGCGATTCAAGGATAATCAGAGTTTGCACGTTGACTGCATTATGAATCCCCGGTTCTCAAGCTTTCCCAAGCCACCAAGGAGCATCCAGAAGTCAAGTCTGGTTTGTTTAGCACTGAATACTGTTTTTCTAACACAATGCCTGATGCAAAATTAGTATTTGGTAAATTCTTGTTGAACTAATGAATACATTAGTCTCCTTAATTCTTAAATCTCTTAAATCTACAGCTCTTTATTCACTTATCCATTCATTTGTTCAGCAAATACATATTCGGATTGTGCCTTGGAATTTTGCATGAGTAAAAAAAAGATGAATCAGACTGTCTCTACCTAGCTTCAAGATATTCAGAGTGTAGGATAGGAGCTAAGACTTTGTATCAGTCAGTTATTACCACAATAATGCTGTGTAATAAAACCACTCTAAAACTCAATGGCTTAAAAGGGCAATCATAGATTCTGACTCAAACATCTGAAGGTTGCCTTGGGGAGTCTGCTGATGTAGGCTGGTTTGGCCAGGCTTGTCTCCAAACTGTGGCCTAGGTCC
Organism: Acinonyx jubatus; assembly: GCF_027475565.1. Classification (NCBI taxonomy): domain Eukaryota; kingdom Metazoa; phylum Chordata; class Mammalia; order Carnivora; family Felidae; genus Acinonyx; species Acinonyx jubatus. The sequence continues at coordinate 17,213,399 of NC_069391.1, forward strand.
AGCTCTGATCCCATATCTGCCACCCTACTTGGACCAGTGGGCTAGATAGGGCATTTTTCTCTCATGCCATAGGCAGAAGTGCAAAGAGGCAGTCCCACTGTAATACCCTTGGCACACGTTGTGACTGCCTATATCTCACTAACCAGCATGGCCAAGTTCAATACTAATGGATTGTAGCCTTAAATACAATTAGTATATGTGATAAAAAAAAAAGTAGAGAGTTATAAATAAGCTATACAAAGAATAAGGACACGTAAAGGAAAAAATAACTATTATATATAAAGAATGTGAGGAGAATCAGAAATGGCCCTGATGGACGGATGCCGTATGTGTGTGCAGAGTGCTAGTTAGGGAAAAATAATCTAGACAGATAACAGGAAATCTGGAGTGTGCACAAGGAATAGTGAGGACAGCTGTTTTGATGAGGGCATAGGTTATAGGAAGAAAAACTAGTGAGAGAGATCAGAAGAATTGTCTTGGAGCTTAAATATCATGCTAATGGATTACATAAGACCCAGGGCAACAGAAATTAATTAGAGAGTAAGGTGAGAAAGCTAACCACAAGAAAAAGGAATACAGAGAGCGTTGCAAGGTAGGCTTTAAACAATCTATTAGCTCCTAAGGATCTCCATAGATGTCAGGGAGAATGAACTACCAGTAGACCATGGTGATGAATATTAGACATTACACTTTTTTCAAGTATTATTTTTTCTCAGTGAATCTTAGTAGGCATCTCAAACCTCAGACTTAATGCCGCAAGTGCAGTATTTCTCCCCTGTAAAGCGTCCTCCTGCTTTTCCATCCTGTCCCCTTGGAAATGATGCCACCATGGGAATGGTGGTGAATGGGGGAGTCCTTTAGAGTAGGGAGTCACAAAAGTCCTCTCTCCAGGGATGACATCGCCACGGAGACCCAAACAACAAGAAAGAAAAAGTGAGCACCCCCTCTCTGCCAGCCATGCAAGCTGGATGCATGATTCAACCTCCCGTGCCTCAGTTTCCTGATTGAGGGGATGATAGTACCCCTCCTTCCTCGGGTTCATATCAAGATTAAATACATTATTACTTGCAAAGTGCTTAGAACAGTACCTGGCACATCCAGTAACTCCAGTCTAGAGGTGAAGACAGATGAGCAGATACTGTTAACGTTTATTTCTGTTAATGTTTATTTTTGAGAGGGGGAAGGGCAGTGAGAGAGGGAGACACAGAATCAGAAGCAGGCCCCAGGCTCTGAGCTGTCAGCACAGAGCCCAACACAGGGCTCAAACATGAACTGCGAGATCATGACCTGAACCCAAGTGGGACACTTAACTGACTGAGCCACCCAGGCACCCGGATGAGCAGATACTTTTAAAGCATCGTGATCTGTGCTCTGTTCCAGGTAGTTACAACGTGGTAAGGGCAAAGAAAGGAGAATGACTAACACTGCCTGGGGCATCAGGAAAGTCTTTCTGGAGGAAATGTTAAAGCAGAAAGGAGATAAATTACTATTTGTCGGATGCTAATCCTCAATGCTAGGTGATTTCTCTTACTATTTAGAGAATTTACTTTTATAAACAACTCTGTGAGCTAGGTATGATTACACCCATTTTACAGATGAAACAGGTCACTGATTAGCTACCTTATCATGACGTTATGGCAGAGTTAATATTCTAAACTAATATTAACTAATAGTAACTAATATTAACTAATAGTAAACCTTGTACTAAACCCACTGCAATCTCTATTTTGCCAGTGTTGCTTTTGGTCAAGTAGGTTCTAGGATGCTAAAATAGCTAACATTTATTGATTATTAATATAGGCTTGACACAGTGCTTCATGCTTTTAATCTATTAGCTCCTTTAATCCTCGTCCAACTCTCTGAGGTAGGTATTTTTGTTTTGCTCAGATAAAGAAACTGAAGTTCAGAGACTTTAAGTAATTTCCCCAAGGTCGCACAGTAAGTATCAGAGTCGGTATCTGAACTCCGACAATCTGATGCCAGAGTGTAGGAGCTTATCCTCTGTCTATGGTGACTCTTGCCCGGAGGTGAAAAGGGGCCTGGAGTTGGAGTTGTAGGACTTGATTCAGGACTCAGTTCTTCCAACTTGTCTCCCAACCTTGCGTAAATCATGTCTTTGAATTGTATTTTTGCCACTTGTAAATGAAGCTAAAAATTCCTGTACTGCTGGCTCACAGTGCCATAGAAGTCAAATGTTATGTTGACGAACAGACACACATTCAGTAAAATGGAAGTTGTTAACTATTATTGTTGTTTGTATTTTAATCTCAGGCAGAGAACGGCAGAGGTGGCCAACAGCGACAGCCATTCCTTGAAGGAGAAGAAATGGTAGATGCCTTCAGATACCTGGAGAATCTTCGTGAAACTTGTCCCATATAGCTTCCCCCAAATTTTGGAATTTGAATCGGTAAGTGGTAGATTCAACAAGAAAAATACAAATCAGGACATTCTGTGGGTCAGGGCCAACCAAAACTAGAACTAGTTTTCAATAGAGATAACAGGTTCCCCAGGATCAGTGTCTGCATGCTACAGCACCCCATGGTGCGGGGACATTGTAATGCGAAAGCCTGCCTGCTAGAGAGGTTTACACCTGGATGCCCTGAGAGAGTCCCTACTCCACTCTTGCTCTCCTCCCCTGCGCTATACAAATCCACTCTCCCCCCACCGCCAAAGTAGCATTTTCAAAATGTGTATCTGACTATGCCATCCTCGTACGTAAAATTGCCCATGGCTTTCCATTTAAATTAGAATTAAATCCACACTCCTTACCATGGCCTACATACAGCTGAATAATTTAAGCCATACTAACTTTCCGAGACTCGAGACTCGTTTCATCCTTTTCTACTCTTCCCTCTCAACTCTCTAGCCACATAGCTTGAAACGTTTGGCTCCTTGAATTTACCAAGTTCTTCCTCAAGGACTTTTTTGCTTCCCGCTCCCTGTGCCTGGAAACCTCCCGACCCCCTCTGCCGGTCCAATTCCCATGCGTCTGTCCCTGTTTCGAATGAAGTGCCACATTTTTAGAGCTGTATCGCCTAGTCCTCAAATATAAATTAATAACTCTTTCATTATTCCACTTCACAGAACCATATTCTTTTCCACATCCCAGAACATTTAAACACTTTCAGTCATATAGTCTCTCTCTTTTTTATTGTGGTAAGAACAGTTAGCATGAGATCTACCCTCCTAATAAATTTTTATGTATACCATACAGTATTGTTAACTATAGGCACAGCAGATGTTGTACAGAACATCTCTAGAACTTAATTATCTGTCATAGCTGAAACTTTATACCAGTTGAATAGCAATTCCCCATTTCCTCCTCCCATATATTCATTATTTATTGATTTTTGTCTGTCTCTTGACTAGACTGTAAGCACCGTGAGCGCAGGGACCATTTTAGTCTCGCTAATTGTTGTGTCCCCATTCCTGGTGCATAGTATTTCATGAAGGAGAGATGATAGGAAGAAGGGAAGGAGGAAGGGCTCTCTGAGTCTAATTTTTTTTTAAATGATTATTTATTTTTAAAAGAGAGAGAAAGAGCACAAGCAGGGGAGGGGCAGTGAGAGAAGGAAACACAGAATCCAAACAGGCTCCAGACTCTGAGCTGTCAGCACAGAGCCCGCCGCAGGGCTCAAACCCACAAACTGAAAGATCATGACCTGAGCCGAAGTTGGATGCCCAACCGACTGAGCCACCCAGGCGCCTCAGGGCTCTCTGAATTTAAATATTGTTTTTCCTTGTCCATCTGTAGACCAGAGCCTCAGTAAACAAACAAACAAACAAATAAACAAATTACATATCTGTGATATATAGTGCCCAGAGCTGGGAAGAGGGACTTCCAACAGATTTTGCTGGAAGCCTCTCTAGCATGACATGGAGTACAGCTGGACCTTCAGGAGACACAGGGAGCCTGCAGAGTCCCAGTCTTGCTGAGTCTGCAGATTATCATACAATAGTCATCAAATATAGCTTGGTAAGTAGGTCAGGAGTGGGGGACGTCCTCTGCCTCTCTGAGATACATCTGGGCTAGGTCTTGGGAGTTCTGTTTGCGGGAGCTCCTAAGGACAGCAAGAGAAGCAGTGAAAGGGGGCCGTGGAGTCAGGAGTCAGACCAGTGAGACCTCTACTGTCACGAAATGTGCATGAAACCTGGCAGTCTTGGGGTTTCACCCCAGATCATCAACCAAACTAGCTCTTGCCCCTGGGTGTGATAGAGACATTGTATCATTCCCATTTTAGAGATGAAGATGTTGGAAGAGATAAGTAACTTGCCCAAGGCATCCAAGCTAGCAAGCAGGAGAGCTGGGTTTGGAACCCTAGTTTGTCCTCTGAAGATTGTTAAATAATATCACTTAAAAATCAAAAACAACCATGCTTCAACAAATGTAAACATATAGACTGTGAGGATCTATCTGCTCTCTTTCTCCTATGCTCAAGGTCACACAGGTATTAAATGGCAGAGGCAGAGCTGAAATTCAAAACCAATGTTGTCTTATGCAAGAGGCTGTGCTTTTAATATTCATTCATTCATTCATTCATTCATTCAACAAAACATCAGTGATGGCCTAACACATACCAGGTAGCAGGGACCAAGATTGGCAGGATTTCTGCCTTCATGGTAACTACAATGGTAGCAGGGAAGACAAATATTAAACAACACTCCTGCAAAGTGGTTGTTATCATCCCTGTTACAAAAGTATGGGAACTCTTAGCCTTTACTCTATGCTGTGTTGTTGGAGAGGTCATCCTGAGGACATGCCCAGCAGTTGACCATGACGAGCTGATCTGGGGCAATCAGAGACTCCTCACCTCCTCCCCAGCCCATGAAATATACATTCTGCCCGCTATTCCCTTAGCCAAAATTCTCTCAAGGATGCAACCTTCAGAGAACAATGGCTTGTTGAGATCATGTGATGGTATATGCGACTGAACGCAGTTAGGGCCTCCATAGAAACTTTTAAGATTCTGGTAGGCGGGTGAGGAAATTCACTTATTTTGTGGCATCACGAGGCAAGCCTCAAATTTGAGTTCCCTTGCTTATTAACACTGCCAGCTACCAATCTGGATCTTTCTTCAGTCTCTCCTCACCCTCTGCCTACGGGGGCCAATTTTGAATTTCTACCCAAAGAAGTTGGAAAGACTTTATTACGTATCAGTTGCCCAGCCTATATGAGGCCACACATTTTCCATGTATTCTCAATTCTACCCATGTGAAGCGGGGGGTTAAAACCCTCCGCTTCACAGGCGGTTGTGAGAATTACATGAAAAAAAATGTATCGTATGCCTTCCTCAGACTAGGCACTCAGATGATGTTGTAGAAACAGTCGCTCTATGCTGACATCACCTTCACCAATTCAAATGTAATCGTAAAAATAATGTGCTGCAGAAAAGGGAAATGACCTAGGATTCTTTAGCAGAGAATAAAGTTTATTCTTTTCATTAGTAATAGACATTCTAATGCACCAGGTTAGAAGTTCAGCTTGAATAAATATAGATTATATACTGCAAGGTGTTTGTTGCTGTGGTTGTTTTTGTTTTGTTTTGTTTTGTTTTCCAAGTAGGCTCCCAGAGAGAAAAGATTCCAGACAAGAGGTGCCAACGAGACCTGGAAAGAGGATTCTGATAATACACCAATAGTAAGATTTGTAACAAACGAGACCCAAAGCAATATCACCCATTAATGTGTGTTAATGATGAAAGATGACGCACATAACAAAGGAGGAAGGGAACACGAATAGGTTAAATGATTAAGTAGGCAATGAGACACAGAGACTGGGCATAAGCAAATGAATGATGGGGGTGAATTAAGACGAGGGGATGTGAAAAAGAAAACGCAAGAGGAAGGAGGAAAGAGACGGAGACTCTCAGTGAGGATTGGGAGGTTTTCGACTGAATGGTGCAAGAAGGGTAGGAAATGACTGCAGTAAATCACAGAACAAGAAGGGGTTGATTTAGAGGACCGAGGACAGAGGAAGCGGGAGGTAGTGAAAGGTATGAGCTGGAGAAAGAAGATAATAAATTTGAGAATTGTTAAGGGAAAGAGTCAGAGAAGTACTGGGTTGAAGCAGAAATCAGTCAAACAAATGCAAGCAGAAATGAAGAAAGACAACGGTGATTAAAATATTCTTTCATTTTTCACGAAAGAGAAGTTAGAGACAATGGTAAAAGTTTGCTCTAAATGAGATATAGTGGAAATGTTCTGAAAAGGGAAATGAGAAATGGAAGGTCGGAAGCAAAGAGACAGAAGTAACAGAAGGACCAAATAAATAAGACGTGTGTAGTGGAAACAAGCTACTGTTACTGGAGGACCTACTATGTGCCCGAGAGCACTGGGGGCTTCCATTTATACCTGCTGGCTCATTCAACCTTCCCATGACCCCAACATTAAGGCTCACAGAGGTAAATCATTAGAAATTAGCCAGAGAGTAAGTGGTCTACAAAAGAATTTGAACTTACACCAAAGAGAGGTATCTGCGTTGAAGAAGCAGCAGTGATAGGCATATTTACCATGATCTATTTTGGATACAACAACAATAGAAGGGAAAGATACAAGATTGACCTTAATCTTGTAAGTGACCCTATACCAATTGATGGAGCTGGGCTCTGTTCAAGGGGCTGGCGGAGCTGCAACCAAGAGTCTCTGGGGGAGGTGGTGAGAGGATAGGAAAGGAAACAACATGCCAGGTGATGAGTGGAGTCAACGTGCTGCAGTGAGAAGGCAGGACTAAAGGGACAGAGTGAGTTACAGAGACGGCCATGATTGAAGCGAGAGAAAACAAATGGTGGAGATTTGTGGGTTCCAAGAGGATGGATGGGACATGGAGCTTAGATAGAGTAGAGATGAAGCGGGAGATAGCAAACTCCTCCTGAGCTGGAGTTTGTGTCCTAGAGATCATCTCAAGGCTTAAGGAAGAAAGACGTAAAAAAAAAAAAAAAAATTCTTGAATCATGGAAAGCTGGGAGAGAAGGAAGGAAGGAAAAGAGGCAGGGAGGGAAGAGAATATACTCATTGTAGAAAGCCAGAAGGATGGTTTGTTTTCTTAACTGCAGAGTTAAGGCTAGTGCCTACTACAATACCTGTGTGAGAGTAAAAAGTCAGTAAATACATGATCATTCACTGACAAAGTACTTGTTTTATATCTCTACTTTATATTAGTGCTAGCTCAGGCTAGTTTAGACTGGGTGGTTAGTCATCTTAGGAAAAGTGTTTTACTAGCTGACACTTACAGGTTAGTGAAAGGTAACAAGGTGAAGTCTGGAGGGAGATCTCCCCGGGCAGAGGGAAGAGCCTGTGTGAAAACACTGGGGCAGCAAGGAACTTGGAACCTTCTGGGAATAGAAAAGAGACACATAAGGCTAGAACAGAGTGGCGGTGGTGAGGATCTTGTTACATGGGGCTGAAGAGGAAAATAGTGAATGCGATGATGTCAAATGCTTAGATTCACTTAGAACATTACGGAGAACCTAATATAAGCTAGACATTTTTCATACATGTGATCTCATTTAATTCCCACGGTCCTGAAAAGTGGTACTGCTTCCCTTATTTTGCATGTGAGAAAATGAAAGATCGAGTAGGGGCGCTTATTAACTGACTTGACCCAGGAGATAAATAGCAAAGGTGATATCCAGACCAAAGCCTGTCTGCCACCCCAGTCCCTGCTTTTTCAACTATGCTAAGCTGCCTCAGTCAGGTGGTATGGATATAAGAAAGAAAGAAAGAAAGAAAGAAAGAAAGAAAGAAAGAAAGAAAGAGAGAGAGAGAGAGAAAGGAAGGAAGGAAGGAAGGAAGGAAGGAAGGAAGGAAGGAAGGAAGGAAGGAAGGAAGGAAGGAAGGAAGGAAGGAAGGAAATAGAGTATGGGGTAGGAGGAGGAGAAAAGGAAAAATTGTGCTGTGGTAGCATGTCAGGGAGTGAGAAGTCAGACAGACCTGAGTTTTACCACTTGATAACTACAGGATCAAAGTCAAGTTCCTTAGCTACCCTGAGCCTCAAACTCGCCATCTATTAAATGGGGATAACAAGATGAACTCCAGATATCGCTGGGATGACACATCAAAGCAGCAGTTATAATTTATTGAGCACCTAGAATGTTAAGCACTTTGCACAATTATTTCCCAAGCCTCACCACCACCAGAAGGCAGGAATTGTCATCGTTCACTGATACACCACACAAAGTTGTAAAGTCGCAGTTTGTGTTCAGAAATACGAGTTCTTTTCCTGTGGTTATTCCAGATTCGACACTACCTACTACATAAAGTTGGTCCTCTTGAAGACGAACAGCAAACTCCTTGCCTGCCTTTTCTGTCTTGTCTTCAATTACTCCCTCTCCCCCCTTCACCGAACTTCCCCCTTTTCCTTTTGTAAGCTCTGCCCTCTCTGCCCTCCATCTGTTTCCAATTTCTGTGTTCTCAGCCAGGTGTCTTAGTTGCAAGCAACAGATACCAATTCTGGATAATTTAAGCAGAAACAGAATTCAGTAAAGTGATATTGGATTACTTAGAATCTCCAGGAGGGCACGGGATCGGGGCGTAGAGTCCATGAAGTCAAGAGCACGGATCCAAATCACAGCACAGAACTGGCTGCTGGAGACACTATTCCTGAAGTTGCTGTCAGGCATAAATAGGGCAATTCACACTGTTGACATCAGTGACACCGTGCTCCAAGCCAGTGCTGTTAAAACCATTCCCTCTAGCAATCAAATCTGGATGTAACTGAACCAAGTAGTGCCACTTTGGTACCCAAGGGGATTCTGCCTGATTCCAGCTTCCTTTCCAGCCTCTGGGAGGGGTGAATCTGATTGGTGAGTTCTGAGTCACATGCCCAAGTCCTAGCTGCTGTGGAGGCTGAGAAGGTATCTGGAAATTTCAGCCTCTTCATGGGACGTGGGCTGTGCCTCAGAGAGCGAAGCACCCTCTGGCACAGGAGAGGGATTCGTTCAGATGCCAAACAGTTTCAAAAAATGCCAAATGCCAGCTTTAACCCAGGATGTCTACCCCCCGCTTCGAGTCCTTCATGTTTCAACTCCAGTGCCTCCTCCTCTGGGAAGCTTTCTTTGATTTCTCCAAGCATAAGTTTCAAAACACCTCATAAAAAGACACATGTCTTCGTGCCTGCCTGGTACCTGAGATATTTCTGTGCTCATCTCATCCCCACACCTTGCGCCCCAACATTATAAACTCTTCAAGGGCAGGAGCTGTGTTTATCCCTCTCTGCATCCCCATACAGTGCCTGGGAGGAGCCCTGGATATTGGGTGGTGAATGAATGAATGGAACCGTTGGTCGCATTCGACAGGCCTTTGTACCAGAGGTCCACGAAGGACTTGCACAGACTCTGCCTTACATAAGGGAGCCCTTTTTTCCTGGTGTGCACTTCTATAAATGGACTATGTCAGCATATTTGAAGAAAGGGGCATAGAGAATCAGAAAGCCCCATTGCAGAGGATAGTGGCGGATTGTAAGGGTACAAAGGAGAGACTGAGGGAGGCAGGACGACATATTTTGGAGGAGTAAATGAACTGGAGCAGGCATTAGAGAGGCAGGAGATGGTTTAGAATCAGAGGACTTGAAAGGCCAGATTCCACCTCCCCCCCCTTGGGTTCACAAGATTAGTAAACTGAGACAGGAGAAACCTATCTTACAAACCTCAGAGCTGAAACAGACCCAAACACACGCATGCACATGTGCCTTTCGCATCTTCGATAGGTGGGTTTTTCCAAGGTCACTGAGGACAGTATGATTTAATAGAAACAGCAAAGGCTTTGGAGACTGCAGTTCAGATCTCAGCTTTTTTGCTCACTAGATGTGTGACCTTGGGAAGTCCCTTCACCTCCCTGACCTCCTGATCTCAGTTTCATCATCTGAAAAATGGGAATCATAATACCCATCTCCAGGGAGTATGGTTACGTATAAAAGCTAACATATAGACTTGCCTAGCATTTGGAGTGCTTAACAAGCAGTATTACGTCCAAGGTCACAACACAGGTTTGATTTCTCCTTCTTTTCAGTCTTCTGCCTTTATCCAAAGTCATAACAGAGTAAATAAAATGTGACGGTAGAGGGGAAAGGGCAATGCGTGTGAAGAGTTAAAGACAGAAAGGAGAGAAGAGGCAGAAGAGGGAAGAGCTAAGACGAGACAAGTTGGCGCACAGAGACTCCACAAAAAAGTGCAGATGGGTAAAGCAATAGAGAGAGATGGGAGATGTCTCACAAATTATAGGGAGGAAGCATTTATATGATTAAAGTCAAGAAGAGGAGGAATGACATGAGTAGAGATGAAAGAGAAAACAGAGAGGAGAGGTGAGGAGAAGTAAGGGGAGTGGGGAAGGGGGGCTGCCCAAGCACTAGATCCCCCAGGATGCCAGCGATGGCTCCCCGGAAGGATCTGAGGTCATGTGGGTCACAGAGAATCAGCCCAAGGCCAAAGGGCACAGGGCCCTCAGACACGGGGCCTAGGTTCCCAGCTCAACTTGATTCTGGAAGGACTGGGGTGGGGGAAAGAACTGGTGAACAGACCCCTCCTCTGGGAATGGGGGAGAGGACGTAGGAGCCCATGGGAGCCAGAAGCAGACAGAGTAGCAGGTCTCTCTACCTCATACCCTTTTCAGGAATTTCACGCAGAGAACAGAAGCAGCCAAGTAGAGCTGCTCCAAGCTGGGAGTAGGGATCCAAAACACAAGCGCGAGAGTGGGCGGGCTTGCAGGGCGGGCGGCAGCTTAGGGGGCCAGAGCTTCCAGGCCCGAGTCAATTTGGGGGCTAGAGGGTGGGGTATGACACCCCTCCGTCTACAAGCATTTAATGCAACCCCGGAGGCCTGGGTGGAGGAGAGAGGTGGGATCCTGGTGTCTGGAGACTGAATATGCGAGTTGCGGGAAAGAGGGTGAGGAGGGGGGCTCAATTATTTCAGGGACTAGAAGAGGGTCCAGGACTTGTTACTGGGCTTCTGGGGAGACAAAGTTAAGTCTTGGCCGTCAAGAGGCGCCCCCTACCCCCTAGAGGGCGGGGCTTGGAGCCAGGCTGGGCCGAGGCGCGCCCCCAGGTGCAGCCCGAGGGTTGAGCCAGGGGTGGGGGTGAAGCTGGGCGAGCTGGGCTGAGCCGGGAGGAATTAGAGGAGGCGCGAGGGGTCCTTAAGTGTCAAGAATCTGGAGAGGGGTGGTGTGGCTAAAGACCATCGTGAGGGTGGCATTGGGGGATCCTGGGAAAGGAGAGGGGGCGACTGGGATTTGCACGAGGCCGGGCGGGGCCTCCGGAACGCTCGGGGTCTGCTGGGGGGAGCCAGGAAGGGGCGGGGGGGCGGGCGGCGGGGGGGCCCGGGGAGGCGGCGCGGGGGGGCGGTCCAGGGCCGATCGGGAGGCGGAGCCGGGAGCTGGGGGCTGCTGGCGCGCGGCTCCCACGGCTCCTTAGCTCCGGCGTCCTGGTTAGCTCCGGCGTCCGCCGCCGCCGCCGCCGCTTCCTCCGCTTCCTCCTTCTTCGCCGCCGCCGCCGCCGCCGCTCGCAGCACCGCAGCCCCTCCCGCCATGGCGGCCGCCGGCGCCCGGCGCAGCCCCGGCCCCGGCTCGGGGCTCCGGGGGCGGCTGAGGCTCGGCTTCCACCCGGCGCCGCCGCCGCCGCTGCTGCTGCTGTTCCTGTTCCTGCTGCCGCCGCGGCCGCTGCTGGCCGGCGCCACCGCCGCCGCCTCGCGGGAGCCCGACAGCCCGTGCCGGCTCAAGACCGTCACGGTGTCCACGCTGCCCGCCCTGCGGGAGAGCGACATCGGCTGGAGCGGCGCCCGCGCCGGGGCCGGGACCGGGGCCGGGACCGGGACCGGGGCCGCCGCCGCCGCCGCGTCCTCGGGCTCCGCCGGCTCCGCGGGCACCGCCGCCGAGTCGCGCCTCCTGCTCTTTGTGCGTAACGAGCTGCCCGGGCGCATCGCCGTGCAAGACGACCTGGACAACACCGAGCTGCCCTTCTTCACCCTGGGTAAGGCTGGGCGCCGGCACGCTCGGGATCCCGAGGAGCCCTGAGCCCCTAAGTGAAGCCGGACGGGTGGGGGCGCCCTGGGGATCCCCGCCCCGGGCTGCCCCGAGCGGGGTTGGGAGAGGGCGGCCGCGGGGCCCGGAGGACGTACAGGTGGTTGGAGAGCAGGATGGGCAGGAGGTCCCCGAGAGCGCGTGGCAGGAGCTCGGGGGCGTGCCGACACTCCCGCGGTGGGGACCTGTGTCCCCCGCTCTCTCAGCCCAGGCGTTGAGCTCTGCCGCGATCCATCCCCGACGCCGGAGAACACAGATGGCTGAGTGTGTTGGAGCTGGGGACCCGGGTCGTCCAGCCGCTCGCCGCTCCTCCGGGCACTGTCCCTGGCCGCTCGCGGTTACCGCCCCCTCACTCTCACCTCGGAGTTGGAGGCAAGGCTCTTCCAGATAGATTTTCTCGAGAATCGGAGCAGAGAAGCTCCATGTGGGATCACCCAACCCGCGTAAACTCGGTCTCCGTGTGGGTTGTGTGACCTTGGCCAAGTCGCTTCCCCTCCCTGGGCCTCAGTTTTGGCCATCTGTGAAATGGGGCAGGGGAGGGTTGAGTGATTTCTGAGGTCGCCACTTCCAGGTTCTCTGATTCTCCCCCCACCGTCCTTGTCGCAGTCGCATTTCTATCCCCCTTCCAGGGGACAGCAGGTTGGTCCTCACGGCGCACTCGCTGGACCAATAATAACAACTCAAAGGCCAGAAAACGGCAGGGAAGGGGAAAAGGGTGGGGGTGGGGTGGGGGCTCAAATGGAAAAGTTAATCCGAAAGTTCGCCAGCAGCTCGCTGCCTGCTGGTTCCCAGCGCCAATCCCGGAGGAGTCGGCCCTTCCGAGGAGCTGCGGGAAGCGCGGCTGATTTCCCACCCGGGTAATTGATAGCTTAATTATCTCGGAGAGCGTTTACAAAAACGTTCCCCCTTAGCTCTCCCGCGCTCGCGGATCGCTCGCTCTCCTCCCCTTTCGGGGGCGCGGGGCGCGATTGGCTGTCGGCGTCTGGCCAACGACAGCGCCTGGAAGGCGCCGGGGGCTCGCCGGGAGACTCCCGAGCCCTTCTTCCCCGGATCCGTGCCTTCTCGGGATCCGGCTCGGCCCTGGCGGCTCGCTGGTGAAGCGCTTTCGGGATCCCGGCTTGAACCTCCGAGGTTAACTCTTCGCTTGCCCGAGAAGCCCTAAAGACGAATCCGGAGACTAGAATCATCTCTCCTGGGAGCCATAATATTTTAAAATGTGTTTTTGTGACCCCCGCCCCCCCTTCCCTTTCACGCTGGCCGCCTCTGGAGATTTGAGGGAGTGCCAGGCCCGCTCGCGGTCGGTGCTCCAGCCTCGGGCGTCTGGCCCCGGGGCTCTCCCCAGCTGGCTGTAACCTGAGCTTTGCTGAGCTTTCTGGGAGGCGCGGCGGGAGTGCGCCTTGCAGGTTCCCTGGGGACTTCCCGCGGCGGCGCGTCTAGCGTGCGACACACACACACACAGACACACTCACTCACTCACTCAAGCATACACACACGCACCGACACACACATGCACACACACCAATAGCTCTTCCCACGTGTACCTGTGGGCCTGTCCATTTCAAAGGAAGCGGTGAGGGTGGAGATAGGGGTTCTTCGGGCGAAAAGCTAACCCAGGGCTCAGGGCTGACTCGTGCCGCCTCCTCGCAGGGAAGGGTCCTTCTAGCGACCCGAAGGGTGTGCCTTCAGCACCACTTAGAGTTTCCCATTTCTTCCATCCTCGTGATCTCTCTACTCTAGGGTGTCCTGAGAGGTCATGAGTGGGAGGCTTCCCAAATGGCTGTTCAAGTAAGTGCGTAGAGGGGGACATTCTAGGGAATGGCATGACTTGGAAGCGAAGACCCCAGGGCATTCCAGTTCCCCAAGGATGTGGAGGACCCGGTCCAGCCAGCTATCGGAGTCCCCGAAGAATTCCTGAAGCTGGCAATCTCTGCCTTTTGAAACTTAGGCTTTCAAGAGGGAGTGGGTGCCTGGGAGCTGGGGCAAGCTGAGTGAGGAGCTGCGTGGGGAGCTGGAAGTCTTGAATCCCCCAGGACCCCAGCATCGGCTGGAGAGTCTCCAGGCGCCCTCCGCTTGGAGCCTTCCGCCTTCTCTGACGCAAGGCAGCTGAGCCTGGCGGCTGGGGACCGCCTGCTGAGGAGTGGGGGGTTGCTGTCCTTCTCGGCAGCTCTGAGCCCTTAGGATGCATGTGGGGAATTGTGTCTTGCCTCCTTCTTCTCCCCCCAGCGCCCTGGACTGGCAGCTCAGGCGCTCCCTTCCGGGGGATTTGGCTAGCGAGGTAGTCACCAGATGGCCGAGTGTAGCAGGAGCTGTGTAGGGAGACGTGGGTTTTTTATTTGTGTTGGTCTTCCACTGTTTGCATGTAAACATGGAGTGCACAATGAGCTCTGGGAGGGCCAGGCTGGCTGGAAACAAGGGCCGGTGTGTGTGTATGTGTGTGTGTGTGTCTGGGGGTGGGGGGCACTGAGTCATTTATGGCCTTATCTTCCCTAAGGTCCCAAGGTAGCTCCATCCCATCATTTCATCCCCAGACCTTGCAAACATCCTTGCTTAGTGTTTTGTCTCTGGTGTGCTGGGCGAGTCTTTCACCACTTCCTGGACAGTTCAAGGGATTTGGAGACGATATACGCCACAATTGCCTACGCCGTCAGCAAATGCCAAATCCTGCCAATAGTGGGGTGTGTGGAGCCACCACTAGGGGGTGATAGTGTCCGCAGAAGCCCTCGGGCCATGCTTTGGGTTGTGGGCTCAGAGTTGGTGGTGGGAAAATGTCCTTGGCGTTAAAGGGGGCGAAGAAACAAATAAAAGGTGCAGTTCCCATTTTACTGATAGTTGGTGGACCTCAGAGTGCGTACATTGCCTACCATCCCCAGTCACCAAAGTCCCCTGCATATCTGGCCCTGTCTCCCTCCGTTCTGCTTCTCTTGTTCCAGTTATTGGCTCTATTATCGGTAATGCCTCTCTATAGCTCTTCTCTCCCATCATGTTCTAGTCTGCTTTATATAGATGGAAGTTTGCCTCAGACTTGAAGTTTCCCCCCACTTTTCAGTGTCTGGGCCTCTTCTTTAGAATCTGATTATATAAGTCACTGGCACTGACAGAGTGAATTTCCTTGAAAGTGATCAAGAAATAGCAAATAGTTATTGAATCCTTAATGAGGTGCTAAGAACTTCACGTTTACCGTTTATTTTTAATCCACATAAAACATATGAAGTCAGCATTGCAGTTATTACCATTTCACGGATCAGGAAGCATTTTTGGAGAGGTCAGGTATCTAGTCCAAGGTCGCAGTGCGGGTAAATGGCAGACCTGGAACCAGAATCTCATTCTACCAGACACCTACCTTCTTGGTAGTTGTGTATTGGCAAAGATGTGTTCAGGGGTCGGTTACATTTATGGAGGGCCTGGGGCAGGGTCTTGGAGAGAAATACACCAATCATCAACATGACAGCAACATTTCTCAGAGGAACTTCAGCTACACTAGGGTGCTAAAGTATGAGAGTTTGAAGGTAAGGCATGACCTTTGATGACCCTGCCAGCTCAAAGTTCCGTGACTCATGGGATATCAGAGGGCGTTCTATTTAATGGTGCCAATGAGTGACGGAGATTACACGCTCTGTAACATCAGGGAGGGGACACATCTCTGTAGATTCAGAGAAGCCTGGGGAAGCTTCCAGAAAGGGGAAAAAAAATGCATGAGGCCTTTGTGGGGGGAGAGGTTGGAGGAGAAGTTGGAAGCTTCCGTGCAGCTTGGGAGCTTAGTGTTGGTTAAGATCTGGAAATCTCAGCTGTGGCCCACTGTGACCTTGAACAAGTCATTTATCCCCAGAGCTTCAGTGCTTTGTGTGGTAATATGAGTGGGTAGAGAAGCCCTAAAATAATCCTTCAGTGTAGAGACGCTATGAACTTGAAGTGCCCTGATGCACTCTGTTACTCTGACTAGCTCATCTGGCTTCTCACTGTCTCCTTTCTTTTGCTGGTAACACAGGGTGTTGGGAAGGACTGATTGAAAAGAAAAGAATTTAAACAGGAGCAAGTGCCGTGCAGGGCTTCAGAGGTGAACTTGCACATCACTCAGTCCTCATTTGCCCCCAGGCAGCCCTGGAGTCCGCTTGTGGATTTAGCTTTCATGCCCACAGGTAGGGAGATGGCATCCCTCTTCCTGGACCTGACAGTAGCTGGACTGGGCTGTTTACCACCAGCCTTGATTCAGCAAAAGGGGGAAAAAGATAAAATTGAGGAAGCCCTCGTTGTCAACATTTCTTACTAAGCTGCCTTGGTATAGCAATTGCATAGCTGAGGAGTGTACTCTCTATTTGGGGGAGGGTACGTAGAAAGGAAAGCCTGTCCGTCAGTATGTCTGAATGTACCTGTATGAGTACATCTGGCAAGTGTCCCGAAGTTCTGCCCCAAAAGGATGCTCTTTGCAGGAAGCTGATTGGCCTGGTCTGCAAAGATTCATGAAAACAGAGACAAAAATGGATACCAAAAGAGAAAAGCCTCTGGAAGGAATTAGGACCCAGGCACCAAATCAGAAAGGTTGCTAGAAGCAGAGAATTTAGCCTAACAAGGACAGTTCACAAAGGGCTGGAGGAACTTGCTTCACACATCAACAGGGAATGAGGAACGTGCTTTTTTCTGTGCAAGGTGCAAATACTTGGGGGATGGTTCCCAGGAAGCTGTCCAGAACTCAGCATCCTGACCTCTAATGATTATAGGATCCATATTGAAGAAAGCCTGTAAGCAGACACTATACAGCTATCTGGCAGGCATTTGGACACAGAACCGAAGTCCTAGGAGACAATGAGACTATCTGCCCTTTTTGGTTTCTGGGTTAATTCTGAAGGTTGATGCCAGTTATTAATAGGGAGAAAAAAACATACAAGTAGTAGTAATCTGGGTCTTCTGTAGGCATTTCTGTCCACAGACTACTCATTAAAATCAGTTCCAGTTTTCTTTTCCTTATGGGTCAGAGAGAGAAATTCTGGGGTGGACAAGATGGCGAATGTGATATCTTCCAACAAAGCTAGGTTTAAAAATACATATGTTCCTTTCTCAATTGGGCACCAGGTCCTTAGCACCAAATAAAGTATTGGAGCAGTACCACACTCCAGGTCCCATCCTGCTGTGATGGTCCAGCTTCCTGGGATATTGTAAATGAGGGTCGCAGTTAGGGGCATGTTCGGTGGTCTCTGATCTGAATCTTCTTCCTCTTTCCCCTTGCTTCCCTCCCCCATCCCCAGCCTTTTACCAGCTTGAATCTGATGAAGTATATTTAATAATCAGGGCAGATAGAGATGTATTATCTGCCCTCAGAACATACCAAGTTCCTGAGAAGGCAGTGGGTCAGGGAGAGAGGTGGATTCGCTTCAGCTGTGTTACAGAGGCTCAAGTCCGGTCAGGGCCAGCCGGATTTGCTGTTTCGGGGGGTCAGTGACACCAACTGAGATAGCACCGCTCTGTAGGCTTTGGTGTGACCCACAGCTTGATAGGTTTCCTGAACTGGGCCCTCAGGCTGCAAGAGTATCCTGTAATTTTAATTTCTAGCAAGTTCGGCAGGTTTGAAATGGCCTCTGGCAAGCAAAATCTGTTTCTCACGCCCTTGCTTTGCTGTAAATTAGGCCTTGGCTGCCATAGGACAGTGTGAACACATGTGCTTCAGGGAGAGAAGGGTGGAGAGTGACAGTGACGTCCTTGGGTGAATTCATGAAAACTTTTAGCATGACCGTCAATGCTGATGGGCTCAGAGTACACAGAGTTTTATATGGTAACATGGGCGTTCAGACTGGGGAAGAAACCTTCTTGAGGACTGGCAGTTCAGACTTAAACCCAGTGGTCTTGGGTCCCACTCTGTGTTTCTTTCCATCACACTGGACCTTGAACACATGACTGTGTGTTTAAATATGTCTCAGTGTCTGAAACTCAGTTGAACAAACTCTCCTCCCTGCAAAAGAAAACCCCCAAAACAAAAAACCACAAACAACCACACACACACAATACCCGAAAAACCAAAATCTAGGGAGAAAAATATCCCTAGGGAAACTGAATTTGTTCTCCTGCCCAAGTATCCAGCTGGTTGGCTCCAATCTCTCCCGAGAACCAGAGCTGATAGGTTTTGTTCTGGGGGAGGAGGAAGCCTCATTGCTTTTTACTCTAGCTGCTTTTCGGGGTGAGCAGAAGCAGCCTGCTCTTTTCCAGGAAAGGGAAGAACGTTGGATTTAACCTTGCGGTAGAGCAGCATTACGGGGTTGCTTCCTTTACAGAGCTCATGCTTTCCCAAGTTCTCTCACTGACCAGCTAGTGGCAACAGAAGATTAACTGTAACGAGAGAGAGAGAGAGAGAGCTGGTGTCTCTCCTTTCCGGGAGAGCTTGCAGCCTTTCTGCCCTGGAAGGAGGCAGACAGCGGTGCTTGGAGGGACAGGATCTGTTCTCCCTTGCCAGCGCTCTCCTTCCTCTGGCTCTTTGCTGCTGTCTGTAGTTCTCCTGGACAACAGTCCCCATAAAGACGTCCCTTTGGATGGGAAGGGGGATGGATGGGGACTACACAATGTAAGATCCAGGACTGAAACCTTTGTAGCTTCCCTACCGGTGTGCTAGAACATGCAAGCAGTCCAGTCTGTGAGTGAAGCATCGACGGGGTTGCTGTGTGGTGTAAACTCTTAGGGTTTTCACCTGAAGAGAAACCGTTTCTCCATCCCCATTGTCAAAGGGGGAGGCTCACACCTCAAGGCTTCTCTCCACTACAATTTTAGAAGTCAGCCCCATGGTCTCTTTGCCTCTAATCTACCCTCTGTACTTGCCGACAGCGTGACTGCATTAAAAGCCCAAATCTGATCGTGGTTGTTCTCTTCTAAAGCACTTCACTCGGGGCGCCTGGGTGGCTCAGTCAGTTAAGCCTCCGACTTCAGCTCAGGTCACGATCTCATGGTCCGTGAGTTCGAGCCCCGCGTCCGGCTCTGTGCTGACAGCTCGGAGCCTGGAGCCTGCTTCCGATTCTGTGTCTCCCTCTCTCTCTGCCCCTCCCCCATTCACGCTCTGTCTCTCTCTGTCTCAAAAATAAATAAACGTTAAAAAAATTTAAAAAAAAAAATAAAGCACTTCACTGCTTCCCCACAGTTCTTAGTATGAAGTTCAAGCTCCTTATTTTGGTATAAGGTCCGTGATCTGACTCTGTCCAGAGTGCCCTATGGTAAGAACCCTCCCTTCTTGTTTTGTGACTCCCCCCCTGGGAAAATTCCTTCTTACCTTTGAGACTGAATTTGAATATCACCACATCTTTGCAGCCTCTCTTGACCTCACACTGGAGTTGCACACTGGAGCCTTGACGCCCACTATCAATATAAAAGAGTAGTATAGGGGTGCCTGGATGGCTCAGTCAGTTAGGCATCCGACCTTTGGCTCAGGTCATGATCTTGTGGTCTGTGGGTTCGATCCCCGTGTTGGGCTCTGTCTCTCTCTCGCTCTTGCAAAAATAAATACATAAACAAATAAACATTAAAAAAGAGTACTATGATTATGACTATTCCCTTAACTATTGAGCACCTATACTGTGCTAGGCACTGTTGCAGGTGCTTACGATACAACAGACAACAAAAGACAAAGCACTCTTATATTCAGAGAGCTCATATAGAGAAGTGAGCGAGTGAGGGTGTGGGTGGGTGTGTGGCGAGGAGAGGGCGCTAATGATGCACATAATAAATAAAATTAGGTAATATGTGAGAAGGTGATAAATTCTATGAACAAAAGGAAATTAAGTAAAAGGGAAATTTTGGAGATGAGGAGATGGGTTTTCATGTTACATAGAGCAGAGAGAGAGGAGCTCATTGAGAATGTAGGATTAGAACCAAGACTTGAAGGTGGTGAAGGAGTTGGCCAAGCAGCGATCTACGAAGGGAACATTCCAGGCAGAGAACTGTTCTAGCAGAGACCTGACTGGGGAGCATGCCTGGGATGCCCAAGGCTTAGCAAGAAGGCCAGTGCATCCAGAGTGGAGTGAGCAAAGGAGGACAGGACAGGAGAGGAAGTAGAGAGCCAGGCAGGATTTTAAGCAAAAGAGCATCAACATCTGATGTACGCTTGGTAAGAATTACTTAGGCTTCTGTGTACAGGAGCAGAGACAGAAGCCGGAAGGCTTGTAGGAGTCTGTTCAGGTGAGGCATGATGGTGGCCTAGAATGGGCATCCGTACTGGGCAAAACTGGAGAGGTGTTGGAATTGCACTCATCAGTCTTAACATCTGAGCTGGAATGCCGCCCCTCCCATAGAGACTTCTCTCTTTGAGCTCTCCTAGCCATTTCCTCTACCTTCTCCTATCTCCCTAATATTCTGAGGGTGTTTATAGGACTCAGAATGAGGTCAGTTTGATTGGAGAAAAGTGTGCTGGGTTTAGGGAAGATGTTCTTTTGCAAATCATGGAAGCCAGATAAGGGATTGGAACTTTTTGCATTGTGGCAAACAGAGAAGCATTGAATGTTTTAGGGGAGATGATACACCATGGTTTTGGAATCACCAAATGTAGTAATTTAGGACATTATCTAAACAAAACGCTTCTGTCTAAAGATGGGGAAGTCGAGGTCACGTAGCAAGACGGTGATGAAGCCAGAACCAGATCTCAGTCTACTGACCCCTCCTCTGATGTGTCTTCCTCCCGCCTGGGGGAGGGGCAACTGGGCCACTAGGGGTGGGGGGCCCGGGTGTTCCAGACTTTATCATTCTGGCATGAAGCCGGCTATGTAAGGACATTTATTGAACATTTACTGTGCCCCAGATGCCATGCTGGTGTATCTGTTCTCTCATTTCATCCTCTCTATGGGCCTGAGAGACCAGATTTGGGCCATGTTTTAGGTGAACTCTGAGGCTCAGAGAGGTTAAGGGACATGCCCAAGAGCACACAGTGATTATACGGCCGGGCTGGCTCCAAACCCAGGCAGGTCTGTCTGGTTCTAAACCCCCTGCTCTCTCCCTTCGTATGCTGCACACAAGTAAGAGTGCTCTTCAGTTTCCATCTCTTTGACAACCTCTCTTACTTTTTATCTCTTCCTGCTCTCATTACCAAGAAGTTGCCGACGTTTCTATACAAGAACTTCAGGTGTGACAGCCTCACAGGCCCAAGGGACTGAACACCTTGTTTCTGGGCTGCCGGGAGCTGACTCAGCATCTCCCCAGGCCCTTCCGCTCTGTGCGGTGGTTCCCCAAGAGAGCACGAGGCCTGGTCTCATTTTTCTCTAGATGCCACTCATTATCCCCGAGTACTCCACAGGCAAATTCCTACACTTCCATGGCTTCTCCACTCTCTCCCTTCCCTCTTTCCTCACCCCCTCTTTGCTTTCTGCTCTCCCTTCTTCCTTTTCCACTTTCCTCTTCTCTCGGTGCTTAGGGAAATCCCTCCTTGTGCTAGGCATAGTGTCATCCTGGGGGACCTGTCCTTTCAGGCATGTGGAGAAGCTCTCTCTTCTCTTTGTAGAAATTGCCAGGACGTCCCTTGTCAGAGATCCAGCCCCCTTTTGACCAGGTGCTCTCCTCTCCACCCCATGTTGAGTTTTGTCCACTGAACGCTTCTCTGCAGCATCGTGCGCTTTTAATGTTCCCGCCTTGAGAATGGAATTTATATTACATTATCTATACATATGGGATATATATACGAATCTATGGCATTTAGATATAATGCTGTAAAAATCCAAATAAATGTATACCTTTCGTAGAATATTAGAACTGGGTAAAATCCTCTGACTTCCAGCCCAACTCCCTCATTTACCTGGCAAAGCAGAATACATTTTCCAAGATCCCAGAGCTAATCCAGGCTCCAGCCCAGCTCTGCCGATTGAGAGGCAGTGTTCTGGGGTGGAACACGCACCAGCTCTGAGGACCAAGAGCCCTGGGATCAAATCCCAGATGCTCTACGTCTTAACTGCCGACTTCTGTGGGCCACCTCTCTGAGCCTGTTTGCTCATCGGTAAAGTGAAGACGACATAATGATCACTTTTTGGGGTTGCTGTGACCATTATTTTTGGAGAGCTCTCCCTCCATAAGCTAGATTTTCATGAGTGCCTAGCACCGTGCTTGGATTTTACTTGCACGAAGCCCAGGATCCTTACAGAGATGTTACGTGCAAAGCACCCAGTACCGCGTCTGTCTGGCAAGGTTTGCGCTCCAAGCCTCTTAGCCACCTGGAATCCTTTTTTTGGAAAGAGGTGGAGGTTTCAGTAAATAATGAATGCAAATTACTTTTCTCTTCCCCCTCCTTCCTCTCCAGCACCCTGTCCTTACAACTCCCCCCTCCCTTTCCTTCTCCCCCAGGCCAGGCAAAAAGGAATGCAGTTGACCACTGATCTCTGCTCCTTCTCCAGAAGCAGGGGGAAGCAGGGGACTCCAGGGTTGTCTGAGGACAGTTTGGACAGAGAAGCTCTTAGAGCCTGAGTCTGAGGCAGGTGGGTGTTGTAGGAGGCAATCGGGGCAGAATTCTCTCCCTTCTGGTGGTGGCTGGCTGACAAAGCCTTGCTCTCAAGCACCCAGGAAAGTCACGAGTGGCTTTGCAAGCAGCCGAAAAGGGAAGGAACATTTCCATTAGCAGAATCAGCAGTAAAGAGATTTCCAGTCACAGTAATAGCTGCATTTGGGGGAATCATTTCAGTGGTGACTGTGGGCGGAGGACGGAAGGGGGTGGGGTGGCAAGGAAAGTCACAGAGACGTCTGGTTCACTTGCACTGAGTCGAGAGCGCCCAAGGAGAGCCAGGTGCCAGACTCAGAGTGACTGTTGGGGAGTTGGGCGGGTGCGTGAATGTTCTGGACCTTCTGCTTCCCTGCAAATGGACAGAGCTTCCTCCTCAGGGGTTCGTCCCCACGGGAGGCTGTACATCCACACTATAGTGCCTTTGCTCTGATTACTTGGGTTACTCCTTTCAAGATTTAGAGGCAGCAGCAGCTTCCTAGGCTCTTGGGATTTGTAGGAGGGAAAGCTCCCAGTTTTCCCTAAAGTTCCCTACTCGTTAGAATCACTTTGGAACCCAGTCTCTCATTCCTAGACTTGCTGAGGTACCCAGAGGGGCCTGGGAATCTGTACCTTAAGAAGTGTGCCAGCTCTGTGACATGTCCATCAGGGACCCGCGTGGATGGCCCTGGGTGCTTCTTCAACCTGCCTCCTGCCATTCTCCTTGGTACTTCATGCTCTAGCCTTACTGACGTCTTGCAGATTTATGAGGGCGCCGGGAACATTCTCCCCACTTGATCCTGAATGGAAATGCTACTCTCTCTGGTTAGAATGCTTTTCCTATCCCTGATTCACCTGGCCAACTCCTAGCCTTAACTCAGCTAGGACCTCCTCTGAGGAATCTTCTCTTTCTCCTCCAAGGCTTAGATAAAGATTTTTCCCCCCAAAATGCTCATCCCCCTCCCCTCAGGATTGCCATACTTTGTAAATAAAAAGAGATGCAAAAAATAAGATACAGGACGCCCAGTTAAACTTGAATTTTGGACAATGAATACTTAGTAGAATTATGTCCAGTGCAATATTTGGGACATAGTTGTACTTAAAATGACTCTCTGATGATTGGAAATTAAAATTTAACCAGACATCCTGTATTTTACCTGGCAAGCCCCAGGGGCTCTGTTTCTCTGTCTCCTGTCAGTGACCACACTGGCAACACGTGATTTGCTCCCCAAACCTGCTCTTCCCATATCTCCCCTCTTTCAGGAGATCGGGCTTCTATCCACCCAATTGCTCAAGCAAAGGAGACATTCTTGAAATGTCCTTTCTCTTGTCCCCCATTCTGTCATTCAGCCAACCTTACTGATTTTACTTCTAGAATGACTCTCAGTGTCCCTCACTTGTAATTTCCTACTGCCATAACCTTCATTCAAGCTTCATCCTTGCTTACTTGGGCTGTTGTATCAGTCTCCCGTCTTCTGGCTGTGTCTCTGTCCCCATCCTTTCTTTCTAGTATATGGTATTCAGCATACGGGCCAAATCCAGCTTACTGCCACTTTTGTACGGCCTGTAAACTTCCTTCCTTCCTTCCTTCCTTCCTTCCTTCCTTCCTTCCTTCCTTCCTTCCTTCCTTCCTTCCTTCCTTCCTTCATATGGGTGAAAAGAATCCCGCGAAAAGTAACACTTCAGGATAGTGACAATTACATGGCATTCAAACATCCGTATCCACAAATAAAGATTTATTGGAACGCAGCCATGCTCCTACACTGGTGTATCAATTGTCAGTGGTTGTTTTCTATTTACAACAGCAAAGTTGAGTAGTAGCAACAGTGGGTATCTGGCCCACAATGCTTAAAATGTTTACCGACTGACCCTTTACAGAAAAAGTTTGCCGTCCTTGCTGAATTCAGTAGCCAGAGGGATCTTTTCCAAAACAAGCAAATTGGATCTTGTCATTCTCTCCTGTTTAAAACCTTTGTTTTTCGGGACACCTGGGTTGCTTAGTCGGTTGAGCATCCGACTCTTGATTTTGGCTCAAGTCATGATCCCAGGGTCTTGGGATAGAGCCCTGTGTTGGACTCCATACTGAGTGTGACGCCTGCTTAAGTTTTTCTCTCTCTCCTTCTGCCCCTGTCCCCAACTCCAGCTGCATGTAAAGTAAAAAAACAAAAACAAAATCCTTTTGTTTCCCATTTCTCTTAAAAAAATTCCTTTTCAGAGCCTAAAAATCCTAAAAATGCGCCTTCTTCTGTGAATTCATTTTCCATTTTTCTCCCTTGTTCATGAAACTTAAATATCACTTCCTCCAAGAAGTCTTCCCTCACCCTGGTATGCAGTCCTTTCATAGCTTTCTGTCCCATTCATTTTCAAACCTTTACCTAACGGCCCCTCGAAGGTAGGGAATGTGCCTTGTTCATCTTTTTGCTCTCTGAACCACCAAGTGCAGGACACAGCGCATAGTGGGTGCTGAGTGGAGGTTTTCTGACCAAATGAATGCAACATGGACAACCTCAGGAGCAACAGTTTGTGAACAGCACCATAGAGGGTACCCACCTCATTGGGGTTTTCCGTTGCTTATTTGGGAGATTGTTAGGGTTTCAAGAACTAATGTTTGCCTGCCCCTCAGCAGATGGTACCTTGGTGTTCGTTAAGTAAACAAAAATAAAATGCCTGTACCTTCATTCCCTAGGACCTGCCCCTTCCCCACTTTCTTTGTAGTTGGAGGGGCTTAAGCCAATTCAAAGGGAGTCTTGGGAGTAAAGACCTCCTGGAACCCAGGGGGCAGGGTGATCTGGTGGCCAGGACTATGAGCCAGGAATCCTGGGGTTTGGTCTCAGTTCTGCTGGGTGTCTGTGGTTCCATCCCTTCTGCATTTTGGGCTTTCCGCCCACCCCCCCCCACCCCATTTCTGTTGTGGTTAGATTAAACCCTGTGATCTGTGAGGTTCTTCTCGGCCCAGCCAGCTCAGCAGGAGCCCGGGAGGGAGAAAAGGGCTCCCTCGAGGAGTCTCTGAGGCTGGAAGCTGCTGCAGAGGAGTAAGACCTCCCTTCCTTCCTTCCTCCCTCTCTGCATCCTTCCTGAGGCCTCTGAAGATCAAACCCTCAGCTCTGAATCCAGGTGCAACTCAAAATTTCAAGCCCAGTCTCATCTAATTTGTTAGGGAACCTTCTTCAATTACTTTCTTTCTAGTCTCCCCCAGGGAGGGAGACTGGAGAACTGACCGCCCAAAGTAACCAATTACTCGTCTGCCAATAGGTGACTTCCCTGTCCCTCCCTCCCTGCTTTTCTCTCTCCTCTTTATTCTCCTGGCCTCTCAGAGCCACCTCTCCAAACTGTAGATGCCTCTAAGGGAGGGATCCCCCTTTCACCTGACTCCCTGTTCCCAGCCGGGGAATAGATAGCCAAAAGGGACAGCAAATGGGAAGGCTGGTGGCTGAGAAAGGGCAGAGCTGCAAACCTTGGGAAACCAAACAGGTTTCCAAGTATGCTAAATAGCAGACTGTACTGCATTGGGAGGCAAACGCCTTCGATTTTGGTGCTGTGTCTGCCTTTCCCTTACTAGAGGACCTCGAATAAAGGACAGTTCCTCTTGCAGCCTCAGATGAGATTGAGGAATATTGTTGGAGCCAGCTCTCCTTCAAGAAGCTGGGGAAGGTGGGGCTGCATACAGTCCTCCACAAGAATGGAGGAATCTTCCAGTCTTGTCCACCTACTGGGATTCCAGGTGCCTAGAGCCACGCCCATCGCGTAGTAGGCACTCAGTAAATATTTGTTGAATGAAGATCCGCACAAGTGGGAAATACTTGTGATCAGACATTGCCAGTCAGCAACTTCATTGGCTTTAGATCACTTCTCAAATGCAGTGTCTTCAGCAGCCGCTGCTATCAGCTGGGGTTTGCATGGGAGATGAATTCTATTCACATTTTCTAGACAAAACTGAATTCCCTACAACAACCCCTGGTTCACCTTAAGCTCCCCTTGCCTGGAGCTAAGCCCCTTAGTCATTATTCAGTGATTCTTCCATCCCAGTTGTGTGCCCAGTCCCTGGGGGACCAGAAATGCAAGGAGTTCATAGTCTATGGTGATAACATTTGTGTTTTCTGATTTAAAGAAAAAAAAAAAACACTTCCTTTTCATGGGTATTTTTAGTATCTCCATATTACAGATGAAGACATGGCCATTCAGAGAGATCAGGCCAATTGTACAAGGTCACATAATAAATGGGATTAGCTGCATTTTTTTATAAAAGGAATCTTTGTATCACTATCACAAATGGAACACTAGAATAACTTGCTATAAATAGAAGATGGCCTGTAAGAGTAACTATGTAACTATTAAAGGAAACATATCTATATACAAAGAGCTACATACATGCACAAATAGATGAATGTATATATGTAGTATTAACAGGACCTCTAAATTTATCCCTCATACCATACTTTGGGAACACATAGATCCAGCCCAACCACTGAGACAAAAATATTCATTTAAAATTTAAATTTTGCCCACAGGGGTGCCTGCGTACCTCAGTCGGTTAGGCGTCCGACTTCGACTCAGGTCACGATCTCGCAGTTTGTGAGTTCGAGCCCGGCGTTGGGCTCTGTGCTGACAGCTCAGAGCCTGGAGTCTGTTGCTGATTCTGTGTCTCCCTCTCTCTCTGCCCCTCCCCCACTCATACTCTGTCTCTCTCTCTCTCTGTCTCTCTCAAAAATAAACATTAAAAAAACTAAAAAAAAAAATTTAAAAATTGCCCACTTAATTGTCAGATTTCCTCTAATATATGCATTAAAAAAATACCTGTCCTGCCTCATAGCTATTACCTATCTTTTAAGATCCAGCTCGGATGTACTTTAACTGCTTCCAAGATGACTCTCCTGGCATCACCAAGAACAGTTCTCTCCCAAGCCCTTGGTGTATTCATTGAAGTTCTTTGTTTCATGGAAATACTGTTATTGGCTAATTGTCTGCCTCTCTTCCTAGTCTTTAACCTTCCTAAGCTAACCACCTTATTTCTTTCACATCTGTAACTCTAGCAGCTAGTGCATGCATGCTTAGTAAATTTTAATTTAATTTTAACGAAAAGCATACCAGCTTGCTGTACCAAATGCAAACCGTTCAGGGATATTATAAAGGAAACATTGAATGCCTTTCCCTTGCCCTGTCTCAGTCCCCAGAAATGATCATGATGAAGAATTTGCTGGGAGTCTTGTGGAATAAATACGCGCCTGAACAGCCACATTTGGTGACAGAGAGAAAGTGACTTGTCCTGTGTCTCTCTGCAAGTTTCTTACAAGCAACTCAGATATATTAATAAAGATTCCACAGCTTTAAAATATGTTGTACAAGCACAGTGCTATGGGTAGACCACAGCATCATCCTCTGTGCCCCATGTACAATATATTAGGAAGGAGATGGGTAATGTTCCTGCCATAATATTTTATGGAGGTACTGTGATTGGAGAAAGCTCATTGACCTTCTTATATTCAATATTTAGCCAACTTTACAAAGCTGCTCCATGCGTGCTCAGGCCCCAGAATCTGCCTCCAAGATATACTTCAGTCCTCAGGCAGGGAGCCCCCTTCTTTACTGACCACTGCTTAAAAAAAATGTATACATGTAAAACATATGTATGTATATATAAACATGTGCATGTTGTATGTGTTTATACATAACACATCCTTGTATATATCCTACACACACACACACACACACACACACACACACACGTTATACATATAGACCAATACATATGCGAGAGGGAAAATATGATAATGACGTTTCCTGCTGGGGAACTAAAAGAAACTGGACCCAGCAAGGGAGTCATTTATCACAATGAGTTGGGGGTGAATGTGTTCCTTCTGACATGGTATCCGACTTGCCTGATAAAGCAGCTCTTCCTTTCCTACCTGAAACCTTTTCCTCACTTGAATGACGAGACAGACTCTTCAGGAAAGGGTTGCCTGGGTTTAGGTTGAGTCGTTTACTTTAGAAACCCTCATTTGTGAGGCCATGTGGATTGGTGGCTGGTCAGTTCATAGAAAAAGTCTTCTAAAGCAAGGAATCATAAAAAATAATAATGCACCTTAAACATTTCCTTGTAACTTAAGATACGTAGAAGTCTGTATGTTTGCCGGTTATTTGGTGTAGACTCCAGAATTCTTGGAGTCTGGGTCAGCTGAGTGGAGTTTCATGCCATCTTTCTTGTGTAAACCATGCTCATAATGGACCAAATATGGTCTCCAATGTTGGTTTCATTAAAGGGGACTGAGAACGTAAGTGCTTGCCAAGTAATTCTGCTAGAGTTTTATGATTCCTTTCTAAATTTTTATAGTTGTCGCACCTGACCTAGCTCAATAGCAATATTTAAGTGACTTTTGTAATTTTTATGGTAAAATCAACTTCGTCCTCCTAGAAGCCACTTCCTTGTGATGCTCATAAATTTTTTTTTAACGCGCATAATAACATTCCATTAAATTTTCAAATGGCAAAACACATAACAGGCATCCACAGGTTTGGGAAACAAATTGATCCTCTGTTTAAAAATGCAACTGATTTGATAGTGACATGTCCTGAGGATGCTGAAGAGGAATTACCTTATTGGTGTGAGCATTCAGGGCTTGTGAACCTCAGGATGTTTTAGGGATATAATAGAGAACACTGCCAGTCACCGGAGAGAAGGCCAGTGAAAAGCTTTTGAAATATATACGTATTTCAGGTTGACAGAGACATTAAGTCACAGAAGTTTAGGGGTTGAACCTTTAGAGAGCATTTTTGTCCCCAACTCTGAGTTAAAGGAGAGGAAAAGGGAACCCATTGGCCTTCTTGGTGGAAATGTAAATTGTTGTCGTCACTCTGGAAAATGGTATGGAGGTTCCTCAACAATTTGAAAATAGAATTACCATGTAATGCGGCAGTTCCACACAAGGTATGTACTTTCGTGGTCACTGAAGCATTATTCGCAACAGCCAAGATAAGGACGCAAACCTGTGTCGGTCAGCAGATGAATGGGAAAAGAAGGTGTGGTGTTACGCGCAATGGAGTATTATTGAGCCATGAGAAACAAGGAAATCTTCCAGTTGTGACAATGTGGATAAATCTTGAGGGCACTGCGCTGAGTGAAATAAATCCGAGAAAGGGGGATACTATGTGGTATCACTTCTACGCGGAATTTCAAAAAGCCAAACTCCTAGAAACCGAGGCTATAAGGGTGGTTACTGGGGTGTGTGGGAAATGGGGAGATGCTGGTCAAAGAGTACAGACCTCCAGTTATGAGGTGAGTAAGTTCTAGGAATCCAATGCTGATTACAGTTAACAGTGATGTCATGCACTTGGAAGGTGCTAAGAGAGTAGATCTTAAATGTCCTCACTATAAACACAAAATGGTAATTATGTGATGTGATGGAGGTGTTAGCAAATGCTACTTTGGTTATTATTTAGCAATGTATAAGTGTGTCAAATCAACACATTGTACACCTTAAATTTATACAATGTTATATGTCAATTGTAGCTCAATAAAGTGGGAAAAAAACAATAAAGAGAAGGAAGCAATAGCAGAGATGAGCCGGGAGCACAACTCGTTGGACTCTTGGAGTTCACGGCCCCTCCTGGGACTCCACAGCACGTGTCCCTAATGTCCTTTCCCTTTTGGGTGGCCTTTTAAAAATTGGTTAATAACTAGCATACAATACTCGTTTTAGGTGTGCAACATAGTGACTCAGCGATTTTTGTACATTATGAAATGATTACCTGCATAGATCCAGTTACCATCTGTTACTGTAGAAAGCAACAATATTATTAATTGTTTTCCCTGTGTTCTCCATTACATTCTCGTGGCTGACACCCAAGACGTTTTCCCTTTTGCAGATGAGGAAACTGGTTTAGAGAGTGAGCTGACCTCGCACCGGGGACAGAGCTGCAGTTTAGTTCCCAGGTCATGTTGACTTCCTGAATGCCATCCCAAGTACTATTGCTTGCCCAGTATTAAAAATAATAATAATAAATAAACGTTATCAAAGATTGTCTTCCATTACGACCACACCACACCTGATCTTTCTTTCCATCACCTTGTGAAGGAATTAAAGCAAGTCCTCTTAGCTCGCACCACACAGCCACTCCCATCCACATGCAAGGCTGTAAGGGGCCCCCTAACTGCGCCCATCCACATTGCAACCCTCCAGGCCCTCCTAGCTTAGAACTCAGGGCCCCCAGGCCTATCCAGAGCAGCTCTCTCCTTGCACAGCCGGAGAACAAGGCCTTGAGAAGGCCGGTCCCTTGCACCTAAATTCAAAAGGCTGGGGCTGCATCTGAATGTAGATCCCAGTTCACCTTGTCCCGTGTTCTCTTGCCTCCATTGGGTTACCTGCACCATTCTGGGTCTCCCGGCAAGCCTTCCTGCTGGGAGGATTGGGCAGGTAATGACAGGGCAGTGTGTGTGAGCAGGCTGCCAAGAGTGCCTGTGCTTTATGAGGTGCAGAGTATAATTCAAAACCCATTTTGGGGATGTCTCGCTCCATAAAATCTCCAGCAGGAATGGCTGGGATTTTGTTTGGACTTCCCCAGCACGTGTTTTTTAAATACCTCTCTTCTCCCTCTCATTTTCCTCTTTCCTTTGCTCCCTTTTTATTTTTTTACCCAATTCTCATTGGATGATGAGCCCTTGGTGGCTTATGAAGTGGCTTATGAGGGTGGGCCTGGGGGGAAGGGATCCTGCAGTATAGGTTAATGGGCTGGGAAGTGGTTGTGAAAAAGATCACCTTTCTTGGATGATTCTTCCTCTGCAAAGACATTGGTTCAGAAGATGACTTCAGGGAACTGCCTGCCACAATTATAGTTAGACTTACACATGCCATCCTTTTTGGGGCCAAAATAAGGCTTCCAGACAGCCCTCTGTCTTTGTTATTGTTTTTAAGTTTGTTTGTTTGTTTGTTTGTTTGTTTATTTATTTATAGAGGGAGAGAAAGAGAGGGAGCAGGGAAGTGGCAGAGAGAGAGAGGGAGAGAGAGAATCCCAAGCAGGCTCCGTGCTGTCAGTGCAGAGCCCGATGCAGGGCTTGAACCCACAAACTGTGAGATCATGACCTGAGCCAAAATCAAGAGTCAGACGCTTAACTGACTAAGCCACCCGGGTGCACCAGACAGCCTTGCATCTTAAAATTCAACAGCAACCACTCCTTCCTAGTCTCCTTCACCCTTCTTCATGTTATATCATCTCTCTCCCCGTTGTCTCTTGATAGACTGCTCCATTTTCTTCCTTCGAGCAGATATGCAGCCTGGGGGACCATTCCCGAAGGTGATTTCTCCCTTGCTTAGAATCCCCAGTGACCACCTCCTCTCCACCCCACCCCCCTCCCCCTTTACAGGATCAATAGCAAACTCCTTGGCATCTGAGCCCTCTACCTAATGGCTGAATCCACCTGTAATTCCCTTCTCTCTTACTGCGCTCTCTGGCTACACTTCAGATCCCAGAGAAGGAGCTCAGCTTTTCCATTTCTGTGACTTTACTCATGCCGTGACCTCCATCGTGATGTCTTCGTTCCCCTCCATTTCTACTGGTAGAACTCCATCTTTTGTAAGCTACTTTCTCTATGGAAACGTCCACCCTGCCTGCTTCGTCCTCTTTCCTTCCTCCCCTGATTCAGATTTGAATACCGTTATTCAGAAAAGTTAATACGTATTCCTTGTAGACCACTTCCTTTATATTTAAATATATATATATATATACATATATATATATATGAATATATATATATTCATGTCTTACCTCATTTTCCACCTGCATAGGCCGATACAGTGGCCCCTGGCCACACATGGCTGTTGAGACTTGAAGTACGACTTGCACGACTGAGGGACTGAATGTTAAATTGTATTTAATTTTAGTTAATTTAAATAAAGCTACATGTGGCTAGTGGCTGCTCTATTGAACAGCACAGATATAGAACAGGTCTGTCACTGCAGAACATTCTGTTAGCACTGCTTAGGAACCCTTGACGGGGCAGGATGGAGTCCTGTCTTTTCTGTACCCTATTCCTGCTATGGGGCCTGTTAGTGAATAGGTGTCAATGAATGTTAGCAGAACAGGCCTTTGGGCAAACTGTATAACCACTGACCTCAATGAGCTCTAGTGTTGAGAAGGAAATTTACAGCAACTTACTTTCTAATACACCAAGGTTTGTTAATGGAAATGTTGCTTCGTAAACTTTCATTTGCAAAGTCTGGTGCATCTAGTCCAGGGTGTCTAACCTTAATCCATTAATGACACTTAGTGGTAGGAATTCCCGGTCCCTGTGGGGGTCATTTCTCAGCCATGCCTTTTCTTCCCATCTGGCTGTTGGGCAAATATGGCCTCACCCTGCCCAGGTGAGGTCCACTGCATGGGGGGGCTATAGGAAGAGGAACCCTGGGCGTCCTCATCCTGTGGAGACGGGTGTGCACGGAACCACCCGGCAGACACCCAGGCTTGAGTTTCCGTGGTGGTTTCATGGAGGATTCATGAGTGTTTCTTTGAGAGAGAACTCCTCCTGAAAATCCCCCTGTGATGGATGGAGTGGGAGTAGAATGCAGGACAGGACTCTCCTCTCCTCCCCCCTCCCCCCCATACTTATCTTGTTCTTCTCTTTTCCTCTTGTTGCCTCTTTTCCCTCTTTCTGTGTATTCCTTTTCTCTGTCCTCCCTGTTCCTTCCCCATCTTTCTTTTCTTTTTTTTCTCTTTACTCTTGATGTCCCTCTTTTTTTTTTTTTTTTGTCTTTCTACTTGGCTGTGTGTATCTGTCTGTCTTCTTCCCTGTCTTTCTCCCTCTCTCTCTCTTCATCAGCTTCCACAGCTTGAATTCTCTTTACAGTCCCTGAGCACTGTCTGCCCACCCTGACCAGAAAAGCCAGCCCAAGCGCCTTGTGACCATTATGGCCCCATGCACCACTGGGAGCTCGCTGCTTCTGCACAGTACTTAGAGCAAAGGAGGGAAGAGGTGAGCAGGGCCTTGCAGGGTGCAGCTCTCTCTACCCAGCTTCTTCTGTCAGGGCCTCCATGCACCTGGCCTTGCTGGATGTGATTCCAAATGTCCCAAATGACTTTGGAGGCCTCTGGGACCACTTGATTCACCTTGTATAGAGTTATCTGCCACCTTGATTGTCAGCACGAGATGGATTTTTGAGAGCGGCTGGTAAAAAGACTCTGGATGACTTATTCCTGTTTTGCTAGCTCTTTTTTGGTGACCCTGGTGGGTTCCTCGTCTTCAAATCTCCTCTGCTGCTCTTGTGCTGTTCAGCAGCAGCTCTGTATTAAAGCTTTTTTTCTTCACGGCATTAGGAACATCTGCTGGAGAGTTTCAGAAGAAAAGTTGCAAGAATGATAAACCTTAAGGGATCATCCCTTCTGAAATTTCAATTTTTGGCTATAAGGGACAAAGAGTGGCATCTGAGTCAAGTTACCTTGTCCCCAAAGTATCATGCACCATTTTGAATTTGACCTTCAAGGAAGATGCTCAGTTAGCTTGCAAGGGTTTAGTAAGTAGTGCTTTAAAATAGCAAGTGGTCTTGAGTCAAGAGGATTTCTTACTTCAAACAAACAAGAAAACAAATCAAAGATGGAGAGGTAGGAGAGGAAAAATAGGAGGAAGAGAATGGGGAAGACAAAAGAAAATAGGCTGGTGACTTTTTTTTTTAACATTTATTTTTGAGACAGAGAGAGAGAGAGAGAGAGAGAGAGAGAGAGAGAGAGAGAGAGAGAGAATCTGAGTGGGGGAGGGGCAGAGAGAGAGGGAGACACAGAATCCAAAGCAGGCTCCAGGCTCTGAGCTGTCAACGCAGAGCCCAACATGGGGCTCAAACCCACGAACCACGAGATCATGACCTG
Source organism: Acinonyx jubatus (assembly GCF_027475565.1). Classification (NCBI taxonomy): domain Eukaryota; kingdom Metazoa; phylum Chordata; class Mammalia; order Carnivora; family Felidae; genus Acinonyx; species Acinonyx jubatus. The sequence goes on from NC_069391.1 coordinate 17,247,675, forward strand.
AGCCAAAGTTGGACACCCAACTGACTGAGCCACCCAGGCACCCCCAGGCTGATGACCTTTTGTACCTCTTTGCAGGGTAGACTGAAACTTGCTTCTAGAACACAATGGGAAATATCTGTTGTTATCCTTGGATTTCTCTCTTCATTTTTCCCCCACTTCAATATTGAACCCATAGCCAGAGCTCATTAATTTTCTCTAACATGCCTTTCGAATCCACCCCTTTCTTTCCATCCCTGCTCTGGTATGAATAACCTGTCATCGCTGACCTCTAATTCAGTAGACTCCTGACTGGTCCGTCATGTTCACTCTTGCTCTTACAGCCTCCCCAGTCCTTCCCCACCCATCCTCACATGCTGCCAGAATGACTTTGTGAGACTGTATGTCAAAGCATGCCTCTTCTTTGCTTAAGTTCACGAGTTTCCATTGTTCTTATAATGAAATACATGGTCCTTAACCAAGCCCTACAAGATATTAAACCTGAGCTTTACGTCAGAATATTTGGGAAAGTTTTTTTTTTTTTAAAAATGCTGGGACCTGGACTCTACTGTAGGCTAATGACATCATTATAACTGGGAGTTAGATAATTTGGCAGTTTCTTGCAAAACTAACTATACTCTTAATGTAAGATCCAGCAGTCACATTTCCTTGGTATTTTACTCAAATGAGTTGAAAACTTGTTTCCATGCAAAATCCTGCACATGAATGTTTTCAGCAGCTTAATTTAAACTGCCAAAAACTTGGAAGCCACCAAGATGTCCCTGAATAGAAGAAAGGATAAATAAACTGGGATGCATCCAGACAATGGAATATTATTCAGTGATAAAAAGAAATGAGCTATCAAGCCACGAAAAGACATGGAGAGACCTTAAAATCATATTTTGCTAAGTGAGGGAAGCCAATGTGAAAAGGCTGTGGACTGCATGATTCCAAATATATGACATTCTTGAAAAGGTAGAACTCTGGAGACAAGAAAAGGATCAGTTGTCAGGGGTTTGGGGAGGAGGAGGAAGAGACAAACAGGTGGGTTTTACAGCAGTAAAACTATTCTGTGTGATGCAGTAACGATAGATACATGTTATTATACATTTGTGGAAACTCATAGAATGCACAGCACAAAGAGGGAGCTTTGGACTTCAATTAATAACAATGTATTTAAATTGGCTCATCAGCTTTAACAGATGTGCCATACTAATATAAGATATAAGTAATAAGGGAAACCCTGTGTGTGTGTGTGTGTGTGTGTGTGTGTGTGTGTGTGCAGAGTTGCATATGGGAGGGCTGTACTTTCCCATCAATATTTCCATTAACCTGAAACTGCTCTTAAATTAAAAAAAAAAGTCAGGTCCTGGGCCCTACTGTAGGCCAATTAAATCAGAACAACTAAGCATTACTGTTCTGTTTCATAATCTTTCCAGGAGACTTAGGGATTCTAATATACAGCTGGGTTTGAGGGCTACCATGCAGAGTGGCCCTATCCACCTTCACCTTTACCCATGCTGTGTTTTTCTTTTTTAAAGATTGAATGTTTTTAGTGTTTGTTTATTTTTGAGAGTGAGAGACACAGAGTGCAAGCAGGCGAGGGACAGAGAGAGAGAGAGGGAAACAGAATCTGAAGCTGGCTCCAGGCTCCAAGCTGTCAGCACAGAGCGTGACGTGGGGTTTGAACCCATGAACCATGAGATTGTGACCTGAGCTGAAGTCAGACGTTTAACCGACTGAACCACCCAGGTGCCCCCCACCCCCATGCTCTGTTTTTCTGTTGCTTGCCAGAGGTCTCCTAGAAGCCTTCCCTGACCATCTAATCTCAATTGTACCTTGGTATCTGTTTGTCCGTGTTGGTTGTCTATTGGCTCCCCTAGACTACAAACTTTTTGAGGACAGGGACTGTGTTCAGCACTGCTTCCCAAAGCATTTGCTTCATAATTAGTACTCAGTAAATATTTATTGAGTGAACGAACAAATGAATGGATGGGTCACACAGTTTAATAGGCTCTTCCTTCTTGCCCTCATACTGGCAAGTCAGGGGAGACCGGGGCAGGGGGGAATGGTGGGTGGCTAAAGCTAGGTAAGACAAAGCATATGCATACCAGCTTCTACTCCTAATGGGGGCTACAGAACAGAGCAGAATATTTTTTTTTAAATGTTGATTTATTTATTTTGAGAGGGAGTGAGAGGAGCAGAGAGAAAGGGAGAGAGAGAGAATCCCAATCAGGCTCCACACTGTCAGCTCAGAGCCCAATGCAGGGCTTGATCCCACAACCCGTGAGAACATGAGCTGAGCCAAAATCAAAAGCCGGACGCCTTAACCCACTGAGCCACCCAGGCGCCCCAGAGAAATAATTTTCTTGACCACCCATGAGCGTTTCTGTCTGTTCCCTTCCCTCAAGCTGGAGGGCTGAATCCTGAGTTTAAGTTAGGGAATAGATGGGTTAAATTTGCCTCTGTCATCTCCATTTTCTTTCTGTGCAATAAAGTTAGTGATCGCTTGGTCAAACTGCAGTATAATGCAATTAGGCTCATGTGTTTCCATCTCCTTCAAGTGCCTTGGGAGCAACTTCTGCTACTGTTGGAAACAGCTCTGTAGTCAATGAGCAAGCTGAAAGAAGAAAAACCAAGCGCCCTCCCTGCCACCCCCCAGTGCCAGCCTCCTTTGCTGCGTCTTTCATATAGGAAATTAAATTGCCTTTAGATTGTGAGCAAAGGGAAGAGTGATGTAGAAACGGGATATTCACAGGTGCTTTCTGAAGCAGGGAAAATTGCGAAAAATTTCTTTAAGCCTCACTGGGGTGGGAGAGACAGGCACACACATACTGGTGTAGCGTAGTAAGGAAGCAGTTAAGAATTTATCTTGTTTTTGTTTGGCTTGGATCCAGCTCCTGGCATAATATCTGTACTTGTTTCTCTGTACTTTCAATAAATTATTTTATGGCCAATGAGGAGTGGCTGATGTCAGATTTATGGTGAAGGACCCCAAGGGCAGGATTGCCTGTGAGTTCTGTTGGAGGATACAGAAAGGAAGAGAGGCGGCTGTATTTTTTCGTCCCCAAGAGACTTAGGAAGAGACTAGGAGGACAAGGCAGAAGACTAGGGATGAAGGACCAAGTGAACATGGAGCCGGAAATAGTCACCAGCCAGGGCAGCCCCAGGCTGTGGCTGAAGAGCTTGGGTTTCTAATATTGGGCACGCTTCTAGCTCTGAATGCCCTGAGCAAGTCCAGACATTCTTGAGCTATAGGAGAGGGTTGCAAGCAACAGAAACCAGCTGTATTATTTAAGCAAAGGGACTTTAGGGAAGGATTTGAGGTGGCTCAGTGAAGGATGCAAGAGGTGAAGAAGCAGGTTCAGAACGTGCAGCTCTGGGGATCCGAGCACCTCCACCAGGATGGAGGGGCTCCAGGAGTTTGTCCATCATTTACCCCTCTCCCTTCAGCAATCATTGGCTCAACATGGCCGCGTACTTACCCTCATCTGGGGAAGAAGTGGATTGACATCCCCTCCAGGCTGCCCATGGTTGGAGGGAGGGCAACATTTTACTTATTTATTTTTGAGACAGAAAGAGACAGAGCATGAGCAGGGGAAGGGCAGAGAGAGAAGGAGACACCGAATCCGAAGCAGGCTCCAGGCTCTGAGCTGTCAGCACAGAGCCCGATGCGGGGCTCGAACCCACAAACTGTGAGATCATGACTTGAGCCGAAGTCGGACGCCTAACCGACTGAGCCACCCAGGTGCCCCATGGGAGGGCAATATTTTAAAAGGTGAGTCTGGGGGCTGATACTAAATGGTTGCTCAGTAGCAACAGAAACATGTCTTCATCAGGGGCCTCAGTGTTCTCATCTGTAGGGTGATAGTGGTGTTCCAGATCCTCCTGTAGCATCAGACGTTTTCTTTCAAACGGAATCTTGGGCAGCCCACTGGAAAAGTCTGGGGGAGACAAGGCTGCTTCACCTGAGATGGGGGTGTGAGGGCCCCCGGCCCGGCCCTCCAGGACTTCCCCTCCCCCTCCCCACAGGCTCCTTAAAATATCTCTTCAGATCCTGAAAGTCCGTGAAGTGTACTTAGCTACCACTGGGCTACATCATCTGCGGGGCCCTTTCCAGGTTGGCGTTTGCTGCAAAACAGAGCATCTCAGATAAGGGCTCTATTTAGATCTGTGTGGAGGGGAGGCTGATCCATGGAAGTGGCTGCGGGGTTGAAGAGCCTGATTTGCCTGGCAAATCAGACCAGGACCTTCACATGGCCCTGCTGCACTCATGCCCCGGCCCATGTCCAGAAGGGGCAGGACTCAGCCTGTCCTCCAGAAAGAAAGGGAAATGATGGTAGCAAGTGTGTGGCCCTCTGGTTCGAGTACCGTGTACGTTTCCTGCCTCACATTCTGCCATTCTCCCTGTTGTTCTCTGCTTTTCCATTGCCACTGGGCTTTTATCAGTTGTTCTGAGGTGACAGTCCCCTTGCTGCCCCTGGGCCTTTGCACAGGCTGTTTTCTTTGCCTAGAAAGGTCTTGCCTCCACCTTTTTTGTTTTTGTTTGTTTTGTTTGGCTGACTCCTGCTAACTTTTCAGATCCTAAATTAATGTCACTCCCTTAGAGAAGCCTTTCCTGACTTCTCAGGTTAGATCTGGTCTCCCTGGTTTATAGATACTAGGTTTTAAATATATATGTACATGTATTTATGTTTATCTTTTCCACTATGTCATAATCCTAGCATAGGCAGAAATCATGTCTTTATTAGGTGCTAAAAGATATGGAGTGAAGAAATAAATATAGAACATGGTATGATTCTCAAAGTGTTGATTCAGTTCAATGAGCATTTATTGAACACCTTTTGTATACCAGGTCCTGTCCTTGAGGCTGGGATGGATCTCTGAATAGGATACAGATCCAGCCCCAAGATACTTATTTTCTTGGGTAGCGGAATTTTTCTGTTTCCTTCATATAATTTTTAACCTATCCCAGGAGGTCCACAGGGTATGGACTGTGAGTCTCAGAGAGGTCAAAGGACTTGACCAAGGTCACACAGTGAGTTGGTGGCTGTGCCGGGATTAATGCCTGAGCTTCCTGACTCCTGGCACAGTGCTATTATGCTTCTCCCATTCTTTTTTTTTTAGTTTTTATTATTAATTAATTAACTAACTAATTAATTAATTAAGAGAGGGAGGGAGAGAGAGGATCCCAACCCAAGCATTCTCAATGCAAGGGTTGAACTCATGAACCATGCGATCATGACCTGAGCCAAAGTTGGCCGCTTAACTGAGCCACACAGGCTCCCCTTTGTTTCTCTCCTTCTTGCAGAGATAATGCAGTTGTTGAAAATGGACTTCCTTGCTCGCAACACAATGGTGCTGTTCTTTCTCCAAGGAGTCTTGGTTAGAGAAGGATGAGGTGTGCAAGTGCAGAGAAGGGGGAGGTTCGGTGGGGGGCGGGCACTTAGCAAAGGAGTGTGTGCAGCACCTGTAAGTTTCCACAGTTCAGGATACTCCTGGGGGTGGCCCGACAAGGCTGAAGAATGGAGCTGGCATCCTGGTCCTCAGAGTTTTGATCCCCCAATGGTGGGTCTTGATGGGGTACAGAGGCTGTCTCAGCCTAATTTAGCCCTGCTGGCTACAAAGGGCACCTCATTTCTGGGTCGCTGAGACTTACCAGAGCACGGCAGCAAAATGGACACAGATCTCTGTTCCTCCCCCCACCCCATGTAGTCTTGCTGGAGGCTGTCAGCTGGTCCCTGTGGATGCAAAGTGGCTGCTCATTTCCAGCTCTCTCCCAGCTAGTGACAGGATGGTCCCGGTGAAGGCACAGTCTTCTTTGACTGCAGGCAGAGTTTCTACGACTGTTGAATTGGCTTTATCATTTTCTTCTTGTCTAAGAGTATGAAATGTCTGCTTTCGTTTTTTTTTCCCCCCCTCCCCCCTGATCTTCGTCAGAGTGACAGCTTCTCTAATTAGGCAGTTCAGAAGGTAACCTTAGCAACTTAAAGCTGGCAGTGGAGAAAGAGACAGGGTTCCAGGTGCCCCACTGGTCTGAGCGCTGGGCTCCCTGGGCAAGGTGCCGTGGCCCCTCCATGCATTGGCACCCCCCGCCCCAGCTGGGGCTGGCTCCAGAGATGCCCCGGTTCTCTGCTGTCACAGAGAGTACAGTCTCAGCCTCAGCCCCTTCCAGTCAGGATTCAGACTCCTGGATGTGGAGGATTCTCTGTCTCTGCCAGTCTGTGGAGCTCTCCTTTCATTTCTGTCCCTCTTTACCACATCTCTTTTCTTTCTTCTGCCCTCTCTGTCTTTCCTAGGGCAGGCGAAAGGCTAGAGATGGGTGTACTCTCAGCAGGCACTTCTCTCACCGAGCCCCCCCCCCCATCCTACTGGGACCCTCTGGCCCCCTTGGCCTTTGTCAGCCATTTGTCAGTATCCCCTGTCCTCCGACCACTGCACCCCCGCACTCTGCTCTGTGTTCACCCCTGCCAGATGCCTTCCCACCTTCCGAAGCTCTTCTCTGGGAAAGCCCTTCCATCTACACCTCCCTCCACCTCCACTCCTCTGCCTTCTCCATTCACAGATTTCTCTCTGCTTAAAACTTCTCACTCAGTGCTTATTGTCTGGACCACATAATCGAGAAATATTTTCTTTTAAAATTTTATTTATTTATTTTTAAGTTTATTTATTTTGAGAGAGAGAGAGAGCGAGCGCACACGCAGGTAGGGCAGAGAGAGGGCAAGAAGACCAAGCATGCTCTGCACTGTCAGCACACAGCCCAACACGGGGCTGGAACTCATGAACCTTGAGACCATGATCTGAGCCCAAACCAAGAGTTGGACACAACCAACAGAGCCACCCAGGTGCCCCTTCTTTTAAAATTTTAATTCTTTTATTTTTTATACTACCTAGTTCCCTGGATCTGAAGTATGCTTCCCAAGGGATCACATATTCCCTTGTGATTCTTTCACAGTGAGCATATGAATAGGCATGATGTGTGTTTACAATTCACGTGCTTACTGTCAGATAAAAGGGATGTTGTAGTCTCTTTCCTGAAGTATGGGCTTCAGAAAGCACGAGACTGTTTATAGTAGAATTTATTGTAACTTACTACTTTGTATGCTGCGAGTGAACTATGGTGGGGAAGGGGGTGCCTGGTATTGGCTGTGGGTATCTTCCCTTCTATTTCTCTGTTCTCTGGTGCTCTCAAGCCCCCTTTCGTTCATTCGCCAGCCAATCTTCTACCCCTCATTAATCCCTCAACTACCCATCCACCCATCTACCCTTCCGCCTTTTCATCCACTATCCAACTCTCCATTCTCTGTGCTAAGAATGATGGGATCAGTGCCCTCAAGGAACATCCAGGCCAGGAAAAGTAGGGATAGGAAGGAAAAGGGTCAGGGACTTAACTGTGACCCAAGGGGCAGTCTGTCAAGAACAATGAGATAGATGCCTTGGGTCTTCTGAGCACGCAAGAACAGAGACCTCGAAATCTGGGAGCATCTTTAGAGATTGTCTCATTCAGCCCTCTCTGTATAAAGTGGTACCCAGAGCCCAGAGGAAATGTGACTTGCCCCAAGTTGCCTATCAAGTAACCAAGTGAGGGAACCGTGGGAGAATTGAGAGAACATCAGAGCTGAAGTAGATTGCTTAATTTGCTCTTCCCCTTTTACAGAAGGGGAAAACGAGGCTCAGCGATGGGAAGGAGCTAGTACCCTATTTCTAGTCACTCATCTGGCAGCATAACTGAGGTTGGAGTGGAGATCTCTGACATGGTTAGGCTCAGGCATGTGCTATGCTGAAAAAAGGACCAGTGATTCGCTCAGGTTAAGGTTATCCGGAGTTTCACTTCTGCCTTTGAATCACTCAACCAGCTCATTCCAGTGATTCCGCCAACCACCCCGCCAGATCCCCAGACTTCTCAAGACACCTTGAGTTCTGGGTAAATCCTGACTTTGCATCCGTTCCTTCCCTTGCAACCCAGCGTAATCCTGGGGCTCACCTTCCAGAGGAGCACCATTTTAACCCAGCCCAGCCCTGCCTGTTAGCCTAATCCCATTACCCAGATGTGGGTTCCTCCACAGATATTCCCTGGCCGTACTGAAACTGGCGCCGAGGAGACAAGGTTCTTGGCCGCGGACAGGAGATAAGTGGAGACGTAAATGGTGATTTTCTGGCCTGTGAGCTCCTATTCGTGGATTTCATCTTTTAATGGAAGTGCAGTAAATAAAAGACGATTTCACAATATGCCAAGCAACAGGTCAGGAACATCTGAGCCGCTGGAATTGATAGAAGGGAGCTGAGCGTAACAAATCTCCCCAAATTGCACCCGGCTCCTCTTGTATCAGCTCCCAGACAGCATCCCCCAATTATTGTGCAAGGCAATTATTTCTGAGCTGGAGCTTTTGGAAAATAAAGGCCTGTGTATGGGGGTATACTTTCATTGCTTCTTGCCAAATAGAATTTTTCTCCGTGTTTTGTTTATGTCTGAGCCCTGATTGAATCTTACTCCTACACCCATCAACATTTCCTTCCCCCCTTGGGAGGGGAGTTTATGTATTCTTCAGAGATCGTCCAAATGGCACCTCCTCCAGGTAGCCATTTCCCTTTCACCCTAGTGTTTCAGGTTAAAGCAACAGTGTTATATTGAGGTTACACGTACACACAGTGAAATTCACTCTTCTTAAGTATACATTGTGAGGAGTTTTGACAAACCCTTGCAAATAAGAATTTTTCCATCTCTCCAGAAAGTTTCCTGGTGACCCCTCCCAGTGAGCCCCTATCTACCCATAGGCAACCACTGGACTGATACATATCACAATTAATTTTGTCTGTCCTTGACCTCCTTATAAATGGAAACATAAAGTACAGGAGAGAGAAAACTGTGGTGTGTGGGCCAAATATAGCCCATCTCTTTTTGGTATCACTGGTGAGTGAAGAGTGGATTTTACATTTTTAAATAGTTGGAAAGAAAATCAAAGAAGAATGATATTTCATGACACATAAAAAGTATATGAAACTCCAATTTCAGTGTTCATAAATCGTGTTATTGGCATATAGCCATGCTCATTGGTTTATGTATTGTCTGTGGCTGCTTTCATATTACGGTGGCACAGTTGAGTCGTTGTAACAGAGATTGTCTGGCCCCCAAAGCCTAACGTGTTCATCATCTGACTCTTTACTGAAGGCTTTTTTCGGCCCTCGATATAGAATGCACTCTTGTTTCTTTTTTTAATCTTTTTTTTTTTAAACTTCGTGGCTTTTTTAAAATGTTTATTTTTGAGAGAGAGTAAGAGAGACAGAGAGCAAGTACACCAGCGGGGGAGGGGCAGGGACAGAGGCTCTGAAGTGGGCTCTGTGCTGATAACCGGGAACCCAGCCTGGGGCTCAAGCTGACAAACCTTGGTCTGTGAGGTCAAGACCTGAGCCAAAGTCGGACGCTTAACCGACTGAGCCACCGAAGCGCCCCTGCACTCTTGTTTCTGATGCCCTTGCTTGGTGTAATGTTATTGACATTGGCCCATTGTTGAGTGTGTGGGTAGTTCACAAGTGGCTGTTTGTAATCCCTTCAGCTACACGTGTGTCTTCTTCCCTTGAACCCTTGGAGCAGGCATGGCAAATATGGTGCACTTGCCCCACTGCTGCCTCTTTTGTACTCAGGGCTTGTGTCCCCACTCAGTCATGGTCTGTGTTTCTCCTGGGCCTGGGCTTGGACTCAGAATTTGTCTCAGCCCAGTGCTCTGGGCAGTCACTACTAATAGATAAGAAGTGGGGGTGTATTGAAGGTCATTTGCCATCCCTAGCCTGGAAGCATCCTAATTTAGAGAAAGGATGCAGAGAGCCTGATAACAGACAGACCTGGATTTGAATCCCCGTGCCACCCCTTACCAACTATGTGTATTTGGATACGTTACTTGGCTCTTCAGAACCTCAGTTTCCCAGTTCCTGGTACATGGTAGGTGCTGACTAAACATCTCTGCACAACGGACTTGTTCTGCTTGCTCAAACCTGCCATTTTCACCCATTGGTGAACTCAGAATCGTCCCAGCCATTCACTCCCGAAAACATCAGTCATAGCATGTTCTCTCCACATACACACCCCCACCCCCACCACCCTCTCTTGACCTGACATCTTCTCGTGCTTTGACCTGTACAACTGGTCACCCTCTACTTACTCTTTGGCTCCCTCTAGTTCATGCTGCCAAGTATAGGCAAAGTGAATGTATCTCCTTCTCTCTCTCTCTCTCTCTCTCTCTCTCTCTCTCTCTCTCTCTCTCACACACACACACACACACACCTACACACACACACACACACCTCCCCACCTTGTCCCATTATACTGAGGATAAAGACCAGCCAGCTCAATGTGTCCTGAAAGCCACCCGTGACCTACCTCTGCTTATATTTCTTGTCTCATGTGCTATTACTCTCTGTTGCTCCCAATATTCCAGCCACATTGACCTTGACCTCAGTTCTCTCTATGAACTACAGAACCACATTTCCCTTCCCATGGTCATTTATATATTCTCTTCCCTCTGACCAGAACACTATTCATATTTGTACCCTCTTTACCTCATTCATTCTTATTCTTTATGTAGATATAATTCACATGCCATAAAATTCACCCTTTAAAGAAAGTGTATATTTCAGTGATTTTTAGTATAAGCACAAACTCCTGGAATAATCACTGCTATCTACTTCCAGAACATTTCATCACCCCAAAAAGAAACCCTGCAACCAGTTACTCCATTTTCTTGTCCCCAAGCACTAACCTACTTTCTGTCCCTATGACTTGGTACATCCTGGACATTTCATTTAGATGGAATCATGACATACGTGGTCTTTTGGGACCAGATTTTTTCACATAGAATAGTGTTTTTATTTAAAATCTTTTTTAATGTTTATTTATTTTTGACAGAGAAGGAGAGAGACAGAGCCTGAGTGGGGGAGGGGCAGAGAGAGAGGGAGACACAGAATCCAAAGCAGGCTCCAGGCTCTGAGCCGTCAGCACAGAGCCCGACGTGGGGCTCGAACCTATAGACCGCGAGATCATGACCTGAGCCGAAGTCGGACGCTCAACCGACTGAGCCACCCAGGCGCCCCTAGAGTAATGTTTTTAAAGTTCATCAGTGTTTTGGCATGTATCAGTACTTTATTCTTTTTTATTGCTAAATAATCTTCCATTGTATGGATATACCACATTTTACTTATCCATGTATCAGTTAATGGACATCTGGATTGCTTCCATCTACTTTTTGGCTATTATGGAGTAATGCCCCTAGGAATATTTTGTGTGCATGTTTTTGATTTCTTCTAGGCGTAAACCTAGGAGTGGAATTACTGGGCACTCAAGGACTTCTATTTTTAACTTCTGGGGGGACTGGCAATGGTGTTTCAAAGTGGTTGCACCATTTTACATTCTGTTCAGCAGTGTATGAGGGTTCTAATTTCTCTAGATTCTTACTAAAACTTGTTGTTGTTTGTGTTTGTGGTTATAGCCACTGTAGTGGGATGAAGTACTCTCTCGTTGACATAGTTCATTCCTACTTATCTGTTCTGTCCAAATAAAATACCACTCCCTCAAGGAAGACTTCCCCAATGACACATCCCTGACTAGAACAGATCTCATTGTTCTTTCAGAGCATCCTGTGACCTTTCTTTCAGAGTACTTAGATTTTTTTTGAATTATGCATTCATTTTTATGATGTAATTTTACTATGTGGTCCCTACACTCAACTCTAAGCTCAAGGAGGGGAGAGCTCTCCTACTGTATTTTGAGGTTTCAACGCCGTGCTTTGCACCTAGCAAGTGCTCAAAAAGAAAAAAAAGAAAGCATCTGTTTGATACAAGCATGAATGGGTACCTTCATCCTTCCAGATTCCACCCTTTCCTGCCTGTTGTGTCTTGTTCTCTACAGTCTTTCACATCTTTCAGGTTAGATTCTTATCTTACCCACCTCCACCTGCTTAGCCTCGATCCTTGTCCATTTTTTCTCGTAATCCACAAAACTGTCAGATCAATCTTTGTAAAATACTTAAAAAATTTGTGACTCTTGATGGAAGTCCCTGAAGGTGATCTGCACTGCAATTGAGGTCTTGATACATTAGACAGAGGAGAGAACAATTACGGAATTTTCTTGTTCTTTTACATAATTTTTGAACCACTCCCCCCTCCTTGCTTTCAGTTGTTTAGCACACATTTTACTCTTTCTGATGAGCTATAAGCTCCTGGAGGACAGGGAACTTTGCATTCATCTTTGGACATCCCACTACACCTCACAAGTGCCTGGTTGAAAGCAACTGTCAGTAAACGTTTGTTCACTTGGATTAAATTTTATTATTCTTCCCAGGAGAAACATTTGTATGCTAACAGAGGCCTTCAAAGACTTAACTGGAAGGATTAATGATGGGATCCCAGGCATCTACCACAGGCAGGCTGGGGAGATGTTTTTGGAGTAAGCCAGTCAGTCACCATCACCTCACCTTGTCAGAGCTGCTTGGTCTTCACGAACTTGGGGATAGTTCTCCTTGGGTGAGTGGGAGATTGTTTAGTGACTGCCGTTCTTGCCAGCTTTGGGAAAACACCAGGTTCCCTTTTTTTCTCCAAGAGGCATCTTGCCTCACATGCCTTTTCCTCTGCAGATGACCCTGGGCTCCAGGCCTCAGAGATGGGGGAGTGCATTGAAACCTTTGCTTCTGATGACAGCAGTGTGGTCCAAAGACATATTTTGTTTTCTACCGAGTAAGGAAGAAGGACCCAAAGGCATTCAGAAACTTGGGTGGGGAGGGGAGAGGCAGCAGTGAAGTACAGACAATGTTTTTATACTTTGTCAAATGCTACCAGATAGGTCCAGGGTATAGCCGAAATTGGAACTCTTAGCTTTTGGACACACTCAACCTAGTTGGGTCTCAGCTTTTTTAAGAGCAACGTCCCTCGTGGGGCACCTGGGTGGCGCAGTCGGTTAAGCGTCCGACTTCAGCCAGGTCATGATCTCACGGTCCGTGAGTTCGAGCCCCGCGTCAGGCTCTGGGCTGATGGCTCGGAGCCTGGAGCCTGTTTCCGATTCTGTGTCTCCCTCTCTCTCTGCCCCTCGCCCGTTCATGCTCTGTCTCTCTCTGTCCCAAAAATAAATAAAAACGTTGAAAAAAAATTAAAAAAAAAGAGCAACGTCCCTCTTAGAAAAGAAGGGTAGGGAATGAGTCTTTCAAAGAAAAAAGGAAGGAAAATTAGTTGATGTTCCTAATATCACCGTGAGAAAGGCGGTCGTGTCTCCATGTCGCAGATAAGAAATCAGACGCTCAGCGGGAAAAAGTGACTTGATTGAGGCCCCAGACAAGCCAGTGGCAGAAACAGCATCCAGACCCAGACCTTTAGAGCATGCTGCCCCCAGGTAATCTGATAGTCATTAAAGTTTGCCTGCTGTCTAGTGGTAATTTGCCTTCATACCATGGACACTCAAGGATTCCAGACCTTGAGGGTGGTGGAAAGAGCTCTGGTCTGGTTGCCAGAAGGTCTGGGTCAACTCTTAGGCCATTAAGTGACCTTGGACAGATTGCTCCCTCCTGTCTCTGCCTGTCCTCTCCATCTGAGAAATGGAGGACTTGAATCCACCTGCCGAGCCTCATCCTGTCCATAAGCTGTAGAAATGGTTTTCATTTTGCAACTTATGCTTTCCTAAATTACATAAGTAGTACAGAAAGCCATTCTTTGGGTAAAACTATAAATAAAGTAAAACCATACGGAGTAAAAAGGGGCAGCTTGCTCTTGGCCTTCTCCATCTGACTTCCCTACCCAGAGATAATCGCCGTGACCTGTTGGGTGTAGATCCTTCTCAATTATTTTTCTCTTTATTTACATCTGCATGTGTGTATAAATCCAAATCCACGTCTGCGTGTTCCCCCATATGCAGGATCATTGCTCTATTATTCTGAGACTTGCGTGTGTATGTTTTTCATTTAAAAATGATCGGAAATCTCTCACTATCAGAACATTTGGATCTACTTCATTATTTCTAATGACCTCATTCTGTAGTATGGATATGCTGTCATTTATCTAACCCGTTTTCCTATTGATGGACGTTTATGTTGTTTCTAATCTTGCATTATCAAAAGCATGCTACGGTGAACGTTTTTTGTATATGCAGCATTCTGTTGTGCGTGGGTATTTCTGTAGGTTAGCTCCCTAGGGGTAGTATTACCAGGTCAGAGAATACAGGCATTTTCGAGTTGCACGGATGCTGCTAAATTGCCCTCCAAAATAGTTGTACCAATTTATACTCAGAGAGAGTCCAGGTGGAATTTTAGATGTGACAACAAAGGTAAGAGCATCTTTTTGGGCCAGGAATACTGCTTCTCACCCTTCAAACCACCCTCTGCCAGCTGTTAGTGACTCTGTTTACAGGTGAGGCGGGTCCCGCCTGGAGTGCCTTCTGCATCTACTTTCTTACAGTTCAGTGCTTTCATAGTTTCTAAACCAGGGTTTTAGTAAAGGCTTTCCAGAATGGGGAGGTGGCTTGATTAACCTCCTGCCCAGCTTGGAGCCCGGGGTTTCCAGAGAAGGTCCCAGTAGATTGCCAGGGGCTGGCAAACAGCTGACTAATAGGGACTGTGGCATCTGGCCTTACTCGGAGATCAGCCAAGTCCTGAGGAGTTTAAACGACCTCTCCAGCTCTCTTGCCCACTCCTGATGGAGGCCCACCAGCAAACGCCCTGAATAATGCATTGTGTTTGTCCTGTCGGACTAGGGGGTGCCTGCATTTTCTCCTCCCCTGCCTTCCCTCCTTGGTCTGCCCATGTCTCTAAGCCTTCATTCAAGCCTTGAGCACAGGCAAGAGGAGGGAGTGGTTGGTTTGTTTTTTTTTTTTTAAAGATGAGTTGCACAGCTTGCTGTCTTCCTTCAAACAAAACCTGGATGTTTCTTAAACCTAAGTTAGAACAGAGAAGGAAAAAAAAAAGAAAACTCCTGTGATTATTGAGCTCCTACCATGTGCAGGATGCTGTGTTGGGCACCACACAGGTACTGCCTCACTGCCTCATCCCAGGCAGACATCACTGCCTCTATTTCAGGTGAGGAAGCTAGGCCCAGAGAAGCGACAGAAAGTACTCATGGCTGGAGTCAGAGAAGGTCTGGGGCCTGAATACATACTTGCCTTATTCTCCCCACAACAGCCTTTTCTTCCTCTCTGCCTGGCTGCTGAGAAAGAGGATTTTTTTTAATCTTTGTCCACACTCCTCAGTAGTCACCGAACCCCCAAACATATATTTCTTGTGATTTCGAAAGACATATAGCATCCTATCATCCACAACCATTTCCCACCAACCTAGAAAGTCACCAAGCCTGTCTTGAAACCTTCCCAAATGATTATTCATTTGGATCTGACTGCTTATCCATTTGAATGTGTCTGTGACATTTCCCTGGGGGCTCTGTGTGCCGTGGGAAGGGGAAAAATGAACCTTGAAGTTAGACTAGTTTGGGTTCAGATTTCCACCTTGCCATTTGCACACATGTCCCCAAAGACCCATTTTACCTCTGTGAACCTCAGTGTCCTCTTTCAGACAGTGGGCTTGTTATTTATAGTTTATACTATAGTTAAGTATGCTTCTGCTAGCCTGTGTAGACTGAATAATGCCCCCACCCACTGATGTCCACATCCTAACCTCTGAATGTGCTCACTGATGTATGATGAGAGGAACTTTGTAGATGTGATTAAGGTAAGGGTCTTGGGAAGGGAAGGAAGATTATCCTGAATTATCTGGGTGGGCCCAGTGTAATCACACGGTTCTTTTTTTCAGAGTGAGGCACTAGCATTAGAGTCAGGGAAGGAGATGTGGAGAGAGACACAGAGAGACCCAGAGATGCCATGCTGCTAGCTTTGAAAAAGGAGAAAGGAGCCAGGAGCTAAAGAGTGCAGCTCTAGGAGTTAGAAAAGGTAAGGAAAGTTATTATTCCATGGAAGGTCCTGGAAGGAATGCAGCCCTGGAAATACTTTCGTTTTGGCCCAGTGAAACCTATTTTGGACTCCTGACCTCCAGAGCTGTAAGATCACAAATTTGTATTGTTTTATGTCACTAAGTTTCTGGCAATTTGTTATAGCGGCCGTAAGGAAGCATATACATCCTCACATCCTCAGTGGGCTTCTTTCAGTCTGTAAGGCAGACTCTCACTTCTCTATGTACAAGCTACTTGTGACCTTGTGCCTCTTAGAGCCTCCCTTTCCTTACGTGCAATATGAGTCAATGAGAACCCTTTAATAGGATTTATGAAGATTGCATGAGATCCTGTGCTAAACAAAATGCCTGGCACAGAATAGGTGCTCAGTCATGAAAGTTATTATTTCCCTTGACCTATAGCCATGAACTTGTATGGTAGACATTGATGAGCTTATGTAGTAGAGACAGATATTTGAATGCCACCTCTGGCATTTGCTTAACTCCATGACCTTGAACAATACAACTAAACCTCTGTGAAGGATGATGAATCTTCTGGCCATAAATTGAAGCAAGATTAAATGACGTACTGTAAACCCCAGCTCAACCACCCTCCTCTGGCCTGAGCTTCTAGAGGGCGGGGCAAAGACTCCTGCCTTGTCCATCTTGTAGCCTTATGACCTAACACGGTGTGTGACATGTAGTCGTGCAGGAACATGTTTGTTGTGTAAACTGACCTGTGATGCGGGGGGTGGGAGGACAGTTTGGTCTAGTACCATCAGTGAGCTCCATATCTTAGTCTAGGTAAGGACTAGGGATCAGGGAGATCCATCAGGAGGAAGAATTGATTCTAGAGCTCAACCTGCTGGTCAGTTAGTTGGAAAGGGCTGGATGGGGGACCTGGCATAATGGGTCTTCAATTCTGAGTTGATGGTGTTTGGTTCATCCAGATATCAAGGCTCCTGTCCATCCTGACTCCTTCGTCCTTTATACAATGCACACAGCTCCTCTTTTGTAAGTGCTAATGGTGAGAAAATAAACTATCTCTTGTCTGGCCTTGCTTCTTTTATTAACCCCAGGCCTCAAAATGAGGCTTCACTCAATAAGACTCTCCTGCCAGTACCTTATCTCAGTCCTGCTGTGTGTTACTAACTACCTGGGAGGAGTCATGAAATGACATTATGGGGGGGGGGGGGGTTCGAGCTTCCCCAGACTTGGTGCCTTCCTTTGTATTTGAATTATTTCCACCATTATTCTTTGTTTACTGCCTTTGAGCTAATTTCTGAGCCTCTCAGTTTTGCAGCCCCTCCTAGCTTATTTGAATTAATTTTGAGAAACGATTTTGAGTTATTGTGGTCCAGATTAAGCCATCTTGTGATCTTTTCATCCACTGTCTTTGTAATTCTATTGAAAAGCTATCATGTTTGCAAGCCGTGATTGGTGCTGTTTTTATAACCCCGGTCTTATGCAGTCTCATAATTCCTTTGTTTTCCTGGGTTGTGTCCAATTTGTTAATCTTTGTTGTAGAAGAGCAATAAAAAGGGTAAGACGAGAGCCCTGCCAGAGTGAGGCAGAGACTGGGGTTGAGTCCCAGCTCAGGCAATGATTAGTGGCTCTCCCTGGACAGTTTGCTTCCCATTCAGAGACTTGGCTTCCTGCTCTGGAAAATGGGAAGAAGCCAGGCCTGGCTTGCAAGTGGATGGATGGTCCAATGGGATGCTCTAAATGCAAGTGCCTGTCCATGTACCAGTTGGAAGTATTTCTCTCTTCTCTCAGCTCTTGAAGCTCCTGCTTCATGTATTTTTCCCTTCTGTCTAAAAGATAAATATGACATATGATGTTTTACAAAATTTAAGTATATATTCTGCTGCTGTTCTACCATGACTTTTCAGAAATAATTGTAAGTGCTTCAGTAACTATATCAGCTCTTCTCTGGAACACCTTAGGATACATGCTGTCCAACCTGCTGATTTGTGTTTTCCCCCAAATCGCTAAGTATTCCCTTAACTGCTTTCTGTCATAGCTGTTTCTGTGAGATCTTAATTACTTACTAATTGTCCACATTTCCTTTCTTTTTTTTTTCCTGTTTCTTTTTTTATTTTTTTATTTTTTCTGTTTCTGGCAAAAGACATATTACCAAAGATGGGTTCAGGATCTTTGCCTCCTTGGAGTCATCATTAATTTCCTTTCTCCCTCATTATGAAGGAGGGGATATGTTCTAGTTTGCACTCTGATTTCCCACCTGGATTCCTTCTAAGGACTCTTGATAACCTCAGCATCTCTGTAATCACATTTCCCCTTGAAAAGAAGCCTTTCTAAGCAGATGGCTTCTAACTCTGTAAGAGCACATTTCATTGGGCTACACCCCTTCATTTGACCTGGTGGTTTTTCACTTCAGTGGACAATAATTTAGGCACCATGTGAGATACTAGGGATGCAGACGTCAGGATAACTCTGTCCTTGGTTGGAGCACCTCATGTAGATAAACATGTGCTCAAATAACCAATAGTAAAATGTTAAAGATCTCATTAGTGGTGAAGGGACTGCAAGCCAGACTTAGAGAGTTTGAGCAGGTGGGCACCAGAGAAAGTTGTAGAATTGAGGCTTTAGCCAGTTTCTTTATAAGCATGGTTTCTGTATCTATAAAATGGGACGGACACTGAGTTTCAGTATCAGCATAAAACTAGGTGAACGTTCAAATACATGGCTCCTTCAGTAACGTTGAACAGCTCAGCCACTAACTCTAACCACAGCGATGCTGGTGACAGCGACAGAGATGTGTGCACCACCTTTCCCCACCCATGTGCAGGTGGCACGTCCAGAAATGCTGTCATCCACCATGGGGAAACGAGGAAGCCGAGTCTCAGAGAAATCCAGTGACTTTCCAAACACCATGCTACAACTTAGAAGTGTTAGAACCGTGAGCATTCAGTGGAAGTCTGGCTTCATAGTCAGGTTTTCGCCTTATGCGTCTTCTTCCCAGCATGCTTGCAGACAAGAACTCGCATGCTGAAATTTGCAGAGTATATTTCTGGCAGCCAACATCAGCCAGGATTTGCGGGGAAGAGGTGGTGAACTGCACAACCTCAAGATTTGGAGCACACATTAGCCAGGACGTATTTTTTAAGACTTTCAAAAAAAAAAAAAAAAAGAAAAAAGAAAAGAAAACTGAAGTGCAGTTAACACACGACGTTATATTTGTGTCAAGCGTGCAATATCTTAACCCAGGGGTTCTAGCCATTTCTCAGTGGTCACTGCAAAAAAATGGTGACCATTCAAAATTATTTTTATTTTTATTTTTTTAAGTTGATTTATTTAGTGAGAGAGTATGTAGGGGGAGGGGCACAGAGAGAGGGAAAGAGAGAGAATCCCAAGCAGGCTCTGCACTGCCAGCACGGAGCCTGATGTGGGGCTCGAACTCATAAACCTGAGTGGATCATGACCTGAGTGGAAATCAAGAGTCGGACACTTAACCGACTCAGCCACCCAGGTGCCCCTAACTTATTTTTAATAATGGATAAAATTTATCCAGTACTTACCGTGTGCCAGGCACTGTCCTGTATGTTTTGCATTTATCATGTCACGTAAACTTTGCAGCCCTTAGAGTAGGTGGCCCTTACTCTTCCCAATTTACAGATGGAGAGACTGAGGCTCAGTGGAATATAAAGTAAGTTGCCTGAATTCATATCGCTTGTAAGTGGCAGCAGTGGGATTTGAACCATCTGAATCTAGGATCCTAGCTTGTGACTGTGAAAACCCCCCTTGGCTCTCAAATGTCCATATGAACAGAGTTCCTGTTTGCAGATACAGCCCTTGCACTGGAAGCGTCCTTAAGACTTGCTACCTACTGCCAGTGTCTGAGTGATGGGCAGCTCAGAGGCTCTCCCCTTCCCTCCTTACCCTTTGGGGGGGAAAGTGTCAGTGAGCCATGAAATGGCCAAGGGACATCTGAAAGAGAGAGGAAAAGCCAGGCACACAGCTAATCCACCAAGGACATAATCAGCCCTTGAATCATCACATTGGCTGGAAGTTAATGTGCCCACATTGGCCCAGGGGACTGCAGTCTGGCCTCGTGCAGCTTTTGGATCGAGGATGTTCAACAAGACATTGGAAATATCGGTAGCTACTTTGCCAAGTAGCATTAAGGATTCCCTGAAAACCCTGCTCAGCCAAGGCCAGCCACTCCCTCTCACAAGCGAGAAAAGGGAACCTTTTTTCAGGTGCACAGTCCTAGAGGAGTAAGAGAGTTGGAGGAAAGTATGCAAATGCAGCAGAAGATCCACATCTGGGCACAGGAGACTGCCACTGGCTCCCTGAGTGCTGTGGGGGCCGGGCTTCCTGTCTCTAAGCCTCAGTCTTCTCCTCTGTAGAATAAGCATGTTAGACTAGATGTCTCTACAAGGGCCTCCCCAACGGAGCGTCCTGTGATCATCAGTGCTTTGCCATGCAGCCATGATAATAACAAAATTTTATGATATGCTTTCTGTCTTCCAGACACTGTCTAAGCGCTTCAGGTATTATCTCATTAATCCTTATAACCCTGAGAGGTGAGGTCCAACTGCTATGCTGACTTCCCAGATCAAGAAATTGGGGCATAAGGAGGTAGCAGGCCTTACTCAAGGTCATGCAACCCTTAAGGATGGAGCTAGGATTTAGGCTCATGTCATTTGGCTCCCAAGTTCACATTTCAGCCACTGTGCCTCTCTGCCTTCTGGTCAGGCTTCCCTGGAAACTTTGTTCCCCAGCTCGCTGTGGGTAGGCGAGAGGGCACTTTGACAGGAAAAGTGATCACGGAATTTAAAGCATTGCTATGTGTGTTCCAGGTTTGCTTGGATGAGGGAGGTGAGGCAGGAAGTGATGTTACCGTATTGAAATACATGTAGGCCCTTTCAGTTCCCATGTTGGGATGAGCTTGAACTGGAAGAGAAAACTTGTAGTTGTGGGTGCAGACGCCCAGCTGAATTTACACTCTGCTCTCTGTTGGGTTATAGGAGCCATTTGATAATGTCGAGTTTAAGAGATTGGCCTGTGGGGCCAAAAGGACCTGGCTTCAAATCACCACCACTCACTAGTTGTCTCATATTGTGCGTGTTATTTAATTACTCCAATCCAATTTCTCATTTATAAAATAGGAATTATAATGTCACCTATTTCCAAAGGCTCTGATGACCAAATGTAGGTAAAGTGTTTTCTCAACTGTAAAGGCTCCTTTGTATGATTGAAGGTGGCCTGGAATGGAGATCACCTTTTGCGGGTCTTCCGTTTCTCCTCCTGATTCTGTCTCCTGCCGCGCCCTGAGGACTGGCCCAGGGCTCAGAGGCCCTGTGCTGTTCCCATTCACTGAGGCATTGCCAGCCGGGGGAGAAGGAGTGTGATTGATTTGCTTTGCATTGACTGCACACGATGAAAAGTTGTTTTCTTTTCTCCTTTCCTTCTGTAGTCCCGGGAATTATATTTTTCTTAGAGTGTTGTTAATGGAAAGCACTGAACCAAATTCCCTCAAATTGAATTTGGCTGCCTGAATTGTCAGCTCCACATCTACTACCTCTCCAGCCTCACCCACTCCCAAGCAGAAGCCTCCGCATTTATGCTCACACTCATTCATGGGCTTGCCCTCTGGGCTGATAGAAGGGGGTGTGTGTGGAGGGAGGTGGGCAGTATACCTGGGCTTGGGGCTGGCCTGCAGCCCCTCCCCACCACTCATCAGCACCTGCCATGACACGGCAGGTGTGCGTGCTTTGATACAATGAGGCAGCTGAGGCCTGTGCATGGCCAATCAGACCACAACACAAGCCTGATGGCTTCAGATGGCGTTATGTCGCTAGCCCTTCATGGCTGTGTGCCCTTGGGGAAGTCGCTTTACCTCTTTGAGTCCTCACTCCCCTGTTTATGAACAGAGAAAATACCAAGTAATCTCTTTGTCTCAGAAGAGATGTAAGAATTCCCTTGCGTGCTCACGTCTTCACTTACTCTTTTAGCAGATGCCCATCCAGTGCCTGCAGTGTTCCAAGGACTGTGCGAGGGAGTCATGTGGTGACTCTGAACACCATCCATTTCCTGCCTTCAAAGGGTGTTTAGTCTGAAAGGATTGGCAGAGAATAGATAGTAAACAGATGAGGTTAAGGTCCCATGAATTGCCATAGGTAGAATGCAAACAGCCTGAATCTTGGGGTCAGGCAGGCATGAGGTTTAGTATCCTCTCCACTGCTTAGGAGTCACGCCATCCAGGGGCCTCCGTGTCCTCCCCTATAGAATGGGTGTCTACAGATTCCTTGCCAGGGATGTTGTAACGATTATAGACGCCATGTTTTCTGCCCACTGAACAGTGCGTGGCCCCTAAAAAAGAACACAATGAATGGTAGCTATTATTACTAATAATGATAATATTAATAACGAATGGAAAATGCTTTCCAAGCCACAAAACCCTACACAAATATAATGAATCATTATAATCACGGTACATAGAGACTCGTTTCCCAAGAGATTCCAAGAGCAGCCAGGATCACTGGTGCTTAGAAAAATAAAATAATATTATTAACAACTAGAAGAACTTTAACGTTTGAATAGCACTCTTCCAGTTTTAACAAATAGCCATGGCAGGGAGGAACTCTTAAGCGAATTCATTAATCTGGGCTGGCCTGTACTTTTGTTGGCAAGTATTGTCCTGTGTTTGTTGTAAGATTTTCTGTCTTCATTAACAGCACTTTAGTTTCCCCTAAGTAAATGATGACTTCTATAGATTTGCCCCATTTTACTTGACCTAAGTTCAGGCGGGACTATTCTGTGCCGACACTTAGAATCAAGGTTCAGGGCATTTCTTAAGCCTGCGAGTGATTATTTTTCCTACTGTGTTAAATGCACAGTAATCCTTGGAGACTGGGCCAACTGTGGCTCTGTGATAATGGGATTTTATATTTATAAACCAACATGTTAAAAATGCGTGTTATTTTTGTATATGTTTTTTAGATCAGAATTCTTAGCACATGGCAATCATTATTCTGGTTCCTGGGAAACCAGAGCAGTTCTATGGTTTACCCTTCAGTAGAGGCTGAGGATGCTATCTCCCACCCTCTTATGCTCTTAACCCAGAGATAATTAACAAACATACAAACTTGTCTATTACACACACTGGGAAAATTAAGTGTGATGGAAGATACAATTATATGCTTACCTTCCCTAAATACACGGACTTAGTTTATTCTAAAAACTTTGCAATGAGGCAGAGACTCCATAATGGAAAACACGTATGAGAATCTTCTTTGACAGTTCTTACCACGATGTCAGTGTTGACTGAACACGTAAAAGGAGGTCACGGTTTAAAAAAAATAAATAAAAAATGAAAAAAAAAGAGAGGTATTTGGTATACTAGCTGCCTTGAGAATTAAAAAAAAGACAACTCCTGTGACTTTTTTTGCTTCAATGGATGCCTTCTTTAGTTTGTATTGAGTGTGAGGTTCAAAACTCTGCATATATCTCTGTGTGTGTGTGTGTGTGTGTGTGTGTGTGCGTGCGTGTACATATGTGTGCATGGTGTGTTTCCCAGAACCCCTGTGTGATAAGAATTCTAGGGCTCTCAAATCTGTTTTTGTCAACTACTGTCCTTTTCCAAGGTCGATGAAGAATTACTGTGTAAATATTCTGTGACTTTTGTGAATCTCTGATCCTTTGTTGCTGTTCACCTCTTGCCGACTTCCAGATTGTTAGCTACAGGAAAGTCATTTTTGATTCACCCTCCCTTTTCTTGCGGTCAGGGAGACCTTTCTTGAGACCTGGGATTGCTATTCTGTTTTACAAGTGAGAACCTGAAGAATTACAAGTGGAAATTGTTTGTTAGGACAGCACATACCACACAGTGAGTAAGGGAATAATGTACAGAACTCATTGTATGGAAACGAGAGAGGGCATTGCAGAGATGACTCTTGCAAATGGATGGGGGCTGGCGTAAAGTCCCTCTTTCCTCAAGGTTTCTGTGATTCTAAGTGAACTTAAAAATAACACTGGGTGAAAGCTCGCCAAGTTCTATATGTCTGAGAAGCAACAGCCTCAGCGATTTTATAGAGAAATTAGATAGCTATGTGAACTCAATCAAGTCTCATAATAATTACAAGAGTTTATAAAGCCTTGAACGCGGCCCAGGCATTGTGTTAGACTCTGGGGAAAGCATGGACAAGCAAAGAGGGCTCTTAGCCGTTCGGAGCTTCCCATCTAGAGGGAAAGCGGACATGAGTAAAGTAATTCATGTGCCCAGTGCTTCTCATGAGCAGGTCTCTCTGCAAGAGCTTTCTATGCATTCTCTCATTTATCTTTACAACAACCCTAAGAGGATCAGGAACATGTCCCTACTTTACAGAGGGTGAACTTGAGAGACTTAGAGGTGTTCATAAGTGACCGTCTGGCAGAGCCCACACCGGAACCCAGATTAGGCTGATTCTCATGGCTAATGCTCTTAACCAGTCACTACACTGCCTTTTCTGTCGCTTAATTTCTAGACCACATGCTCTTCCTCTGTGCAGTGAGTGGCCCTGCTCCACCCAGAGCGTTGTTACAGAGAATGGCTAAGAGAAGCTTGCAAGATAGTCTGGATTGTTTTTATTGTAGTTTGTTTGTGTTTATTGTTGTGGCTTTAAAATAGCAGTGAAGTCCTATAGGAGCGAGCCTCCATTGTGCTCTGAAAACATCCCCACGAATGAAAACTCACTGAAGAACATGGAGTTGATGCTATTTGTGGTTCAGAGCAGGTGTTCCCAGAGAGCTGGGTTGCTTGAGCAGGAAGGCAAAGTGGGTGGCTGCAGCAGGTGTGGGGAGCTCAGACATTCGAGGCTGAGGTCACAAGGATGGCTCGGGAGGCAAATCTGCAGGACGCAGGGAAAAATTTGGTCTGCATATTATCGTAAATGCATATGCACGTTATGGGAGGAGTCGGAGAGAGAACTATTAATGGAAAGATCACGGGAAAAGAGTGATCGACCTATACTTCTTTTTCTTTTATTTAAAAAATAATAATGTTGTATTTATTTTTGAGAGAGGGAGAGAGTGCAAGTGGGAGGAGGGGCAGAGAGGGGAGACACAGAATCTGAAGCATAGACCTACACTTGTAATCCAGCCCTACCTTGACTAGCTGTGTGACGTTGGGAGAATCCCATTACTTCCTGGACCTCAAATTCCTCATCTTAACTCTGCTTCCCACACAGAGTTCAGGAGAACATCAAAACAGAGAATAGAGGTGAAAAGGATCTATAAATTGACGGCTGCTCTGTGCATGTTGTTTTTTACTATTAATATTTATCATCAGTCTTTATCAGCTGGTCACTGACATTGTCACTATTATCGTTGTATGCATTCCCTGGAACATCCACCGTTGGCTAGGCTGAGTTCTCTAAGTCATCGTTTTCAGGAAATTTAACCTGTGCATTTATTAAATAAACATGCAGGCAGTGCCTCCAATCTGTAAAGAACTGTGCTGGGTTCTGCAAGATGAGTAAGACAAGGCCTCTGCCCTCGAGTTTACAACGGGAAATGAACAGAGGCCTTGGATGACTGCAGAACGGGGCTAAGTTATGTAATGTGTCAGGGGCACGGAGCAAACAGAATGCTATGTTAAGTTGTCACATTCTGCCAGGGAGAATCTGTGCTTGGAAAGAGCAGGGAAGGAGCTCACGGTGTCACCTGCGTGCAGCAGAAGGGGAGTGGTACGTCTCTGATACCTGCAGACTCCCAGGCCAGTGCCTTTCCACTAACGAATCCAAGCTGCCTTCATCCTCTGCTAAGCTCAGCGGCTTGCTTAGCCTCCCCACACCGTCAGACCATGGCAGGCTTTTTTGGGAGGGGCTGTTGGCCACACTGCGGGTACTATTTTGCCCAGTATTTCTGGTTCCTCTCCTCTTGGGGCTCATGCTAGGGTTGCAGTTCTCAGCCTGCTTACTGGCAGATGGCTCACATAACTAAAGGTGTGAGTGGAGGTGTTAATATGCCACTTGTCTGTCAGGGAAAGACATTCCAGAACTTTCTCTTTCCTTCTCACATGGAGAGTGGCAGTGTTTCACATGGTGGCTGCCCCACCTGCCTGGGTCATTGAGAGACTCTAATGAGTTGAGGCCATTGCCAACCTTAGATGAACGTTAGTCACACATACACCATTGTCCTTTAAGACCCTAAGATTTGGGAATTGCTCCTGAAGCATACTCTAACGTTACCTGATACAGGAGCAGCACCATGACAGATGTGGGCAGAGTACAGTGATGTCTATTATCTATTTACTGTGCCTCTTTATAAGGTCCTTGATGATGCAGTGTGGGGCCTCAGAGTTCCCGGTATACCTTGTAACCCAAGTTTGAGTCCAGCTCCTTCTGTAAGGCCAGGATGCTTACCCCGGGCTTACTCAACAAGCATCCTTTCTTCTTTGACGCTACCACACCTTCGTTTCCTGAGGCTTAACTGCCTCCTGTTCTGCAACCATCTTTTATACCCCACCCCCTCAGTCGTTGATCTCCTTCTGTAGTTTTTCATGAGGTACTTCATCAACAGCATTTGGAAAAACTAGGTAAATCATGCCCACCTTTTATCTTGTACTTGATTAAACTTGCCAGAGAATTCGGGCAAGTTTGAAAGGCTCGTATTTCTTTCTGCTCACAGAAAGACTCACCTGGCCTGTTTCTTGTTTTAACCTCCCATCTGTAATACCAGACAGAAGTCGGCAAACTGTGGCCCATGGTCTACAAAACAAGCCCCTGGGGACAAGTTCTAAGAGTGAGTCTTTACGAGGTCGATGCCTTGAAGGAACCATTAATCCACTTGGTGACTTTGGAGCAGTCCTTACCTCCCTGGTCTGTGATTTTCCAGGTTAGCCGAGAAGGGGCTGGGCCACATCAGTCTACTGTTCTGCAAACATTTATTGGATGCCCCTCTGTGTTAGGTACTATACAGGCTTAAAGGAGAAACATGTCCAGGTCATGTTTCCAATCCCATGGTTCCTAGGCTAGTGGAAGTGAGTGGGTAAGAAAAGACATAAATTAACCATGAATTGAGTCCCAAAGTATGAACTATTGGGTTCCATTACTGTGATGCTACCAGTGGATTTAATCCATGTTTAATTGAGTGGATATAAAGCAAAGCAGCCCACATATTGCGACTGGGGAAACGGAGGTTCTGTGAAAAAGCAGTGTGTACTGCACAGTGTCAGTGGCTAGAGGACGGAGGTATATTTGTGACTATGGTCAAAGAATGGTTGCATTAAGTAGGGACTCATGGCCGATGATGTGCGAAGTTGTCAAGACCAGACTTCGATGTATCTGTCCCACATCTCCGTGTGAGGTCTCCAGTACTGCTCACAGACCCACTTTGTATAGCCTGTCCTTATGTTCAGGTTGTACAAATACTTCCAGGCCTGTTGCTCACAGGCCCTCAACCTTAACCACAAGTGGCCTTTCTGTGTGCTGATCATTCAGAGCATGCTCTGTGTGTATCTCATCCCACAGCCTACCCCGTATTGTGGCATCGTGCCTGCGTCTTCATGTAGAGAGAAGGAGGGGTGGAGTGGAGTCCATCCTCGATTCTTGCCCCCGCCTCACCATGAATGAGCTGTTACCTTGAACAGTGTTCTTTCTGCACTTTGGTTTCGCTTCAGAACAGCACGAGGATTCAACTTCTGCAGGGCTGTTGAAAGAATGGAGTGAGATGCTGTACATAAAGTATTTGTTTTGTTTCTCATACTGTAAAGCTGTCCTCTACCACGCATTCTGCTCAGGCGCAAGGTAACTTG
Organism: Acinonyx jubatus; assembly: GCF_027475565.1. Taxonomy (NCBI): domain Eukaryota; kingdom Metazoa; phylum Chordata; class Mammalia; order Carnivora; family Felidae; genus Acinonyx; species Acinonyx jubatus. The sequence continues at coordinate 17,275,317 of NC_069391.1, forward strand.
GACAAGTAGGTGACTAACAGATGCTTAATGAGTGCACACGCTCAGGGACCGTCAGTGTTCTATCCAGTCAGGGTCCTGGTGGGAAACAGAGGGCTCCTTTCTGACCAGATTCAGAAGAGGTGGCCGTGGGGGGTTTACTGAAGGGTGTGGCAGGGCTAAGGGAACCAGCCAGTGGTCAAGTGGTCATGAGGTCTTGCCAGTGAGCACCGGGATGCTTTTTTTTTTTTTAACGTTTATTTATTTTTGAGACAGAGACAGAGCATGAATGGGGGAGGGTCAGAGAGAGAGGGAGACACAGAATCCGAAACAGGCTCCAGGTTCTGAGCCATCAGCACAGAGCCTGACACGGGGCTTGAACTCACGAACCGCGAGATCATGACCTGAGCCGAAGTCGGACGCTTAACCGACTGAGCCACCCAGGTGCCCCTGCACCGGGATGTTTTTGTCACTCTGCAAGAGCAGGAGTGACAAATTTAATTTAGGCGTTGAGACTGATGATACCTGCAGATACACAAAGCGGGTGTGGAAAGGTTGATTATTCACATAATTATGGTCTTTGGGGTGAGCAGGCCCGGCCTCTCAAGCAGGTCCAGAATGGCTGGAGAGAGCCAGAGAAAGAGGCTGGCCTGGATTTTTATCGTGGCTCAAGGGTGGGGCTGGGGCGGGGTGGGGGTGGGGGACTTGCATATAGTTAGAGTCTCCAGGCGGCACCAAAAGGAGGGAGCACCCAGGCTTTCTTATCAGCTTGCCCAGACAGGGAGCACAGAGTGAGGAGGGAAAGGTGAGATGTGAAAGCTCTCTGAATCCAAACATTAAAAAACAGGAGCCAGATTCTTCATTTCAGGGGGGAAGTTCTTGCCACCCTGTTGGTAGCAGATGAGGGGATAATGATGCCGGGAGGAGGGGCCCCTTATAAGGACTGGCCACAGCTGACTCCCATTCGCTACTGAGACCACAGCTCCAGGGGAAGGGAGTGAGGATGATAAACACCCTGACTTCTCTGCCGCTCACTGATCTGCCCACTTGGTGCCTGTCCCGAGCAGATCCCACCTGGATGATCCAGGCTGTAGAGGTCAGTCAGCCTCCTGGGGCAAAGGGGGTCACCGAAAACGGTTTGGGGGTGGGGTAGATTACTCAGGGTAACCGTCAGATACAGATCTCAGGGAAGCCAGGGAGATCATGAAACTTTGGTAGCCATCATTTATGGTGCGCATGGCCAGCACCAAGTGTCATCCTTAAGCGTATATGATATGCAGGATCTTTTAAGTCCTAAAATAACCTTAGGTATGTACTATTTTGTGCACTTGAGGAACCTTGGGCTCAGAGAGGTTAGGGAAGTCTTTTTTTCTTTTTTTGTTTTTCCTTTCTTTTCTTTTTCTTTTGGAGAGAGAGAGAGGGAGAGGGCAAGCAGGGAAGGGGCAGAGAGAGAGGGAGACAGAGGATCTGAAATAGGCTCTGCACAGATAACAGAAAGCCCCATGTGGGGCTCGAACTCAGAAATCATGAGATCATGACCTGAGCTGAAGGCAGATACTTAACTGACTGAGCCACCCAGGCACCCTGAGGTTAGGGAAGTCTTAAACATGATGGAACTAAAATTCCCCAACACTGTTAAACTCCGTTGCCCGTATGTTTACACTCAACTGCATTGTTCCTTCTTCTTTTGGGGGGCTAAGGAACTCACTCCCCTTGTGAAGTATCTGGCACCAGAGAGCTGAGAACTGTAGACACCTCTGCCAGTTTTCCACAGAGCCCCCACCTTGGTTTAGCCTCAACTACTCTTCATTGAATATTTTATATGTCCTATGCCTATATTAGGCATTTCCACGCCTGCATTTTTTTTAATGTTTATTCATTTTTGAGAGAGAGAGAGACAGAGCATGAGCAGGGGAGAGGCAGGGAGAGAGGGAGACCCAGAATCCAAAGCAGGCTCCAGGCTCCGAGCTGTCAACACAGAACCCGACGCAGGGCTTGAACCCAGAAACCGTGAGATCATGACGTGAGCCGAAGCCGGAAGCTCAACCGACTGAGCCACCCAGGCGCCCCCTACAGTTTTGTTTTATCTTTTCGGCAATTCTTTGAGGAGATGATGGCATCTTCCCTTTCTAGCCAAGGAAACTCATCTCAGAAAGAATGGCATGACTGCTGGAGGTCACACAGATTCTAGTGGGGAGCCCAGGCTTGCGAGTTCTCGCTGTGCCTGCCTGCCTGCCTTCCATTTAGCCTCAGACTCCTTTCCTTCTGAAAATGAAAAGCAAAGACCCCATATTGGGTCGTCGTCCCCCCCCCCCCCACCCAGTCCGATGGGGGTCTTTGAGGTGCATCTGGAGAGAAACACCTTCTTGTGTCTTTTCAAGAAATTTCAAGAATTCTTAGCTTTAGATGTCTTCCTTTTCTGTTTTATTTTATTTTATTTTATTTTTATGCCCCCTTCTGCCTCCAGCTTGACTTGGTGCAGCATTTTCCTTAGGTGGAGTGTTGGAGCCAAATCCCTGATGGAGGTCACAGTAGTGGCAGCCCCCATTTATCTCCATCCCCCTGGGATGGAGAATTTATTTGTGATGCCAGGCCTGGGCAAGATTTAGAATAATTCAGGGATTTAAGTCCAGAGGATATGAGAAATAAATAATGTCACCATTCCCCGTAAAAGGGCATAATGTGGAAGAAAAGGAAAAAAAAAAAAAACTGATTCTTTTAGAAGTATAGGACAAATCCCGAAAATTGCTAAGTCATCCTGGAGTGAAGAATTTTCGGGTTGGAAGCCTGTACGTGAGTATCTAAAATAACCTCCCCTTGTGGGGCGCCTGGGTGGCGCAGTTGGTTAAGCGTCCGGCTTCAGCCAGGTCACGATCTCGTGGTCCGTGAGTTCGAGCCCCGCGTCAGGCTCTGGGCTGATGGCTTGGAGCCTGGAGCCTGTTTCCGATTCTGTGTCTCCCTCTCTCTCTGCCCCTCCCCCGTTCATGCTCTGTCTCTCTCTGTCCCAAAAATAAATAAAAAACGTTGAAAAAAAAATTAAAAAAAAAAAAATAACCTCCCCTTGCAAAGAGTGAGGCCAGAGGGGGCAAGGGACTTGTCCCGGGTCACACAGCGGGCTGTCCATAAAGCCAAGCCTCGAAATTAGATAGGCTGGCTGCTTACTTACTGTGTCTATTGTACGTGCCCACTGTAGATACAGTCCTGGAAATGGGGAGGGGCTTATTTTCAGTGCTGGTTAGTGGTGCAGCTTGTACTGCACGATTTTGGAATGTTGTTTTCTCAACTCTCATCCATTACACCGGTAGCACTATGATGGCAGAAATTGTGTCTTCTTATTTCTGTGTCCCCTTTCTTGGGTACAGTTTCCACTCTTCTTTGCCTGGCCACCTTCTATACGTTCTTAAATTCTGGCATGACATAATATTTCAGATGGAGATCCTCCCCAACGACCGGTTAGGTCAGACAGCCCCTGTTATATATTCCCATATTATTCCCTGCATTCTTTCTGGATTTCCACATTACATTCAGCCTCTTTATTGGTTAAACTGTCTGTCTTATCCCCTGCTCTGTAAGCTCTCTGTGAGAGCAGGGATTGTGGCTGTCTTGTTTACTCTCGGTTTTCCCAGTAGGTATGCTTAGCACGAGGCCAGACATGTTCAGTAAATGTTTGACAGAGACAGGAAGGGGGGAAATCAAGATGGTTCCAACCTCAGAGTATAATCCATGGATCTCTCAGTGCTGGACAACTACCCACATGCCCTGAGAGTGAAAGAGTCATTAAGACATTTATTGATTTCTGTTACTTCATGTTCAGCGATCAGTCAAAGCCAATGGTTTGCATGTACTTTCTCTTATTCCCTGGTTTACTCCTGCTGAGAAAAGTTACTGTTCACCATTACTTTGACTTCTTAACTCCCACCTCTATATATTCTGTTCTTCATCTAGTTGTTCTTGGTTTATATCATCATTGCATCTCTCCTTCATGACTTTAAGAGAAACCGAGGTACAGAGATTAAAGCCACTTATGCTGATTGAGTCACACTGAGACAGAGTGGCCAGGTCAGAATCAGGTCTGTAACCCTCGACTTCATTCCTTTCTCCTGCCTCTGATAGTTTGGGATCTAAATTCCTGGATCCTTCCTTCAACATATATTATCATCAGAGAACCCAGTCCAGTACTGCACTACTGAAAGTTCCAGTTACATATCGATGGAATAAGTTCACAAATACTGAGGAACCTATTGACGCTGTGCTGACTACTGGCCAAAAGACTCCCATACTCCAGACGAGGACCCATTGCTTTTAAAAACTAGATGATTTAACCAAGTTAAGGCACAGAGGCTAATTCCTTGCATGGTGTTTTGATGTTCTCTCTCTCTACTGCTGGAACCTATGTGGATACATGGAAGGTGCTTAATGATGTCTTTTAATTCATGGTTGGGTGACTGAACTCTATCCTAGCATGTAACAGATAAATCTCAGAGCGTTTGCCTTTCTTGAGCTAAAAAAAGGAGCACATCCAGTTTGTTACTTCCCTTAACACATCAGCTCCTCTTTTTTAAAAAATTTTTAAAAAAATGTTTAGAGAGAGAGAGAGAGACAGAGAGTGAGTGGGGGAGGGGCAACGAGAAAGGGGGTGACGCAGAATCCGAAGCAGGCTCCAGGCTCTGAGTTGTCAGCACAGAGACCAACGTGGGCTCGAATTCATGAACTGAAGTCGAGGTCAGAAGCTTAACCAGCTGAGCCACCCAGGTGTCCCTACCCATCCATCAGCTATTATTGGAGTGATAGTAATAGCTGTTTCTTGCATTTGTATTGCACATCACTGCCTATAATCGTGTTTTTTTTTCTTTTTGCTTTCTTTAATCCTCAGAATAACCCATTAATGTTTAATCACTTCCCATTTTACAGATGGGGAGACTGTGGTTCATGCCCAAAGGCATGGCATGAGGACAGGGCGCAAGTGGTACAATACCTAAGGGGTCCAGAATGCAAGATTTATCCTTTTATGTTAGCCAGTGTTTCTTCCTGAATCTATGCCTTGTGTTGCACAGGAAAATAAAAATAAAAGGCTCTGAGTGACATCAGGGTCCAGCCAATGTTTACTCATAGAATTATTATATTTGGGTTGAATTCAAGCCATGCTTAACTTTCCCCCAGTTCACAGGTGACAGAGATGGACTTTCCAGAAGCGGGTAGTGGGAGGTGAGTTGGGCTGGACAGGTTCTTGGAGAAAGGTGGGATTTGGAATGAAAGTCTTAAAGGAGGGGCAGAACTTCCAACAGCAGGGAGGGGGGAGGGGGGAGGGAGACAGAGAGGGAGAGGGAGAGGCCTGGCAGGATGAGGGAAGCAGAGGAAGAGACTAGTTTGTGGGGAGGATATTGGACTGTTAGGTGCAGCTGGAGGAGATCACATTTCTCCAGCAACCCCCTGAGCTTTCTTCATTTCCTTGCTCTGGGACTACTTAGGGAACAGATGCTGAGAAAGTAACTTTCAGGCACTGCCTGTTGTCAATTATAATTTCCACATTCCAGATCAGTGCGGGGAGAAGCCGATGGTCTGCAAGTTTGTATTAGAATCATTGTCCAGGTGATGTAAAGACAATTGTCCCCAGTTTAGTGTTGCCCCTTTCTCATTCAAATGATTGGAAGTGAAATGGGATTTCTCCTTCCGGCTGTCATGCGCAGAAGTAGGGTTTGCAACTCCAGGACTGAGGTATCAGTAATGTGACAACTCTTGTGTCCCCACACTGCACTGTCCCCAGGGCTTGAACCTGGCATTGCCCCTGATTTGCTGTGCGCAGGTAACCTGTGTGACCTTTACTTTCCTTCTGCAAATTCTTAGAAATGATACTGTCTGTGCAGAAACTAATAAGCCTTGCTTTTGGCAAAATAGGCTTCTCAAACACCACCATGATAGATTCTCACTATCACACTGATTTTACTGTAAGGGATCTCTGATAGGACCATCCATAATATCCCATATGTTCAGTATCACAGAATCCTTCAGATTTTCCAGGAACTTCATATGCCAGTAACTCACCTCAGAAATGGTCCATGAGAGGAAGTGACTTGCCCAGCTCATAAAAATTTCTGACTACATTCTTACTACAGTCTGTGGCTTTTCAGTGACCTTCGAGGGCTGTGACCATCCCTCAAGATATTAGGTACCCAGACTCACAAATGGGTCTCCTTACAAGGAATCCTTGCAATAATGCGAGGAAAGCAACATGTATAGATTTTTCATTCTTAAAAAGCAAAACTAAAGACTGTAGCTAGAAGAAGCAGGGTTTGGGTTAGGCAGAAAAGATCTGCTTAACCAGAGTTTAGGTATTGATTCCAATCTCCTGGATACCATTAGGTTCCAAGGACCCATAATAAGAGTGAATTTTGAGCTGGAGAAAGTGATAAAACTAAAGGTAACTTTAATTTAGCCTTCTCTGCTCAGCATGGCCGAAGGGGAAATGCCCACACGCACCCAGGAGCATATTTCCACTTCTCTCGATAGTGCTCAGAACCTTAGCTCTGCCCATGGGAATCTCATGTGAGTTCATTAGAACATACCTGAGAATGTTCTCCCCTAATTGCACTAATTCTCATTAGCTCATTTAGCTTCACATTCAGTGGCCAAGGTTATATAATAACACAGTCAGCATACAAGGCAACTTTATGACTTCTGAAGACCTAGGCACTATTGCTTTTGTGAGCCATTCTTCCATGGCATTTAAAAAAAATTACTTATTGTTTACTTGGGAAATATTTTATAATTGTGTTTACATAAAGGTGATTACACTAAAATTTTTTTTCATGTTTATTTATTTTTGAGAGAGAAAAAGAACCTGAGCAGGGGAGGGGCAGAGAGAGAAGGAGACACAGAATCCACAGCAGGCTCCAGGCTCTGAGCTGTCAGCACAGAGCCCGACACGGGGCTTGAACCCACGAACCATGAAGTCAGGGGTTCAACCAACCGACTGAGCAACCCGGGTGCCCCTAAAGGTGATTATACTAATAATATATTTGAAACATTTTCTTTGACCTAAACATAAAACTACTTTCACTTCCGGTTTTTAGAAAGATTAAAACATTCACATTGGCCCCTAAACGTACTGTGGGCCCTGGATGCAGAACCTGATGGATACATCAGCCCTGCCAGGACATGCTTGATACTCCGTTCATCATCTTTCCCAAGATGGTATGAGCAGAGCTCTTCTGTTTTTCTGAATGCCCCTTTCTTAACCACTCTTGACACAGTTCCACTTCATTTTCACATTTTAAGCAGCCATATTTCACATGAAAGTCTATGAAAATTGGGAACCAGATTGAACAGAAGTAGCACTGCCACTTTACTGTAGAGCCAACCCCAGCACATTGTTTGGAGGGGGGTAAAGCAGGTAGCTTTGTGTATTGCTTTTTGCTTCCCACTTTTGCAGAAGGAAATTGAAAAAACGTGGTCTGTGTTTAAGGGCCGGCTCGGCCACCTCGCAGAGCCAAACTCCGTTCTGTCATGTCATGCGTGGGATCATAACGTCAACCACACAGGTTATATGTGATTGTCCCTATGGACTGCCTACTGGCACATAGTAAGTGTCCAGGAAGGGTTCAGATCCATGATCGTCTTCCTGGGAGATCTCGTCACCATCGGTGTTTTCAGCTGTTGTCTACGTTGAAGAATCTTGCTCTGGACTGCAGTGTAGTTAGAGTTGGGCAGACTTGGAATTGTCATCTCAGTCCTGACTTTCTACTCGGAGCACAACATGACTCCTCCACCAGCCTAGATGTGTGCATCTGTCAAATGAGGGTCATGATACAGACTTAGTAGAGTTTGGGGAGTTATAAGGGGCTATTCCCATGACTCCCCTGCTCCCCAGGGCAAGCAGCTCCCCTTCGGAAGTGTTTTTCATCAGCAGTGCTGGGATTGATAAATCTGTCATCTCGCATGCTAGCTATAACCCCCAGCTGAGCTGCTCCCATGCCCCCCAGCCTGGCCCCTAGAAGCAGGCCAGCCTCTGCCTCCAGATTTCCAGTTCCAGCTGCTTGGAGGTAATCCGGGGATGTTTGATTACCCACAGACTCTGGCATCACAGCATAATCCAATCAGCTGTCTTTCAGTGGAAGAATCCCCCTCAGATTGTAATCAGGGTCCATTCTGTCTCCCCGTCCGGCTCTGGCCCCCAGGAATCTGGAGGGTTTGTGTGGCTCCTCTGTCCTGGCAGCATCTCAGCCTCTCAGCCCTCACCCTGTGCCTTTCCGGGGGGGGGGTGGGGGGGGTGGGGGGGGGTGGGGGGGGTGGGGGAGGGGAGGGAGCAGGCAGCCTGGCCCCTTGTGCTCTGTTACATGTGGCAGGACAAGCTTTTTCTCCGACTGCAATCACCCATATCTAGAAGTGGGATTCGTTACCCAACATGCAGCATCACTGAAAGAATAAGGTAAGAGAGTATGCTTGGAAAATATTTAGTAAATGAAAAAAAAACCCATCATTTTTGTGTGCATTTGGCAGTAACCTCTTCAGTCTGAAACTCTGTATGGTGCTAAATAGTTTCTACCATGAAGAGGTGGAGTGGTTCATTGTGCAAGGATGTCTGAACTTTTCATTCATTCATTCATTCATTCATTCATTCATTCATTCAACAAATACTGAATTTTCTAAGCACTTCTTTTGTGTCAAGAACTGCCCTAAACCCTGGACATGACAGAAATACAGCGGTTTTACAAATAATTATTAAAACACCCACCTGGATCCTGAGGATAGAGACATGAATCCATTTATTCACCAATATATGCTGGGAACCTCAGATATAGCAGGAATTATGGATAAAACTGTGAGGAAAAACAATAAAACAAGAAACAACAGGCTTAGCTTAAAGGCTGAAGGAAGAGATAAAAATTAAACATACTTTCATAAACAGTTATTTTTCCTTGAAGGCAAAAGCATCTTATATTTTGAGAACTTATAACTGGGGCATTTATTTCAGTCTGGGAAATCAGGGAAGGCTTTCCCAAGGGGCGGAGTTGGAACTGAAGGATGGGTTTGAGTTAGTGGGGGAGCAGGTTCAGGCAGGGAGAAGAGAGGCGTGAAGGCCAGAGGCAGTGAGGAGCTGAGAGCGGACTGCCAGAAGGCTGTGTGGCTGGAGGGAGGCCGGGGTGAAGGCGTCTTCAGAGATTGCCTGGGGCCAGGTCATGCAAGATCTGGTGGCGAGGAGTAAGACCTACCCTGAAGCAACCGAGGAGTTGTTAGAAGAGACAGATCAGTAGCAAAACAATGCCCAAGCTGCGATTGTGATTCAATGGACACAAAAAGGAGGGAGAGTAGTTAACTCCCATTTTCCTGGCTCAAGAAAGGATTCAAAGAGGGGAATTAGGGGTTTGAAAGAAGTAAGGAAGCTGGCCTAGCTGCTCTAGGGGTGAAGAGGCCTCAGAGGGAATAGCTAGGCAAGGCTTGTGGTGAGGAAGGGGGCAGTGAGAAAGGGGACTGGAGGCGAGGCAGGAGTCAGAGGCTGGGGGACCCCGCCCACATCCCCATATGCCCAAGGATGGTGAGTTTTAATGGTGCTTTTACCTTCTTTTTTTTTTAATTGGCTTTATTTTTTTTAATTTTATTTTTTATTTTTAAAAATTTACATCCAAATTAGCATATACTGCAACAATGATTTCAGGAGTAGATTCCTTAGTGCCCCTTACCCATTTAGCCCATCCCCCCCTCCCACAACCCCTCCGGTAACCCTCAGTGTGTTCTCCATATTTATGAGTCTCTTCTGTTTTGTTCCCCTCCCTGTTTTTATATTATTTTAATTTCCCTTCCCTTATGTTCATCTGTTTTGTCTCTTAAAGTCCTCATTGAGTGAAGTCATATGATTTTTGTCTTTCTCTAATTTCACTTAGCATAATACCCTCCAGTTCCATCCATGTAGTTGCAAATGGCAAGATTTCATTCTTTTTGATTGCCGAGTAATACTCCGTTGTATATATGCCACATCTTTATCCATTCATCCATTGATGGACATTTGGGTGCTTTCCATACTTTGGCTACTGTCGATAGTGCTGCTATAAACATGGGGGTGCATGTGTCCCTTCGAAACAGCACACCTATATCCCGTGGATAAATGCCTAGTAGTGCAATTGCTGGGTCGTAGGGTAGTTCTGTTTTTAGGTTTTTGAGGAACCTCCATACAGTTTTCCAGCGTGGCTGCACCAGCTTGCATTGCCACCAGCAGTGCAAAAGAGATCCTCTTTCTCCGCATCCTTGCCCACATTTGTTGTTGCCTGAGCTGTTAATGTTAGCCATTCTGACAGGTATAAGGTGGTATCTCATTGTGGTTTTGATTTGTATTTCCCCAATGATGAGTGATGTTGAGCATTTTTTCATGTGTTGGTTGGCCATCTGGATGTCTTCTTTGGAGAGGTGTCTATTCATGTCTTTTGCCCATTTCTTCACTGGATTATTTGTTTTTTGGGTGTTGAGTTTGATAAGTTCTTTATAGATTTTGGATACTAACCCTTTATCTGATATGTCATTTGCAAATATCTTCTCCCATTCTCTCGGGTTGCCTTTTAGTTTTGCTGATTGTTTCCTTTGCTGTGCAGAAGCTTTTTATTTTGATGAGGTCCCGGTAGTTCATTTTTGCTTTTGTTTCCCTTGCCTCCGGAGACATTTTGAGTAAGAAGTTGCCACGGCCAAGGTCACAGAGGTTTTTGCCTGCTTTCTCCTCGAGGATTTTGATGGCTTCCGGCTTCCTGTGTTACATTGAGGTCTTTCATCCATTTTGAGTTTACTTTTGTGTATTGTGTAAGAAAATGGCGCAGGTTCATTCTTCTGCATATCACTGTCCAGTTTTCCCAGGAAGAACAAACATTGCTAAAATGTCGATACTACCCAAAGCAATCTACATATTCAATGCAATCCCTATCAAAGTAACACCAGAATTCTTCACGGAGCTAGAACAAATAATTCTAAAATTTGTGTGGAACCAGAAAAGACCCCGAATTGCCAAAGCGATCTTGAAAAAGAAAACCAAAGCAGGAGGCATCACAATCCCAGACTTGAAGCTATACCACAAAGCTGTAATCATCGAGACAGTGTGGTACTGGCACAAGAACAGACACTCAGATCAATGGAACACAATAGAGAACCCAGAAATGGACCCACAAACGTATGGCCAACTAATCTTTGATAAAGCAGGAAAGAATATCCAATGGAATAAAGACAGTCTCTTCAGCAAGTAGTACTGGGAAAACTGGACAGCGACATGCAGAATAATTGGCTTTATTTTTGAGAGCAGTTTTAGGGTCATAACAAAATTGAGCAGAAAGTTCATAGAAGTCCAAACACCCTCTGCCTCAGCATCAGAACCCCAGCTTCCCCACTAGCAATTCCCACAGCATAGTGACACTTTTGCAACTGATGAACCTACACTGACGCATCATTGTCCCCCTGTGTCTGCATTCTGTGGGTTTTGACTAAACGCAGAGTGGCATGTATCCACCACTATTATTCATACAAAATAGTTCCTCTGTTCTGAAAATCGTCTGTTTTTTGCCTATTTATTTCTCCCTCCCCCAACCCTTGGCAATCACTGATTTTTTTTTTTTTTTACTGTCTCCATAGTTTTGCATTTTTCAGAATGTTATGTAATTGGAATCATACAGTATGTAGCCTTTTCAAACCGGCTTCTTTCACCTCCATGTATGCATTTAAGGTTTCCATTTAGTGGAGTTTCCAGGAAGCAGATGATATAACCAGGTCTGTTGTTATCAGGGCAGCTTTCCTGATGGATGGATTGGAGGTAGAGGTGAACCAAAATCAGCGTTTCTCTTGATCTGTGCTATCCAGCCAGTGGCTGTACTTAAATTACACTTTAATTAGAATAAAATAGAATAAAATAAAATAAAATAAAATAAAATAAAATAAAATAAAATAAAATAAAAATTTCAATGGCTCAGGCGTGTTAGCCACATTTGAAATTCTCAGTACCCATATGTGATTGTAGGCTACCACATGTACAGACGTAGAACATTTTCATTGTTACAGAAGGTTCTATAAATCAGCATGGAACTAAATCTTTGAGGACCCCTTTATGGTTTGCTAGAAAGATTACAGACTTTGGAGTCCAAGGTATCTTTTAAGTTGTTGTAAAGCATGTATCAGTGATGTGATTTTTTTCTGTGCAGTAATATTTTTGTATATTTATGCAGTATATATATATACATGCAGTATATTTATATATATTTATTTAATATATATAAGGTAAAATTTGCCATTTTAACCATTTTCCAGTGTACAATTCATTGCATTATGTTCACAAGGTTGTGCAACTGTCCCCACGATCTGTTTCCAAAACCCTTTTTCATCACCTCAACTAGAAACTCTGCATTAGTGATGTGATTTTTTTCTATGCAGTAATAGTTGTGTATATTTATGCAGTGTATATATACATATATATATGCAGTATATTTATATATATATTTACTTATTAATATATATAAGGTAAAATTTGCCATTTTAACTATTTTCCAGTGTACAATTCAGTGCGTTAATTGTATTCACAATATTGTACAACTGTCCCCACGATCTGTTTCCAAAACCTTTTCGTCACCACAAATAGAAACTCTGCAACCATTAAGCAGTAACTCCCCATTCTGTGTACATACAACTTAACTGCTGGTATTCTCAGTCTGCTTTCTAGCTCTACAAATTTGCCAGTTCTCAGAGAATTTCATAGAGGTAGAATCATTCAATATCTGCCCTTTTGTGTCTGGCTTTAATGTAACCTTATGTCTTCAAACTTCATCCATGTTGCAGCGTCTTGGAGAACTCAATTCCTTTTTTGTGGCTGAATGATATTCCATTGCACAGAAGTATCACGCCTCTTTCGTCCATTCATCTGTTGATAGACATCTGGATTGTTTCCACCTTTTGGCTTAGCAATACAAGTGTGAGTAATTTCCCTGAGCTTCCTTTCAAGCAAATGGGTACGTTAATCCATAAATCCTATGATCATCTTGAAGATTACAAGATACACCAAAAATAAAGCATTGGATAAAGTTTCTAGTGCAGCATTCATTAATTTCCCTCCCCCTCTTGTCCACCTCTGTTTATCACCCCCTTGGTGCCTGGATCCCTGTGTGTGAGAAACTTAGCAACTGTTTGCAATTGTTGGTTCTCTCGGGGCTCAGTAGTTCAGCTCTGATTCTTGGACTGTAAAATGCAAGAATATTTTATTTGACCTCTGCGTCTTTAATGTGTGGGAGGTTTCAGGTTGGTGGAGATAATACCTCTCAAGTGTCACAAGTCCTGGGATGCAGATGACGGCCCATGTTCCTCATTAAAGTAATAATTCCTCTCAGGGGAAGTACGGCGAAAATCAGCACTTGACATTTAAAGGTAGATGAAGTCATAAGGAGATTATGACTTGGCCTTAGATAGTGTTTCTTGAGCCAGATTAGAAATTCACATGAGAGAGTAATTGTTTTCTGGGGTCAGACCCGTGTTCTCTCCAGTCCAAGGTTGGAGGCATAGACTCTGAGTTCCAAGGACTCTTTTTCTTTGAGGAGGGGTGGGTACATAGAGAAGGCCAAATGGACTCAGATGATAGGAAATCATCACATTCTATTGAATTAAAAAGATATTAAGCAGTGTCTTACTTAGGATACTTTTATCTGTGTCCTAGAAGCTTAGACAATGAGGACATTTAATTATCTCCTATGACAAAAAGTTTAAGGATTAGTGACTTTGCAGATCTAGATGTCAGTGCCCAGGGTGGGCAGCCCTTTGGTGTCTTGACCTTCTTGGGGCTCCAAGGGGGCTCTCCTACCCCAAGATGCATGAGCTAACATAGCTTCTAAGACAGGGATTAAGGGAAGGCAGGCAGAAAACAGCTCTCCCTATGAGCAGTTTCCTTTATTAGAAGAGACATATTTTCTAGAAGTGCCTCCAAACATTTCAGCTTATGATTCAGCCAAAAGTGAGTCACATGGCCACCTCTATATGCAGTGGGGTCTGGGAAAGTGAGCTTTTGGTCCTTTTTTTTTTTTTTTTTTTTTTTAAGTATATATTTACTTTTGGGAGAGAGAGACAGAGACAGAGTGTGAGCAAGGGAGAGGCAGAGAGAGAGGGAGACACAGAATCCAAAGCAGGCTCCAGGCTCCAGGCTCCGAGCTGTTAGCACAGAGTCCGACACGGGGCTCAAACTCACGAACCGTGAGGTCATGACATGAGCCAATGTTGGATTCTTAAACAATTGAGCCACCCGGGTGCTCCAAGCTTTTTATCCTTTCTAGGGAGAGTTAGATAAGGAAAATAAGATGTCTGTAGGGAAAGAGTATTGGATAACCACCAACACTACCTCAACACCCAGATGATATGTGCAGGGGAAATCTAGGCACTGATAAGGTATGATTCCTGCCCCCAGGGAGATGTGCCTGCTTCCAGCTCACCAAAAATGTAGTTAAGATATAGAGTAAGTCCTAAAAGAGATGCACCAAAAAGTTGGATTGTAACAACTTCAGGAGTTTTCCGTGTGGTCGGGGAAGACTTTGGGGAGGCAGTGGCATGTGGATGAAGTATTAAATACTAGGGTGGGATTCTGGCTCAGGTCAAGGCAGCTGTGGCTGACAGAATAGTTTACACAAAGGCAGGGGAACTGGAAGTTCAGGTTTTTGTGTTTTGTTCTTTCTTAAGAACGTAGTGTTGGCTTACCTGTGGTAAAGTACAACAAGGAGGGAGGTGAGATAGAAAGGTAGTCTCCTGCAAACATAATAAGCTTGGAGTACCACGCTTAGTGTTTGGACTTGATTCTGGAGACACTGGTTAGGTACTCAGGTTTTTGAGTTGGGATGGCCATGATCTGTTTCCCCAGTTTCTACTGTCTTTTTTTGTTTGTTTGTTTGTTTGTTTTTGTTTTTGTTTTTGTTTTTGCTTTTTACACCAAGTTATCTGCCATCCTGGATTTAGCTTTATTATTATTATTATTATTATTATTATTATTATTATTATTTTGTGACTCCACTTCTTAGTTGTATCCAGTTGCCCCTATCTTTCCCAGAACTCTCTGCTGCTTGTTTCTCCTAAAGGGGGTAGCAGTGTAGACATGGGGTGTGTAAGCAGAAGAAACAGGCATCTGCCATTATGACCTTTATGCTTTTAAGTCAAAAGCATGGAAAGCGACTGCACTTTAACCCATCCACCATTCAACATAGAAGTCATGTCAAAGCAGGGCCCACATAGGATGGCCAACTTAATTGTGATTTTATTTGCTGTTTTCCCTACTTTTCTGCCTCCATATTAAACATGACTTGCTGATGGTCTTTGCCAACTCATCTTCACTTCTAGACATTTCGTTCCTATTTGACAGGCTTTCTCTGCTCTAAATCCTTCATTGACTCACTCACATTGTAACATTAGGCTAACATTCTTAGCTTAACCTAGAAGATTCTTCATTCAATTGTCCATGTGTCCTCAGCCTCATTCCCCGCTGCCCAGACTGCCCTCCCATCATATCAAGTATGCATAGAGCTCTGAACACATTCTCTATCATTCTAGTGCTTCCTCTGACGACACTGTCTTTCTATGATTTTCATCTCCATCTCCCCCAAACTGATTTACAGAAGTCATTAATCTCTCAAAACCCTTAGTAAGCACTGTATGTTTTTTTTTTTTTTTCTTAGATTTCCTGTTTGGGCATAGTTTTAGATGTACAGAAAATTGGCATAAATAGTACAGAGGCTTTCTATATACTCTTTACCCAGCTTCTCCTATCGTTGAGGTCTTTTATTACCATGGCACTTCTGTCAAAACTAAGAAATCAGCATTCGTACATTACTATTAACTACACTACAGACTGTATGTAGATTACACCAGTGTTCCTTTTCTGTCCCAGGACGCAGTCCATGTTGCTTTTAGCTGTCCTGTCTCTGGTTTCTTTGCTCTGATACATAACCGTTTTCTCTTTTCTTTTTTTTCCCCTCCCTTCCTTCCTTCCTTCCTTCCTTCCTTCCTTCCTTCCTTCCTTCCTTCCTTCCTTCCTTCCCTCTTCCCCTCCCCCTCCCTTTCCCAGAGCTGTGAAAAGTACTGGTTTAGTTTTTTGTAGAACGCCCCTCCATTTGGGTGTGTACTCTTTTCTCATGATGACATTAGGGTTATATGGGTTTGGAGAAACCTCACAGAAGTGAACTATCTTTGCCATCAAATAGTATCAGATAGAGTATCCTGATGATATCAACCTGATGTTAACCCTGATCACCGGGTTAAGGTGGTATCTACCAGGTTTCTCCATTGCAAAGTTATTATTTCCCTTTTCTGTACTCTGTTTCCCCCAGAAGTGAGTCATTAAATCCTGTTGGCACTGAAGGAGAGGCAGATTAAGCTGCACCTCCTGGAGGGGAGAATAATGGTCTCCTTTTTTAGAGCCTTTGTAGCCCTTTTGGTGTCAGGGAGCCCCTTTCAGTACTCAATCTGACAATTGGGTGGTTATTTGTCTTTCCTCCCCCCTATTAAACAGTGGGCTCCTGAAAGTGGGTGCCATGCCTGATTTGTCTGTCTCCTCTGAATTTAATCCATGATAGATTCCCAGCAATGAGTTTGACCCAAACTTAACCTCTCCGAAATGGGGTTGTTTTCCCCTACTGTGACCTTGGAGACCTCTGCCTGGGAGGGGCTGGCGAGGGGAGGGACTGAGTCTGGCGGCCCCCTCTGTCTCCTGTCTGCTGTATCTGTGCTTGGGCTTGCCATTTGGATTTGAGGACAGAAGATAAAATCCTTTTTGACCCAGGTGCCTGATGATCAATGGGTTTCCCGGCATGCTTCGCTGCCCCCGCCTCGGTCTCTCTATGGCACCAGTTGCCACTCGATAAATCCATAAAGAGACAACTCAATTGTTTTGACTTTCGTCCACCTTTTCCAGTGATTCTTCTTTTCCAAGTTAATGGGGCAGAGGGAGGGGAGGCACACGATTAGAAGCTACACAGACTTTCTTTTTGGGCAGAGACAAATGCCTCTCTGTGCTGACAGGATCATAAAGCATGAATTAGGAGATCAGTTATTAATGAAATACTACTATCTAATATCATAGCAATGAAGCCCTTGGTTTTATACAAAGTGTTTGGCACTTGTAAAGTAAAAGCCTCCATGCCGTTCCTTGCCTCTCTTTTTTCCCACAGTAAAGTAAAGCTGCAACAATGTAAACCACAATTTTTCAGGCTCTGGTTCAGAGTAAGTGTGGACACATGGCAGTCTACGCCCAAACAAACACAATCACAGACCCATTAGAGGTTCATACTACAAATCATCATTATCAAGTGGATGAACTCTGAACAGCTTTATGGTAAATGGACCCATTTTTTTTCCCTTGTCTGAACACTTCCTAAATTTATTTGACCACAGAGCATCCTATTTCCTATGAATGTCTTATGAAGATAGGGTTCCCTGGAACATATTTTGAGAAATAGGCATTTAGCTGATAATGCCCTCGCCTCCTGGATCATGTCTCTGGAGACAAAAAGTGGTGAATTGAGACAAGAATCTGTAGAGTTAAAAGGGAGATAAAGCCAATCCCCAGTGTTTTTGCCTTTGTCCTTAGCTGTCTTGCATATTATAGTCAGAGTGGTAGATTTTAGATTAAAATACCTGGAAAATTGCCCTGAATTTCTGCTTCATTTTGCCTCTGGCCAAGTCACATAATCCTCCCCACCCTGGGAACAGGGTTGACTTAAACCCTCAGTCCTAGACTGAGCAGGCCTCCCCAATTAGCTTCCACCTTACTTATAAACAGATTACACTCCTCTCTGATTTTAAGCTTGGTGCAATGTTGGTTGAAAACATTAAAAATAATGAGAATGTAAGTTAAGTATAATCTTCTGATCTGGTAATAGACTCTCTGATTAGCATTTTTTTTCCATTTTTTTTTTTTTCTAGATTCTAGCTAAACAGCATGCACAGGGCTTTGGAATCTAAATTAATAGGCCATTTTAGTCTTCGGAAAGCCGGACGTGTACCACCTAGGTCTCTGGGCCTTCGCTGTCCTTTATAGTGCATCATCCTTGTCGCCTGGTGCTGAGGGCTTTACACGAAGGCATGAGGTTGGATGCGCCTTTTGTTTCTTCTTAGCAATTCTTTTCTTCTCTGCTCTTTAGAGCCTGCTTCTGTCTTTGTGTGGTTATAGCCATCACCTTCTTGCTTTTTATCTATTACTTATTTCCTGTTTCCAGAATCGCATACATATTTATATATAAAGGACAGAGAGTTGAGTATAATGGGAGAGGGGAATTGCCCTAGATGAAGTAACCAGCTGTGTGATTCTGGGCAGATTGTTATCCTCTCTGAACCGTGGTTTCCTCATTTATGCAACAGGACCTACATGAGTGGGATTGGGGAGAGGATCCGAGGAGTGCCCAGCATACAGTATGCTCAGCCGAGAGCTGACTTTAGAACAACAGGGACAGCCTCCCAAGGTGGAGGTGAGAACAAATGAAATTCTCAACTAGGAAGCTCTACTCTCATTGTTCAGAGCCCTCCACGTGTGAGCTATCAGTATAATGCGTTTATGTAGTTAAGCGCTAACATGCCTCACTCAAAAACCCCACCTTCCCATGAAGCCTGTTAGTCATGATCAAGAGTGCTTCCCTCCTGTCACCCCCTTAGTGATTTTGGAAAGATGTGGCCTGTGCCTTTTCTCCTTGACCTTACTTCCATCACGTTTCCCTTAGTTCCTGCTCTGCAGGCTTCTCTTCAGATGTTCCCAGGACATACCAGGTCACCCTACCTCAGGTGACACATGCCACTGAAGCCGCAGGATACCCTCCAGGTTGTAGGTTGGCGGTAGACTAGTAAGCTCTGACTGATTTGATGATAATTCATTGCGTCTCTAACTCTGGTCAATCACCATACATTTCATTCATTCCCAGAGTTAAAGGGAACATGTGTGCAGTGAGCATAGATTATGTGTCAACATTAGATTCAGCTCTTCACATGTACTGCCATTTAATCCTCATACCAACCTTAAATGTTCTATAGACAATGCAAGTTAAGCTCAGTGAAATGACCTAGATTCGTCAAGGTTAGCAGTGATAGGATTTGAACTAGGACTGTGTGATTTCGGCATCCATATACTATGCACATTGCCTTGAGGGAACAGAGATGGCTCAGGGCAGATTCATTCACACCACCAGCAGGCGAAGGAGCTGAGGAAGAGAAAACTTAAGGGACCTGTTTCACCTAAGAGGGCAGAGGGATTTTTCTTCCATATTTGCTTGTTTCTCCTCATTGGTCTCCCTGTAGACCTAACTTCTGTTTTTGGCTTGGTCTCAGTTTCTGTGTCTGCAAAACAAAAGGATGAGGCAGCCCTTCCTACACTGAGAGAATAGGATTGTTGAGAATGAGTACAAATGAGTTTATTAGGAGTTTGGTTGATTGGTTGGACAAATGCTGTCTGAATAGGTGGCCAGATTCAGGGCTTAGAAGGATGTACAGTCTTGAGTTCTGCTTGAGAAACTAATAAATGCTGCATTGTTCTGTTACCTAGTTTTCTATGCCTTTCCTTGATCCGGTTATGGGCAGATCCTTTGAAAATTAACCCCAACTCTGGGGGAATAGCATGCTGCCCTGGACAGAGAGTCAGCACATGTGAGTTTGGTCTTCATGGAAAAAAAGGTTCGTGGGCTGTGTGGTTTGATGCCAATCTCATAGCACCCCTGAGCCTCCACCAGGGATTGGACATGATAAAATCTAGAAAATGCCAAATGTAAGCATCCCCTGCTCTCCCTCCCTTTATCCACCCCCCAGTTTACTTAACTGCAAAATGAGGATTAAAATACTGGCCATACTGGGAGCCACAAGCAGACGTGAATAATGGACGGAGGGAACTAACTATGGGAATAAGAAAGTATGAGACTGGAGAGAGAGACCTGCAGAATTCAGGGTGTGGGTGGCAGAGCGAGGGAGAAGAAGGGGTGAGGTAGGGAAAGAAAGAAGTTACGAGATCAAGGAGAATAGACTCATAAGGAAGTAACCATGTTTCTTGAAACAGTCTTTCTCTTTTCTCTTTGGTCATGGCTGACTTCTCCTCTGTCACCTCCTTCAGTTTAAACGTCACCTCCTCTGAGAAGCCCTCCCTCACCATCCCATCCAAAGAAGTCCCTACCTGTTGTTCTCTGCTGTCACAGCATCCTGTTTCTTTCTTCTGTGAGCACGTGACATCAGCTGCAACCATGTACTTGTTTTTGTTTTGTTTTGTGTTGAATTTGGGGTAAGGACCCGAGTGACGGGTTTGAAGACCCAGCTCTGCCACCTGCCGGCTGTGTGACCTTAGGCAAGTTCACAGTCTGCTTAGAGTCCCAGCTTCCTCATCTGCCTCATCTGTCTTCTGCAGGTTGTGTGAAGATTAAATGATTTACTATCTTTTAAGCACTTAGAACTGTGCGAGGGACTTTGAGAGCTCTCAAAAAGCAGCTGTGGCCGTGATTCATACTTGTTTATGTCCTGTTGCTTTTCTGTGTTGTAAATCTGTAAGGGCAAGGATTTTATCTTTTTATTTTCCACTGAATGCCCAAGGACCTGGTGCAGGTTTGACACCTGTCAGGCACTCAGCAATACATTGCTTGCATGAATAAAAGAATGAATATTTAAAAAAAAAATAATTAAAACAACAACACAAAGGGTGGGCATGAAAGGCAAGCCTTGCAGGCTGCAGGGTTCAGTGGGCCACAGGCTGGGCTCAAGGCTGTCACTTCCTAGGCTCCTTTGTGCTGCTGAAGACACTGCAACTTCAAGGGGAAACCATGGGAGTGGCCACTCCTATGCAGATGAACCCCCCCCCCCCCCAGCTGTAACCTTGGCTCTCTTAGAATCCTGGGTCTCTGGGTCTCTTCATGGAGTCAATCGGTCCATGCCCCAGGGGAAAAATGTCCCCCACTCTTGTGCAGGCTGCATGTGTCAGTGTTGCTATCCACATTCTGAAGGGGGAAGGAAAAAAAAACCCTAATTTATGTTTGGATGAAGAATGCATTGGGGCCCTGAGGAAACATGAGCGATGGGAAGGCCGCTTTCACATTAGTATTGCACACAATGCCTCCACCAGGCTGCTCCCCTCCCCTGCTCTCCTCTTGCTTCACCCTTTTCATTACTCTTAGGTCCAGAGTTGAAGCCCGTGTTCATTCTTTCCTCTTTCCTTAGCTTTAGGCTCAGGGATAAAGAAAGGAAAACAAAATAAATCATCGAGGTGTAGGGGGTGGTGGAATTGCATAAAGGAAACACAGCTTCCTGTACAGGGAGATGGGTTGTCTGTGATTCTGTGTCTCTCTGTGGGGGGTCTGAGCTTGGGTTGTGTGTGTATGCACAAATTAACACCGCTGCTCCTGAACCCTGCTGTCTTCCAGGATCCAGATATCTTCCCAACTTGGTTGTGGTGTTGAGAGTTCACGTAGTCCCTTGCCTTGTGGGACTCCCAGGGTTCGAGGGTGGATGAAGCTGGGGAAGGGCAGGTTCTGTGAGATTCTGGGCTATTAGGACTCGGTGTATGTCCACACTGCGGGTGCTTACATCAACCTCGGCGCCCCCACCTGCCTGTAGGGTTCATTTCCATGTGTGGAGGGCTTTGAAGTCTTAGGAGCTGGGCTGTGGTGCAGGCTTTAATTTTCTCCTGTTAATATTGCTCTGGGGAATGGGTTCTTCCTCTCTATGTGTGTATGGATGTTTGTGTGGTTTTGCTAGCTTACTTTTTCAGTCACGTTATGCTGGAGATCTCTCTCTCTCCTCTTTCTCTCACCTTCCTCCCCTCCTCTGTCCCCCTGTCTCCAAGTCTATTAGAACTAATGATGGGGCCACCCTGGGGAGTTGCTTTTCCTCCTCCAGGAGTTTTTGGCATAACATCTAAGAGGGAGACACTCTGAGTGATATTTTCTAAGTAGTCCTGACCCTTCTTCCCTCCTCCTACCCTCTTCCCTCCTTCTGTTTTCTCTTTCCTCCTGTCTCCTCTGCCTTCCTTGATCTCCTTAATTTATCTCTTTTTCCTTTTTTATTTGTTTTTCACTTAATCATTCATTTATTCCTGCAAACAGGGATTAGGCCAGGTGCGAGAGGGGTACGAACTACAGAAAACACTGACTCAGTCTTTAAGGAAGGCACATTCTGGGATGAGCACTGGGTGTTGTATGGAAACCAATTTGACAATAAATTTCATATTTAAAAAAAAAAAGGCACATTCTGGAAGGAAAGATGAAGCTGGTGTGGAACTAACTGATGCCAGGTGTGGAATGGCTTAAGGAGGAAGGCAGTGTGGACCATGTTATGGAGTTGGGGTACTCCCCTCTTGCTAGCTGAGTGACCTTGGGCATGTTACTCCCTCTCTCCAAGTCTCCGTATTCCCATCTGTAAATGGTGGAAATAACAGGATTTGCCTCTTGGGGTGTTTGTGAGGTTGCCGTGGTGCTCTCCACGTAGACCCTTAGCACAGTGCCTGAGTGTTAGTGAGTGCAGCACAAACACCTATTGTTACCAGTTGTGAGTGGCATGATGACAATTTAGCTAATGTTTTCTGTGAGTCTCTCCCGGGGAAAAGTGAGTTCAGGCACTGGGGTGATCTGAGAAAGCTTCCCGGATGAGTTATTTTCACACTGATTCTTAAGGGTGAGTAGGCTGTGTACAAGTGAATTTGGGGTGAGAGCTGAGTGTCGTTCTAACAAAGGAAACAGATGAACAAAGTCACTAAAGGGTCCTGGAGGTTTCTCTTTATGTTTGTAGAGTTTAAAAACCTTCCATGGCTGAATTATGAGGTGTACTTGTCTGTGTCCTTCAAGTTTGCACTGTGCATGAATAAGGAACAAAGTGTGGTGGGTCCATTTATGGGCCCCCACATCCCTGCGAAGTATCCACATTCTAATCCCTGGATCCTGTGAATTCTACCCTCTGTTTACCTTGTACGGAAGAAAGGTCTGGGCAGATGTGACGACGATTCTCTGGGGCCTAAAAGCAATCACAAGCATCCAGATAAGAGGGAGGCAGAAGGAGATTTGACTTGACACAGAAGGGGAGAAGGCAAAATGATAACAGAGGTAGAGATTGGAGTGATGTGGCCACAAGCCAGACTGGAAGAGGCAAGGGACAGATTCTGCCCTAGAATCTCCAGAGGGAGTGTGGCCCAACTGTCACCTTGATTTTGGCCCAGTGAACCTGATGTTAGATTTCTGGCTTCCAGCAATGTGAGAGAATAAATTTCTGTTGGTTTAAGCCACTGAGTTTGTGGCAATTCTTTACATCAGCCATAGAAACAAATACAAACAATAATGGTATTTGCATGAATTTCAGCCCATCATGGGCTAAGCCTCCTTCATAGATACATTCTCCGTACGTGAGAATGAAATGACCATGGAAATGATTCCTATTGGCTGCCTTTTGTTTCTTGAACTGTTCCGTCTCCCATAGGCCCTCCCTGCCTTGATGTTTCTTTGGTGAGCGTGAAAGAGCCAGCGAGGTCAGTAGCCAGCTCTGGAAGCTAATGGCAGGAAAAAGCTGTCCAACCGATCAAACATCGGAAATTCCCATGCCATTTCTCTGTGCTTCTCGCAGAATGTCATTAGACAAGACCTCAATGTCACCGAAGCAGTGGCTTTTCTCACTGTCTTCCATGATGCCCTGAGGCTTTGCAGAAGAGATCCTGCTAAAGATGGTCAGGGGCACAAGTATGAAGGGAACTTCTGACCCCAATGTCCATTTCATACCCACTCTCCTTTGCTATGCATATTCTATTTCTGCATAAAGCTGTGTTTGAAGAAGTGATTGTGTTCTGAAAACACAGTTTGAAAACTGCTAGATGACCAAATCCAGTCCAACCCCCTTCATTGGGGGACCCAGCCAGGGGAGACAAACTTCATGTTCCTAGTAAATTAGTGGCATATTAGGAGTTGAATTGGAGGTCTCTGGGCTTCTCTTCCGGCACTGGAAACCCAGCTCTAAGCCCACAAACTCACAAGTACAGGAGGGTGGTTCAGAGGTAGGAGTTACTTCGGGAAGCTCACTGCTAACCAGTCTTTCCCAAGTTCTGGGCACTTCCCCTCAGACTTTTCATTGTCCTTGCTACATTACATTGAATTATTCCAACAAACACCTATCATTTCTTGTTTCATTTTCACCTGATAAAACTGTTTCAGCAGGGCTAAGTGACCTGCCAACAGTCAAGCAGCTAGAAGTGGCAGAATGGGGGATTCAAACTCCTGACCATCTGGCACTTTATGTGCTCTTCCGTGGCTGAATCTGATTGCTGGCATTCACAGAATGGAAATGCCTTTTGTGGGTGTGGACCATTCAGGGACCGGGGATCAGTTAACAACAGTTAATGAATAGCTGGTGCTGCTTTGTAATATGTGACTTGAAACAGAGATGCAGAAATCTCTCTTCAACTATGAGGAGAGGTGATACTTGGCCATGTCTCCACCTAGCCATCCATAAGAAAATAGCCATGGTGATCACTGCAGACTTGGGTCCACACTTCAACTTGAGTCAAACAGCTCATATATTCTTGTTTCTCTAAATGAAGGATGCACTCAAGCAATTGAAAACAACTTCTGGGACAATCTTGTTCCATTATGTCTAATGGAATTGAGTGCATATGGCACACAGTGTGTGCTGATATTTTGTAGAAACAGGCGGGATTTTCCCATTACTCTGAGGATGGATGAGACATGAAATGAACTCCTCAGGGACCTCTCACTTTGTCACAATAGAGCCAGTGAGTCACATTAGAAGATTCAGGGAACAAAATACATTTTGGGTTCCTGCTTTGTATCTTCCTATACACTCTGTGTCTTGCTTTCCATGCATTTCTCTCTGGGTTAATAAATTGGACAGCAAGAGGCTCGTATAAAAAGGCTCACTTGAAAGGATTCGCCTCCTCATTTAAGGAAATGTCACTGCTGTTTGGAATACAAAGACCCTACTCTGAATGTGGTATTGTCTTTTTCCTGATTGTTTGCTACTTTACATTTTTTTCCCCTTTCGGTTTCTTCGTCTTTTTGTTTCCTTAACCTCCTGCTCACAAAGAACAGGAAAGTTTCTGCCTCCTGCTTAGAGGCTGTGTCTGCCTCTGTCTCTCACCATCTGTCTGTGTATCTCCATCTCTTGTGTGTAAAAATGTTTTGGCAGATCATTCCTATCTCAGTGAATAAAGTGCCCATGACAGAGCGAAATGCAGCGACCAGGAAAGAAACTATTTGATTCATGAACATCTACTCTCTCTGGGGTCCATTTCTACCTGAACTATTTCCTTCTTTCTTTCTGTCCTCACTTTTATTAAGTTGTTTTCTCCTCGGAGCATGACATGAGATTTCCTTACTCAAGGACTTTAAGAGACACAAAATGTCCCATCTCTCAAAATTTGAGAACTGCAGTAGTTCTAAGAGATCATCTGATCCTCAGTATATCTCCTCTCTGACCTTAATCAAGGATAACCTTGGGTCTCTAGAGATTCCAGCACCATAATATCTGGCCTCTTTCTGAAATCTCTGGGTGGTTGTAGATAGGAAGCTGTGCGAAGGCTGTGCAAAAGCTGTGGCCCAGCCTGGCCATGTTGCTGCTGGGCAAGCTGATGTCCAGAGGGATGAAGGGACTTGACCAAGGTCAAACAGAATAGTTTGCGGAGCTGGGACTGGTATCCTGGACTTTTTGCTTTCATTTTCCAACACATCATATAGACATAAAGGGATAGGATGCCTTGAAACAGCCGCAACATTGTATATTTTATGGCACTTTAGTTTATATTAAGAGCTGTCCTGCCCATGACCTCATTTGACCATGGTGACAGTGATTCTGGGAGACAGCCTAAGGCCTCCATTAGCCTCTCCTTTTCACAAAGGCAGGAAGTGACAGGAGCTGTCCAAGGTACCAACGTCATACAGCAAGGAAGGGTCAGAACTAGACTGTTCTGCTCTATGGGCTGGGACCAGTGCTGCTGCTGCTATGCTTTGGCTTCTGTCCCCCTTCACAGGGCGTAGCACGGTAGAGACTGGTGACTATGGGGCAGCTGAATGATTCTCTAGAGCGGGAGGCAGAATTAAGCAGGGTACACAAAGAATTTTTCTGTCAGTCTAAAATCTCTCCTAACTCGGCCACACTTCTCCTTCTTTCCCTGTCACTACCTCCTAGCGTGGAGGAGTGTGTGTGGGGCATGGGGGTATGATGTCTCAGGAGAAGAGTCCTTTGCATCTCCTGTCCAGGGAACAAAGGTTTCTCTCTGGGCCCTGCCTTTTCCTTAAGTAGACTCAGTTTCCATCTCAGTAGAATGCTACAGTGTCAGGTGGGGTCTTCTCTCTCTCCTTTTAAAAATTTTTTTTGGTAAAAGAGAGTATTTCCAGACTTAACAGATCAGTGCATTAAAATCCATAAATATTTGATCAGCATGTGGTCCTCGGAGAGGCTCTTGGCAGAATAGCTGAGTGGGTATGTGTGCCTCTCTCCCCCTTTCTCCTTCTTCCTTCACCCCAAACATTTGGGTAATCTATTTACTAATGAACTCAATATTAATGTATCCATTTTTCTCCGTTAGTGTCAGATTTCATTAGGAAACATGGGAGGCCTGACATTAATTGTATGAAAAATGGGTCTCAAGAAAGCTGTTGGGTTCTTGCTTCTTAACAGAGAAAAAGTTTCTCCAAGAAAAAGAATGGTGTTTCTCTGCTAGTCTGCTGACATGGGAGATGTGGCAGTAATAGATTGTGTGTGTGTGTGTGTGTGTGTGTGTGTGTGTGTGTGTGTGTGCGCACGCACGTGCACACTCTCAGTGGACCTTTGGGAGTGGGAGAGGGCTATGGTGTCCCCTCCTGTCTCCACAATACACATATCCTTTATATTCTTCAGAATCGCAGCTCTTATGTGGCGTGGTAGAAAGAGCATTCAGTGTGGAGTTAGATTCCTTTAAGGTCTTGTCCTGCCTCTGCCTCTTAAAACTTCCGTGACATGGAACAAAATCATGTCCCCCTCTGAACCTCAGTTTCTTCATTGGTAAAGTGTAAAATATTAATACCAACTGTTAAGTGAAAATTGGGAGTTGTGATATTATTGTAGCCAGGAATCCAGGGATGCCTGTATACTGCTGTGTCCATTACTACTTCTTCTCCTGATCTAGCAAGATCACATTGTGGGATAAATTGCAGAACGTGAGGTGAAGGCTGGATGAAGCCAGTAGCTGAAGCAGCAGCCCAAGTGGGGTCTACAAGTCTTTCATCGTCAACTCCCAGCCAATCTAGATCATGGGGGCTCACTGGAGACTCTCTGGAGAGCTGCATCAACTTACACAGCTGATGAGAGGGAACAGTTAAAGCCGGGTGGTTGAATTTACCTGCTCATCTGTGAGGTCAGGAGAGGTAGAAAAAAAGAATTCCCATGGATGGGTGTGCTGTGATTCAGTGATTCAGTCTGAAAGTGAAGGTGATCCAGTCATTTTCATTGGTCTCACCAAGCCACTTAAGAGCTGAAGCTTGCTAGGGGTGCCTCGGTGGTTCAGTAGATAAACGTCCGATTTTGACACAGGTCATGATCTCATGGTTTGTGAGTTTGAGCCCTGCATCAGACTCTCTGCTATCAGCGCGAATCCGCTTTGGATCCTCTGACCTCTCTCTCTCTGTCCCTCCCCCACTTGCCTGCTCTCATGCTCTCTCTCAAAAATACATAAGTGTTTGGGGCACCTGGGAGGCTCAGTCGGTTGAGCGTCTGACCTCGGCTCAGGTCATGATCTCACGGTCTATGAGTTCAAGCCCCGCGTCGGGCTCTGTGCTGACAGCTCAGAGCCTGGAGCCTGCTTCAGATTCTGTGTCTCCCTCTCTCTAACCCTCTCCCATTCATGCTCTGTCTTTGTCTCAAAAATAAACATTAAAAAAATTTAAAAAATAAGTGTTTAAAAAAGAAAGTAAGAGGTGGAGCTTGGTAGATTACTGGTAGTGATCAGAGGAAAGCAGAAATTCCTTCCCCTGTGTGTATCTTATATGATTCCTTCATGTCGTACCTACCCAGATCACCTCCTCACCGTTTTTTGCACTTGCACAGAAACAGGCCTTTCTTACACTCATGCATTTATCACTTTCTTCTACATGTCAAGGAATGTTGTGAATACTGTCTATTTTTCCAATTAGTTGCTAAGCCCTCATGGCAAGGATCCTGTCTTCTGTGTGTCCAGCACAAGATAGGCCATCTGGAATAGTTTTGGGGGAAGATCTGCACATGGGTGGATGGTTGAATGAATGGATGCATGAACACATAAATGGAGAAGAGCCATGAGGTTGAGTGTTTGCATGCTTAAAGAAGGGAGTTCTTAGGTATAGAGCTAAGAACAAATAGAGGCTAAGTGGGATGTTTTATTTGGGGAAATAAATGATTGAGGAGGCATATCCATTAGGGTCATGCTGACATGGGACTGGCTCAGGATATTCAATGTCCTAAAAGGTATTTTGGGTAGAAAATAATAATTGTTTAAAGTTATTTATTTGTTTGTTTGTTTATTTATTTATTTATTTATTTATTTTTTGAGAGCTAGAGAGAGACAAGGAGAGAGAGCGAGAGAATGCGCAAGTGGGTGAGAGGCAGAGAGAGAGAATCCCAAGCAGGCCCTGCACCATCAGCACAGAGCCCTGTCAGCACAGAGCCAGACATAGGGCTTGAACCCACAAACTGCGAGATCATGACCCACGCCAAAATCAAGAGTCAACCACTCAACTGACTGAGACACCCAGGCACCCCCAAAATAATAATTTTTTATTTTTATTCTTATTTTTTTAAAAATTTTTTAACATTTATTTATTTTTGAGACAGAGAGAGACAGAGCATGAGCAGGGGAGGGTCAGAGAGAGAGGGAGACACAGAATCCGAAACAGGCTCTGAGCTGTCAGCCCAGAGCCCGATGCGGGGCTCGAACTCACGGACCGCGAGATCATGACCTGAGCCGAAGTCGGACGCCCAACCGACTGAGCCACCCAGGTGCCTCGATAATAATTTTTTAAAGTAATAATATACTGCATTGATGATTAGTAGTCTCACTTTCCCATTTGCAAAATTGGAGTCTTTCCTAATTCCCCCATTTTCTACAGCTAGTCTGTGATGATGAGAGGTGATTAAGGAATATTGGGAAATTATAGACAGGTAAATGATAGGTTGATCCATTCCCTATTTGTTTTATTTTTCATTGAGTAAGAACAGAATTAGGTTCCCATAAATCCATAGAATATGGATTTTTGGTAACACTTTAGCTGCTGAAAGCTGGGCCAATTTCTTATACCCATTACATTGGCCACCCAAAGTCATTAGCACTCATTCAGCCCACCTCCCATTCCTCCCATGCCTGCGATATTAGGTTAGTGAGTGTGCTGCTACTTCTCCCCTTGACTGTGGGCTTAGTGTTTGCTCTACTGCTTTCAATTAAAACAGAGTTTCTACTTGTTGGTGATTTGCAGTGAAGTTCCCTACCTTTTCTCCCCATCTGATGCCTCCTTTCCTGATATCTGCATCACTAAGTGGGAATCTCAACAGTGAAAATTATATGAGTGGAACTCTGATAAATGTACAGACTACATTTAAAAGCTGTTTCTATCTTTTGGAAAGTCACTATCTTTCCCTAATCCTCAATATCCTCATCTGAACAATGGGTGTATTACATTGACTTCATGGGGTTGTTAAGAGAATGGAATAAGATACTGTTTGCAAACCCCCCGTTTAGTGCCAGGCACCATCCCGCTCATGATCTTGTTCAACATGTGTACATAGTAAAGAAATGAAAATGACTTCTCTTTTCATTGCTCTTGGTCCTAACTTCTCAAAGATTTTTAGGGGGTGCCTAATGTGAAAGAAGTTTGATTTCTGGAATCCAGAAGTCATAGGCCATTATACTGCAACTAAACAATTTTAATTCCTTGAATAAGCCAATGAACTTATGACTGCCTTCCTGCCATTGGCCTCTGTGGACCCACCTATAAAATGAGAAGTCCCTATTTCATGGTGATTTGTTGCATCAAGCAGAGATGCAGTAGGGATATGTGTGATTCCTTGGGTTCCTCACATTAAATGTGATTGGCAATATGTGTTTTTTTTTTAGAGAGAGAGAGAGAGAGAGAGAGTTCAGAGAAGGGGCGAAGGGAGAGGGAGAGAGAGAATCTTAAGCAAGCCTCATGTCCAGCATGGAGCCTGACGTGGGGCTTGATCCCACGGCCCTGTCTGGGATCTTAGACCTGAGCCAAAATCAAGAGCTGGATGCCTAATCGACTGAGCCACCCAGGCACCCTGGCAATATGTATTTTTATAAACCCATCTTCATTAATTCAGTGTTAATATTATTTATTCTTATTTGTGTACTTATTTAGTTCCACAAATAATGTTAGATGGCTTATTTATTCTTACAGATTGTGATAACAAACAGATACACAGCTAAAGGGAAAAATGGAAGGTCTGTACTTTTGAGTGTATGTCTGATGGTGTTTTGCATTTTTTTTTAATTCAACCTTTGTGATAGAACTTTTCACAAAGGCTAAAGGTTCCAGTTGTGGGAGTGACATGACATGGCCCCTCAAACACACCTGAATCTGGAACTTCTATTAGTAGAGAACAAAGGGGTAGGGGACCATCTGGGAAGGCAGAGGGTTCAGGATGGTCCTTTGCTGCCAGAGCCATTGGCTGGAGGGTAATGAAATGTACATCCTAGGGGTGCCTGGGTGGCTCAGTCAGTTAAGCATCTGACTCTTGATTGTTGCTCAGGTCCTGATCTTGGGGTTGTGACATCAAGCCCCATGTTGGGCTCCACGCTGGGCCTGGAGCCTTCTTGGTCTTCTTTCTCCCTCTCTGTCTTTTCCCTGTGCGTGTGTGTGTGTGTGTGTGTGTGTGTGTGTGTGTGCGCTCTCTCTTCCCCCAACCGGAAAGAAAAAAAGAAAAGAAAGAAAGAATCATATACCCTAGGTGGGATTAGGAACATTGGCTGACTGGGACTTCTTTGATGGCAGTGAGTTGGTGGGAGTTGGTATGGTGCTTGCAAAGCACTCATCAAAGACCAGGTGAAGGGGTGCCTGGGTGGCTCAGTTGGTTAAGCATCCAGCTTTGGCTCAGG
This sequence comes from Acinonyx jubatus, assembly GCF_027475565.1. Classification (NCBI taxonomy): domain Eukaryota; kingdom Metazoa; phylum Chordata; class Mammalia; order Carnivora; family Felidae; genus Acinonyx; species Acinonyx jubatus. Next base: position 17,306,350 of record NC_069391.1, read on the forward strand.
TCATGATCTCATGGTTCGTGAGTTCGAGCCTCGAATCGGGCTTTGTGCTGACAGCTCAGAGCCTGGAGCTTGCTTCAGATTCTGTGTCTCCCACTCTCTCTCTGCCCCTCCCCCTCTCATGCTCGCTCTCTCTCTCTCTCTCTCTCTCTCTCAAAAGTAAATAAACGTTAAAAAAAAAAACTTAAAAAAAAGACCAGGTGTAGAGTAAATGATGATATTATTATTTAGTGTGATCTGGTGGCCAAGATTGGCTTCCTTCTACAGATGGGAGTAGGTCCAGGTGAAGGCAGTCTTCCCCTTTGTCCCCATGGGAAGCAGTGCAGCAAATGTCAATCATCCAGAGATCCAGAGCTCCTAAGCCCTGACATCCCCTTTTCACCTCTTGAAGAACTTTCTTTAATTCTTCAGAGATCTCCCCTGCTGAATGTCAAGGAAACAAAGAACAAATTAATATCTGCATTAGGGGGGTGGAGGTTAATTTGTATAAAAGATGAGTGACATCTCACGAACGGATTATTCCCCCATGCAGTCTTTTGGGAGCCGCATGCACATGTGAATGCGTGTGTGTGCTCATGCACACACATACTCATATGCTACGTAGGCACCTCCTTCAAACTTCTACCACACCCCAACATCTCCTGTCTGAGCCCTAATTGTAGAGACAGGCTTAGAAAAGAGCAGAATGGGAAGATTTCTGTGTGTCTGGTGGTCTTTTTTTTTTTTTTTTTTCCTTTTTCCAAACCTCCTGTCTCCTTAAGCTGCCTACACTGGCTGCCAATTTGTTCAACGAAGCTGTCGTGTGTTGTTAATATTGTCAGGACTTAGGAGTATTGCTAAATGTGTGCCTGGAATGATTTCTTCTCTTTTTCTTTCGGTTTCTTTCCAAAGAGCAGCATGGATGGCTAGGGGTGCTATTCCAACTCTGGGTACAAACACACATGGCGTTTAGTCTTAATGCTGCCCCTGTGGTGCTGTGTGATCTTGGGCAAGTCCCTTTTCCTCTGTTGCTCTGAGTCCTCCATCTGTTTGATCAGATGGCATGAGTTTTAAGGCTATATCCCTAGAATTTTATGACTTGAGTAGTTTAAGGGCTTCCTCTTTCAACGAAGAACGAGACTGTGAGAAAGTCCTTTGAGCGTCAGTTTCCCCAACAGCAAAATATAAGTAGGGATGGAGTTAAGGGGCCCGTGTAGGTCTAATTTAATATGGAAATTAATGAGATAGCTTTCCTATAGTCTGGGTGCAATGCCAGCTCTTGGCAGTCCGTGTCATGGGAGACCCAGATCATTCCAGAGGATCTCTGTACTCCAGGTCAATCAGTACCTAATTGAGGGATGCATCATTAGATTGACCTTCCTAATATGGGGATGTTTGCACTGTGTTCAAACATAGTCCTTCCGAAATGCAGGAGCTTTATTTAGGTGGAGAAGATAATTCAGAAACATAGAGCAGTTTGGGAATCATCACACCTTCATTTTTATTTCAACAAATATTTTCTCAGTGCTCAGTACGTTGCAACCTCCATTCTTTTCTTTTTAATTTTTTTGAATATAGTTGACACACGGTGTAACATTAGTTTTAGGTGTACAACCCAGTGTTTCAACAACTCTATATGCTATGCTGTGCTCACCAGAAGGGTAGCTACCCTCTGCCACCATACAACATTATTACATATCATTGACTATAGTCCCTATGCTGTACCTTGTGTTCCTGTGCCTTATTCATTTCATACCTGGAAACCTTTGTCTCCCACTCCCCTTCATCCATTTTTCCCATCCCCACCACCTCCTCTCTGGCAATCATCAGTTTATTTTCTGTATTTGCAGCTCTGACTCTGCTTTTTGTTTGTTTATTCATTGGTTTTGTTTTTTAGATTCCACATGTAAGAGAAATCATATGGTATTTGTCTTTTTATGCCTGACAAATTTCACTTAGCATAATACCCTCTAGGTCCATCCATGTTGTTGCAAATGGCACAATCTCATCCCTTTTTATTGGTGAATAATATTCTGTGGTGTGTGTGTGTGTGTAGATATACATATAAACACCACATCTTCTTATGCATGCATTCATCTATCACTCTATTCTCAATTCTAGGAAGTCAGTAAGATCCTTATGGAGCTTTGAGAGAAACAGACATTAAACTAGTAAACAGATACATGAGCAAGGAAATTTAAAATTAAAAAAAAAATTTAATGTTTATTCATTTTTGAGAGACAGAGAGAGACAGAGCATGAGTGGGGAAGGAGAAGTGAGAGGGAGACACAGAATCTGAAACAGGCTCCAGGCTCTGAGCTGTCAGCACACAGCCCGACACGGGGCTTGAACTCACAAACTGTGAGATCCTGACCCGAGCTGAAGTCGGATGCTCAATTGACTGAGCCACCCAGGTGCCCCTGAAATTTAAAAAAATTTAAATTAGTTTATTTATTTATTCTGACAGAGAGAGACAGAAAGAGTAAGCAGAGGAGGGGCAGAGAGAGAGAAGGAGAGACAGAGTCCCAAGCAGGCTCTGCACCGTCAGCATAGAGCCTGACATGGGGCTTCAGTCCACAAACTGTGAGTTCATGACTTGAGCCGAAACCAAGAGTTGGACACTTAACCATCTGAGCCACCTAGGTGCCCCCATGAGTGGTGAAATTTAAGACGGCAGGTAGGGCTACAAGGAAAAGAAAGTGGGGTTCTGTAATGGAGTGCCTTGGGGTACAGGGTAGGGGTTGCTATTGTAGAGAGTGTATTAGGAAAATTCTCCCAAAAGTGGCAGTTGAGCTGAGCCTAGGAGAGTGGGAAGGTTAAGCGATGGGAAGGTCTGGGGAAAAGCATCCCAAGGAGGGAAGTGCTAAGTATAAAGGGGTAGAGGCTGGGGCAGACTCCATTGCAAAGGAATCCAGCAGGAGGGCTCTGGGCTGGAGGTGGGTGAGTAAAGGGAGCCAAGTGGGAGATGACAGCAGACAGTGGGGCTGGCCTTGCCTATCGTCACGGTTCTCCCCAATGTCAAAGGAAGCGCTCCTGTTCCACTTCTCATGTAACGTTTGCAATGACCCTCAAAGTAGACATTGTTGTCCCCGTGCCGCAAGTAAAACAGAGTCTCCGAGATGGCTGACTTCTCCGGTCTCAGAGGTTGAATGGGTGGAAACCTGGGTCTGAAAGCAGACCTGCCTGACTCCAGGTCTGTGTATGTATTGCTGTCCACCATGCCACACTGCCACCTATGCAGTTCTAGCAGGGACACTGAGGAGGGACCGTTCCTCATCCTGTGCCGTCCCTTTCCTCCCTGGGGACAGGAGGGACTGACAGTATGGACTCTGTTAGGGGCAGGAGCCAGCAAACTATGGCCCCCACCTGTTTTATTGGAATCCAGCCACACCCCTTTTTCATGTATTGTCTATGGCTACATTCCCACTACAATGGCCAAGTTAATTGCTAAAGACACCATATGGCCTGCAAAGCCAAAAATATTTACCATCTGGCCTTTACAGAGAAAGGTTGCTGCCCTTCGGTTTGGAACATGAGTTGATGAACAGAACCGAGTTCTCTAGCCTAGTCTTGTATCAGGCCATTAATCTGGACTAAAAGAAATGTGTGATGGGGGAGGGGAAGAAAACTGGCCCCCTGCCCAGCACTAATATTAGCTCACCATGTGAATCAGAGACCTTTTTCTGCTCCTGTTTAAATTATCTTATGTTTAAAATGGGCAAGTTGGACAAGATCAGTTGCTTCCAAACTACCTTTGCAGTATTTTCAACTAAAGCCTTACATGGAAAGCACAGTATCTAAAATAGAATTTAGAAACTGCTCTAAATGTAACTCCCCATTTCCCTGCATTGACCCCTGAGCACCTGCATGAGCATCTTTAGGGTATGACACTTGGAGGGCAATTTGAAAATCGTGAGATTAGACCATTTTATTTTCTCTTCTGGCTCCCACAGTCTCTGTTTATAATGAACATGGGTGGGTACCTCATATAGGGAGATGTTTAGAAAATCAGTTTTATTCTCTGTAGATTAAATTTTCTTTTTGAAAGAGAGCACATTATTTTTCCTCTCTGGCCCTTAATTTCTTCATTTATGAAATGAGAACAGTCATCCACACGTCCCAGAACCATCTTGAGAATTCAATGAGATGCTACATACCAAGTGCTAGGTGATGAAGTTGAATAAACAGGAGTTGGGAGCCTTCCAGACATGGGTACAGGCATTAGCTTTTTTTTTTAAACAGCTTTATTGAGACAGAATTCCCATATTATATATTTCATCCATTTAGAATGTATCATTCAATTGATTTTAGTATATTCCCAGGTATGTGCAACCATCCCAAGTCATAGAACATTTTCTCACCTCAGAAAGAAACCCGTTACCCTTTAACTGTCACTTCTGAAAGCAACCACTAATCGACTTCCTGGACATCTCATGTACAAGGAATTATATGATATGTAGTATTTCATGACTGGCGTTTTTCGCTTAGCATAATGTTTTCAGGGTTCATCCATATTTTTGGCAGGTGTCAGTAATTTATTCATTTTTAAGGCTGTCTCATATTTTGTTGCATGCAGGTACCACATATAGTTAGTCCCGCATCTGCCGTTGGACATTTGGGTAGCCCTTTGGCTGCTGTGAACAATGCATATTCGTGTGCATGTTTGAATGTGGGCAGGCATCTGTTCCTGCCTTGGGCAAGTAGCTTAAGCCCCCTAGACCTCTGTTTTCTCATCTCTTATGTAGGCTGCACCTGCATACTTACGGGGCTTGTTGTGAGGGTAAATGAGATAAAGCAGAGTAAAATATCTAGCATCGAGCCTGACATAGAATGCATATCTGACAAATAGTATACTATTATTATGAGATGCAGGAGATCCTCAGAAAACAAAAACAAGTTCTACTGTTTCTTCTTTCCCTCCTGTGTTAAGTCTAGAGACTCCTTGATAGTGGGGAGCCAACCCCACATGGACCTTTCATTTTCTGGCTTTGAGACAGAAGCTTAGGAGGCGTCCCAGTCTGGAAGAAATTTAGCATCTTAGACTATATGTGAAAATTAAATGGAACACGAATGGAGGGCCGTAGAGGAGAGAGGGACTGAGGAGAGGATAGAAAGAGGATGGTCATTATCTTTCTGCTTTCCACCTTTAAAAGGGCAAGGAGACCCTTCTAAGTTTGTTTTTTTTTTTTTTTTTTTTTTTGCAGTAAAATCAAGAAATTTGACTCATGGGCCTAGTTGTAGGATTTTCCCCCCATCTCTGGTTGGCTTATAGTGTAATCTTCAAAAGTTCTAATGGGGAAGGTCTCTCAGCATTGTGTTGGTAATTAATGATGTTTCAAGAGCACCCATAGTGGGCCCCGTGCTTGGGGTATACTGTCCATGTATTCATCAGTTCTTTGTATAGCTTGTGCTGTGCACCAGGTACTCTTTGCGAGCACTGGTGGATAGATAGATACATATCAGTGAACAAGATAGACACAGCCCTTCCTCTGTGAAGGTACAGCTTATTTTATTTAATCCTTAGAACTCCATTTAATGGGTGAGAACACTGAGGCTCAGTAAGTTTAAGCTGCCTAGTAAGTGGCAGAGACCTATCAGAACTCTTGTTGGTCTCCAAAACCCTTGTTCTTTCTGTTAAATGGTACTGTTTGGGGGGTAAGCACAAGACATAGAAAAATGTGGTGTCTGCGATCAAGACACTTAGAGTCCCATTGTCTAATGCCTTCTCCCTGTGTTAGTACTGATTCAGTGGTGAGTGACAGAAACCCCAGTATCCCAGTGAGTGACATGAGATGGTGTCTGCCTGTCTGGTAGGTGTCTGTGCTGTAGGACCCTGTGTTGGAAACCTGGGGTCCTTCTATCCTGATGCTCTGTTGTGTGTGGCCTGCGTTCCCAAGTTTATCACATGGATCAACATGGCTGTCCTGGCAATATATGTTGTGTCCAAATTCTAGCCATGTGAAGGAGAGAAGTTTGGGAGGAGGGAATGTTCCCTTTGTTTTAGGACTTGTCTTCAAGTGAAATGAACTTCCATTTACATCCCTTCAGCCAGGAGTCCACTTGTAGTCAAAACTAGCTCCAAGAGAAGGTAGAAATGGCCTCACTAAATTAGGTGATTCTGTTAGTGCTGAAAAGGGAAGATTTTCAGTGGAGTGGGGTGGGGTATGAGCCATCTCTGTTATGTGCTCTCTCCCCGCCTGTATTTACAGAGGCTGACACAGAGGAGGGGGTGGGTGGTGAGGAGTGGGCAGAGAATAGGTGATTTGGGCTCCGGAGGTAGAGTCTAGCACCAAGTGTGAAGTTGACATGTTGAAATCAGGATGGGGGGATGTGATGTGTTGGCTCCTTTCATACCTGGCGTCCAAGGCTTCATGCCTCCCTGTCTTCCCTTCTGTTGTCTGCATTGGAATCACTAACTAGTCCTCGAGGAGTCCTCGGGGTGGGTTTCCATGAGTGCCTGTCATTTGGCTAAGCTGTCTTTCTCTGTATCTGCTCGGCTCATTTCTCGCCACGTTGGTTGGGTTTCCTGAACCCTTAGGCAGAGTGTGTCAGAATGAACAGGTGTTCTCTTCCGCCTTTAGGCCTGAGAATTATTCCCTCTTGCGAACTGGCTGGAGTGACCTGGTGGGAGGGTATAACGGGACAAGCCAGACTCTCTTGAGTGATCTCTCCTTCAGGGACTCTGACCACAGCTTTTTTTCTTTGGTGATGGGGAAGCTGTAGGTACAGAGAAACGAGTCCTCGAATGGGTGCACAGTGGTTAAGTGCTGGGGTTGTTGGAGTCGCAAGGACCTGGGCTTGAGTCTGTGCTCTGCCAGTTACTGGTGACCTTGGTGAGACTACTTAACCCCTGTGAATCCCAGTTTCTTCACTTAGAAACACGAATGATCACAGTTCACACTCCATGGGGCAATCTGAGAATGAAAAGAGATAGTGCGTGAGAAGTGCCAAGCACAAGATCCTAGGACAGAGTGTGCTTTCAAACGGTGGTCACATCCATTATCATTTTAGTGTCGAGCCTGATTCCTGGAACACAGTAAACAATAAATGGTAGCTATTATCGTTGCAATCTCCTGGCTTTTCTGGGGCCTGTATTTATGACCCCTGCAGCCACTGAGCATGGCCACTTTATATGGAATCTGGAGAGCTGGCACCTCTTGCCAAGTCATCTTGGAGAAGGAAGTACATGTGGCCCCTCTTCTCACGTTCCCTCCCTGCTCCCCCTCCTTCATCATTCGGTTGATTAAAAACAGCAGGGGTTCTTCTCCCCCTTTCTTGGTGGTTCTCCTCCTCTCCGCCTTCCTTTAAAACCCTATCCTAATTCATCCTCAGCCATCAGTGACAGGGACTCTGAACGCATGTTAAAAAATGAGGAACTTGAAAGCAATGAGTTGGACAAATTAACTGCTTAGCCTGACGAAGGCGGGGCACCTGCCTCTTGCTTAGAGCTGTGACAGTAGCTTAACGTGTCTGATCTTTTTTTTTTTGGACCTGCAGTTTAGGAAGGGCGGTCAGCTCACATCCCTTTTCTTCCTGTAAGTCTTGTCTGCCCTCTTGGAAAAGGTCATAGATTTCCCATTTTCCAGGAGGAAGTCACCCTTCCCTGCCCCTCTAGCTGGAGGTCACCTTTCTCAGCTGTACCTGCTGGTGGTCACCGTTTCCTGATTCTCTAGTTAGCAAAGCACCTGCTGCAGCCCTTTTAGCAGAAGTTGCTTTTCTCTGCTCCTCAGGCGGAGGCCACCCTTCCTTTCTCTGAATCCCAGTGGAAGTTAGACCTCTACTGCAGAGTTCGTGCTCCTTGGGATGGTATCCAAGCCCTCAATTTACCTCCCTTTCCCTTGCAGCCTCTAAACCCTTGTTTTCCTCTCTGTGAGGCTGCTATTCGTCACCCTCTCCGGGAAAGATTTGCCATCACTTTCTTCTTGAAGTGGCTCGTTGCCTAGCTCAATCACCCTGTGCCTCTTCCATTGGGTCAACCCTGGTGCTGGTGATGAATGGCTGGAGAAGACTCCCAGGTTCCAGTCCTGAATCAGCCCGAAGCTGTCTGAGTGACCTTCCAGCCCCTTTCTCTGCCCATTTCCTTGGGATGAAAAATGAGGCCACTCTCAGCAGTCGCTGGCATGCACAGAGGTGGTGAGGGATTAATTAGCAGTCATCAGGAAAGTGCTTTCCCACAGTGTAAGGAGGCCGTAGAGAACGTCAGGAACCTCAGTAATTATAGTAATACGAGTGATGGGAAACAGCAACGGCCACGCAGCCTGAGTGAGGTCTTGCCAAGGGCAGGTCCAGGTAGAGAGGTTGTTCTGGAAGCTGATAGTTATCCAGCTCCATGGCTCTGAGTAGCCCCAAAGATTCCCAAATCTGGCTTTCCTCCCCTTCCTCTCTTCCAGCTGCTCTATTCTTCCAGCCTTGGAAATTCTGCACATTCTATACTCTCTCCCTCCCCACTGACCCCATTTTGTCATGCTTTCAATTTCACATATGACCTTTGGGACATAGAACCTCAGACCTAGCCAAGCTCTTCTATTCGATTCTGCAGATGCAGAAACTGACCTTCAGGAAGGGAAAGGGAATAGTTCAGTTGTCTAACGGAACAATAGTTCAATTGTCTAACAATTAGGAAGACTTAGGACACACCCAGAGAACCCTGATCTCAGAATCAGAGGTCGTTCATCCCCCCAGGTGTCTTCTGTGTCATCCATGCTTCTGAGCTCTACTGGACATTCTCAGCTTGGCCCTTTCACTTTTCCTTTGCACATGGTCAGTTATGTGGGGCAAACCACTACTGAGCATTCACTCCTTGCCAGGTTCTGCACTTGGCTTAAAATGAATGGGGCCAAAACCCTGCTCTCAGAGGGTGCTTGGTACCTACTAGGTGGGCAGTACATGTAATGAATCATTGTTTTATTTATCACAGATCCTCAGCCTCTAGCATAGTGCCTGGAACATGGTAGTTGTTGAACACATATTTATCAGGCAAGGATGAATGAGCTCTCAGCAACCCCCCAAGGGGCTTCTGCATCAGTTTTTAGCCTCTGGTTTACTGTAGACGTACCGCCAGGTGAATGGTCCCCAGGTACAACACCCATAGCATCACCAGCTTTGTTCCTTGCTCACAAATTTGCAGCAGCTGCTCATTTCCTACCTAATGTATTTACACTTTTTTGTTTGGCATACTTGGCCTTATCAGATGTGCACTCAACTTCCCTGTCCAGCCCTGTCGCTTCTTAAATGTATACTCTAGCTACTTTGACCTTTGTTTCTCAGCTACCTAAATCCCATGCATTACTATCTCTGTGTCCTGGAGGGTCTTATATCTGTCACTCCGATCCATTGGTAAAATACGCACCCTTCAAGCTCCATCATAAGCGCCATCTTGTCTTTGAGGACCTTATCATCACTTCCACATCACTTCACACCCCCTTTGTTAGGCCCACCCGGTTTCTTAAAGCTACTCTTTCTTGACATTTCCATACATTTTATCACTTATATCAACTTATGGGTCTGTTCCCCATATATAAGATTCTCATATTGAGACAATGCATGGTTCAGCCCTTTCTACAGGAAGCCTTCTGTCTACATTTTCTCTTTCTCCCACAGCTACCACTGGAAGTGATTATATTCTGCTGAGGAGTTTTCTTTGTGCAGTTCGGTATCACTACATACATTCGTTGGTATTATTTATATGCCTGTTTTATTCCTGTGATCTGTGATCAGCTTCCAGTTTTTAGTACTGTGAAATGTGTAAGGGTGCTGAGCAAAAAAAGCGTGTTTCAGTCTTGGCTCCACCATTAACTTGCTAGGTGACCCTGGGCAAGACCCTCTTTCTCTCTGAACATCTATTTAGTTTCTACGACTGTAAACAAGGCATTGGGCTAAACTGAGTGACCTCAAACTGGATGCCCACGGGCCACATCTGGCACACAGATAACATTTTGCTTGGCTTGCAAAATACATATATATATTTTTAAAAGTGGGTAGGTTTCCAAAATGAAGATAAATGAGAAATTCCACACAACATCTGGATTTCCAGCTTCTCTAGAAGAATTGGAAGAGCCACCCAAACTGGGCTTCCTGCAGGGCAGTGTGCCAATGGGGCTGTCGTGTCGCCCCTTCTACAGGGGTGCAAACTCCCCATCCCTCCCTCGCGGTCGCTCCCTAAGGCTGAGTGTGGGTTGTCCTGTATCATCACGCATGTGCCGCTCATTTCCTGCCACCTGTTCTCCTTCCACGCATCTGACTGCCTGTCTGGTGTCCCGAGGCACTGAGGTTGGGACTTGTGAATTATGGTCAAGGGCTGCTTCTGCTCTGAAACGTGCAATTCCACCCCCTCGTTCTACTCCGTTCCCCTCACACCCCTTCCAGCTTCTCCATCTCTAAAAAATCCCCATGTACTGCTGGGTCATTTGTCAGGGAAGGGGGTGGTGGGAAAGTGGCATTATCTTGACAATGGAACGTTTCCCCCTTCCTGTAATCCCAGCGTGTCCATCCTAATTACCTCCTTATCAGTCTCCATGAGGACATACAGCAGGTAATTAGTAGGGGAATTGATGAGACACTCTTCATCATTAAGGAGTCCAGGGGGAAAGCTCTGAAGGGAAGAGGAGACTCCGAATCCGGGAAGGAGAGAGAGGGGTTCCGGCCTGAGTGCCCGTCTCCTTGGTCATGTGACCGGTCTGGGTCGGCCCAGCTCTGACTCAGTTCTGGCTGGGCTGGGTGCTCTCAAGAACATCAGAGAAGGTGCCTGGAGAGCCCCTGGCCACAGAGGCAGTGGCGGGAGGGCTGCACTCTCCATGTCTGGTTGTGGGGCCGGCCCGGAGGGAGAGGTGAGCCACTGCACTCTGGCACGGGCATCCTCATGTGGACAATCCAGAACAGTCTTGTGCCATCTGGAAGGGCAGGCCAGACTCTGTGCTGGACCTGCAGGAGTCTGGCCTGTCATCAGCCTCTCCCTCAGGGATCAGGGCCAATAATCTACACTTCAGATGGCGTCTCTTGTCTGCCTGTTTTATTATTAAATAAGTTACATGAATGATGCCACAGTCTCTCGCCAACCAGCTGCTCCAGCAGCATCTAACTCCTGTCCTTTTGTGTTTAATGCTCCTGAAACACAACATGCAGTGTCCTAGACAGGCTGTGCTCAGGATGCCCGTCCTCGCCTCTCCAGCTATAGGGTCATCCAGGCAAGTCCTGCCTCCTGTAATGAGCTTCCCTCAACACCACCCCCTCCCCACTTCCACTGCCTTCACATCCCATCTCTTCCTTTTGGAGGTAGAGAAGGCAGAGACCAGCCTACCTATCCTGTTTTTTTCCAGGCTTCCTCTCGGCAGTGGCTCCCCATGGGTCTCGGGGGAAATTCTGCATGATCTGCTAGTCCTGGCGTGCTTCATTCCCCAGCCCATCTTTCCAGCCTCATCACTTGCTATGACTTCTCTCTGCTTCCTCAAATCTGCATACCAGCCATGCTGAATTTTTTCTCCAAGCTTTTTTGAAGGATCCTTATTCACTGTTTGTTGATATTCACATCTGCCTCCTCTGGATGGACAGAGTGCTTTTGTTCTTCTTGCCCTTGGAAACCTACTCATCCTATATCTCTCAGCGTAGACGTCATGTCTTCCCCTGAGTCTGCAGGATCATAGCTGGCTTGGGCCTCCTCTTTGGCTCCCATTGCCACAGCTTCCCCATCAAGTGCTTTTCACATCATGATGGGCACATGTTTCTCCCTAGTTAAGAGTGTCCATGGCCATGTCTATCTTGTTTGTCATTGTGTCCCACTAGTCTACATGTATCCAGCTGATGTTAGGCAATTAATAAATATATGTTGATTGATTGCAGGAGTCAAGTTCCATGCAAGTAGATTCAACCCAGTTTTACTCTGCCTCTTTATGTGTTCATCTACAAAGCGTGTGTGTTGCAATGCCTACCTCCCTACAACAAGGACGAAAAGCAAAAATGCAGAGGCAGAAGGAAGAACAATAAAAATGCCTGCTGCATTCTTCCATATGAGGGAAATCATTTGTATTAGGATGAGAAGCAATCCTGGACATATTTCACACTTGAAAGCATGTTGACTTGTAATAGTCAAGGTTTCTTTGTGGACAGAGAATCTTCCTCCTCATTCCCAGTCACTTTCACTGAATGCAGTGCTGGTGATTCAGGATGAAAGCACGTGGAGGGTTGGTACTCTGTAGAGTGAGGTCCCTCACCCAAGACATTGGGACTTCTGTAGGTTGGCAAAGCCATTGAGCGTTTTGGAAGCAAAGATCCATATTCCTTGTTTTAACTGGGGAGGGCTGAGACCAAGAGGTTAATTCCAGGCATTGAGAGAAAAGAGGTAGGATCAAATAGTGGTGGGGATGGTCAGCTAGAGGGAAGGTCTTAACTGACTGTGAAATGTCAATTTACATTTGAGAATGTGGCTTTAGGAGACAGAAGTGGGGCAGGGGTGCCTGGGTGGCTCAGTTGGTTAGGCATCCGTTTCTTGATTTTGACTCAGGTGATGATCTCGAGGTTCATGAGATCGAGCCCCATGTCGGGCTCTGTGCTAACAGTGCGGAGCCTGCTTGGGATTCTCTGTCTTTCCCTCTCTATGCCTCTCTCCTGCACATACTCTCTCTGTCTCTCTCAAAATATATAAATATACTTTAAAAAAAAGTGGGGCAGACAGATTGGGTCCAGATCAGATCAGTGTAATGCAGCTGATATTTTGTTTTTTGTAAAAGAAATTGTTATTTTCAAACTGTGTGCGTGTGTGTGCATGTGCATGTGTATGTATGTGTGTGTGCATGTATAATAATGGCTCAAACTCTCTGTCTGGACCAGACCCGTTATGGGAATGGATAAACGTCAGCCCTCCAGACTGTCAGTCTAACATCATGGCTAAAACTAAATTTAAAAAAATCTGCAGAGAGGAGGAATTGGAATGCCTTCGTATTTTTCTTAACCTTTATTAAATTCTGGACTTGACTCCAGGAGAGGGAGGGGGAAATCATTGTTTCTTCTCCAGCCCCCAAAGGTCCCCATTACTAGTTAGGTTGAAGGAATGTAATAACTCCGCAAGAGACAGAAGGGTGTGCTGAAAATGCCCACAGTCCTCTGCTTAGGCCTGCATTGCTGTGTGGAGAAGCCGGGCTGCTTAGCTAGAGCCCCACTGTGCCTGTGCTGGGGGCCAGGGTGCACACATCATCACCATTCACACCCACCTGCCTGCTGCTTTGCTGCCTGTCGTCAACAGGGTCAGGGGGCCTGGTGAGAGGGAGCAGGGGGTGCCGCTGAGGGCCAACATCTAAAGGCAGAAGCTACTTTAGGAAACAAGGCAAGGTGAGCTCACTTCTGTGCAAGACAGAAGGTCAGACTGGCAGAGTGGGAGCCACATAGACCCAAGTTCACAGGCCCAGTTGTTGTACTTGCTCCCTGTGGGACACTGGATGGGTTATCTCTGTTCTCTGGGAGTCGGTTACCCTCTGGAAGCATGTGGTAATAATAGCCGGGGACGCAACCTGGGCATTGAGGTGAGGATGTGCTGATCGGATGCATGGTGGAGCCCGACACATAGTAGACAGTCATAAAGTGGTAGTCTTCTGTTCATGCATTTATTTATTCGGTTGTTGGCCCTGGTGTTAGGAACTGGAATTTAAGCAGGAATGGGGCGGGGACCTTGTCTTCAAAGAACGCAAGGTTTAGTTCGGGGGTGCAAAGATATAACTGCATTGTGACAGACCAGAGTGCAACTTGCTTTCACAAGTGGGAAGTGTCTCTCTGACCTCCCAGTTTTAGGAGGCTCTGGAAGATTTCACAGATGAGGTGACCTCTGAGTGGAGGAGCAGTAGATGCTTGCCAGGTGTTGAGGTAGGGATGGGGCAGGGAGAGAAGATTCCAGAAGAGGCAACAGAATGTGTAGGGTTGTGGCAAGAGATATCATGGTGTGTTCAAGAACCTGGGATTGGTTAGTGCTGCTTTATCAGCTTAGCAAATTTTTGTTATTTTCACTCCAGAGCAGTGGTTCCCAACAGGAAGCGATTTTGCCTCCTACAGTACATTTGGCCATGTTTGAAAACATTTTTAGTTGTCACAACTGATGGATGGGGAGATGCTACTGGAGTCTAGTAGGTAGAGGCCAGGGATGCTGTCCGGGAACCCACAGTGCACAAGAGAATCCCCACGGCCATGAATGTTAATAGTTGTAACAGTTGTAAGGCTCTGGAACACCAGAACCTGGCCTGCTAGAGAAGGCGGTTACCTGTTGGATTTGATTTTAGTCACAGATGCATTCCCTACCCTGTTTCAAACAACAAATGCTGTCATAGTGCTGACCACTTCCCTCTTAGAATTGAATATTCATGCCAGTAAATGAAATGCACATGGGGTCTATGACTTGGTTCCATCCATCTGGATCAGTCACTTAGCTCCCATTTACACCTTAGCCTGATTGGTTCATCAGATTATCCAGGTGTTCAGTAAGGAGGTGTAGGAATGAGACATACAGCCTTGGATGGAGGTCTGGGGGGTTCTGGAATGGGTTGTGTAGAGGGCCAGGATAGTCAGATAGGGCTGTGATCTGGAGTGGTCCCTGCAACCAGAGAGGTAGAAGTGGTTTTCCCAGAGGCACAAATATTTGGGGAAGCACCTGCTTGTGACCTAGTCCGGATCTACGCGTGTCACTGCATAATCTTCTACAGACCTCATCATGTCCTGTATTCAGTCTACAAATATTCACTGAGCATCGTGCAAAGTGCTGGACCTCATGGTTTGGCTGCTGTCATCCCATTTCACAGGTGAGGAAATTGAGGCCCAGAGCTGGGATGCCACCGCCAAAAGCCACAGAACATGGACGAACATCCAGGGCTCCTATTACCGGGCAGATCTCCCTCCCTCACTGGCCGTATCCCTCCCTCCAGCTGGTTTGGGTCTGTGAAGGAAGCTGACAGAGTGCAGTGCGTGTCCCTGCTTGGTAGAATGGTAGAGGAGATGTGCGTTTTTATGCATCTAGAAAGTGCATGAGCAAACAAGGAGCTGGAACATCAGACTACCCATCAGTCCAAGCTGCTCCGCACGCTTCATACTTTAATTTTAACAGTGTTTCTTTGATTCCAGCTGCTGTGTTTGTCCCAGGCAGGGATGCAAAGAGGAGACAGTCTGTTTTTCTTCAGATCTGCCATGCCGAGTGACGAGGTGTGGGTGGATGGCCGTTGGGGTTGCGGAGGGACCCTCTGACTCCTTGCTTAGGCTGTAGGAAAGGAAGCACAGCATGCTGGTCCTGGTCACGAAGAAGGGGCAGAGTGACTGGATGAGGTTAGACCTTCGTGGAGTAGGAAGCCCAGAGCTACCACTTTCTAGCTTCATGACTTTGGGCAAGTTATTTAACCTCTCTGAGCCTGTTTCCTAATTGGTCGATCCCAAGAAGCAAATTTGATCCTATGTGGGAAGAGCCTGGCATGTGGTAAGTAAGGTCTTTTCATCTTCTCTGCTGAGAGGCAGGCAGAGCAGTTTGATTTGATGATTCCCAGAAAATCATCCCAGGAAGAAGCTGATTAAAATGCAGATGCCTTGGTTCCTACCAGATTTCTGTTTGAGCCCAGGGAATTTGGGCCCTGGGAATATGCATTTCCATGAGCATCCCAGTGGTCCTTATTGCCTCAGTTTGCTCAGCAGTGAAACGGGGGAAATGATGGTTGATGAGCTCTTAAAACAGTATGTCTCTTCAGTGCTGACAACAGTAAGCTCACTGGGTTGTTTAAGTCGACTCTCCCTGCTGCTCTTCTCTCCATTTTGTGGATAAAGAGGACCAAAAGGCTTACTTAAAAAAATTTTTTTTAATGTTTATTTATTTTTTGAGAGAGAGAAAGAGAGAGAAAGAGAGAGAGAGAGAGAGAGAGAGTGAGCGGGGGAGGTGCAGAGAGAGGGAGACAGAATCTAAAGCAGCTCCAGGCTCTGAGCTGTCATCACAGAGCCTGACGCGGGCTTGAACTCAGGAACCGCGAGATCATGACCTGAGCCGAAGCTGTTCACTTAACCGACAGAGCCACCCAGGCACCCCGCAGAAGGCTTATTTAAAACAATAGCTACATATGAATCAGCTTTCAGCGTGTCTGAAACGTCTCCAACGTTGTTAACTTGAACCCAAGGTGAGTTGGGAAATCATGCCAGTTGGGCAGCCTGTGTCTTCCACTAAGTGTCTCATGGGTCTTGGGCGTTTCTCTTTCCACGTTCACCTCTCTTGGCCTCAGTTTCCTGATGTGTGAAGCAGGGACCACTGCCAGGGAGTGAACTCAGACCCCTTGTTACCCCTTCAAGTACATTGGGATGGCTCTGTGCTTCCCATTTTACAGGATAGTAAGGTGATGCATCTGAGGTGGTACAGTTATAACGTGGGAGCGTCCAGGTTTTAGTTTATTTTTTTCCTACCGCAATTAACTGCCTTGCTGGGCTGCCCCTAGAAGGTGCAGGACTAAAATGTAGGTGAAATCTCCGTGAGTATTTGACTACAACGTGGCAGGTGCAACTATACATCTACATAAA
Organism: Acinonyx jubatus; assembly: GCF_027475565.1. Lineage (NCBI taxonomy): Eukaryota > Metazoa > Chordata > Mammalia > Carnivora > Felidae > Acinonyx > Acinonyx jubatus. The sequence continues at coordinate 17,322,844 of NC_069391.1, forward strand.
ACAACCCGTTGTAGGGCCTCAGTACATATTTAATGAAAGAGCACGTCCAGAGAGAAGCACGGCCTGTAATGATTACTTCGATCTTATCAGAATAAATGGTTCTTTTAGAGCAAAAAGCTCACCCCTTGGAAAAGAAGGAATTTTTCCCAGGAGACTTTGGAAGAAGCAATCTTCTAAGTGGTGCCCTGCATAAAACAAATGTGCCTTAATTTGCCTCCCACAGTGACTAGTTGAGTCCCTTCTGCTCAAAGGAGCAGCAGAGCCACTGCCGGGCTTGGTCCTTCTGGAATACTTTATTTTTGCAAAGCGCCTTGTAACAATAAGGTCATATAACCTCTGCAACCCCAGGCCTTCCACAGAGCAGCACCGTGTGGGAGAAACAGCAGCGAATGGGAGAAACACGACTTCAGTTGTCACGCAGCATAGGCACCTGCTGGGGTGACCGTGCGAGTGCCTCTTCCCCACTGGGGGCCTCTGTTTTCCATCACGAGATGAGGGCCTTGGACGTGTTTGTTCTAAAGCCCCTCTGGTGTTATGTTCGGTGGCTGTGTTGGCTCGTTTGGACCCAGAGCTTGTTGGAGAGAGCCCCAAGCTGGGCAAACAGAAAAGGGGTGATTCATTCTGCAGAGAGCGCAGCACCACCTGATTAGCCCTGACGTTGGAGTCCCGGCTTCCCTTGTCCCAGAGGCTCTTCAGTGTCTGTTGGCCCTCTCAAGTGTCTTCTTCTTCCAGCCAGAAAGAAGAAAGTCCAGGATGGCCAGAGCTTCCAGTGGGAACCTGGCAGCGTGTAGTAATCTAAATTGTAAGATTGCTACAGCCCTTGGGGCGCTTGGGTGGCTCAGTCGGTTGAGTGTCCGACTTCAGTTAAGGTCATGATCTTGTGGTCTGTGAGTTTGAGCCCTGTGTCGGGCTCTGTGCTGACAGCTCAGAGCCTGGAGCCTGCTTCGGATTCTGTGTCTCCCTCTCTCTTTGCCCCTCCCCGGTTTGTGCATTCTCTCTCTCTCTCTCTGCCCCCCATCCTCGACTCCATCAAAAAAAAAAAAAAGATTGCTACAGCCCTGTTGTTTCAGATGCACATGAGAAATGATAACAGCTAACACTTATACGATGGAAGTTTCCCTGGCAGGCAAAGTTGAAAGTGTGATGCTACCCAAATGGAGACATTCTTAGTATCCCCACTTTACAGATGAGAAAACTGAGGCAGTGGGCACATGTTGAGGAACATGAGCAGATTTTGAAAAGCACACAGATCAGTGAGTAGTGGAGGTGGTGTCTGAACCCAGTCAGGCTGGCCCCAGAGACCACATTGCCTCACCAAGGAGTGTCATGGAACTCGGTGGTAGATTTCCATTCTGCCTGTGTGCCTGGCTCCCACAGGAACCCAGAGGAAAGGAGGGGGGTGGGCTGTTCTTGGCTACCTTGGATCTGGTACATGATTGAGTTCCTAGCATCTCTGATCAGAGGTTTAACTACCCTACCCATACCCAGTCCTGCTGGCTCTCTGTGCTGGGCATAGTCCCTCTCTGGAGTGGACAGATTAGGGCTGGCACTCGGTTTGCCCGCACAGCATGCCAGGACCCTGCCTGTACTGCTCCTAATGAGAGCTGCTCCTGTATCCAGGACTCCGCTTTCTGAGGAATCTTCACATCAGTTCTCCCAAGACTGAGGGTCAGTCTCTGCTGCTGTGTTAATGGCTGGCAATGGATGCTAGTCCTGCTTCTCCCCAGAGACCCTGCAGGCTCATAAGGGCGCTTTCAGTGTTTTAAATAAGAGGTCTGGGAGTGACGATCGTGTGGCGATTAAGAAATGAACTAGGCATCGGAAGACGTAACTTCAAATCTTAGATCTACAGTGAACTCACAGTGTGATCCTGGGCAGGAGACTTTGCTGTCCTGGAGCCTTGGTGTCCCCACCTGCAAAATGGGGTCAAGAACTTACATTTCTCAATTTATTCATTCAACAAATCTGTATTGAGTGCCTGCTATTTCCTGGTATTGTTTTAGGTTCTCCTGACTCAGCAGTGAGTAATAGCTGAGTAGAGCCAGTCCTAAGTTGTTGGGTTTGTTTTTTTTTTTTTTTTTTTTTTGAGTCCTGGAATTTGATGGGTCTGTGGCAGCCGTGGAGCTTGTGTTAGTAGAGGTAATGCAGGTAATGCATATAGAAGCAGAGATACAGGGATGCTTCCTGAGGCTTTGAAATGCCATCTAGGGGTGCAAAGCTATTTCAGCAACATGAAAGGTCTATGTTCAGCATCCTGAAGAAGGTGGGATTCTGTGTGTGTGTGTGTGTGTGTGTGTGCGCGCGCGTGCACGCGTGTGCGTGACAGAGGGAGGGAGGGAGAGAGGGAGGTAGGGGAGGGAGAAGTCACAGGTGGAGGAGGAAAAATAGGAGGAAAAGGGAGGGCGGGGGAAGGAGAAGTCACAGAGGGGAGAGGTAAGAAGAAGGAAGAATAAACAGAGCCAAAGGGCTCTCCATCTATGCTTCTGAGGCCCAGATACACCCACAGAGTGGACCCACCTGATTTCCATTCAGCTCCACTCTGTTTTTCATGGAATCTGGGACAGCTTCTGACCAGGATCCCCAGGCTGAAGTTTACATTCTATCAGGTTCCCATCAGCTGTCTGTCAGGAAGCTCCCTGCCCTCTGCACTGACTGGTTTGTAGTTTATTCTTTTCTTTGCAAGGAAACTTGAAGGGTTTGGATTTGAGGGAGTTGGATTCCAGCAATTCTTCAGGGCAAGGACACAAACCTCATGGGGTACTATCCTCAGCCAGAGGGCATCTGAGCAGGGAGAGCATCATTCCTGGTGTCTCCTGGGCGGGGTTCCAGCTCCTTCCTGGCCACTTAGAATCACGGCGCGTGACCCAGAGCAGTATCTCTCCTCCCATGGCCCTGCAGGAGGCTCTTGTGAGGGAGAAAGTTAAGATACTGCCATGTAGAGGAGTCCCTCATAACTTCTCGTTCTTGTCCCCCTCCACCCCCTGCCATGAATTTCCAATACTATCCTGCAAGTCAGGTAATTTTTAATTACCCTGTGTGTGGATGAGACACCCAAGCACACAGAGCGGAACTGGCTTCCCTGGAGATCCTCCAGAAATCCGTGCTGGAGCGGACATGCCTCCTGCTGTGGCCCACTTCTGAAGGCTCACAGTCAGGGAAGGCGTGGAGGGGGAGTGGTGCCTCGGTGGCTGGGGAGCCAGAGAGTGAAGAGTTGAGGTCTGAGCTGTGTGATTAGCGATCAGTTATCAAATCTAGGAGACACTTCACTTTTTTTCATCCGTACAATGGGATTGCCATGAGTCTCTCCCTCGTAGCATTGTGAAGGTGATAGGAGATATTTCATTTAGATCACTTAGAAGCACGGGGCACATGGCAAGCCCTCAGTAGATGTGACCTATGCGATTACCGTCACCCACAATTTTGTGTGGCGTCAGGGAAGCCCATACTTACATGCCTGGAGGTTTAGTCTCTGAAGTTCTTCTCTGACCAAACACTTTATATTGGATTTTTTTTGGTCATTTTCCATTGGTGGGTGGAAGATTCGAATTAAGAAGCTTCCAGGCAGAAATGAATTTCAAAAGGTCAGAGTTGGAGAGGAAAGCTGGCCCACTCCATGCTGAGCCAAATTTAGGGAGCTGAAAGGTAACAAAATGGAGTTCTGTGCATGGATTCAAAGAAACTATTGTGCAGAGTTTTAAAGAAGGACATAAGACGACAGACATTTATGGAGCAGTGCTCTGTGCCAGATTCAGCACAAATCCCAGGGCCCTGGCTAGGAAGGTGTCACGATCCTTGTTTTTGAGATGAGGAATCTGAGCCTTAGAGAAGTAAAAGGGTTTGTCTGAGTTCGCCTATCTGGTAAGGAGCCCAGCAGAGATTGTAATTCAGGGTGGTTCTGGACTGGTGGGTCTCCCACTTACCCATCATGGGCATAGGGGGGCAACTGGGGAAAAGCTGGCAAAACAGTACACTTTCACTGTCTTAGCACTCAGCTAAGCACTGTCTCTGTGTTATTCTTTAAATTTTTATTTATTTATTTCCTTCCTTCCTTCCTTCCTTCCTTCCTTCCTTCCTTCCTTCCTTCCTTCCTTCCTTCCTTCCTTCCTTATTTATGAGAATGAGTGAGAGAGGGAGCGTGGGAGAGAGACTCCTAAGCAGGCCCCATGCCCAGTGGAGAGCCCGAAGCAGGGCTCAATCTCACAACCATGAGATCATGACCGTAGCCAGAATCAAGAGTTGGGAGCTCAACCCGCTGAGCCGCCCAGATGCCCCTCTGGGTCGTTATTCTTAAAGAAAACTGGGAGATAGATCTCATTGCTGAGGATTCCATGGGACTTCTTAAACATTACTGTGCTTATTCCTTGAAATACAGAAAAGGGGATAAAACTACCTTGTATAATATTTTGAAGTTCATAAATACCTTAAAATACTTTAGGTCATTTAGGAAAGTGTGATCACTGATGGTTCTAGCAATGCTCGAGGCTCGCAATTCACCAGATTCTGATGGAAAACATCAGGGTAGATTGGAGTAAGTATTTGGTGTCAGTGCCATAAATGTGTTTTGAAATGGCCAAAAGGTACCCTGCTGAGAAAGTCTTCTGTCATGAAGCTGCTTCAGTGTCTCAATTTAATATAGTTCTTAGTTCCTTCTATTAGGAAGCATTGCTCCAGAGTTTTGTTTTGTTTTGTTTTGTTTTGTTTTTAACTGAAGGAGGTGACTTCAGGGATCCATTTCAAGCCAAATCTTGTTCATCAAGAATCTGAACCATCACCTATAGAGTATCAAAGTGTCAAACACAGCAAGGGTAGGTTTTGGTGACCAGCAGAGAAAAGTTCTAAGAGAATTTGTCATTAAACAACGTTAGGTTAGAGGTAAGTAGGGGATGTATTGAGAAAACCCAGGCAGTTAAGAGGGCAGCCATAGGGCCATCGGGCCTTGGATTAGAGTTTGTAAAGGGGGAGCTGTATTTAGATCTTGGTAGATGAGATCTGGGGTAGGTTTTGGGAGGTGGAAGGGAACCAGGTTAGCCACTGACATCCATTCTCTGAACCCTGTATCTCCATCGCTAACGCAGACCTTGGTCCTCCTGGGATACCGTGCATTCAGAATGAATTAGACTTCCATGTATATGTCATTTCACTTAAACATTCAGGGTGGGGGTGGGTAGACTAACCGTGTGTGTCTACCTGTGAGTGAAATAGACACTTCTTGGTAATGTTTTATGAAAACAATAAAATCCAAAGCCCCAATAACTACTGATTCTCTATCCTTTTCAGTGAGGTGTCCTTGGGGATTCAAGCCTTAAGGCGTCGTCTGGCAGTGCATTAGAAATCTGTTAAAAGCCTCTGCCTGTTAGTTAGGGAAGTGATACATAGTGTTTTTGTTTTGTTTCTGAAAAGGTGGGGATTTGAGGGAAGAGCAGGGCTCCAAGGAAGCCAAGGGCATGGCGTCAGAACACAAAGGAGATGGAGATGCAGAGAAAACGTGGAGGTTTGGGACAGGGTCTGGTTGGGTCTGGTTTCCAAGGCTGTCTACACTCGTTGGGAGCTGCCTTGCTACACTGAGGCCCTCTTCCTCTGTGCACATCCTGACTGTATCCTGAGCCATGGGAGCTGGAGCTCAGTAAATATGAGCTAATCCAAACAGAAGAGCCGGGTCAGAAGCAAAGCCCGCTTTCCACTTTCCTGAGAATCCGCTATAAACCACATGTGCCCTCCCCAAGGCTCTTTCTGTTAAACACCATACAGGGGACTTGAGTGCAGACAGTGTGGGGCGAAGGAAGTGGAAAGTGGCACCCCAGTGCTATGTGTGAACACCCTGGGTGCAGTAATGAGTGAGGTTTCTAAACATGGGTTCTTAAGTGCTGTCTTTATTTCCTTTGTCAGGAATTAGGCAGGGAGAGGAAAGTGGCATAAAAAGTAAAGCCGTGTTAATAAACAAATGGGCGCCAAAGAGTCTCTGAAGTTTGCAGACTTTAATCTGGGAGTGAGACATCGTGGAGACAAGCAGGGAGGCCACACAGCCTTGATGCATTTTCCACGGGTTGGTTACAGTTTTTATTGGAATCCTGAAAAGATTCAACACGTTTCAAACATTTTCAGAAGCCTGGGTCTTGTGCTCCCTTCATTTCAGAGATGGGGCGGGGGGAAAGGTGGCAACTGAGCCCAGGGAGGGGGGTGGGCTCGTTCAAAGTCAAAGGGCATAAGTGGATGGCAGGGCCCGGTCTGAAGATCTGGATCCCGTGTCCCTGTCTAGGGGGGCTTATGAGTCAACACTAGACCGCAGTTCCCAAACCCTGGTCACTTCAGGGACGTCGTTATCGCTTTGGCCTTATCTGCATTCTCTTTTTCACTTCATTTTGTTCTAAAGTAACATATGAATGGCAAATGGAAGCTTTAATATTATAAACACAAATGGGGAACTAGCATCACTTACTAAAATTAGAAGAGGCCACTATAAAAGTCAGTACAATGAGAGGCACCTGGGTGGCTTAGTCTGTTAAGCATCTGACTTCAGCTCAGGTCAGGATCTCGCCATTTGTGGGTTCAAGCCCCCAGCTCAAAGTCTGGAGCCTGCTTCAGATTCTGTGTCTCCCTCTCTTTCTACCCCTCCCTCGCTCACTTGCTCTCTCTCTCTTTCTCTCTCTCAAAAATAAACATTAAAAAAGAAGATAATTAAAAAAAAAGTCAGTACAATGAAAGTGAAACAATGCTGTTACCTTCTAGCCAGCTGGTGCTATAGCAGCCAGGAGGATCTGAGCCCGAGCCCTGCTCTCTAGCTTGTTAAAGACATTATAGCACTTCACTGACACTTTCTCCTTGAGGTTAGAGGAAGGGCCGGAAGACACTGGAGAGGATAGAACGTCCTCATGTTGTTATTCTCTGTTCATTAATTTGATGAAAATGGATTGCACACAGTCATCCTCTACACCAGCATTAGTGCATTTTTCCACACTTTGGAATATTTCCCCTCATATATTAGCAGCAAAAGTAAGCCCCAGGGGCGGGAGGGCTTTTCTTTTTATCTTCATAATAGCTAATCTGTACTGAGTGCTTACCCTAGGGTTGGTTTTTACATTCTGTACGTACCCCCTTGGTAAATACTTTCAGCTGCCCTATTTAAAGATGGGGAGACTGAGGGTAAGTTGTCCCAGGTCTTGCAGGGGCTGCCTAGTGGAATTAGGGTTCACTTTGGTGGTCTGGCTCCAGGGCCCTCATTCTAACCATGCTATTCTGATCATAGTGGGGGGTCGGGCTCTGAGGCCGTTTGGAATCGTTGCCCATCCCCCAACACTGAAGCAGGCCAAGAAGAGCTTCAGCAGGTGTATACTATGGGTCTCATGGGAAGAACATTTGTTCACTTAAATATCAAGCACTTAATATGTGCCTGGCACTGGGCTAGGCTCCAGGGAACAAAACAGGCAGAGATCCTTGTGTCTGTGGAGCTTACTTTGTAGTATGTGTGTGCGCATGGGACAAGTACAAGGAATTAACAAATCAGTACGTAAATAGTGAAGTTTATTAAGAGAATAGGTGGCAGGCAGGCTCATTCTTCTGAACTTGCCCTTCACGCACTACTGTCTTTGGGCGTATTTCCATCCCTTTGTTTTCTGATTCTGTAAAACAAAGGGGGAGACAAGATGTCTCATCTCTGGGCTCTGAGCTTTTGGGTGGCTCTGTGCCTCCCAATTTGCTGCTAAGGCCAGGAAGGAAGTGGATGGTGATTCCGTGAGCTTTTACTCTGGGTGGGTCCTGGGAACCAGAATGACTGGCATCTGCCTCTGGCGGGAAGTGGGGCCCTGAAAAATCATTCCTGACTGGTCACGAGCAGGGTCTGCCTGGAGATGATTTCATTAGGAGGATAAATTTAGAAATCAATTATAAGCATTCTGTCGTCTTCCTCATGTCTTCTTGTAAAGTGGCTTTTTTTTTTTTTTTTGGTAGGCCTACTATTTATTGAGGGCTTGTGTCTATGCCCGATGCTGTATTAAGCACTTTACATGCATTATCTCAATTAAGCTCGCAGCAGCTCTGTCTGAAATTGGGTTCTCCAGAAGCAGACAGTGGGATGAGAGGATGAGGACAAGTAATTTATCTGGGAGGTGGTCCCAGGAAGGTGAGGCGGGGCAGGGAAGGGGGCCAGTGAACGTGGATAGCTGAGCAGGGGACTGTCATAGGCACCTGAGCTCATTCCACTGAGGAACTCTGGGGGGGCAGATGGAACATACCCAGCCCTGTCCCAAGCTGGGGCATTTATCCTACACTCCCCATCTTTTATCAGTTAAGGGCTACTACAGGTGGAGGGCTGGGGGGACATGGGTGGAGGACATTAAAAATCCCTGGTATTTCTGGTATGCCCTACATGGGGGTTAGGAAAGTGCTGGGCAGAGAGCAGGTATCTGTGGGAGAAAGTTCTTTTGGCCTCTACCAGAAAGGGGAGTGCCAAGGAGGATGAGGGCAAGGCACAGACACCCTGTTAGGTTAGCCCCAATTATTAACCCCATTTATAGCTGAGGAAACTGAGGCTCAGAAAGATGAAGAGACAGAGATAGGGCCTCCTACATAATTTTCAGGGCCCAGTGTGAAAGGTGGGGCCCCGTGTTCAACAATTATCAAGACTTCTGGGGCACCTGGGTGACTCAGTCGGTTAAGCGTCCAACTCTTGATTTCAGCTCAGGTCACCATCTGATAGTTCCTGAGTTCGAGCCCCGTGTTGGGTTCTGTGCTGACCTTGTGGAGTCTGCTTGGGATTCTCTGTCTCCCCCTCTCTCTCTCTCTCTGCCCCTTTCCCTTTCAAAATTAAATAAATACTAAACAAATTATTAAGACTTTCAGGATGGTAACAGCAATGAAACTAATTCGTGGCAGCCTTCTAAATGCTGGGTCTGTGTGACCTCACAAATCATATACCCGGAAGCTGGGCCTCCATCAAAAGTCTCAGAGTTGGTAAGTGACACCTTAGGAGCCACCGGTCCCTCTGTCTCTCATCCGTGTCTTCTCAGCCTCCACTCAGTGGCTTCTAGTGCTATTCAGGGTAGACGCTGTGGGAAAAGACATGGGGTCGTGTTTGAGAGGCTGCTCCATTTCTTCCTAGGCAAGTCCCTTCCTCTCTCTGGGCTGCACTTGGCTCATCTGTCAAATTCAGTTGCTAATCCTGTTGCCACAGGGATGGAAGGATTGCTTTCCCTCCGGCTTTCACCCCCGTGTAGGAGAATGTTGATCAGAGGCACCTCCGTCCTCATATCTGCTTTCCTGTATCCAGGTCAGTGACCTCAGGGTGAGGATATCTCCTCTTGAAAATACAGAGCCTGTCGTAAAGCACATTGGGAAAAGGGCGTTGATCTTGGGGTCAGAAGGGCAGTCCCCGTCCAGACATTTATCGCACAGTGACCTTAGCCAAGCCACTTCACCTCTGCCAACCTTGGTTTCATTGCCTCTGGATTATGTCTTAGGGTTCATCCAGCAGTGCTTTCCTGTGCTAAACAACCAGGCTTGTGGGAATTAATTAGCCACCACACACGGTAGGTGCAGCTGCAGGAGGGGTAGTAAGAGGAATGTCTTTGGGTATCTAAGGACCCTGGCTTAGGCTGAGTGGGTGTGGATGAAATCTACATCTCTACAGCTGAAATCCTGTGTGATCGTTGCTAGTGTCTTCATTTTTCTAGGTCACATATGTACATATGCCCGTGTGTATGCGTGCATATGTATATGCACGTACATGCACACACTCATATACACGGATACACAGTGAGATATCATAACTTTATTGAGACATAGTTGTGAGGATGATGCGGGAAGATGTGTGTCTAAGACTTGAGTATAATTAATGCTCATCCTTGTGGGTAGACTTAGGGCAGGAGACGGGGTATGTTGCAGGTCATTTTGCACCTCTCTTTCTTCACTGATTTTGAAACTCATTATGCAGATATTAAAAAAAAACAACAACAACATCTGGTCAAGCTTTAACATAACCCATAGAACAGACATTGGCCCTGCTCATTCAGGAGTTCCCTGGATAGAAATGTTGTCTCTTGCCCTCGGCAGTGCTGGTGTCTTTACGGGTGCACAGAGAAGGTGCTCACTGTATGCTGTTAGAAGAAAAGAGGGATGGAGTCTGCCACCTCTTTTAAAAGAATTGTTTTAGTTTATTTGGAGACACAGAGGACAGAGACACACAGCATGAGTGGGGGAGGGGCAGAGAACGAGGGAGGAGAGAATTCCAGGCAGGCCATGCAATGTTGGTGCAGAGTGCAATGTGGGGCTCGAACCCACAAACCGTGAGATCATGACCTGAGCTAAAATCAGATGCTTAACCAACTGAGCCACCCGGGTGCCACTGAGTTGGCCATCTCTTAAAGCTGCTTCCTTCCTTCCCCATGGTCTCTTCCTGCCTTCTTCCTGACTCCTCTCTTTCTTTTGTCCCCAGACTCTCTCTCCTTCCTTGCCTCCTTATCCAGTTCCTGGTCCTTGGACCAGGTTGGGAAAACAGCTCTGCAGTGCGTTGTGCTCTTCTGTGGACCAGAACTCTTGCAAGTTCCATCTAAGAAGAGGAAGATTCCAGAGGCCATGCAGTAACACATGGTTGGCCAGCTTCTTTCCAGACTCCCCTGAGTTTAGAAAGTGCTTTGGGGCCAACTGATCTGAGTTTCGATTTCCACCCCTGCTCCTTGTTTGCCGCGCGTAGCACTTTCGACAAGGGCCTTCACTTCTTGGTAAAACAGGCTTGCGTGTAGCTCTCTTGCGAGTGGACTGAGGGTCCCATGAATTGCAGTATGTGATGGTGCCAAGCATGGTGTGTGGCTGTGCGTTTTATTAACGGGTTACTCCTGCTTCCGGATTCTCCTGCCCCTGCATTCAGGGCACTGGCTTTGGCTCCCTGGCCAGGTTTCCCAAACAGAGCTTAGAGTCAGAACCCTGTGGGAATGTCACCAGGGCCACCTGGGGCCCGCCATCAGCGAGCCTCTTTCTGCCTCTGTCTCTTTCAAGGACATCAGGCTGAACGGATGAAATAGCAATTCCGTGGAGTTTTTTTCCCCATAACAGAATCAGAAAGGATTAAGTGGATGGACAGCCCGGGAACAGAGACTGCTGTGCCCTCCTTTGGTCCACGATGGCCTGTCAGTCAGACTAGAGAAGAGGAAATAGCTTCCAGAGACTGTATGGGAGAGGATTTGATCTTTCTCTTCGAGTACAAAACCAGGCCCCTTGGAGGACAGATTCGGAGATATTCCCAGGGCTCAGAGGGGCTCGTGACATCAGTTGCGTGCCTCTTGTACGTGAGGACATACAAATGAGGGTGTAGGTATGTCCTTAGGTTTCATGTGCCAGGATCTGTAGGCGTGTGCATGCCTGAACACATACTTGGGTTTCTGCATGTGAATGTGGTCATGCACATTCACAATGTTGAACGCACATACGTGTGGGTTTGAACAGGCAAGATGGAGCACGCGTGGCCGTGAGCAGATGGGGTGAAGCAGGTGAACACACTGTGAGCAGGTGCATCTGTGAGGGTCCTGTGTAAGCCTGTAGCTGCTGTGTTATCAAGGTGTCCACGGGTCTGTGTGTGCAGGTACCGTGGGTGCCTGTTTGCACGTGTCAGGAGCACACCAGTGTGATGCAGGCACAAATGCCCTTGGTGCCAGTGTAAGGAAGGGAGCGGTTTTGCAAAATGTGCATGTGAGTCCACATTTAACACCATGTGTCTGGTCACGGTGGTGTTTGTATCCACACGTGAACACATCACTCTGTGCATTGATGCATGTGTAAGAGACTACAGGTAAACACGTGGCATTTGTGTGGCAAGGAGATGTGGATGCTTTCCTGGAAGCACACGGATGCACAGATTCGTGTGTCTGTGAGCCAGCACACTTTTGCTTTAGGAGCACAGACCTGTAAATGTGTGCTTGTCTGCCCGGGCATCTCTGCAGGTATTTCTAGGCTGTGTAGACCCGACTTCCTACATACCTATAACTCCCTGGCATGATTCTCTTATATATTCTCTAGAGATGACCTATCTAACGTGATCCTTGCTCCCAGTATCAGCAAACTTCCTGGTGCCCCCTGGAAATAGGCACACTTGCCGATCCATAAGGGCATTCTGGCAATATGATTTCTTCTAGTGTATTCCATATTGTGCAGTGGACAGGAACCAGGGTGGTGGTTAAGTTAAACCACCCATGGTCATTAAGGAGAAATATTCAGAAAAGGTAAATTGCCTGTATTGGAGATGCCTGGGACGCCAGGTAGGTGGGCCTGTCTTCTCAGTTCCCACTGTAATTATCACATGGTAGAACCAACACACGTGGGTGAGGTTCTCCTTGTAAGCATGGAGTGGGAGGCATTGCTGTCTCTGTTCTCTGATGGCTTGAGTTTCCATTAAGGTAGAGAATAAGCACTTTCCCCACCAATGGCAGTCTGGGGTACCTCCTCTCAACAGCTTCTGAGGTTGGCTGCTTCCATTTTACAGGTGAGAAAAGTGAGTTCAGAGAGGAAAGCACCTTCCCCTGGGTGACCCAGCAAGGCAGCGGTGGAGCCAGGAGGCTGCTTGTAAATGGGCAGGTGCAGTACACGTTTGTCCTTGAGGTTAAGAGCCTGGTTTCTTGGTGGCCCAGTCCCCGCCTTACTGTGTAATCTAGGACACCTCCCTGTTCTCCCTGAGTTTGGATTTTCTTGAGTCTAAACGAGAAGTGGAGATTCAGGGCAATGGTGCTTGTATGCTCCAGCCAAGGGTCTGGCGAAGTGGCAGCTCCCCAGGAACGTTTGCTGAGGTGGCTCAGTCTCAGTTTGGTTTCTGTGGTTCTGGAAGCAGAATCAGCAAGGTGAGGTGGGGGTGGGGGGCGGGGGACATAACAGTGCAGAGGTCATGACTTCTAGTCTTACACCCTGATGATATTCTGGGTTGTTAACCACAGCGCTCTGAAGAGGTCATTGGACAGTCATGGTACCCGTTCTCCGGCAATTTACAATCAAAGGCAGACCCCAGTGCTTCAGAGCAAGCAATCCCCAATGTCTCTGTTAACTGGAGTAAAAGCCATGCACTTGTGTAGCACCGGAGAGGCGGTATAGGAGTCCCAGTGTGCCGTGCTACAACCTTATTGAGCCAAGCCGGGTGCTAGGTCTCGTGCTCACATGGTACCTCAGCACTGTGTGCATGTGGATTTATTATTATCCACAAGTCATAAGGATATAGGAAAGACGAAATGAGAAAATCCGTGCAAACAGCTGGGAACAGAGCCTTGCATACAATAAGCACTTAATGAATGTCAGTCATTCTGTTAGATTCAGTGGCTACATTATAGCAGATACTGTTGAAGGCACTGGGGCACGGCCTAATCCCTGCCTTCCTGACACTCACACTCCAGTGATGATTATGACGCTATTCTCCCCAGTTTCTATAAGGAAAGTGAGATCTTGAGAAGTTGGGTGACTTCTGCCATGTTCCTCAGTTAAATAGAGTGGCAGGGGTGGGGGCGCAGGTAACCGGTTTTAGAGACCCAGCCCTGACCCTACGCTGCGGTAAGGAGCTGGGGTGTTTAAAATGGGAGGGATGTTAGCCTTTCCCTTTGAGCCATGTAGTTTTGGTTTTCCAGACATCTTATATTAGGTTGATTAGCATGAGCCATAACTATGACCGTGGCCCAGAGAATGTTTTATGCAAAGTACCTTCTCATAAATATTTCCCTTTATTTTCTGCAGTGACCTAGGGAAGGAGTCAGGAGACAAATTAGTCCTCCCATTTGACAGATGAGAAGACTGAGGTCCAGGGGTACAAATGCCTCCCGTAGGGTCACAGAGCCAAGACCAGAGTGGAATTCGTCTTTCCTGACTGTTAGCCTGGCAGTATGGGACCAGCATTCCATCATCTCACTGGGGAGTCTGGCGTTTAAATCAAATGATTAAAAAAAGAGAGAGATGTCTAGTAATGGTCACAGGAGTTCTTGTGCCCCATGCTGTTGGAGAAGGGCATGATTTGCCATCATTCAGGTGCTCACTGTTCAGGTCATGAAGGACATTGGGGACAGTCTGAGCCTTTTCCTCACTCTCCTCTGGTGCACTCAGAAAATCAAGAGGGTCCTTCCCTCCTCCCCACCTCCAGCCTGGTATCCTCATGTCCCTTGCCTGCCACAGGGCACCATCTGTGGCGGGTCTAAATTGGACTGAATGGTGTGGAATTGCAAGTCAAAAGCGTCCTGTAATCATCCCGCCACCGGCCTGGGGCTGCGCTCCATCGCAGTGTTATAAATAAGGGTAATGGAGTAGAGGTTGAATAATAATCAAGGCCACCGTGAATAGGCACGGGGCTTATTTAAGGAATATAGGGGCAGATTATGCTTCCGAAGCTGTGCAGCTGGGAGCCAGTCCATACCCACGCACTCTCTCAAATCAGGGCCATGGAGATTTTGATTAGGAGGAGATGGGGCTGAGGACGATGTGGCAGGACCCCACCTGGGGGGGGGGGAGTTTTCTGAGGCCATGCCTTCTGTTCTGCACATGCCCACTGAGCACCTACTCTGAGTTGGGTGTTAGGGAGATAGCAGGCAGCAAGGGAGAGCAGGCCTTTCATTTTAAGAAGCTTGGAGACTCAGGGAGCAGAGGGTAGGTGAGGTGTGAAATAACCAAAGCAGTGATTACAATACAGTGTGATAAGCACAGCAGTGAAAGGATGAGGGGCTCCCGACCCCAGCATTGGGGGCAGGGAGGCTTCACAAAGGGAGTGACATTGAGTTGTTCTTCCAGGTATCTGTGGCTGTGTAACAAAACACCCAAAACTTAATGGCTTACAGTGGGTTTTTAGCTCATAATTACGTGGGGCTGGTGGTTTGGGCTGAGCTTAGTTGAGCTAAGTTCTTCTGCTGGCCTTGGCAGATCTCTGCCAGGCTTTCTCATGTGTCTGTGGTCAGCTGGCGGTTTTTCCAGGAGCTGATGGTCCGGGAAGGCTTCTCTCCACCTGGGAAAATGGGCTGTGTTTCCCTTATCACCCAGCATGTTATCCCACGCTCCATCACATGGCAGTTTGAGGGCTTCCAAGTACGGCAAGAGAGAGCAAACCCTGACACTTTTCAAGTCCCTGCTTGTGTCATATTTGGCATTGTCTTTTTGGCCAAAGAAAGTCCGGCAGCCAACTCTGATTCGAAGGGAAGAGGGATAGACTCACCTCTTGATGGGGATCTGCAGTGTCACATTGCACAGGTGTAGACGTGAGGGGATGAATTGTTGACTGTTGGGTCTACTTACAGCTGAGTCCTGAAGATCCATAGGCAACAAAGAACGAAAACAGCCTTGGGAGAGGGAAGCGCGTGAACAAGAGCATGGGGGCATGCTTCTATAGGCAGGGCAATGGGGAGGGAATGACGCAATTGGAGACCTAGGCAAGGCACAGGACGCTGACTGGTCGTGAGTTGGCCACATCACATGCCATGTGATGCAAGTTGGGGCAAGTTGGGGCTGTTCGGATAGATGCTGCAGGTGTTCTGTGGTGGGATAGGGGTGAGGTTAGGGGACAGGTGGACCCATATATTCTTAGGCTTCACCTGGTTCTTCCCACTTCTGGGTCTCAATGTCTCTAAGTAACTTTTCCACCCACTGTGTCTCAGTATTCCCATCTGTGAAATTGGAGTTGGAAGTCTCACCCTCTTGGACCTTGATTTGAATCTTGCATTGGCCCATAGTTATCAAGCACCTGCTATTAAAAAGAAGGCTGAGCTACTAAGAGGGAAATAGAGGAGATAATAGTCACTCTTGGCCCAGAAGAGTCTCATGAGCTAGCAAAGGAAATGAGAATTGCAGACTGGTGAGGTTAGTGAACCAGGGAATGGAGTAGAAACGTGCCAGAGGAGCTTAGAGCTCAGAGGAGGGAGAGGGCATCTTGGACAGGGCTTTTCGGAGGGGTCATCTCAGCGAGATTTTGAAGGGGGATGATGTCTGTGTTGCAGAAGGAGAGGTTCGGGCATTTCAGGCAGGAAGTGCAGTGTGGACGAGAACGGAGAGGCCGTGATGCTGCTCAGGGCCAGTGGACTGTGGTGCGGATACAGAGGCAACGGGTGGCCAGCGTCTGGCACTGGGATGAATTAATCAAGTGAAGGGATTCCTTCATGTCCAGCTCTCCCACCCTACTGCAAATAGCTGGTGGAGTCAGGGGCAGGTATGTTCACCCTCTTCGCTTCTGTTCGGTTGTGGGATTTTACAGGTTTCCTTCTTCTTCCCTTGGCCACAACATTGCGTGGTACCATGCTCTCCTGACACATTATGTTTTATTACCTGTCAGGGGTGAGTCCAAGCCTGTGGCTCTCAGATGGGGAACCTCTGGATTGAGGTAAGGAGGTTGGGGATTGACAAGTCAGACTCAGCAACAGAGGCCTAAGGAGCCATCGTGGTAGCATCTTTAGGCCGGGTGGAGGGAGCGCTGGAGTTACAGGGAATTTTACACCCTCCCTCCTTAGTGGTAAACCACTTTTAGGAGCCAGGTAGACTCCACCTTTTGTAAAGCTCTGTCCTGCCCCCTCCCCAAATCTTTGTCTCAAGGCCCCTTATAATCCTTGAAGAGCATTGCATTATGAGGCTGTGGAATTCAGGGCAAGTTGCTACCTCTCTATGGTCCCCATTTCCTGGTCAGTAAAATGGTGGATTAGATCATCGATCTCCATCACTTGGTACTCGTTTGTATGTGAGGTTTTCTGCGATTCCAGGTCATAGCCAGTAGAGGTGACTTGAAAAGGGTGTGTGGGGGGGTGTGGATTCTAGGGACTAGGCCACAGGGTCGTGGACACAATTTCCAAGTGAAGCGGGACGCTTAACCTCTGCCTCCTCCTTCTCTGTATTCTGTACTGTGCCGTCCCCCACTGCTCTCGAAACAACCTGATTCTTGTCTTGACAGTGGTGAGATAGGCAGAGTGACGAGAAGACAGACAGCTGTCAGGGAATTTGCAGGTGCTGAATGCAGTGCTGGCTCCTTCAAACAGGCATCTTTCTTAATTCTCGGGACATTTGTTAAAGATCGCCTTTTTTGGGGCGCCTGGGTGGCGCAGTCGGTTAAGCGTCCGACTTCAGCCAGGTCACGATCTCGCGGTCCGTGAGTTCGAGCCCCGCGTCAGGCTCTGGGCTGATGGCTCAGAGCCTGGAGCCTGTTTCCGATTCTGTGTCTCCCTCTCTCTCTGCCCCTCCCCCGTTCATGCTCTGTCTCTCTCTGTCCCAAAAATAAATAAAAAACGTTGAAAAAAAATTAAAAAAAAAAGATTGCCTTTTTTAAAAAAAATAGATCATTTATTAATTTATTTCCTTAGAGAGCCTGTGAGAGCAGGGGAGGGGCAGAGGGAGAGGGAGAATCCCAAGCAGGTTCCCGCTGTCAGTACAGAGCCCAGCAGGGAGCTTGATCCCACTAACCATGAGATCATGACCTCAGCTGAAATAAAGAGTTGACGCTCAACTGACTGAGCCACCAGGTGCCCCAGAGGTTGCTTTTATGACTCTCATTTTCCATAGGAGGCAAGTGACGCTTAGGGAGATAAACCTAACTTACTAAAGGTCGCTCAGCAGGAAGGAGCAAAGTGGTTTTAAAAATTTACTTCACCCCAAGACAGAACGCTTCATATACCTCTCCCAGGAGAGATTTTCATTTTAAAAACAGAGGGCTCAACAGCAACACTTCACCCCGCAAATGACTCCATCATGACGGGATATATGGACAGAGCACCTGGCTGACTCGGAGGTGCTGTCCTGGTACTCCTGGCATACCCCCGGTGTGGACTTGGTCCCTCCATCTTTTTACTCAAATATGCAAACTCCTTTTCTCAGCCCAGTTAGGACAGTGGGGAGAACACTGGATTTGGAATCAAGAAACCAGAGCTTGAATTCCCGCTCTGCCATGCTCTAGAGGGAAGATCTTGGGAGCATCCAGTCACCTGTTGAGTCCTCGGGTAGCACAGCTGAACAATGGATGTCCTACTCTCTCCTTTATTTATGTGGGTTTCCCGCCCCTAGCTGAGTGCCTGGCACACAAGAGTGGGTGTTGGTGAAAGTTAGTCCCTGTCCCCATTCTTTGGGCTCCCTCTCCACATCCATTTGCAATGTTGTGAAATAGGGGAGGGAGAGAAAAAAATTCATTGATTGTTTGGATGCATTAAGCAAAGAAAGGAAAAGAAAGAAAGAGAGAGCAAATACACAGAGAAACCAAGAGCAAATAGTGAAGCTAAATGACAAAGAAAGACCAGGTGAAAAAATGCAGCAAGGGAGGGAGGTAAATGCTTCAGGAGAGAGTAACCAGGAGTAATAAGATTCAGTTCTGTCAACTATCCATCTATTTTCAAATAGAATCTGAAATGATGTGCTTTTCTCCCTTGCCAATAACTCTTAATTCTCTTCCTCTCCCTTATTTACCTGGGTATAACTATATTATTTATCTCCACTGGGTGGCCAGGGAAAGCAGGTTTTTGTTTTTTTGTTTTTGTTTTTGTTTTTTGTTTTTGCCAAAGACACAGTTCTCCAAGGAATTGAGAGGGGCAGATTGGGGGCAAAGGCATAGATGAGCTGACACATGGGGGTGAGGAAGGAGAGGGTCTGAGGTACTCCTGGGGTGTCCTCGTCCAAGTGCTGTTCCCGTGGCTGCATCCCTGCCCCTGCTGTCTCTCCATCTTCTACCCCCTATTCCCCCTACCCTGCCGAGGTGAACTCCCAATCCACGTACCTCAGTGATGCATCCTGTGGGCATTTAACCTGGTCTGACCTCAGGATCGCTTAGACTTATAAAATGTCCAGATTATAGACTCTGCCTGCTTACCTTGTCCAGACCCCTGATAAATGAGGAGCATTAAGTCACCCCTCACATACATTCCTGTGACACCCTGTGCATGCTCTCTCGTGACTGGTACAACAGGATTGTCACTTTCATTGATTTTCCTTTTCCTGCTCTCCTAGATTGTGATTTTCTTGAGGGCAGGGAACTCCTGAAATGTGCGTTGAGTGACGCATTTATTCAACAAACATTTGTTGGGCACCTACTGCATGCTAAGGACTGAGGACAGCAGTTACCTAGACAGACGCAATCTTGTACCAAGAATGAATGAATGAATAATTAATATATAAATGGATGAGGGGCGCCTGGGTGGCTCAGTCGGTTGAGTGTCTGACTTTGGCTCAGGTCATGATCTCACAGCTTGTGAATTTGAGCCCCATGTCGGGCTCTGTGCTGACGGCTCAAAGCCTGGAGCCTGCTTCTGCTTCTGTGTCTCCCTCTCTCTCTGCCCCTAACCCACTCGCATTCTGTCTGTCTCTCTCAAAAATAAACAAACATTAAATATATATATATATACGTATATATATATATATATATATATATATATATATATATATATATACACATATAAATGAATGAAACTGAAGCAAGAGGAAAATATGGCCATTGTTGCTGGATAGTGGCCATGGAGGAACATTCATCTGGAATGGAAGGCAGCAATCAAATTGGTCTTTTTTACCTGATCTGTGGGACCTGGCACTGAGCCTGATTTACCTAATCTGTGGGACCTAGCACTGTGCCTGACACATTTTAGACAGTCATAAGATATTTATGGAGGCTATATATTTTTTTAATAATTTTATTTTAAGTAACTTCTACTGCGCCTAATGTGGGACTTGAACTGACAACCCTGAGATCAAGAGTCACATGCTCTACCGACTGAGCCAGCTGGGTGCCCCGTGGAAGCTATATTCTGGAATGATGGGGGCAATGATGGCATTTGCTTTTAGGACTGAGATTTTCGAGATTTCTAAGCATATTGCTAGGCATGGCTTTGTTTTCTCTTAATTCTGTGTCAGGTGTGATATAAGTAGGATAGTAGGTGACCCTTCCCACCACACACACACTTTACAAATAAAGAAAGAAAATCATAGAGGCTTTCTGACTTGTCCTCAGGTAAACTAGCTAGTTGGTGGAGAAGTATCACGCAAACCTCAGCATGTGACTCCAGATTCAGTGTTCTTTTCACAAATCCAGACTGTGTGATTATCGATTAGGTTACAAAGACGAGGATCTATCCATCCATCCACCCATTCATCAGCCATCCATTTATCCTGTCATTTTAATTTATGGTATTTGGAGAGCTTCATTTACCTTCCAACTAGGGCTTGATCTGATTGTATGAAGGAGTCCCAAGTGGGGCCTCATACTCGTTATTCTTCTGGGAGATAGCCCATAGGTAAAGGCAGCCCCTTCTTTACTTTCCTCTCTGCAGACTTGCTATATCCTTCTGTTCCCTCTGCACTGATGACCCTCTGCTTTTTCTGCTGGTTTCCTCCCACTACCCCCTTTTGCATCTGCAATCCTGTCTTTTTGCCTTTGTGCCATTCATCCATTTACAGTGCCCTCTGCCACACGGCCACTTGTTGAAATCTTGCCCATCCTTTAAGGCTCCTCCGCAAAGAAACTTTCTAGATCCAGCCAGAAGTCATCTCCTCTCCTTTAAGCTTTCTACTTTGATTTATAGTTATTTATAGCATGCTTTTTCTCCATTCCTTGGCCCAAGCTCCCGAGGATAGAGTTCCTCAATGCCAGATCTCAGAAAAGGTTGGTTGACTAAATGAATCTTTAAAGTGAGCATGTATCTGCCTCTAGCAGATGCAGAGGTAATATATATTCAATGTAGAAAATGTAGAGGAAAATGAATCAGATCATGATTAAAATCACCTCCAATCCCACCATTTAAAGAGCACTATTCTTGATGTTGCAGTGTATTTTGTTGCAATATATTTCTTCCTAGCCGTATACACGCATACTTATGTCTAAACAGAATCATAAGATTATCTATTTTCTGTATAAACTTCTTGTCTGTCTCCATCAGAAATGCAAACACCCTGGACGTTTGAAGGCTTTCTCTTCATTTGCATTCTCCAGGGCGCCTAAACTTGAGCCAGATGTTAAGTAAATTTCTGTAGTGTCGTTATATGGGAATCAAGCCATCGCTGCTGTCCTCAGTTGGCATTTCTTCTCTCCGTCCTCTCCGTGCCCATTTGAACTCAGATACGGGGACAGCTCAGTTCAACTCAACACACATGTTTGTGGAGCCTTCTGCCCTGCATTTGGCCACTGTCTCAGGCACTCAGGTACACAAATGGCTCTGAAGTGTCCCTGTACTAGTGTCCAATAAGAGAGAGGTCAGCTGTATAAACACATTTTAACATAGGTAAATACCAAATGCTGCATAGATAAATAGCAAAGACCAAGACAGTGGTAAAATAGGATGCTGTAATTATGTGTGTGAAGTAATATGTAACAAATGTAACTGGAATGCTTACTGAGGATCCAGATTAAGGTTAAAAACTATTTTGCGCTATTTTATTTAATTCTCAAAATAACTCTATGAGGTGTTTTATTTATTTCCATAATAGCAGAAAAATAGCTCTATTTCTATAATAGCAGGTGCTATTATTATCCTCATTTGACAGATGAAGAAACTGAGGCACAAATAAGGTAAAAAGTTTATCCAAAGACCCCCAGCTTGAGCACAGGGGAGCTGTTGTTCAAATTCAAGCAGTTGGTCTCTCAGGGTCTATGATATTATATAGCATGCAATACTTCCTCTTTATAGAAGCGTAAAGGAACTTCTAGCTCATATGGGGGTCATGGAAATCTTCCAGAGCAGGGGATAGGGTTGTGTAGGAAAGGCTCTCCCAGACTCTGAAGAAGCATTTTTAGTCGAGGCAACGAAATGATGTGTTATAAAATTAAACTGATTTCTCTTGGCCTTAAAAAAAAGGCATCTTCAAAGACATTGAATTAGGAAAGAGTATACTATATGTGGAGATTACCTAAATATTTGATCAGATTTAATGTGTAAGTGCAGGGAAAGGGGTGAAGAGGGGTAAGGCAGAGGAGAAATTCAGGTGCTGGGCTCATGAAATTAGGTTTTATCCTGAGGGGAATCAGGAGCCATTGAAAGATTTTGAGCAAGGGAATGATGTGGTCAGATTTATAAGTTGGAAATTTAATCCTGGTAGCTATTTGCATGATGGTTGGAAGGAAGCCTGGAGGTAGGCATACCAGTTGGGGCCTTCTAGGTAGTCGCCACTGACTCCCTAAGATCCACTCTTCACCCTTTCCTCCTTGCTGAGGGCCCTGGAAGACTGACCTGTATGAGTTGCTCCGCCTTGGGTGTTTGGTTGGAATTGGCCCATGGAAGGCACCTGCAAGAGATTAGCAGGTAGAAGGAGAGTGAGGTTGGAGCATTTATTACCCCACCACTCCCATGATGGGCCATGCCTTGTCAGTAGCTGGGTTATTCTACTGAAGGCCACAACTCCTGTCTGGCAACCCTTTCCTACAACTGTGGCTGTTTCATGGTTTTATAAATACCCCTCCCCTTGCCCCTTTGGGCCTAGGGTGGTGACAGCTCCTTGCTGTTGTCAACCTTGAGGTGCTTTATCACTGGTTTACCTTAATCCTGTCTGTGTTGATTAATTTTATGCAATTTGACTTTGTTTAGAGGATGTCCAGAGAGCTGGTAAAACATTATTTCTGGATGTGTCTCTGAGCGTGTTTCTAGAAGAGACTAACATTTGAATCCGTAGACCAAGGAAAGGAGAAAGGCCTTTATCAATGCAGGCATCGCTCAACCTGTTGAGGGCTTGAACAGAACCAAAAGGTAGAGGAAGGACAATTTGCTCTCTGCTTGAACCAGGATACCCCATCTTCTCCAGCCCTTGGGCATTAGCCCTTCCAGTTCTTGGGCCTTTGGACTCAGACTCAGAGATTTACACCATTGGCTCCCTCGGTTCTCAGGACTTTGGGTTTAGACTGGACTGTGCCACTAGCTCTCCTTCTTGAAGTTGGCAGATTTGGGACTTCTTAGCCTCCATAACCATAGAAACGAACCCTTCGTAATAAGTCTTTTTCTCTTATATAAATATATGTATATCCTGTTGCTTCTATTTCTCTGGAGGACCCTGACTAATATACTTCCAAAGTCTTTGTAAACAGTCCCTTCTCAGCGACCTTACTGAGTGTGTCTTCTCTTCTGTGATAAGACCCTGACTGGCACAAGGCCATTTGAAGTATTCCACAAGAGAGACGATAAAGGTCTGCATTAAGGCAACCATTGTAGACATGAAAGGAAGGGCGTGTGTTTGAGATACATTTCCTAAGCACTCAGCAGGACTTGCTGTGTAGAGATGACCCACCACCGCCCCCATGAATTTTGGGACAGCTAATGGCAAGGATGATGGAAGTTAACATCTCTACCTTTCTCAACTCTTTGTACCTAGGCAGTGAGTTCATCTCACGTAATGTCTGCCTTCCCTCAGCGAAGCAAAGACCATTTGCAAACTCATCAGAAGCGCTCTCTGGCCTTCTGCGAATAATCTGCTGGAGGGTCAGCTGGAGCTGTGGAATCTGACGGAGGGTTAGTTAGCCACTTGGGAGATGTTACCAAGATGGCTGGTGATCAGAAGAGCTGCTTATTTTCATAATGACCTTCAGGAATTAAATAAAAATACAATGAGTGCCATAGATTAGGAAGAACAAGCCAATTAAAAGCACAACACGCCTTCGGGAATTTTTATTTCTTTTCCAGGAGGCTGAAAGGCATCTGTGGCTGCTGAGGCAGGATGGCGGTCTACCCAGAATCACTGATGAAGGCTGATCCGCTCACTTGGCTTTAGCGGGGTGGTTGAGGGGATTTGAGCCTATTGAATATTTCACGAGTTGCAGCCCATGGGGGGAGAACAGAGAAAGGTGAAAAGGCAATCCCTGTGTTTCTTTATGATTCCAATATAAAACCAGGCTATCCGAGGTGGGAGGGAGGCAGGTAGTGGAGTCAGCCCACCGCCGGAAGGCATGGCACACCAATTCTCCTACTTTAATATCTGCTGTTTCGTTTTATATTCATCATGTCAGCATAATCTGCCTTTATGGGAATCGTCTTGGTTCCCAACCAAATGCGTTTAGTCCCCCTTTTGCTTTAAGTTTGATTGTAATGTGACTTGAAGACTTCAATGAAATGTTTATATGGAAGGACTAGGGGAAGAGGTTGGGGAAAATGCAATTGGAAAATCAATCAGCGGGGAATTTCAGGAGCTGGCCTTGGTTATGCTAGTATTTCTTTGACCTGTTTTTAATGGACACAGGACTGGCGCTCTGATCAAGTGTACTTTGCTGATTCCCGACCGCATGCAGAAGAGAGTACACTGTGTCGCTAGGGACTCAAAGCCCTTAACCCTGTGTCTGAAGTACATTTCCAGCTGACATCCCACCACACTCCTACTAGCACATGCGGTGTTAGTACCCTGAAATACCCAACTGCCCAGCCTATCTCCATGCCTCCTCTCTCTGAAGGCCAACAATATTTGCCCATTCTTTGCAACGTTCATGTCACCATGTTTTTAGAGTGGCTCCTTGTCTCTAAGCTAGGAGAGTCCTGTCCCACCTTCAGATTCCCAGTGGAGCTTACTTACTCTTTCTTTAATACTCTAGTGAGGTTAAACTCTACCTCCGTAATCTTATTATGGATATGTGTGTGTGCATGTATTCATCATTGGCAATTCAGTAATTTTTTCTTGAGCACTTGTTATGCGTGGCGCACTTTTAAAAGTACATGAGATATGGCAGGAAATCCCTGCTCTCCTGGAGAGGCAGGCATTAAATACATGTTTAAGAAAATGCATAGGATTGGGGCTCCTGGGTGGCTCTGTTGGTTTAGCATCCGACTCTTGATTTTGGCTCAGGTCATGATCTCGCAGTTTGTGGGATTGAGCCCCATGTCAGGCTCTGTGCTATCAGCGTGGAGCCTACTTGGGATTCTCTGTCTCCCTGCCCCTCCCCCACTAGCGCTCATGTATGCTCTCTCTCTCAAATAGATAAACTTAGAAAATGCACAAGATTAATTCAAATAGTGATAAGTGCTATAACAAGTTTTTGTAAAGGGGATACCAGAGAGTGTGATGTGTGTAGAGAGAACTTTAGCTAAAACTGGCAGAGCCTCTCTGAACAGGTGTCACTTGGTCAGGGAGACTAACACCGAGGAGAAAGTGGTTTGCAGGGTCTGGGAGGAGAGTTCCAGACAGACAGGAGAAAGAGTCCTTCTTTCCTGAGACAAGAGTAAGAGTAAGCCTGGTCTGTTTGAGTAACGGTTGTAAGTTTGCAGGGCTGGAGCACATGAGGAGGGGATCAGTCAGAGTAATGCGCAGATTCTGGGCCACAATAAATGGAGAGTGTGTGCATGTGTGGGCAGGGAGATGCCAGATGGGCAGTGGGTAGAATTTCTGCCACTAAAGAAAGGACTGAGCTTCCTGAAGGCAAGATTATGCCTCATTTCATTCCATGTTCTGAACTACTAAAGTACTCACAATTGAGTAGGCCCTCAATAAAGTGTGTTGAATGAGTGAATAAACAAACACAAGCATGAATGAATGGATGAGTGAGTGAACGAATGCATGAGGGAATGAATGATCAGGCCTTCTGCTTCCGCCAAGGTGGTTTTCTCTTTGAGGCTCCATGGCCCTCCTCCCCGCCTCAGCAACAGTTTCCTTCCTTTGTAATAGAGTGAGTCCAGAGCTGATCTCTGTGATTCAATATTTACTGTGTTTCACACACTGTTATTATCATTTAACGTTTACTGTCTGCTGACTGTGCACTCATCGCTGTAGCAAACAAAGAGCTCAATCTAGTTTTGGTTCATGGGCTAATTTAGTCAAGGAAAAGGAGATGTTGTAAGAGCTACCGGCATAGTAGAAATTGTGTGGACTGGAAGTCCACTGGGTCCATCTGGGCATACATTCACCAGTGGCCTTAAGTGAGTGACTCACCCTCTGTGACCCTCCGTTTCCTAATCTGAACGTGAGGAGGACAGGCTTCTTCAATGGTGGGATTTTGAGCACAGGCTGGGGAGGGAGAGCTCCAGGAGTGAAGAGTGCAGATTTTAGCCAGCCCTCCTTCACTGACTCTGCCTCCCCTGTCCCAGGCTGTGTCAATCAGATGTGGCACTGTAAGTGCCTGGCGGTCCATTGGCACAGGGGTCCTTTTTTTCTGGAGCTGCTGAATGAGAGGCAGCCATTTCCAGAGGCAGCTTGTAGCCGTGGGTTCTCTGGGCCTCTGGTTATAGGTTTTAATGCCCTGGGAGAAATACGAGTGAGGTACTGAGCAAGGCCATTTACCATGTCTTCACCTTGCTTCGGCCCAGCTGGCTGGCTGCCAGAGATGTTGCTGCCAGGGCTTCGGGTGCTGAGGCCAGGAGGTGGGGCGGTGTGTGGAGAGAAGGTGCTGGGAAGAGGCCCACTTCACAGACTGGCCACCCAGCCAGCCTCTCCCGTGGCGCCCCACAGTGAGCTCTTAGGGTCCTTGTGATGGTCTCCAGCCCTGCTCAACTCTTAGTGCATCCCAGGTAGGTTTTCACTTGGACTTGTAACCTCCTATGTTCTGGCCACCTTGTCTTTTACTTGGAATGAGGTGGGAGGCTGTTGACGGTTTGGCGCTGAGGGCTGATGGGAGCTAACAGGTTCTGGCAGGGCTCCTCTGGTTTCTGTGTGGGAATGGACAGAAGAGCAGAGAGGCAAGAACGGAGTCCAGTTAGGAAGAGCTTGTAGTAAGTCAGGCAAGAGAGGGTGGTACCTTGGCCCAGGTGGTTGCAAGAGAGGAGCCAAGAAGGGAAGGGACTTTGGGGTGGCTTTTGAAGGATTTCCTGGTGGACTGGAGGAGGAGAGGGAAAGAAAGCAAGCAGTCAAGGATGTCTCAAGGATTTTTTTTCAGAGCAGCTGAAGGGTAAATTAGATCCTGTGCCTGTTAATAATAATAATGATAATAAATATTAATAGCTAACTTTTTATAGCACTTATGAAGTGCCAGATGCTCTTCCCTAAGGACTGTTGGTTGTGAACCTCAAGGAGTTAGTCTATGGGGGGTGGACGATGCAAGAATAATTCAGTAGAATTTGGTGAGCAAACATCTCTTCAAGGTGACTCTGTTTCCTTCAGTGTCGCCAGACTTGGCGGGGGTTGTAGTGGGGCATAGGGAGAGCTGACTGGAAACGAAGTTCTAACTCTGTTTCCCCACCAACCCTCCTTAAGTGTGTGTGTGTGTCTACACACACACGTATATGAGGTCTTTGGTGACTATGGGAATACGACTCCTAGGTCAGCTCTGTAGTGCAGAGCTCCAAGCTTCAGACATCATTACAGCTACTTGTCTACGATGGAGTGTTTTCGTCTCCTATGGTAACCCTCGCTTGAATGAAGTCCTGGAACCCTAGCAACCTTCCCCTTTCTTCATAAGATACCCTGATAGGCCTTTGTCCTTCTAGGACATTTCCAGGGACATATTCCCTCTAGTAGGCAACATTATGAAAAGATTGTATGATCTTGGTACAAGGACACTTCTTTTAAGTAATCTCTACACTGAAACGGGAGCTCAAACTCACAACCCCAAGTTCGAGAGTCGCATGTTCTACTGCCTGAGCCAGCCAGGTGCCTCCAGTGCAAGGACACTTCCTGAAAGCTAATGCTGTCACCCTTCTTATTTAATAAGAGGCTATGTTGGTACTGAATGGAAGTACTATTAAAATAATAATTAAGAGGTCAGGTGACTGTAGCTTGCTAGGAGGTTCTAACTTCCCCTTGGTCATGGGAGAACATTAGTGTAGGGCAGTGACTTTTGAAGTATTTTTAAGTCATGGAAACTTTGTGCCAACACTCCCTTGCTGGGGGTGCAGTATATACACTAGCAAAAAATGGGGCTTCTCTGACTGAAGCAGGAGAAATAGGCTCAGAACAACCCCTTTGCCAAGCTCCTTTCCTATAAAGAGTAATTCTGAGGCACCCAGGCTGGGCCACATGTTCTCTTGGGCCTTTCCAGCTCCGGGGTTCTGCAGTGATGCCCTGACGCTTCCAACTCAGCTTTTAAAGAATTCACACTCTAAACCCCTGCTCTTCTCATGGATGGAGATGTCTTCCCTTCATCGTCTTCTAGTTCCATGGCCTCAGGAGAATGTGAACTCTTGAATCTCTTGCTTAGATTGATTCTGCTCACTTTGATTGAATGGACTGAATTGCCTTATCATGGATGGTGCTATACACAAGGACCCCAGACAGACTGGGTTCAAATTCTGTCTCTTACACTTTGTGGCTTGGGGAGATTCTTGGCCACAGTTGACCACGTACAAATGGAAGCGATGGTGTCCGGCTCATAGATTTGATGGATGGAAAGGCATCCAAAGTAGGTGCCTTCTGATCTCCTGAACATGTGTGGCTCTTTCCCTCCCTGGAAAACCAAGGCCCAGGCAATGCCGCTCACCCAGCGCCTTTGGTCTTATCTTACAGAGATGTCTGGCACCGCGGCGGACATCTCGCTGGTGCACTGGAGACAGCAATGGCTCGAGAATGGCACCTTGTATTTCCACGTCTCCATGAGCAGTGCCGGGCAGCTGGCCCGGGCCACGGCGCCCACGCTCCAGGAGCCTTCAGAGATTGTAGAGGAGCAGATGCACATTCTCCACATTTCTGTGATGGTGAGTGAGGGGGAATGCCGTAAGGTGCTAGGGGATGGAGAGGGTGAGTTGGGGAGACTGTGGAGGGAGGCAGGGGTTGCCAGTGGCAGGTGGAAGAGAATTGGCTGAGTGCAAGAGGTTAGAATGATAAGCAGAAGGTCAGGTGGATTCTGTGGTGTCACTTGGACTGATGCATACCCATCCATCATCTGTCAGCTGTGACAAACTAATTGTGCTTCAGAGAAGAGAATAAAGGGTCTCCAGCTCCTTGGCCTTTTGGCCGACATCTCTGGGAATAGCTGTTTAACATCTGTCACGTGCTTGGCCTGTTCCACCGAGGGCTGAGGTTCAGTGCTCCAAAATACAACTGGCCTTTCCAGGAATGATTGAACAAACAAAATCGGAACAGAATTGGAGCAGGGCTGCCCTTTCCCAAGTGCCTTTCATAGGCCAGGTGCTTTGACCGTCACAATACCCTCTGCAGTGTAGATTGTACATGGTGACCCTTGGCGCTGGGCTAGGCTTAGCCATAGTCACACATCGAAGCCCCTCCATTACCCTCCTGTTGTAGTTGTGAATACTGAGTCGCGGCGGCAGAGAAACTTTACCCAAGGTCACATAGCTAGTAAGAGACAGAGATGCTCTTGGGCACTCGAACCCCTAAGCATGTCTGACTACAAAGCCTGAACTATGTCCTCCACACTATTTCTCTCAGTGCAAGAATTTATTGACTGTCCAAGCGTGTGTCAAGCACTGTGCAGGGCACATTTAAGGACATTATCTCATTGCATTCCCACCAAGAATGCGTGGAGTCAGGCATGTCACCTCCATGTGAGAGATGAAGTTACGGGCACAGAGAGGTGAAGTGGCCTTCCATCTCTGTCGGCCCTATGACCTGGAGCTCTTGGAGTCTGCTCTCTCTTCAGAGAAGGCTGTTAGGGCTTAAATCACTTGAATGGTGGTCTAAAATGTATGTAGGCTCATATTAATGGTTTCTTCAAAAAGCTGTAGTTAATGGCCCTGCATGGTAGATAGGAAAAAACAAATTCATTATGCAGAATGTACAGGGTCTAATTGGCTCAAGAAGAGATCTGATAATAGCTACAAGTGACATCTCCCTAGTGCTTTTCACTCTTCAAGCCATTATTTTCTCTTGTAGCACGGCTCTGCCGAATGCATAAGGATAGGAAATGTGATTCCCAATCTACACGTGAGAAAGGTATGGCTCAGAGAGGTGAAGAATTTGGCATAAGGCCACTCAGCAAAGCAGCACTACTGTGCACTCCTGTATTTTCCATTCAACAGTCAGAAACATTTATTGAGAATCTGTACTGGGGACAGACCTTTGCTCTTGGTCTCCAGTCTCCTGGTTCCTCTTCACCTAACACTGTGCATTAGACATTCTCATTAGGGCTGAGTAAGAGCTTGGAAGTTTTCTCTTTTTGGAAAAACACACACATACCCCAGCCAGACAGCAGTGTTAATTTTGGACCTAACGCATGCTTATCACGTGGAAAAACAAATCAAGGCCTTTGTGTTATTCACGGAATGAGTGCGATAGACTTTTCCCATATATATATTTTGCAAATGATGCAGCCACATGCCAAGCCAAGTGAGTGCCTGCATGCTAACTTTGGGGTGCAAGTGTTTCAGGGTACTTGCTCAAGAGTTCACGGGGCATGGGACACCATCTGATGCTAAGAAGACTCGAGGGGGCGTGACTTACTTTTTTCATGTTGGAGAGTGAGACTCCGTTTTTGATTAATATTTATTAAGCATTTTCTGGATTTGGCCTCACGTTTACTTGTCTACATCCTTCCCATAGCCCAGTAACCTAGATGGTATAATCTCAATTATAAATGAGCCCTGAATGGACGTTCTCTGCTTCCAGGTTCAGTGTTACTTCCACTAAATCACACTCTGTCTCCAAGGACTGTAGGTGTTCTTCACCTTTTTATTCTGCTCAGTGAGTTCAGCTTGGAAAGGAGAACTCATCAAGACCCACACGAATCTGGAATTCAAGATGTGGCTGGCAGAGTAGGCCCTGTGGAGGTTGGCACAATCCAGATCTTCCCTGCCCTCACACTAATGTGGCCCAAGGCTACCACCTTGTGGTCCCGCCAGTTCTTTTCCATCTTCAGGGCTCCAAAATCTGGATCTTTCCTGTCCTCACCTTACTACCTCTTCAGGAGATAGAGTCATGTCCAGGAAACCTTGAACCCCAAGGCATTTGTTGATGGCAGCCCGGCTTCTCTGAGGTGAGGTAGGGTGACGTGGAGGTTCATAATAAGCACAGGTTCCAGAGCCCGAGTGCCTGGGTGTAAAGTCCTGCTGTGCCGCTTACCACTCTGGATGATTTTGGACAAAGTTTTAAATTCCTCTGTGCCTTGTTTTTGTCATCTGTAAATGAGGCTTCCACCAATACTTACTGTGTACGTACACCGAGCACTTGTATCAGAGGGCTTGGCACCTAAGACCATTAGCTCTTATTCTTAGGGGCTCGCTCTTTCTTTCTTTCTTTCTTTCTTTCTTTCTTTCTTTCTTTCTTTCTCTCTCTCTCTCTCTCTCTCTCTCTCTCTCTCCCTCTCCCTCTCTCCCTCTCTCTCTCTCCCCTTCTTTCTTTCTTTCTTTCTTTCTTTCTTTCTTTCTTTCTTTCTTTCTTTCTTTCTTTCTTTCTTTCTTTCTTTCTTTTATGAAATTTACTGTCAAATTGGTTTCCATACAACACCCAGTGCTCATCCCAACAGGTGCCCTCCTCAATGCCCATCACCCACCCTCCCCTCCCTCCCACCCCCCATCAACCCTCAGTTTGTTCTCAGTTTTTAAGAGTCTCTTATGGTTTGCCTCCTTCCCTCTCTAACTTTTTTTTCCTTCCCCTCCCCCATGGTCTTCTGTCAAGTTTCTCAGGATCCACATAAGAGTGAAAACATATGGTATCTGTCTTTCTCTGTATGACTTATTTCACTTAGCATAACACTCTCCAGTTCCATCCACGTTGCTACAGAAGGCCATATTTCATTCTTTCTCATTGCCTCGTAGTATTCCATTGTGTATATAAACCACAATTTCTTTATCCATTCATCAGTTGATGGACATTAGGCTCTTTCCATAATTTGGCTATTGTTGAAAGTGCTGCTATAAACATTTGGGTACAAGTCTTAGGGGCACTTTCGTTGAAAACTTTAAGATGTGTTGATTTAATATACCTTTTCATTTCATAAATGGATGAACTGAGGTCCCATATAGGCTGCAAGTCATCCAGGATCCCCCAGACAGACAGTGGAACTTGGCCTGGACAGCACACCTCTCTGTGGCTTAGACTCTTATCTGTCCGTGCTGGTCTGGCCACAGTTCAGCAAGAATGAAAAGAATGTTTGCTTTCCTGTCCCCTAAACAACCATTGAAAATAGCATTCACAGTGGCTAAAATCTGTTTTCCCATTTCGTAGGTGAGAAACTGGAGATGCAGTGAGTTTAACTGACTTCTAAGGCTATGTGGTTAACAGGAATGCAGTTCTGGGAGCAGACTTTTCCCAAGATTCTAAACTCAAGTCACATGGTTACTCACGGCAGGATGGCTCCTGGTCTATCAAATTTTGCATTGTTTCTGTATTTGGTGAAGATCTGAGATCGTTTGTGAGAAGATCCAAATCATTCTAGGGTCAATGTCCTCCATTCTGTTTTCTCAGGACAAGCGTCCTGCCCACTCATGTAGGGTAACCAGCTCCAGCTCAGTCATTAGAACCTGCTATAGTTCATGCCTTCTGGAATGGAACCAGCATGCTCTGAGTTTGTTAAGACCTGAACCTGAGATATTAATAAACTCAGTAGCTATTTGATGTGACTTGGTCACCCAAAGATTAAACGGGAAAACCAGTATTTCACCCTATATAGGCTGATTCCAGAACCTCCACCCTTACTCTGCATACTAGACTGCCATTTTTCTTCTCTCTGCATCAGCTGTTGGCTTAAATTTATAAGACCTTATGGGCAGATTCATGCACAGACTCCTCCTTGTGTGGAATCTGTGGGTAGATTAAAGGGGGTGGGGGTTTGACTTGGAAGTCAACTCCAATATTGAATAGTATCTCTGTTGCTAGCTTTATGACTTTGGCCAAATCAAAACCATCATTGGTGAAACTGGGATAATGTTCCCTAATTCTGAGAGTTTTTCTAGGTACTGAATGCACCTACATGTGCCAGTGTCCTGCACAATGAAATTAATGGCTGCCACCATTGAGGACTTTCTGTATGCCAGGCACAGTCTAGTTGCAGCACATGGGTTATTCCATTTAATTGTTCTAACACTCTGTAGGATAGATACTGTTATTTCCCTCATTCTCCCACCATTTATACGGGTGGGCCACAGTGAAGGGGTGGTTATAAGGGCCCAATACCCCGGTCCATGGCAGGACAGACCTTTCCAAGTGTTTGAGCTATCTGGCACTGGATGACGGAGTAAGGGGTAGTCAGTTCTTTGTCTCTGGGGGTAGGAAAGCAAAGGGTAGAAGCCCTAGTCATCAGGATTTTGAGAGAAATAATACTTAAATTAGATGACTAGTGTGGTTCTCTCACACTTATAAGATCTATAATTCTATGGCATAATAATATATAGAAAAATACTTTGAGGATTATAAAATGCCACATAAATCTAAGGAATTATTATTCCCATTCTCAATCAGAAGCTTTGTTTAAAGGATTTGTGTGATTTGGGGATAATTCTTTTTAAAGCTTTCTGTGAAAAATGACTTTAGATCATTTCCCCAACCATTGCATTTATTCATTCACAGCATATCATGCATTCCTTAGTTCATTGATTTAATCACTCAATCATGCAGTGGTTTCCTTGCCTGCTAAACCTAACAATGAAAATCCTATCTGCAAGAAAATAAGAGAAAAGAAAAAAAAAAGCTTTGAAAAAGTCAACCACAAGCTCAGAATGAGCCAACTATATGGACTCTGATTGTCGAAAGTGGTAAGAGTGGCTCCACATTTTATTTTTTTAATGTATTTTTTTATTAACGTTTGTAATGCTTATTTATTTTTGAGGAGGGGAAGGGGCACGGAGAGAGGGAGACCCAGAATCCGAAGCAGGCTCCAGGCTCTGAGCTGTCAGCACAGAGCCTGACCCGGGGCTTGAACTCACAAACCAACTGAGTTACCAGGCACCCCTGTTTCCACATTTTAAGTTGTGTTAATGAAAGACTAGTGTTCTGAATAACTAATTTTAGAGGTTCTAGATGAGACCTGAAACAATGTGTTTACTTTTGGGGATCCCATGCTCAGAGAAACAATGATTAGAAAAGTTACGAGAAAATAGTTAAAATTGTGAAGGATCTGAAAATAACAATGTTTTAATTTTTTTTTTTAATGTTTACTTATTATTTAGAGACAGAGCGTGAGCAGAGGAGGGGCAGAGAGAGAGGGAGACACAGAATATGAAGCAGGCATCCAGGATCTGAGCTGTCAGCACAGAGCCTGACGCAGGGCTCCAACTCACAAACTGTGAGATCATGACCTGAGCCGAAGTCGGGCGCTTAGCCAACTGAGCCACCAAGGCACCCCTGAAAATAACAGTGTTAATAAGCATGGTTTAAACACTTAGTGTTGTATTGTCAGCGTATATTTGACTCACTCAATTCTCTACACAATCCCAATTCAACAGATATCCTGTTGAACTCCTGTTCTACTTTTGAGAACATGCAGGCACAGAGAATATAACTAATGTGCAAGAACTGTGGATTGGGGTCCCCAGGTTCATATTCTGGCTCCATTACTGACTTCCTAGCTGTGTAACGTAGGCATCTTTCCTCCCTCTGCTTCCATTTCCTCTTCTGGAATGGGGTGAGGATGGAAGTAACTGCCTGAGGGCGTTGTTGTAAGATGACTCACATAAGGTACATACGGCTAGAGCCTGACACATAGCTGGGTCTTCCTAAGTGTTAGGACTCTGCCCTTTATTCGCGTATTAGTTTCCGAGGATTGCCATAGCAAAGTGCATGGACTGAGTGACCTAACGTGTTGTTTCACACTTCTGGAGGCTAGATTTCTGAGATCAAGGTGTGGGCAGGGCCACACTCCTTCTGAAGGCACTAGGGGAAATATCCGTTCCAGCTTCTTGTAGTTCCTTGGCTTATGACAGCGTAGCTCTGATTTTTATGTGGCATTCTCACTGTGTGTGTGTCTCTCTCTGCATCCACATTTTTCCACTTTTTATGAGGATGCCAGTTATATTGGGTGGGGCCCACCATAATGACCTTGTTGTAACTTGCTTACCTCCATAAAGTTCCAGTCTCCTCTCCATATAAGGTCATGTTCTGAGGTATTGGGCATTAGGAGTCCTACATATATTTTGTGTGTGTGGGGGGGGGGGGGCGGGTTTCACCAATAACAAGTGCCATTGCTGTGTTATTTATAAGTGATATTATTGAAGAAAGCCCAGGGCAGCCAGGACAGGGGAAACCAGGCCATTACAGACTGCAGGTCCCAAAAGCCTTTGGACAGAAAGTAGAGTAGTGAGGAAAACATCCTAAGGGGGATTATTTTAAAAGGAAAGGTGACAATGATATAGTGGCAGAAAAAAAAAAAAAAACACGCGATACATACAGCCATGAAGCTGTGGCCTGGGACTCGGGTGTCCCAGCCCTAACACTCATTTGCTCCCTGACCATAGGCACACACTTCCCTTCTTAGTCTTAAGACCCCCATCTATAAGTTGAGATCATCAAGCGTTTATCAGTTGCAGGACATGATAAGATTGGGCAATACAGATACACCATGTACATTTTTATGTACTTATGTACATGTATTTATGTACATGAATCCCGTTTATTTTTTTAAGAAAGTAGAATTTTAAAAATCACAGATGCATGCATTAAGTTTTAAAAATTCAAGCCACATGAACCTGGTAGCTCAGGTTTGACTTACCTCAACAACAAGAATGTACTAAAAGCATGTAGGGTCTCTAGCTAGGCTTACGGGACCGTGAGAAGGATAAGCCATGGCTTCCGTCTATAGGATATGAGACTTATCTCCCACAGCATTTAGGGACGCAGCAT
Organism: Acinonyx jubatus; assembly: GCF_027475565.1. Taxonomy (NCBI): domain Eukaryota; kingdom Metazoa; phylum Chordata; class Mammalia; order Carnivora; family Felidae; genus Acinonyx; species Acinonyx jubatus. The sequence continues at coordinate 17,358,358 of NC_069391.1, forward strand.
AGTGAAGTAGAAAGAACATAGTCTGGTGTCAGGAGCCTGGGTTTCAAGCTGAGAGTCTTCCTCATAGCAGCTATGGAGGTTTGGATGTCTTCACCTCTCTGAGTTTCTTGTTTGGTCATTTGTAAAAGTGGAATTAAGATTGAAATCATGGCATTGAACTGAGACAATGCCCATGAAAGGATTTGGCTAGGTTTCTGCAGAAGCGACGGAGCTATAAAATATGGTTGGAATGTTGGAGCCCAAAGCACCTTAGACCTTGCAGAATCCAACTTTTCTAGATGAGTCAGCTGGCACACGTTTATTCTACAAACAAATCGCTCTGAATCTTGGTGACTGACCAAACAGTGCTTTCTTGCTCACGCGCCTTCCGTGTTGGCAGCTGCGGTCTCTGTGGCTCAGCTCCGCATGTCTTCTCATTCTGCAGTTTTGGCCGAAGGGGAGCCCCAGCCTGAGACCTTTGGTCTCCATGGCAGAGGGAATGAGCAAAAGAACTGGTGGAAATCGAGGACGCTTCTGCAAGCTAGTGCTCAGACAGGGGGTTCTCTCATGTTCTGTGGCCAGGGCCAAAGCACATGTGTGGCCCAACCCAAAGCCAATGGCAGAGGTGTATAGTCCTTTACAGAGAATGGGCATGTGGGCGGTTGCATACGGCAGCAGACTGAACCCCACCTTCATTTTGCGGGTGGAGAGAAGGAGGCTAGAAAAAGGATGTTCTCCATCTGGATTACCCCGTCTGTCTGGGCCGACAGTCAAGCCCAGAAAGAAAATCCTGGAGATGGCAAGAGGCAACCTAGACAGGGGAACAGAGGCAGTTGGGATGCAGGATAGGACTGTGTATAAGAAAAAATAATCTGCAATATGAGACAGAGGGAGGCAGAGAGAAACACAGACAGGAAAAATAGACATCTGCTAATATTCATTGAGTAGCTCTTCTATGTTAGGTGTATAGAAACTATCGGAGACAGAGAGGGAAACTGAGAAAAAGGGAGCTGATGATAATGAGAGAGATGTAGAAAAATACAAGGAAATTGGCAGGAATGGACTGGTAAGGAGTTAGCAGTAGAAGCAGAGACAGGGGAAGAGGATGCAGAATAAAAGGCAGGGAGGAAGGAACCACACAGGGAGGAAGGCAGGGAGGAAGGAAGGGTGGAGGTGGAGGGGCAGATAGAACCCAAGCCCAAGAAAAAGTGGTAGAAGGGTCCTGGGGTGAGGAGGGTGATGAGGAGGAAGTCAGGGGCTGAGAGGGACAGAAGGCCTCCTGCACGGCATGGAGGGGGGCACTGGCACAGTGGATCTGAGAAGAAGCAGCAGAGGAAAAGGTGGAAAAGAGAAGGGAGAGGGGAGATCTAGAGATGGCAGAGAAGCATGGCAGGGGCAGGAAGGGCAGCAGGCAGGTTGACAGAGTTGAGGGGGATGTTCTCTTGGTGACCACTCTCCACCTTTACACTCCGGCTTGTTGTTGCACATTTCATTTTGCTTCAAGAACCTGAAGCTTCTGGAGCACCTGGGTGGCTCAGTTGGTTACATTTCCGACTTCGGCTCAGGTCGTGATCTCATGTTTGTGGGTTTGAGCCCCACGTCGGGCTCTGTGATGACAGCTTGGAGCCTGGAGCCTGCCTCAGATTCTGTGTCTCTGTCTCTCTCCGCCCCTCCCCTGCCTGTGCTCTGTCTTTCTGTCTCTCAAAAATAAATAAACATTAAAAAAGGAAAAAAGAACCTGAAGCTTCTGTGTGTGCAGTATTCTAACAACACAGAATGAATACACGTGTGCTGTGCGGTATTCACGTTGTATATTCCCCTTCCCCCATGCCCTGAGTCAGCCCACGGTGAAAATGTCCAGTGAACTTGGCGTTGGACACAATAGAGCTTCAAGATCCACCTTCAGTTAGTTCCCCTTCCTCCCCCTCCCAGTCCTCAGAAGACAACTTGGTCTGGTGGAAATAACATACGTTTGGACAGACAGATGTTGGTTCAGAGTATGACTCTCTTATTGCTGCTTGTCTCAGGCACATTCCTGAACTTCTCTGATTGTTACTGTCTCCTGAATCTACAGTGAGGCTGTGGACCTCTCATTCATGGGGCTGAGGGGAGAAGACACATGGAATGTCTCAGCACAGTGCTCAGAGAACATCCCTTCTTTTCCTTTTGCCCTTTAAAATATTTCTCCCTAATTCACACTCATGCTTCACCTTCACAAACATCCTTTGAGCTAAGTTGGGCAGGAGTTATTAAGAATATTGACTCTGGGGGCGCCTGGATGGCTCAGTTGGCTGAGCGTCCAACTTAGGCTCATGATCACATAGTTTGTGAGTTCGAGCCCCGTGTCGGTCCCTGTGCTGACAGCTCAGAGCCTGGAGCCTGCTTCAGATTCTGTGTCTCCCTGTCTCTCTGCCCTTCCCCTGCTCATGTTCTGTCTCTCTTTCTCTGTCTCAAAAAATAAACATTTCAAAACATTTTTTTAAAAAAGAATATTGACTCTGAAATACTGACGTAAATAATAGACTAAATAAATGAATGGGATAGAAGACATAGCTCTTTCTTACAATAGAAAATCAATTGATAAATAAATGTGGAAGGAAAGAGGGAAGTAGAAGATCGCCATTAGACAGTCACCACTGTTAAAATTACTACTGACAAGATCCACTGATATATACGAATATTAAAGGGTGAAACTTCAAGAAGAAGCAGGATATTTGCGGAATCTCAAAGTATTCCCCCCCAATATTTATTAATTATGAAAGGAAAATGGTGATTTATAGTAGAGAATCTAGTAGATAAGTAGTATCAGCTTCTAGGGCTGCTGTAACAAATTGTCACAAAGTGGGGGGCTGTTGAAACAACAGAAAATTATTCTGTCACAGTTTTGGAGGCCAAAAATCCAAAATCAAGGTTTCAGTAGGACTGTACTCTCTCAGCGGCTCTAGGGGATAATCTGTTCCTTGCCTCTTCTAGTTTATGGAGGTGTCAGGTGTTCTGTGGCTCGGGACTACATACATACATACATAAATACTCCTGCATACATAACTCCACATCTTTGCCTTAGTCTTTGTATCACCTTCTTCTCTATGTCCTCTCTTCTGTATGTCTCTCATAAGGACATGAGTTATTGGCTTCAGAGCCCTCCTGGGTAATTCAGGATGATCTTCTTTTGCAAGATCTTAACTTAATTACATCTGCAAAGACCTTTTTTTTCTGTTTGTTTTCTTTTCCCAAATAAGGTAGCATTCACTGGTTCTGGGGACTAGGATGGGGACCTATCTTTTTTTGGGTCTACCATTCAACCCACTACCTCACTTTAACCAAGTGATTCAGGTTACCACCACCAGGAATAAGACAGATCGACATCATGAATCCTCTGCTAGGATGCACTGAGAAGGGCACAATGCCGTTCCTGATGCTTGTGCAAAATGTGTGCCCTCATTGTAATTGTGAGAATACAATTAGGCACACCCCAAAGTGAGCAACATTCTACGACATAATTGGCCAGCACTCTTCAAAAGTGTCAAAATCATGAAAGATAGGAAAGGCTGAGGGATTGTCACGGATAAGAGAAGACTGGGCAGACATAGAATCTAAATGCCACATGGGATCCTGGACCAAAAAAGGAACATTGATGGAAAATATAATAAAATCCATATAAGGTCTGTAGTCTTGTTAATGTATTATAACATTTATTTCCTGGTTTTGATTATTCTTTTATATGTGATTTTAACTTTGGAGGAAACTGAATAAATAGTATACAGGAACTCTTCTGTACTAGCTTTGTAACTTCTCGTGAGTCTATATTCAAAATAACAGGTTTATAAAGTTTTTTTTTAACATTCATTTTTGAGAGACAGAGCACAAGTCAGGGAGAGAGAGGGGGGCACAGAATCCAAAGCAGGCTTCAGGTTCTGGGCTTTCAGCACAGAGCCCAACGTGGGGCTTGAACCATGAGCTGCGATCACGACCTGAGCTGAAGTTGGACACTTAACCAACTGAGCCACCCAGGTGCCCCTGTATTCAAAATAAAGGGTTTAAAACCAAAGAGAGTATGGAGTCTGAAGCAGGATTGCCTGGGTCAGAATCCTGGCCTTATGATTTAACTGCCACTTAACTCCTGTTGGTTAAGTTACTGCTCTGTGTCTGTTTCCCCCATTAAAAATGATAATACTGATAATTTCTACCTCGTGGAATTAAAATGAGGTAACATGTGGACTGTATGCAAATGCTAAGTCATCAGTTTCATTGATATTGTTACTATTATTGATCTTGTTTGACAAACGATAAAACCTCGGATGAGGGAGTTAAGATAACTCGTCTCTAAGATCACATGGCTGGTGCCTGAGCCCTGAATCAAACTTAAGTTTCTGATTCCAGGGGCACCTGGCTGGCTCACGTGGTAGATCATGTGACTCTTGATCTCAGGGTCCTCAGTCTGAGTCCCACAGTGGGTGTAGAGTTTACGTAAAAAAACTTCTGGTGACGCCTGGGTGGCTCAGTCGTTTAAGCATCCGACTTCGGCTCAGGTCATGATCTCTCAATTCATGGGTTCGGGCCCCGTTGTCGGGCTCTGTGCTGACAGCTCAGAGCTTGGAATGTGCTTCGGATTCTGTGTCTCCCTCTCTCTCCTGCTCCCCTCCCCACTCGTGCTTTTTCTCTCTCAAAAATAAATACATGTTAAAAAAAACAATTTCTGGTTCCAAGTGATCTCTCGTAAGACATTTCTTCTGCTACCAGGGCAAAGGTGGGTAAGGACCTCTCCCGGGGCCCATCTCCTTAACCATCTGGTCCCACATCCCTGTGTGTCAGTCAGACGGGCCTGACTCTGGACTGTGGAAGATGGCAGCCACTTCTTCCTCATCATAAGTGCTTAGAAGTGAGGAAAGCAGAAATTTCCAACTTAATTCTCAAAAAAAAAAAAAAAATCCGCAAGACAACCTCAGCCCCTTTAAAACACAGGGAGTCCAGTGCCCTCGTTGAGAGTGAAAACAAATATGGAAACGAAGCCTGTAGGTCTCAGAGTGACTCAGTGTCATGTGTCGGGTCAGTGCCAGAAATGGCCTTGCCGGCTAGACTTCACGAATGCGCACTTGTGCTTATGTGTCTGTGTGGGTGGGTGGTCCCCGCCTCACTACACTTTCTAGACGTCCCCCAGCTGTGATCTGTACTCAGCAGAAGGCCTCCTGCTCCATGCTGCGGGAGCCATAAACATATAGGTTGCACACAGCTATATTTCACTTCATTGTGGTAATCATCCTGTCTGCACATCCGCCGATACAGTCAAACAATTACCCAATTCAAACTTCTGCTGCTAATGTTCCCCAGCTCAAGGGCGTCTTTAATAGCAAAATAATACTTGTTTTTTCTTCCTTCCCTCTCTGTTTTTTCCTAATCTCTCCCCAATGAGACATAACATTAATTACAGCAGTTAACGGAAATTCTGTCTCCATTACTGCCTGCCACCTTTTCTATCTTGCCTTCCGCCTCCAAAAATTCCTCTCTTGAATGAAGGGGGGAGGTTTATGCAGATGTGCGATTGTATTTATTTACCTTTTCTCTGCTTACCTCCTTTGTGCTGAATTTTAAGCCACGCAGAATCAGTGTCTTCGCTGGGGCGTGTGTGCGTGAGTGTGAACGCGTGTATGTGGTTCCTGTGCGCCTGCTTCATAATCTAGCTGTCATTTTGAGCTAATTGTGTTGTTTCCTCTTGTGTGGAAGGAAATCTTATCTGTTTTGGATTAAAATTCAATGAAGGTCATAACGGCTGGAAAACTTACCAGACTGCTGCAATTAATGTTCATTTGGCTTTGATAAATTGGAACGTTCCCCTCAATAGGACTGGAGTGGATTTCAGAAGCAATAATTCTTCCATTAACTCAATGATTCCGCCTGTGATGGAGGACCTTGTCCTGCTTTTGTTTGTCATCTGTCACTTGGAGGAGCCGGGCATATGTCGGCGATGATTTATCGTGATTGCAGCGCCTCGTTGTATCAAAGCATTTAACATCACCAATTATTTTTGCCCCCTCTGAATTGCTTGGTTAAACAAAATGTGAGGTTGGAATTAAGGTAGAAGAAAAAAAAAATCTGTGTCCCTGTTTCCATTCCTGGGTTTCCACAGTTGTGGGGTTATTACAAGTTCCTCTCTTGTTTTTTTGTCTTTGTTTTTTTAAATATTTTTAGTGTTTATTTTATTCTGAGAGAGAGACAGACAGAGACAGAGAGAGACAGAGCAGGAGTGGGGGAAGGGTGTCGAGAGAGGGAGACACAGAATCCGAAGCAGGCTCCAGGCTCTGAGCTGTCAGCCCCAGAGCCCAATACGGGGCCGGAACCCACGGACTGTGAGATCATGACATGAGCCAAAATTGGATGCTTAACCACCCAGGCACCCCTACAAGTTCCTTTCAAGGACCAGGTGAAAGTGAATATGTCATAGGAACAATACAGAGCACTGATTATTTTATGTGTATTGTTTTACTTTCTAAAGCAGTTGTTAGGGTGTTTTGTCCCTGTCACCTGGGAAGAGACTGAAGTCCATAGATGATAAACATTTTCTGCAACATAAACAGCATAAGAATGGAAGTCCGGTATCTGGATTCTAAAGCTCTTGCATTACCCTCATACATTAGGATTTTTACAAATTGCTTCTCATTAAGCCGTGCTATTTACTGCCCATATTTCACTAGGTGTGGAGCAAGATCTCCTTCCTACTTAAGAATTACCTGGGGTGTCGGGGCACCTGAGTGGCTCGGTCGGGGCACCTGGATGGCGTCAGTGTCAGAAAAATGAATAAATAACTAAACATAAATATATATATAGGATTACTTGCAGTGTTTGTTTAAAACACAGTTTCCTGGACCCTGCCCCAGGTATGCTGGATCTGAATTCCTGGTGGGGGGTTCCAGGCAATCTGCATTTCGGAAAACTCTGCAGCTGGTGTCTGTGGATAGCGAAGGTGGAGGAGAATCCCTATCCTGAAGCTCCCTGAGACCAGCAGGGAGAAAGTCACAGCCTTGACCTGCTCGTGTAAAACATGATTTAATTCTTCTGAAACCCTGCTGGACGGGCATCACTGTCTCCATTTTGTAGATTTAAATATTGAGGTCTATCAGGTTAAGTGGTCTTGCCCAAGGTCCCACAGCTAGGGAGAGACCCGATTGGGATCTAGACCCTGTGTTTGCCTTGCTGACTAGAACACTCCTGCTCTCACTGAGCACCCCCATCTCATCTGCTTCCGTCTTTGTCTGGCTCTGTCTGTAGCCTCCCTTGTCTAAAATCCTGCAGGGGCATCAGCGAGAGTGGCTCTAGGCTTTCCCCATGGACACCCTCATCGGTTCCTGTTTTATTACTGTCCTTATGTGTCCTGATGTTCCCCTAATGAAGCATCGAGAGGCCTGCCCTGTCTTGGCCTTCCTTAATAGAGAGTGAAATATGTTGGTGTCTGTGCCAGGGGCTTTGTTTAGATGGTTCACAGAGCTACCCAAGGCCTCCAGTGGGGGGATGTGGGTTAGCCCCTCCCTCCCATCGTTGCAGATGAGCTCAGGTAAAGGAAGCTTACCCACAGGGTGGGTCTGCACCGTTACAATCATTACAGCAGCATGGCTGAAGGGAGAGAACAGCTGGGCCTGTTTCTGCCAGCCTTTGGCTAACTGTGTGATCTTGGGCTAGCTACTTGCCCTCTCTGAGCCGTGAGGTAAAACAGGTGTAATAATGGTACCTCCTCTACAAGATCATTGCCACGAATGGAAGTGTCCATGCTGCGTGCAAGCTTGGTATCTGATAAATGGAAAGTTCTTAATAGATTATAGCTATTCTTAATTTTTTTAAGTGTTTATTTATTTTTAAGAGAGAGAGAGAGAGAGACAGAGTGCGAGCAGGGTAGGGGTGGAGAGAGAAGGAGACACAGAATCTGAAGCAGGCTCCAGGCTCCGAGCTGTCAGCACAGAGCCCGACGTGGGGCTTGAACTCACAAACCTGTGAAATCATGACCTGAGCCGAAGTCTGACTCGCAGCCAGTGGAGCCACCCAGGTGCCCCTGTAGCTATTCTGAAAGCTCAAGCACTGTTGACCCACTAACATTAACAGAACGTGTTCCCATTTAACATTTCATTAAAACCTCCTGACTGTATATTAAGTAGGTGTTCTTTTTAACGTCCTTTTATAGCTGAGCCTCAGAGAAGGGCCTTGCTTAGAGTCACATAGCTGGTGAGTGCCGGAAAAAGGACTTCCTGAATCTCTGACAGAAATGCATATGTGGGGTCAGTGGTGGACATTTGCCTGAAGTTTGCAGACCCGCCATTTGAGGTTCAGGGTGAAATTTGGGCTGGACCCTCTGGCCACCCTCCTTTTGAGATTCAGAATGGCAGGGGTTATCTACTGAATTGTGTCCTAAACCCCCATATGGCCATATGTGAAGACGGGGCCTTGGAGAAGGTAATTAAGATTAAGTAAGGTCCTATGAGTGGGGCACTAACCCAATAGGACTGGTATCCTTAAAGATGAGGAAGAGACATTGGTGATGCATGTACCTAATGGAAAGGCCATGTGAGGACACAGTGACAAGGTGACTGCTACAAGTTGGAAACGAGCCCTTGTGGATACCCTTGATGTAGAGGACTTCCAGCTGCTAGAATGGAGAGAAACCAGATTTCTGTTGTTGAAGCCACTCAGTCTGTGGAATTTCTTTATGGCAGCCTGAGCTAACAGAGCAGAGTATCATGGTTATTGCCACCCCAGCCCCCAGTGGCTGAAGGAATGAGGGAAGCTGGACTCGTCTTTTCCTTCTCCTCTGCAATTGCTCCTGGAATGAAGGCCAAAAGCAGAAAGAGTGAGGGGAGGTGATCCCAAAGCAGAGAGGGGACAGGATGGAAAGGGAAGAAAGGAGATGAGAGGGGTTTTTAGAAGCACATAATAGCAGCTCAGTAAACTCTTAGGTGAATGGACTGGGAGACAGACAGTTGGATGATCTTGCCATGTGTTACTGTAACGAACTTTTCACAACATCAAGTACTGGGTGTAGATTCACAGATTGCAGGGAAACAGCTGATGATAACAGCTTCCACTTAGTTATTGCAAGAAGAAAAAAAATTGAGTGCCTTTTATATGTCAGTATGGTCTTTGCCGTTAATCTTTACAGAATTCATTAAAGTTTACAGAATTCTGCCTGCTAATGATTATTTACAGATGAGATGTGCATGTACCCATTTGTTGGATGAGAAAACTGATATTGCCCAAGGTCACACAGGACCTGGACTCTGAGTTTGGAGCCCATGCTCTTGGCATGAGTGCACTGATTAATACCAGTGGGACTGGAAGAACAGCTAACTTAGAGGAGAGGCCCACACCTTGCTAGGTTTCTATTTCTTCACCCCCTGCCTATGTGACCTGGGACAAGCTGTCTAACCCGTCCTAGCCTACAGCGAGGTAATAGGGAAGTGCTTGGTGCCTTGCCCATGGGGAGTGCTCCGTGAATGGGAGCTGTAGGGTACAAAACCCCTCTTTGTATCTCCAATATCCTATTTCCTGGGCTTTAAAGTGAGGACAGTAGCTCACATCTTCAATGTGAATGAATTGAATGAAATGAGATAAGCTAGAGGAGAGCATCCCCAGGGCTTCACCTGTCACGTAATAGATGCTTGGTTCGTGAGGACTATCGTGATCATTATTTCTGGTGGCCTCTAAAACACTGTGTAGATTAGAGACTCGTCAGTTTGGGAATCTCTTGGATAAATCGAAGACCAAGCTGGTGGTTTTCTGGTCTGTTCCACCCCAGGCTGCTTTTGGGAGGCCCCTGAGTGGAAAGAAGCCAGCAGCCATGGGAAGTGACAGCTGGGGTCTCCGAGAACCACCCCCCCCCTACCCTGCCCCGGGGACCACATTCTGCTCCCCAGGAGGTGAAGACATGGCTGGCCTGACCAAGTGGTGCCAAGTGAAAAATGAGCTTGGGAAAGGGTAACAACGTCTGTGTCATCATTTTCTGCATCAGGGGGTCAACCGGCTTCATAAACTGTGCTGCTGCCAGAGCGGTCTTTGTTTAGGAATTAATTAGGAGCAGCAGAGTGCGGATTTTGGTCTCTGGAAGTTAAAAAAGCAGATGGATTTTAAACAAATGTGTTTTTCACCCTTTAACACTATGGGAAAGGGTACATATCAGAGCAGGGGCATGGGGAGACGGACATGAAAAAGGAACACCTGAGCCCTCTTGCCCACCCCACTTCTGCGAGTCCCTGAACTTGGCCCATCCTGTCGGCTGCTGCAGCCTGGGCATCAGTAACATTTTGGTATTAAAAATAACATAGTCTTCTGGGTCTTCATGTGCCAGGAACGGTGCTTTATCTAATCTCTTGGTAACTGCCTTTAAATGTGAGAAGACTCAGAGGGGCAGGCTCTTCTGTTAGATGTGATGGAGCTCAAGCTTGAACCCTGGGTTATAAGAGTTCAAGGTCTGTGCCTCTGGCTTCTGTGGTATAGCAGAATCTTCTCATGTTCCCAATAAAATACTCTGAGGAACCATTCAGAAGTATCTATTAAAAAGCTGATGGGGGAATTTCAGAGGGTGGCTCTTGCAAAACCTAGGGATACTCATGTGAGGGCCAGTGAGGACCATTTATGCTTCCATGAATCAATTCTGTTGATATAGAAGTTACTTACCCCCAATGAATGCATTGCACCTTATGAATGATAATAATAATAGCAATAATAATGCTAGCTAATATTTGTACAGTAAGTTGACAATTTTAAGGCAATGATGACATATCCACTAATGCCTTTTATATTCGAAACCATTCTTAGTTATTTAGGCACTCATATTGTAGCTGTTTATTATTATTATGACTGTTATTATTATTATTAGTCCTGTGGTGAAGCTTTGAAAGGTTTATCATGTCTAAGATCACACAGTGACTCAGTGGTAAAGCCAGACCTCCTTTCACCAACTTTCTCAGTATCCCCTGGGGGATATTTAAAAGGTTAGGGGTACCCAGCGGTGGCAAATAGAAAAGACCTCATGTCAGAGAAGCAAAGAAGATCATGGCATGTTAGAGGTAGAAGGAAATTTGGAGATCCTTGCTTTAAGACCCTCATTTTCAAAATGAAGAAAACCAGTGCCTGTTGAAAGGAACTCACTTCTTCAGATTCACACAGCAAGTTAGTGTGACATTGAGGCTAAAAAAAATGAACAAGTTTGGGGCGCCTGGGTGGCTCCGTCGGTTGAGCGACCAACTTCGGCTCAAGTCATGATCTCGCGGTTTGTGAGTTCGAGCCCCGTGTCGGGCTCTGTGCTGACAGCTCGGAACCTGGAGCCTGCTTCGGATTCTGGGTCTCCCTCTCTCTCTGCCCCTCCCCCACTCATGCTCTGTTTCTCTCTGTCTCAGAAATAAATAAACGTTAAAAGAATAGTCTTCTGGGTCTTCATGTGCCAGGAACATTAAAAAATGAATAATTTAAAAAAAAACGAACAAGTTTGCATTTAAATCCTGGGATTTACATTACCTCTCTTTGTGACCATGGACAAGTGAATTAATTCATTGCAGCCTTGGTTTTCTGTTTTGTAAAACAGGGGAAACGCTATGGAGTGGGGTAAGGGTTCAGTGAGATGGTGTATATGAAACTGGTAACACATGTCATAGAACACGTGCCCACTAAGTGAAAGCCACTGGGACAAGACATACGAAGAAAAACACACAGGCTTGGGGCCAGACAGGCCTGAGTTCAGCTCCAAGCTCCCAGTCGTTAACTATGTGACCTTGAGAAAATCACTCAAATCCTCCTAACCTCAGTTTCCTTCTATGAAAACTGGAATGGTTTATACCGACACCATTTTGTTTGCTCTGTTTACTGAAAATAGCCTATGGTAGAGATCAACCCAGAGCCTTTCCCACAGTGAACCTCACCTCTCATGGGTCCCAGTGTGTTCTCCTTTTCCCATTCCGTGATTTTCTTTCTCAGCTAGCTGTTCTCCAAGCAAACAAAGAAAGCCCACAGCTCCTTCCCTGAAGCACCACTGTTGACATTTTTCCTTTGGGCATTGGAGCTAAGACGCAGTTCTGGATTCCAGCCATTTCTATAAAAACCTTCCCAACTTGGTGGGGTTTTGTGTCCCCTCCAAGCATGGAGCTGGGGGGAAAAGATGGCATTAAGTGTAATTAAATATGCACTCCTGCGTTTGGGGACTGCATTGGGGGGATTTGTCTTTAAAGTGTCATTCTTGTAGCAAAGACACCTGTTATGCTAATGGTGCTGTGTTAGTCTCAACCGGGGGCCTGGATGTTTTCTTAGCTGAGCTACTGTGAATACATTACACCCCATGCCGCACTCCATGGTCTAGAATCTTTTGCTTTTTCTCAAATGTGAGCACCTTGGGTTCTTAATTTGGTCTCCATAATGAAGCACATGGCTGGGAGAAGTGCTTAAGTTAGTCCCTTCATTGGAGAGAATACCTGATGGGGAACGACTAGAAGGGAAACAGACATTTATAGAGCAATTGCCATGCATCAGGCGTAGTGCTGAATGCACGACGAGGCTCTGCTGTTTCATCTCACCACAGCAATGTAAGGTAGACATTTGTATTGTTAGTTTACAGATAAAGGAACGGAAGCTCAGAGAGGCTACAATTTAGTTATTCAACTAATATTTCTTGAACACCCACCCACTGTGTCAAGTATTGTGTTAGACTCCTGGTCTAGCATTTATCAACCAGAGACTGGTTTGAGATTGTGGCCCCAGGAGCGTTAAGCAGTTTGTCTAAGTTTATACTATAGGAACTGGCAGAGCTGAGATTCAAACCTAGATCTGTCAGAGTCTTGTTTTGAACGCCTTGAAACAAAGAGGCTTAGAGCTTATTCGTTCATGTCTTCAAAGTTCATGGGGCATCGTGTATACACAAAGCACTGGGGGAAGCACTTCTGGAGGTTCCAAGATGCAGGTTTCTGTGTCTTTGGGTAGGATTATTGGATGAAATATTCAAGGAAGTAGTGCTGTGTAGGAGGCACAGACCAAAGACAGTGGGAACACAGAGGAAGAAGAGGTCCCTTCCAGCTGGAGGGATCAAGGGAAGCTTCCTAGAGGAAGGGAAAATTGATCCAGGTCTTAAAATGTGGCATGGATGAGGACATCAGTCAGTGATGTACAACATTGCATCTTACTCACGATCTGTTGGCAGTGGATGATGTTATCAAGAGTCTAGGGTCAGGGATGTGTTTCACGCTCACTTTCCAAGAGGTTAGTAGATTCCTAGCATCCTATTCAGGACCAATTTACCTGGTACTGACTACTCTGTCCCACCACAAAGGCTGGGGACTGATCAACACAGGTAAACAGACATGGCTCCCACCCACGGAAAACTCCCGAGTAGAGAAGGAAGGGAGTATCTAAGTCATTCTTAGTTAATTCAGGGAAGACTTAGCGGAGGAGGATAAATGTAAGTTTAGAAAGGAATCTTGTAAATGATCTATTCCAGTACTTTTCAACATTTTACACCAGAAACCTTTCATCAAATGAAATGTTATATGGACGCCTAATACATCCACGTGGATCTGCTGTGGCTGGAAGCTTGGAGGAGTTGATGAGGGGGATGGGATGTGCTTATTTTAATTCACCCCACATACCACCGAAGCTATGCCTTAGTGATCGTGGCTTGAAAACAACCACTTAACTGCCTGTACACCCCCATGATGTAAAGGATGAAGGGACTGTGCCCTGAGAGGGGAACTGACTCAAGGCCAGAGTCCATGAGCGAGCTAAGGCTGGGAACCAGCTCTCTGGGTGTCCTGTCCCAAGGCTTTCTACACCACCACTGAGAGAAGAGACTGTTTTTTGTTTTTGTGTTTTTTAACTTTCATTTTGAAGTAACTTTAGGTTTCCAAAAGAATCGTAAAGTAAGTACAGAGAATTCCCCTGTATCCTCTAACTAACTTCCCCAACTATCAACCTTTTTTCTGAACCATGGTACACTTCCCAAAACTGAGCAGTTAACGATGCCACACCGTTAACACTTTATTCCTTTTGCCTGAATTTTTTCACTGATGCCCTTTTTTTTTGTTCCAGAATCCAGTCCTGGGTACCGTATTGCATTTAGTTGACCTGTCTGCTTAGTCTTCTACTCCTCAGGCTTTGCTTGCGTACTACCTTGATATTTTGGAGAGCAGTGAGGAGGTATTTTGCAGGGGGTCTCTGGACCTGGGTGTATCTGATGCTTTCTCATAATTGGACTGACATTATAGATGCGAGGGAAGAACAACGACAAATGAGAAGTGGCCTTCTCGCTTCATTATATCAAGAGGAATGTGCTATCATTAGGACTTAAGACATGCTAAGATGGTGTCTGTCAAGTTTCTCCACTCTGAAGTTCCTGGTTTTCTCTGTCCATACCCTAGTAGAAGCAATTTACTAACACCAACGTGCACAGGGGGCAGGGGATTAAGATCTGCCTCCTGGAGGGAAGTGTGCCAGAGAAAGTGTGGATGTTTAATAAAACCACAACCGCGATTCATAAATATTTGGGAGAGGTACTTTCACACGCTGCAGACATCCCGTGTCTTCATAAGGTTTTCCCCACTCATTTTAGCATTCATCAGTAGATCTCGCCGGCAGTGATTTATTACTGCAGTGGAGAAAAGGGATCTTAAAGCAAAACAAAAGCAAAAAATAGAAAGAGGAAAAAAAGGAGTCAGGAAAGGAAGAAGAGAACAGGTGTGCCCTTACTAAAGGCAACACCCTTTCTAGGTGGTGGACTCGGGTCAGGGTAGGTGTCAGGGAGAAAAGGGTTGGCAGTACTCTCCTCACCAGCTTTGCTGACCTCATTCAAACACAGGGGCATTTGAATTGACATCACCATGGCGCTGTCAGTAACCATCATACTCTGAGGCCCGGGGAAGCTCTTGTTAACTCTTTCAGGAAAAGGTCAGTGTAGATCAGTGTAAGAACACTTAATGTGCCCCTTTTCCTCCCAGGTTTTATCTGAAAATATACCTAGTTGAGGGGCACCAGGGGCACTCAGTTGGTTAAGCGTCCTACTCTTGGTTTTGCCATGATCTCACAGCTCACGAGTTCGAGCCCTGTGTTGGGCTCTGTGCTGACAGCGTGGGGCCTGCTTGGAATTCTCTGTTCTCCTGTCTGCCTGCCCCTGCCCAACTCATGCTCTCTCATTCTCTCTCAAAATAAATAAATAAACCTAAAAAAATTATTTAAAAAGTATACCTAGTTGAGGGAGTAGGTTAAGATAGGTCTCTTAAGCTAATAGTTTCCATGCTTCTGTATGTGTGTTTTATGTTATACGTGCTATATGTTGTATGTGTGCTTCCTTTTTGCTTTCAACATATGCCTACTACTGGGTCCCATAGCATTTGGGGAGAAAGGGAGTTACCAACCTTTTGCCTGTATCTTAGCTTTGGGCAGTCCCCTAGAACAGCTTGCATTCTTGGCAAGGTTCCATAAGATCTCAATGACAAAATATGGCTGGCTTGAAGCTCAAGGATGAGGAAGTGCAGGAATGTGTATAAACCGCCCATGCCTGGCATACCTTGGGGGTATCTGGTATGGGTCACTGGGAGTTAAGCTTGTTAGATTAGCCCATTTAGCCCTTGGAGCAAATCTCATGGAAGAGATGGCCGTTGAGATGATTCTTAAAGATTGAGGTTGACAGGAAGTATTCCAGACAGAAATTAGCATGCAAGAACCTCAAGATATTAGGAAATTTCCTACCCATTAAACTAGTTGGGGGATTAGGGCGCCTGGGTGGCTCAGTCGGTTAAGCGGCCGACTTCGGCTCAGGTCACGATCTCACGGTCCGTGAGTTCGAGCCCCGTGTCGGGCTCTGTGCTGACAGCTCAGAGCCCGGAGCCTGTTTCAGATTCTGTGTCTCCCTCTCTCTGACCCTCCCCCGTTCATGCTCTGTCTCTCTATGTCTCAAAAAAATAAATAAACGTTAAAAAAAAATAAACCAGTTGGGGGAATTCTCATGCATGTTGTCTAGAATTATTTCTGATTCTGAAGAACTGTTGTATAGGGATATGGCTACTTAGCATCAATAGAGTAAGCAAGCACTTGAATATTTTCTCTGTATCTTTAACATCTTAGAATGCCAGCACAGTTGGTATTAATAATTGTTTCTTAATTGGTCTGTGGGTTGGTTGGGCCACTGGTTGGTAGCTTGAGGATGATTCAGAGACTCTGTCTCATTATTATGTGAACTTTGTAGCAGACACTGTTGGGGTCCAGCTCACTTCCCCTTAGCACTAACATTGCCCATGAGTGCTGGCCCAACTTCAGTTGCCAGCACATGTGACACTGGCTAAAGTCTCTCTGGCAGCTTGGTGCCTTTCTGCCCACCCTCGAGGCAGGCTAGAGTGCCATGGAACCATCGGACCCCTGATTGTGGGGGGTTGCCCACCACCCTTGCCACCCTAGCAGGATAAACCTCCCTCCTGTTGCCCACTGTAACATCTGGCTGGCTTAATAAACCATCCCTTATTTGCTTCCTTCCCTTCCTGCCTCATTTCCCCATCTCCTACCAGTGTTTCCCTGCAGTCACTTTCCAAATAACCACATATGCTTAAATCCTTGTTTTCTAAATTTCTTCTGGAGAAAGAAAAACTCAAACGAGCTTCTTTCATGTCTTGTTGGGCCAGGAAGTTTGGGCCCAGAAGAGGAAAAAAAAAATGACCTCAACTTCTAGTTGGTTCCAAAACAAATCTGCTGGTTCAAGCAGAGCAAAACACAGTCACTCTCTTGAGACCTCATTCCTTACTTATAAGGGGAGAGATTAGATCAGATGTTGCCGAAGTCTTCCTAGAGTTTTTGGTCTGAAGTTTCAATTTGCAAATACCTTGATTCCTCCCTTATGTGTATGATTTTCATGAATTTACTTAATGTGTCTTAAAGAAATCTGTATGCTTTCTGCCTACCAGTTCCCATTTTTAAAACAAACTCTTAAGTCTGACACATCCAGGATTAGAAAAGTGTGGATGCCCTAATTTTTGGGAGCACTGGCCTTTGACTTTAGATGTAAACCAAGAATATAGGGAGCCTAGTCGTATTGCCTTACCCCATAGTCCCCTCCACCCCAAGTCTTTCTTTGTGTCTCTCCCTGTACTAACATTTCCATTTGCATGCACGGAAGAGGACAATCCTGAGTTTGAAAGCTCTGACCTATTTTTTTTTGACTGGATATAATAATAGGTATCGTTTTCTGAGAGCATAGTACATGCCAGGCACTATGCCAAACGTTTTCCACATATTATCTTGTTTGCTTCCACAACAGTCCTATGTGGAAGGTACTGTTATTATTTTATCATGAGGGAGCTAGGATTGGAAGGGATAATGGAATTGTTGAAGGTCATGTGGCTATTAGTGGTGAAACCAGGATTTGAATCCAGGCTTGCCTGAATTGAAAACCTGTGTTTTACTCACTATCTGCTTCTCTACATGATGAACTTAAGGAGCTGTAACTGTAAAGAGTTCTGTGCACTTGAAAACATTATTCGTAACTAAACGAGGTGGAAATGGAGGGTGGGTGTGCAGAGAGGGGCAGAGAAATGACGCAGCAGCAGCTAGGAAAAACACGCGTGGATTTTATTGGACAATAAGACAAGTGAAGTAACGGTGTTCAACAACAACAACAATAGACTTTTTTTTTTTCCAATTTAGATTTCGTCAAAGTGCCTCACCTAGAACAGGGATATTCTGATCTGGTTAGTCATTTCCTGGAATACTGTGCTTAGTTGTAGTATTATCCTTAAAAAAATCGTGATGAGAAATGAGTGTGTCCAGAGAAGATTAACCACAGGGTAGTGGAAGGATTCAAAACTATATTCCCACAATTCTGAAAACTGCTGGGAGGATGTAGCCTGCAGAAGAGAACTTTTTGGGGATCTTAGTAGGGATTATTATGTCAGATCCTAACTATCTCTTAAGGGGTGGTGGGAGTCAAATTTGTCCTGTGTGACCTCAGGACATAAGCAATGGGGAGAAAGCCACACAGCAGCCTATTCTAACTCTATTTTAAAAAGACACAATAACAAAAGTACCCAAAATTGGAATAGGCTATTTCAAGAAGTGGTATTTTCTCCACTGTGCCTATGTTGGGATTTTTTCTTTTAATTTGCAAGTGATATAAATCCAACTCAAACTGGCTAAAGGACAAATAAGGTCTTTAATTCCTCAAGGAACTGAAGTATCTAAGGCTACCTTTAGTGAAGGAATGGTTAGATCAAAATGTCCACACAACATCATCAGGAATTCCTTTGCGCCAGTTTCCTCTGGGTTGGTTTCATTCTTGGGCAAACTCTCCCCATTGGATATGTTAGCATCGCCAGTAAGGAAAGAGTGCTTCTTATTTTTAACCAATGTGCCTGGGAAAACCATCACTTGCTCATGTGTTCATTTCATGTTAGTTTTCTATTGATGTTGTAACAAATTACTGCAAACTTAGTAGCTTAAAACTACACAGATATATTATCTTTTTAAAATGTTTTTATTTTTGAGAGAGAGAGAGAGAGAGAGAGAGAGAGGGAGGGAGGGAGGGAGAGAGAATGAGTGAGAGCGAGCAGAGGAGGGGCAGAAAGAGAGGGAGACAGAGAATCTGAAGCAGGCTCCGTGCTGACAGTAGAGAGCCCAATGCAGGGCTCAAACTTACCAACCATGAGATCATGACCTGAGCCAAAGTTGGACACTTAACCATCTGAACCACCCAAGCGCCTCTGTATTATCTTTTAGTTCTGTGGTTTATATATTTGAAATTTTTCTCATTGGGTTATCATCACAGTGTTGGTGGTAGGACTGTGTTCCTTCTGGGGGGACTGGGGAGAATCTGTGTCCTTGCCTTTCCATCTGGTAGAGGCTGCCCACATTCCTTTATTTGTGGTCTCATCTTCCATCTACAAAATCAACACAAGTGAGCCAAGTTCTCAGACCACATCATTCTTACTTCCTCTTCTGTCTCCTTCTTCCACTTATAAAGACACTTGTGATTATACTTGGCTCCTCTGTATAATCAAGGACTACTTACCCATCAAAAAGCTGATTAGAAGCTTTAATTTCATCTGCAACCTTACTTCTCCATTGCCGTGTAACCTAACATATTCATAGGTGCCAGGGATGAAGACACAAGCATCTTTGGGGTATTATTCTGCATACCCCAAACCTCAAGTAAGTCACTGTGATGCGCCACTTGGTCAACCCTGGGTCAAGTGGCTACTACTGGACCTAGACTTGGGTAATCCAGAGTCAGACCACATGTGTTGAAAACTTTGAAGGGGGTATCATTTAGTCTTTCAAAGGAAAAGTAGGTCTTTACTACAAAAGCAGATGGAAAAGATGGTAAAGATGGTAAAGAGATTTACAAAAATCAACCACAGTGTGGGGTGGGGTATCCAATATTAGGTAGGGGGTGAAATTATGGATTTTAGAGATAGATATTTGGGGGGGGCACTTGGGGGACTCAGTCAGTTGTGTGTCTTGATTCTTGATTTTGGTTCAGGTCCTGATCCCTGGGGTCATGGGATTGAGCCCTGTGTCAAGCTCTGTGCTGAGCATGGAGCCTCCTTGAGATTCTCTCCCTCTGCCCCTCTCCCCTGCTGGCGCACGCATGCGCGTGCTCTCTCTCTCTCTCTCTCTCTCTCTCTCTCTCTCTCTCTCTCTCAAGTAAAATACAATAATAAAAATGAAAAAAAAAAGATTTTATTTTGTATTCTGATGTTTGGAGATCCTATCCTATGGCAGTACCTAGCAGAGAAAGCAAATAGCTGATCCTGTCTAATGATGAAATTCTATTCTCTATTTCTAGATGAGGCTCTGGGAATCCCTAGGCCCAGATTTACTATCTTGTTTGTGTGGTTTCCTCATTCCTAGATGATGAAACCAACTAGTGAGAGTCATGGGAGACACTTTAGGAGAAGGGATGTGGTATTTTTCTCCCAGATTTTAGAGTCCTAAGGGTTGAAGCAAAAGGTTAGAATAATGCTGATCAAAAAAAAGTGTTGATACAATATTGTTGCTAAGAAATAAAGAAAGAATACTGTCTCCCTCACCTGAGAAGGATATTTGAAAGGACATATCCTAAAAGATTTCATGAAAGTCTTCAGCAAAATAATTCCAATGGGAAAAAGTTCTCTAGAGGAAGAAAAAGAAGGAGAGGGAGAGGGAGAAGAAGAAAGAAGAAGAAGAAGAAAGAAGAAGAAAGAAGAAGAAGAAGAAGAAGAAGAAGAAGAAGAAGAAGAACAACAACAACAACAACAACAACAACAACAACAACAACAACAACAAAAATCTTTCTTTCCAAACTTTGCTTTAACAAAAACAAAAAGTATGGGGTTGCCCATAACTGAACATTTCCCCCTTCTTGCCTGCTGCTAGCTGAAATTGGATGGGAACCATGAAATCCTAACCAATTTCAACCCACCACAGGTGCTTTGAGTGATACATTTCCAGTCAAATGCACACTTTAGGGCTTACAGATGGTGGAAGAGATAGAGAGCAGAGGTAAGAATAAGGTGAGAGTCATGGGAGACATTTTAAAAGAAGTAATGTGGTATTACTTTTTATTTCTGATTTTCAAGTCCACAGTGTTTAAGCAGGAAACTTGGTTGGTCACTTACTGGGAAAATCTTTGCCGATATAGACAACTCCTGAACAATTTAGGCATAACTATGAAAGTGGCATCTGGTCCTGCATATACATCTACATGCTTTGAGGCTCTGTAAGGTCTTTTAAACCCAAATCAGATTGAAAGAATCAGCTGCCTCAACTTGCTAAAGCTTAGGGAGTATGTGCGGTGCTGTCCCAGGTACTGAAAAAGCATATTCCTCCACTAGTATTGCTGGCCTGATTTCAGCTGAAGAACGTGGCCTCAACTTGTCTTGATTCCTATTTGTCATCAAAGGCCCGCCTCTAATTACGCCTTCATAACTAAGTGAAAAAGCCTAAGGTTCCTTCTTCTCCCTCTCAAGTGTGACTTTCTTATCCCTAGAACATAAGCTTTATGAAAGTAGAGGCTATTCATTCTTCTGTCTGCATTGTCTAGAATAACATCTTGTTCATACTAAACACTTGGTAAATTTAGGCCAAAGAGATTCACTAACCACATTATCTTTGATTTTTCACTCACTCACTGGAATAACATACACACACACACACACACACACGCACACACACACTTGCACTTATACACATATACACAAACACACACAGTCAAAACGAGTTATAGAGTATTTCAATAGCACATTTTGTAATGTATGGAGTGCTTCCAAAATCAGTCTTTCCAGTTGATTTAAGCTATATGCTGTTTGTCTTTTTGTCTGTGTCTAGCCCCATGTGTGGAAGGCAGATGGTGGGTGCCCATTATTTTTCATTGAACTAAACTAGATGAATTTTACAGATTACAAATCTAAAGTTCAGAGAGAAATGGATGGCCCAAGGACATACAGTTAATTAATGGTGGAGAACCCTGATATCCCCCGCCCTCCACAGAGTGTCACTCTCCGGACCTTTCAGTTCCCTCACTTTGGTGACTGCGTTTAAAGACCACATGAAGAGATTGCGACTCCTGACCTTTTATTCTTCTCCATAACATTGACAATTTTCTGATACCAGGTAGGATCTGAATCCCTCATACAAAGTTTCTGACAAGTTTGGGTGAATTTACTTATGTGCTAAACCATATGTTACCAGGAAGTGAGGTCTGGATGTGAAACCACATTGCTTCAGATCTTCCCTCAATCTTGGCACTTGTTTACTGGGAGGTAAGAGTGGAATGACGGCATAAGCTTCTAATGATGGATCCTTAGAAGAAGAGCAGGAGTTCTCTGACCCTGTGTTCACATGGCAACTTGCTCAAAGGAGTCCAGAGCCCAGCACATGTAGCAGTTGGCAGGAGTAGAATCAGTGCCATCACACTGCTCTGCACCCAAGTGTCCTGTTGAAGGGGCAGATGGCTTCAGGGATAAGGTTAGGCTGTGCCTAACAAGGCCACAGGAGTTTCAAAATCATACCTTGGGGATAAAGGAAGATGATAGGGGCTAGGAAGAGGAAAAAGGAAGGAAGAAAGAAGAGGATATTAGATGAAACAGAAAGCTTTTGTTGAGCATCCACTCTGTATCTCATCCCATGACAGTCACTTTTACATTCACTGTTTTCAATCATTTGCATCGGACATATGTACTAAAAGCAGGGATGAATAAATGGTTTCTTTCAATGTCTCCAACCCTCTAAGATGCAGTATATACATTTTACATATAAAGAAACTGAGCTGCAGAGAAGTGAAGCCCAGGGCAGCTAAGAGAAGTGTTTTGGAGGGCGAGAGCTACACTGATAGTTTCATCCAGGGAGGGCTCTCAAAGGCACTGGGAAGGTAAAGGGCTGAAAAGAAAAGTGTCCCTCACGAACAGTCACACTAATGTATGTGTGGGAGGTAGGTTTATTATTTTTATCAGTTTACATCTGGGAAAACAGAGGATTGGAGACTTGAAATGTCTTGCCCAGAGTTCATTGACTCTATTTATATTGAGTGTCCACTCTGGGCAAAAAGTGAAATAGACAATCCTTGCCTCTCAAGGATCTGCTTGTTTGCCTTTTTCTCTGGCCAGTGTCCTCTGGATTAAAGGATGGTAGATGTGAGGGAGGTGGCGAACAGAGGGGAACAAATAAAGGTGTTGCAGGCAGAGGGCACAGCACGTGCAGTTACACAGAGGCTTCAAAATCCAAGGGCACGGCACTTTTTTCGGCAGTGGAAGTGATGTGTTGTGGCTGAGGCACAGGTTGCTTGGGGAAGCACGGTGGGTGGTAAGGGTAGAGCAGTCTGATGGTAAAGACTTGGATTTTATTCTGCTGGCTGTGAAGAAGCAGCATGTATTTATAAGCAAGCCAAGAATGGGCTTTAGAAACAAGAGTGCAGAGTGGTAAAGTGGGGATGCCAGCTCCGGGCTCTGCATGGTCCTCTGTGAATTCTTGCCACCGTGGTCTAGCCACCTCCCCTGCTGCAAGCTGTAGCACAGACAATGACCAGGCAGGTGCTAGCAAATGAGCAGGAAAAGGGAACAAATGAGTAACCCAATTTGAGCCTGAGTTGTGGTTGAGAGGCTGAGCTGCATGGTAACAATTTGCAACATTAAATTGAAATTGGGTCTGATTGGCTAGAAAGCACTTAGCCTACATTAATGCCTGAGGAGACTCTCTGGGTCTGATTAAGCTGCAGATTTTCCTGGGCCCTCTCCTGGTGATCCATCATTATTCATGTCAGCACCGGGCCTGTCAGCCTCCCTCCACCACCAAAATTAATGAATTGAACTCCATGACCCACACATTTGATGGGATGAGTCTCTCTAAGTCAGCGCAAGGCCATGGGGATGGGCCATAATTGTTCCTTCCTTCTTCCCTCAAAGGTGCAGCTAAGTCACTCCCCACTGTCCCCTTTGCCTTGTTCAGCTGCTGAGCTGGCATCATGGGCAATGACAAGGGAATCCTGGAATAAGGCACCAGGAATACCCAGAACCTGAGGAATGCAGTAGTGTGTGGAGATGTATAGTTCAGCTGTATCCCCACTGCATACCTGGGGAAAGTGAGGCTGGCTGGCTGGCCCTGTGTCCTACAATGGCGAAAGAAAGAACAGGGACTAAAATGCAGCTCTCCTTTTCTCTGATTGCTCATACTTTTTTATACTTTTTTCCTCCCTGGATTGCTGTTTTGCTCCTCGTTTCCTCTATTTTCTCAGAATGGAGAGAGGAGTATTACACTCCCCCGTTTGGCAGTGGAACCAACATTCAGCATCTCTATTTCTCCTCTGTGCCCTCTGACTCTGACATCAAAGGCAAAATTTCCTGTGATAGCTGCTGGCATAGGGAGAAAAATGAGAAAAAGACATTAAATTGCGTTTTGGGCCCAGAAAGAAGCTTAGAGGTCACCTTCAGTTCCGTTTACGGCATCCTTGTCAAGTAACCTTCAGGCTTCTGCTTGTATGGCTATAGTTCCAGGGAGCTCACTACTTCCTAAGGCAGTCTTTCTATTTTGGGACATTTTTGCCTATTTAGAAAGGCCTCTTTATTTTGACCTAAATTTTGTGTTCCTGTAGTTTCTGCTCTTTGGTCATAGTTTTGCCATTTCTAGCAGTGAAGCATGAATCTTTTTTTTTTTCTTCCATGTGGGATTCCTTGGGATCCTTTGAACTACTTTTCATGCTTTTATGCCCTGAAAATCACTCCTGCATTGACCCATTAATATGCTATTAAACCTATTTAATGACTCAGGACCAGCATTTTCTGCAGCACAATGAAATGAAATGGAATAGACAGAAGGGGGAATCTCAGAATGGATTGCAGAAAGTAAGGACACGCCCTGTTTCTGAAGTGTTGATGTTTGTATGTGTGTGAGAGTATATGGACTGAGTCCCATTGAAAAATGTTTTCTTCCATGTCTTGGCTGTTGTGAATAATGCTTCAGTGAGCATGATAAGGGCATGGCTATCTCGTTGAGGTAGTGGTTCCATTTCATTTGGATGTAAACCTGGAAGTAGGATCACTGGTCCATATAAGTACTTTTATTTGTAATTTTTTGAGAAACTTCTGTACTATTTTTCATAATGGCTATACCAATTCATATTCTCACCAATAGTATGCAAGGAAGGTGTCTTAAATTTCTACAATATTATTTGTCAGTTATATCTCAATGAAGCTGGAAAAAACAGGGAAAAAAAATTTACCATGAGTGGTACTGAAACAACATTCCAAGGACTATTACTGCAAATCTTCCGTTTTTTTCAAGCTAAAACTCTTGGAACTCAGTTCCATTCAGGTTTGTAACTGACCTTCAACAATTACTTAATCTCCCTGACCCTCAATACCCCATCTCTTAACGGCAGAGAAAGTGGTATGTGTTCTCTCTTTGTCCCAACACCAAGTATGACATTGAATGTGAAACTAACTTAGAAAGGGAGAGGGTCTGAATTATAGTAGCAGTGGTAGAATGGTAGTAGTCATGGGAGAAAGAGTATTGCTTATTTGTCTTCTTTACTCTTTTTTCTCTCCTTCCTCCTTCCTCTTTTATACATCTCCCTTTTTATGCTACTTTACCATAGTCTAGATGTCCCATTATTTTTATTTTTTTAAATGTTTTTTAACATTTATTCATTTTTGAGAGACAGAGCATGAGCAGAAGAGGGGCAGAGAGAGTGGGAGATAACAGAATCGAAGCGGGCCCAGGCTCCAAGCTGTCATGTCAGCACAGAGCCCGACACGGGGCTCAAACCCACAAACCATGACCGAAGTCGGGCGCTTAATCAACTGAGCCAGCCAGGCACCCCTAGATGTCCCATTATTGTATCACAATCTAGAGACATCATGATAAGGTAAGATGAACTTGGGCTTTGTGTACACACCAACCTAAGTTCAAATCCAACCCCTTTCACTCATTAGTTGGATGACCTTGACAGGTCTTTTAACCTCTCTGAGCCTCAGCTACTTTACCTTTCACATGGGGATTCTAATACATAGCCAATCGTAAGGTTTCCTGATTAAATGAATTATCCAACATGCATGCATGACAGGTAGTAGCACTCAATAAATAATAGCCCCCTTTATTCTTTCCCACCCACTCCCAGCTCCTCATCTTCAGAAAGGCTCATATTTACATAGGTCGAACTTAGTCTCTTCACTCAGGATGGCACTAAGTTCAGACTCCCCAGTGGGGAAGGGAGATGTGTCTGAATCGCTTTTTGGTGATGGAGTTTCTCTCTAATGCCCTTCTGGAAACAGTGGCATGTCAGGCTTGTGCCTCAGGCTGAGCAGTGGTCATCTCAGGTTCCAGGAGCTACTTCTGTAGCAGCCCCTGCACAAAGGAAGGGAAATGGGTTCCTTGGAAGGCATGGGAAGAGGAGACACAGGGCTGTAACAGGAGTTCTGGGTAAGACTGAGTCTCGATCCGTGTGTCTTCATCTCCCCCATCATCCAGCAGAGAAAATGATCTCTGCCTGCCTACCTCACAGGCCAGGTATGGCCATCCATGAAATTGAGAAAGTTTTGTTAGTGATCCCAGTGGGAGGATTTTATTTATGTGGCCATAATTTTAATTCAGGCTACACACACACACACACACACACACACACACACACACACACACATCAGACCATGTATGTGTGTGTGTGTGTGTATACGTATATGCGTGTGTGTATATGTATACACACACACACACACACATATATTTTTTTTTTCTTGGAGAGATGGCCATCTCTGGACATACGCTTCCAAAGAAGTAATTGTTTCCTGCCATGAGCTGTGCCTTTCCCACATCCGGCTGAAGCTTAATCTCAGCCAGCAGCCTGTCAACCCTGCCCTTCAGTGTGGACTTGCCTTGGAGGGCCCCAGCCAGACACAGCTGCAGAGGGAGGTGAGCTGCCTTCCTCCTCTCCTCTCCCTGCTCTGTGTACCTTCCAAGCCCCACTGAAATTCTCTCTCACACATTCTGTGTTCCAGCAAAATGTGGCTTCTCCATGTTCTCCCAACATACCTTGTAGCTCCAGCCTCCTTCCTGCCTTTTGCTCACGCTATCCTGTATTTGGAGGGGCAGCGGAAAGGCTTTCCTTCACCACCATAGATAGATATATCTCAGAAGCCATCTCTTCGGGCATCCCTTCTCAGATTGTTCCACTAGAAATAAAGAATCCGGGGTTCTGGCAACCTGGCCTTAAATCGCAGCCCCAGTGTGGATCACTGTATGAGCACGGGCTACTTCTGAGCCTGTTTCTTCATCTGTAAAATGGGTAAAACTCCAATAGTCCCTCAAAGGAACCATGAGGGTTTAATGGGACTCTGTATGTAAAATGCTTTAGTATACTTGCTATAACTCTAGTGAGGGCAAGAATCTTCTTGTTTTCCTTTGTGTCTCCAGCCATAGCATTAGGCTTGGCACACAGTAGGCATCTGATATGTATACAGAAATTAACTGAATTAGTAAAAAAAAATTAAATAATCTCCCTCCCACCCTTCCTCTGAAAGCAGAGAAAAGAGTTCTTTATAATCAATCTCAGCCCAAAGTAGTCCTCGCCAGTTACTATGTGTCTAGCAATGTGGAAATGCCAAACAGTCCGTTCTGGGTCCCCACTCTCTAGAGGAACTCCAGCCAGAGTAACTCTAATTACTTGTTTAATAATTAAGATTCTCATGTTAGCTAGGATTTCATTTCAAGAGTGTTTCTCAGCTATACGTAACTAGAAAACAGCTTCTTTCTATCAGTACTTCTTGAAAGATGGGTCAAAACAATTTAATAGGTCATAAAATATTAAGTGGCTCACAGCAAGTATTTAAGAGAAATGAAGGAGAATGTAAAAGAATGGAATGGAAAGAAATAGAAAATAAGAGAACAGAATGCAATGGAAAGTAACAAAACAGACCCAAATGGAATGAAATAGGATAGAGGAGGGTAGAAAGACTAGAATACAAAAAAAAAAAAAGAAAAAAAAAAAACAAGAATAGAATGGAACAGAATGTACTAGAATAAATAGAATAGATTAGAATAGATTTTGGCATACATCCATTGTAGTAAAAGCAAGTATATTTTCATGTGTGAAACTTTGAGGTCAGATACACACACACACACACAAATTTGTACAACTGTATGTAGTATTGTAGGCTTCAGGGGAAATATGTTAAATGCCACTACTTTACTTAAAAAATTTTTAAATGTTTGTTTATTTTTAAGAGACAGAGACAAAGCACAAGCCAGGGAGGGGCAGAGAGAGAGAGAGAGGGAGACACAGAATCTGAAGCAAGGTCCAGGATCTGAGCTGTCAGCACAGAGTTCGATGTGGGGCTCGAACCCACAAACCATGAGATCATGACCTGAGTTTAAGTCAGACGTTTCACCGACTGAGCCACCCAGATGCCCCTCACTACTTTATTTGTTAGCAGTCAGGCATGCCCTTGTTTTGTTGCTTAGTTGTCTCAAAGTTACATTGAACCATAACTGCTCCCCATCTGGTTCCCTCCATCCCCTAAACTTGTGAAGGGCTAGCCCTGCATAGATGCTCCAGATCTGTTGGTCAAATCAAATGGCTGAGAAAACACTGAGCGTTGTTGCAAGCATCCATGCAAAGACATGGTAGCTGAAATGTTTAGTGGATTTAAGGAAATATATCAATTATAACAGTAAGTCTTACTTAATGCTGTTAATCACTATTCACATGTTTAAAACAGGGTCTGACAGGGGCGCCTGGGTGGCTCAGTCAGTTAAACGTCCGACTTTGGCTCGGGTCACGATCTCGCAGTCCGTGAGTTCGAGCCCCGCGTTGGGCTCTGTGCTGACCGCTCAGAGCCTGGAGCCTGTTTCAGATTCTGTGTCTCCCTCTCTCTGACCCTCCCCCGTTCATGCTCTGTCTCTCTCTGTCTCAAAAATAAGTAAACGTTAAAAAAAAAATTAAAAAAAAATAAATAAAACAGGGTCTGACATAATAATAAATTCCAATAAATGGTAGCCTTCATCGTTTTTACCCCACATCCTCAATTACTACCAGTTATCTAATGCTTACTAGGTGCTTAAATGCCTCTTGCCACATACTCCTCATACTATCCTGTGGAGTAGCTGTTAATGCACCCATTTAACAGATGGGAAAATCTGAGGTTCAAAGAGACAGAGTGATTTGTCTGAGGGTGTAACTCCCCATAGATACGGAACTACTGTTGGGAACCGTCTCCCATCCTCTCTGTCAGGTTCAAGGGTTCTGTGCTCCCTCGGCACTTGGAGGCTACTCAAGGCAGGTAGAGTGGACCCTGACTGTTGAGATTCAGAAAGGCTTCCTGAAGCTGGCATTTAACACAGATACAACCCTCTGAGTGTGTGACTGGCTGGGTAAGGTGCCCAACATAAGACACAGGAGTTAATCAGGCAACTGGATTTCCTTTTTTCCCCTAAAGTTTATTTATTTATTTTGAGAGAGAGAGCGAGAGAGCATGTGCAGGAGAGGGGCAGAGAGAGAACGAGAGAGACAGGATCCCAAGCAGGCTCTGCACTGTCAGGGCAGAGCCCGTTGTGGGACTTGCACTCACGAACTGTGAGATCGTGACCTGAGCCGAAACAAAGAGTCAGACCCTTAACTGACTGAGCCACCTAGGCTCCCCCAGGCAACAAAATTTCTGAAGCCATTTGTCCCTGAGCCAAGTTCAGCCTTACTCTAGCACAGGAGGGTGATTGCGGGAGTTGGGGTTATCACAGGCCCACTCTCCCCTCCACTGTGCCTTGATTCCCCATTTATGGCTCCTGGACACGGACATCAGATATTGCCTGGTCAGAGGGACAGAGACAGCCAGTGGCTGTTGTTGGGTTTTTCAGACTTCCACTTCCTTGTAAGGCAGGTGATCCCTGCTTGTTTTAGAAAGGTGATACGAATAAAACGCTGGACGCAGGCTTTGGTGGCAGTGCCCAGCTGGACTGGAGTCGCTGGATTCCCGCCATGCCAGCTCTTTTTCTAGCCCAGAGGAGCCTTTCAGCAGGAGGGAGACATTCCTGACAGTGGCCAAGAAAAGGTCTTCAGGAATGGCCCCAAACCTGGAGCTGTCATGGCCACGGGGCATTCCAGAGGGCATTGCTATTCCTGGCCTCATGACCCAGCGCCTCCTGCCGCACTCCTCTCCCATTCTCTCCCCTTGCAGTAAAGAAATGGGGCATGAGAGAAGAGACGTGGGAGAGTGCCATGGCCCTCTTAGCCTATAGCCCTAGGTGTGGGGGGTAAAACGGCCTCCTCAAAGGGCCCCTTCTGTGTCCAGACACAGTATTGCCCTGCAGGACTTCGGGACTGCCCTTCATCCATGGTCACGTGTTCTGGCTCTGCTATAGATGACTGCCCAGTGTGTCAGACAGCAAACTGGGCATGGCGTTTGCCATCTCTTTAAGTCTTTACACTTCTTATCAAGATTGTGATGCATTAGTGTTCCCATTTCAGAGGACGCTGCGACTCAGAGATGAAGTAGCTTGCCTGTTGATAGCCACAGCAACAAGGACACATAATCTCGTGTGGCACTTACCGAGAGCCAGGCACTGTCCTCAGTGCTGCAAGGCACATCCTGTGATGCATGAGGCAGCGCGGGACCCTGCAAGGGCTTTGGCAAGAAACCTGACATGGGTTTAAGTTCATGCTCCTCTGCCACAATGTGCCTCATCTCTGGCAAATCCCTAAACCTCTTTGAACCTCAGCTTCCTTCTTTGACAAATGAGAGTGACGATAGTTGCCCCATAGAGTTGCTGATTAAATGGTACAAGACATGTCCAGTCCCTGACAAATATACAACACTCAAACGTAATGATAATTTGATTTTTTTTTAATGGCCTTGTGCAAAGACCACAGGCAGGAAACACGGGGCCGTTCACACCGTGTGGACAGAGACTAGATCTGTCATGCTGCTGCTTCTGTCTTCACTGGAGGTGCTGCGTCTGGCACTGTGAGGCCATCCGTAAGCATTAGCAGTGAATGACTCCCCGGTGGATTGATCGGCTAAATGAACGAATGAACAAGTGAATGAAGGCAACCGAATTATGTATTTGCATCCTTTTCTTAATTTCTTTCCAGGCTTTGCTGGAATAAAGATAACACCTTTTAGTTCTGTCTCTTCAGTCTTGGCCACACATGGGCATACATGTGCAAGAGAGTGCTGAGGAGGGTAGAGGCAGCATCCCGGGAAGCAGCAGCAGCCTGTGACCCTTCAGGTATCAGGCTCTATCCTCACAGAGAAATCTGCCTCTTTGACTATCAAGTGAGCCTGCTCATGACTTCCATAGGGTTTGCACGTTTATCCTCCTCCTCATCAGGCAATGCAGGACTTTTTTTCCTTTTTTCAAAGACACCACTCCTCCAGCCTGTCAAGGGTATAGTTTTATCAGAGGCTGTCCTGGAAAAATTTAACTTGAGACCCTGTTTTAGCCACTCTCATGTATAATCTTCAGAAATGGGAAGAGCTCTGTCTTCTTGGGATGTGTCCTTCCTCTCTGATTTCTTCTCTTAGTGGGCTCCCAAGTCTTGGGAGGATGGTCTGCCTGAGGCTTCGGGTTCATTAGGGGCCTTTCTTCTCTCCATCCTTCTTACTGTTCTCCAATCTAGACCATCATGTTCCCTGGCAAAGAATAGTGTAGCTGCCCCTTCTATGGTGTCCTGGCCTCTATATCTGCCTTTCTCTGCAAATTCATTCTCCATATTGCTGCCAGCATGGACCTTCCAAAGCTAAATCCTATCTTCTTGGTCTCCTACCAGTGGTAACTAAAAGGTCAAAGGCTCCCCATCGGTCAGAGGAACATAATATAGCATTGGGTTGTCAGGGTTTTATATTGCTCGGAATTCATTCCTTCATTCCACCCTTTCTGAGTTTCTTCCATGTGCCAGATGCTGTTAAGTGCACCAGGTACATACTGTGAATAAATCCAAGTTGGTATTATCCTGGAGCTTGTGTTTTTGTCAGAGAGGAAGGTCATGCACAAATACATAAATTTATATTATACTATTAGACTGTAGTAAGCGTCATGAGGAAAAATGAAGGAGGGCAATGGGTAGAAAATGGCAGGTGGTTCTACTTTAAATAAGGAAACCAGGAGGCACTTCTCTGGGAGGAGTAGAGTCCTCGGTTGACATTCTGCCTCTACTGCTTTTCATCTGTGCCCTTGGGTAAGTCATTTCATCTCTGGTGTTCTCAGTTTCTCCTCTGTAATAAGAGAATGCTGTGGGGCGCCTGGGTGGCTCAGTCAGTTAAGTGTCTGACTTTGGCTCAAGTCATGATCTCACGGTTCGTGGGTTTGAGCCCCGCATTGGGCTCTGTGCTGACAGCTCAGAGCCTGGAGCCTGCTTTGAATTCTCTCTCTCTCTCTCTCTCTCTCTCTCTCCGCCTCCCCTGCTCATACTCTGTCTCTATCTCTCAAAAATAAATACACATTAAAAAAAATGAAAAGGATGCTGTGATAGTTCTGACTTGATAGCTTTGCTTACAGAACCATTCATGCTCTGACCCCTGGTTACTACTGACCGAGGCTCATCCCTGACCACTCTTTGCCTGCTCAAACCACACAGAAGCACTATAGCCACTTTCCGTCTCCTCTTCTCTCAGTGGTCCTTTGCTTCCCTCTCTCTTCTTTACACTTTTCTTCCTTCACCTGGATCCCTGCAACTCAACCTTCAGATATTAGCTCAGACATCGGTTCTTCCTGGAAGTCTTTGGTGGCCCTCCTACCCCAAGGCTGGGATATGTGCCCCTAAGTATTTCCATCCCACTCTGTGTCCTCCATTCCTAGCACTGTCCACAGGATCAATAGTGTCTGTGCCTCTCATGAGACTGTGAGCTTTGTGAGGCCATCAAAGCCAGTGTTTGGCACACGGCAGGTGCTTCCTGAGTTTGGTGCCTACTGTGTGCCGAACACTGGCTCTGATGGCCTCACAAAGCTCACAGTCTCATGGTTTTGGTAGAGGTCAGGATCAAAGGATGATTAGAAATGTCTTTTCAGAAAGCATCCCATTAATAAATTAACAGGCAAATGGAAATACTTAAGTATTAACTGAAGTTGCTACAAATGTCCTGCCTAAGGGGAAATGATGAAAATTTTACTAAATAAAATCATTCCTTACATATATGAAGCACTTTACCACATTATTGATCCTTCTACCTTCATTATGTCACTTGGAATCCACAACAAACTTTTGAGGTCGCTGATGCGGGGTCATGAAGACCTCAAGAGGCAAAGAAATGTGTTTGAAACTATATCAACCTGGTTGAAAAGAATGCGGCCATCACTCAAACCTAGTGTTC
This sequence comes from Acinonyx jubatus, assembly GCF_027475565.1. NCBI lineage: Eukaryota > Metazoa > Chordata > Mammalia > Carnivora > Felidae > Acinonyx > Acinonyx jubatus. Next base: position 17,391,096 of record NC_069391.1, read on the forward strand.
TGACTCTTGGTTCACTGCAGGTTTTGCTAGCTTCTGTGTCTGCAGCACTGAGGAGTCTGGGAGAGACAGGAGGGTGAGGAATGTTTGTGCATGTGCATGTGGGGAGGGAAAGTCATTTCGGTGGTGGGGGGAGCCTTCTGGTTCCTCCCAGACTCAGAAGTCCCAGTGGGGGCAGCAGGCTGTGGAAAAGCCCAAGGCTCTGAGAATATGTCTGCCAGGACAGGACAGGCTGATCTGTTTCCAAAAAGCAGAGTTGGAACTGAGTGTGGGTGTTTAGTGAGCTGATTCTCCAAGGAAAGGGAGAAAGGAGATGAGGAGGCGGTGACATTCTCTGGGGAGAGTACCACCCTGAGGGCCCTTGAGGCTGAGATGTCAACAGGCCAGGACAAAGAAAACAAATGGAACTATGGCATCCACATTGGCCTGGGAGCCCAGAGATCTGGATTTTGCTTCTAACTGTTACCTTTTGGCAGTGCAGCTTGAGTGAAATGCCTTCTTCAGACTGGGTTTCAGTCTCTCCATGTTTAAGCATGTGTGAGTAGTAGGTCAGTGGTTTTGAAATCACGTTCCTCAGGGCTGCAGGGATTTGTGGCCGTGCTTCAGTGATCGGGGTCGGGGGACAGTAGGGAGGGGAAAGTGGTGGGAGAGGAGGGGAGCCACATGCTCCCTCCCTCTTACAGAAACTTCCCTTCTGTAGACTTGTACATTGGATTTTGAGTATAAAATATGATTTGAACCAAGGGTTCTGCTACAAAATGAGGTTTGAAAACCTCTGGTCAAAATGATTTTAAATGGCTTTCCAGTTTGGGCAGTCTGTGAAAGGAGAGCTGGTGAAAATAAAGCCTTCAATTCTATGTATTCGGTTGAGGGAAAGAAGGGTCCAGGCTGCAGGGGCGGGGGGGGGGGGGTGGAGGCAGGTGTGAAATGACACAGAAGGGGCAGAAAGAAGCTGCCGTCATTCTCTGTGACTTTGAAGTTTACGTCTGGGCAAGAACAGACTTTCCACATAGCCTTTCTTTCCTTCTTTCCCTTCAGGGTTTTATTACCCTTTGTCCTTCTTGTTTCCAAATAGCTACTTGAAGAACTTGATAGGGTGTCAGCAGCTATGGGTTAGCAAGCCATGACTTGATAAAGGTACATTCTTTCCCTCTCTTACACATGTGACAGACGTTGGCCATGAGAATGGATGTTGTAAATACGCCTTGAAAAGTCTGTTGGAAAGTAAGACTCATCACGTGCCAGAGGTAGATGCAACCAGAGAGAGCGTCTGGCTCAATCTGCTCATTGTATAATTGGGGAAATTGAGGCTTCCAATTTGGAATTAGAGAGGGAAGAACCTTGCCTGAAGTGACACCGTCAGCAGTGAGGAAGCCAGATCGTCCGACCAACCAGTGTGCGGTCCCTGGAACACAGCACCAAGTGGTTCAGAGAAGATGTGGGCATTGCCAACCCCGAATATAAGAGCAGATTGTTGCCATCATGTCTGACATGCCTTTTGTCTTCCCTGGATGGCCTCTTTGGGGTCTGTACCACTTGCCACCTTTCTGCTTTTTGAGCCAGCATGTGATTGTGCTAACTATGCAGATACAAGATACACTCCGTTCCTGGGTCCAGAATGGTGTAGTCAGCACAGACTTTATTTTGTTGATGTTCAAGATCACTGGACAAGGGCTAAGAGGCCAGCCTGATCACTGAACACACATCTGTTCATATGTTGTCTCTGCTCAGAATGTTCCCCGACTCTCATTCCCTTAGGGATGAAGTCCTAGCCCCTCGGTCTCACTTGTAAAGCTCTCTGTGATCCAGAGAGGGTAGCTGCTCCATCTTCTGCCATTCCACAGCCTCCCATTTTATGTCTACATTGGACACTGTGAGTTTCCCGTAGCATCTAAGATGCCCCATGATGTTTTAACCAGAGGACCTCTGCTTCTACTATTCCCTGTACCTGGAGCACACACTCTCTTTCTTTGATTCCACTTAAGCCAAAGTAACTAGTACTCATTGTTTGCAACTCAGTTCAAGTCTTGGCTTCTCCAAAAGACCAGCCTGGCTTTCAGCCTCACTATCTGAATCGTATAACCATTTTAAGTGTGGATGGACCATCTCAAGCTTACTTCTACCATAATAATTTACTCCCTAGAGTCAAAGTGCCCGTTCTCCTGCTGCAGTCCGGCAGGACAGGGAACGTTGTGAGATCGGAGACTACACCCTCTTCTCCTGGGTACATTCCAGAGCCTGGCATATAACAGTGTTAGGTAAATAGACCTCCACACGTCTTTTTACTGAAATGTACCTGAGCCCTTCGGAAGTTCATTTTCCTCATCTGTGGGATGCAGACACTAATAATGAGGACATTGGACAGGGGACCTTGTGAGGAACAAATAAGACTGTGAATATTAAAAGGTTTCAGAAGCCATGCCTCCTACAAATAAGGAAATTGTCATTAGTAACAGCCATACACACGGGGAGAGAGGGGCTCTCATGACCACCTTCTACACCCCAGGGCCTTGAGCCAAGTGGCTAAGATATCTAGGTGGAGAGGATAATGCAGCCTTCTACCTTCCCTCCACCCTCAGAAATGATGCTCTATTTCCAGAAGGGCACCTCAGCCAGATCTGAAGGCCAGTCCCTCAGCGATGTGGGCAGCTGCTGGCCCGTGACTGCACTGCTGCCTCAGCCGTGAGGAAGGAGCTGGCACCCTGGGCAAGAGCCCTTGTTCCCTTGTTCTACATACACCAGAAACCCAGCTGGTGTCCCAGCACTGTATCTGGGACAAAATATCCCAGGCCCAAGACCCTTACACCTGGCTTATTATTATTATTATTATTATTATTATTATTATTTTTTGCTTTCAAAGCAGCTTATCAATTTTCTTATCCAAACAGGTTAAAGGCAGGAGGTATAGGAATTTAGGGAGCTTAAAGAATAAACTAGCACCTGCTTTCCCCTGCACTTGAAAGTCCCCCAGGAAGGAGAACCAGAAGACGCTACATACTGGCAAAAAACATTTCATTACAGACATCCTCTCACCCATTGGCGGTATAGTTTGGTAAATAAGAAAATGGAGAGAGAACAGAAGTGCTTTTCCCAAAGCATACATTAAAGTAAGAGGGAAAGGGCCAGAGCTGGGGACCCTCCTGCCCAAGGTCTGTTTCCCTGAACCAGAGTTTCACTGCCCTCCCACTCATGCATTGTTATTCCCCTTCCCATCCCTCCACCTCTTTTTCTGTCCTTACAAACTCTAGTGTCTGCTGACCTTGTATATGAGATCCTTTCCAGAAGTAAGGTGCGTATATATTCATTTTATAACACAGTTGTGTTTGAAGTTAAAATATGCCCCTTTCATTCATTCATTTATTAATGTTTTATGGAGTATCCACTAAATATTTAGGCACTGGCCTAGGTATAATGTTCAACACAGAGTCCCTGCTCTCATGAAGTTGATTCCAGCAGGCATTTTAGACTTAAACAAAATTAGGATGACCTTGAAAATCTCAACAGGCAAAAAAAATTAATTTTTTTCTTGTGATTTTGGTTAAAAAGTAGTCTTGCCAAAAGTATTATGTTCGTACCATGGGAAGCTTTCATGTGTATTCTCATATGATTCTAATAATGGGCCCTTATGAACTCAACAGGATTTGAAATTCCCATTTTATTGATGAGGAAACCAAGGTCTAAAGGGGTGAAGTTAGTTTTCTTAGGTTCCCAAAGACAACTAAGTCTTTGCGAAAGAGGCATAAATGTAAATTGGCAGGGTTTTTGTCCAGGACTAAGAGATGGGACTGGGGGCTACCGAGCTTTGGGAGCACAACTCCACAATAGGGCTCTGCCTGCCTCTGTCAGCATCTGTTGGGAAGAGGCTCTTCGGAGTCATAGGACCGACTCTCTGGTCCTGCCTGTAGGACAGATCACAGATCTGTCACAGCTGTAGGGCCTGGCTGCAATGAGGGCAGAAGAGGTTTGGGTTAGTGTTGAGTGCCCAGGGAGGCCTGGCAAGCTTCCTGATCATGACCATCACATTCCTCCAGGCTTGGTACATAGCGAGTGCTCAGTATTGTCTGCGGCCTCTGGGTCAGGAGTCAGGCAAAGGGAAAGGACGTGAAGTGCTCCTCTGTCCTCGGAACTATATTAGGTGTCCTTTACATATCCTTTCCTTTGACCCTCGCCTCACTCTGTGATTTAGGTGCTGCAGATCAGATGGGTTGAGTGACTTCTCCACCTCACTCAGTGCAGATAGACCAGAGCAGGGACTGGCATCCATATCCATGCTTTCTCTCTGCCCCTCACGTCTTCATCAATGACAGAGAGTCTGTCTGGGCAGGTTTCTGTCCTACAGCCAGGAGTACAGCCTGAGTGGTGAATGGTAGAGGCAGTGCATGGCCTCGGAAGGCCTTAAGATAAGGAGGCAAGCCATTAATCCTTGCTTTTTCCATCTTTATCTTTACGAATTTCTTATTAGACATTCTTTCCTCACATTTTCAATTAACATTCCTTTCTGATTCCCACTTCTCTCTCCCATTTTGTTACACTTTTTTTTCTGTTTCCATTCTTCTCTCCAAAATTCTGAGTAGATGCCTGTCATGGTCTCCCTATCAGTTTTTGCATCTTTGCCTCTTTCCAGAATGTTCTTTCAGCTGGTGAATCTGACCTGGTCATTTCCCTGTTCAAAATCCCTGACAAGATAGAATCCATGCACCTTCATCTGTTTCAGAAAGTCCTTCAGGGTCAGGCCTAAACAGTTGCTCCGGGGTCAGTGTGTACAATGCCCCCATCCCACCAGCTCACAGTTCTGCAGAGACACCCTGTCATCTTCACCTGCCTGCTTGTCTCAGCCCTCACCACCAGACTGGAAGGTCTTTGAGAGAAGGGCCAGCTTGAGTCACCTCTTATCCCCTAGCCCCTAGCATACATTAAATACTTAGGAAACTGAGTGGACAAATGCATCAGACACCCCATGCTCTTTTATACCTCTGTGCACTTTCCCAGGATTTAGAGACCAGAAATCCAAGTTGTAACAAATACTGTTGGGGAGAGACACCAGCAGGATGCTATTGAAGTGACACGTCCATAGCATTTTACAGGTTACAAGCCGTTTTCTACACATTAACTCTGTTTGATTTTCACAACAAACTATGAGCTTGATGGTGGAGATTTGAATTTTATTCTACAGAGGAGGATGCTGGGACTCAAGGGAGCTGGGTGACTTATCCAGGGCCACACAGCCAGTGTGCCATGGTGCCCAGACTCACATGCCACATGATTTCTGCTGCTCTGGACCTTGGTTTCTCCCCTAATGAAAACGCTATGTCTTAATTACAATGAATGAGGGAAGGAAAAGCCATGGTAATTATTGGTGACACATTGAGCAAGCGTGAAGCTCTTGGAAGAATTGGAATGCTTAATTTCTGTACCTTCAAGGACTTTTTCATTACTGCTAATTCCTTACATTTGTATATCAATTTAGAGATTTGCAAAGTGATTCTTTTCTTTTTTTTTTTTTTTAAAAAATGTTTGCTTATTTATTTTGAGAGAGAGCAAGCGCAGAGGAGGGGCAGAGAGAAGGGGAGAGATAGAGAATCCCAAGCTGGCTCCGCACTGTCGGAGAGCCAGTGCAGAGCCCAACACGGGGCTCAAACTCACCAACTGTGAGATTATGACCTGACCAAGAGTCAGACCCTTAACCAACTGAGCTACTCAGTCCCCCCACGCAAAGTGATTTTTTGAATCCTAGATTCCATTTGCTTCTTACTCAATTCATGAGAGGGTCAGGGCAAGGCTTTAGCAAACACACGTTTATTTTGCCTTTCACTATGGGCCATTCACTATGCCAAGCAGCAGGGAGCAGCATGTGAGCAGTCACAACTGGCCTCTGCCAGGGGTGCCTGGGTGGCTCAGTCGGTTGAGCGTCAGATTTCGGCTCAGGTCATGATCTCATGGTTCATGAGGTCCAGCCCTGCCTCAGGCTTTGTGCTGACAGCTCAGAGCCTGGAACCTGCTTTGGAGTATGTGTCTTTTTGTCTGCCCTCCCCCCTCCCCCCAAAACTAAATAAACATTAAAAACACTTTAAAAAGAAAAGAACTGGCCTCTGCCATCATGGAGCTTGGAGTTCAATGCAGGAAGTGGACTGGTAAACACATTGTTACAACGCATGGGATCCTGTGTAGCACAGAGAGCCCTAGGTAAGTGAGAAGTGGCTGCAGAAGGTTTTCCAGCAGGAAGCAGCAATCTAAAGACTAAGAAGAAATTAACCAGGCAAAGAGTGGCAGCAAAGAATGTACTGGGTAGGGGGACGAGGTGCAAATACCAGGAGGTAGAAGTAAGACCGGTTCAAGGTTATTGCAACAGTGTTCACAACAGCCAGGATGTGGAAACAATTTTAGTATCTGTTGATGAGTGGATGAAGAAAAAAATGTATATACGCACATACCCATGCAATGAAATATTGTTTGGCCTTAAAAAAAAAAAAGCAGGAAATCATTTGCAACACCGTGGATGAAATTTAAGGACACTATGCTAAGTGAGATAATCCAGGCACAGTAAGACAAATACTGCATGATTTCGCTTATATGACACATCTTAATTAGTCAAATCTATAGAAGCAGAGAGTAGAAGGGTGGTTGACAGGGGTTGGGGGGGGGATGGGAATCGCTCTTCAAAGGATATGAAGTTCCAGTTATTTAAGATGAGTAAGTTCTAGAGATCTGCCGTGCAACATAGTTAACAATATTGTATTTTACACTTAAAATCTTGTTAAGAGGGTAGATCTCGTGTTAAATGTTCTTAACCCCAACTAAAAAAAAAAAAGATGGGGTGGCTGGGTGGCTCAGTCGGTTAAGCGTCCAACTCCGGCTCAGGTCATGATCTCACGGCTTATGAGTTCAAGCCCCACATCAGGCTCTGTGCTGTCAGTTCAGAGCCCGGAGCCTGCTTTAGATTCTGTGTCTCCTCTCTGTTTATCCCTGCCCAACTTGTGCTCTGTCTCTCTCAAAAATGAATAAATGTTAAAAAATAAAAAAAAAAAAAGATTGTAGCATAAAGGAGTAAACAAAGCCATACAGGAGAAGGGGCTTGCTTGAGTTGTTACCCAGTGGATTCAAGGTGGCTCTGAACTCAGAGCAGAGACCTCTTGCCTCCCAGCCCGTGTCCAGCCTCTGTGGCCTCATTGTGGGTCTCCAATGTCCAAGAAGCAGAGGGCAGTTAGGATAACCTGGGCTGCCTGGGTCCAAACTCAGAAGCAGAGGACTAGCTGGAACTGGCCCTGGCCGCCCAGACCCTGGAGCCCCTGTGCCCCTCCCTCTGCCGCTTTGCAAACTGGGCCACCCGCCACTTGAAGATTAGTCACAGATGCTGCAAACGTATCTACAATATTGTGTCAAAAAAAGACGTGCAGTGGCATTCAGATGGTAGGCTTATTAGCCTGTTATTATCCATTCACCCAAATATTCCAACTAATCAGCGTTCAGATGGGCAGGATTAATTGGTTACAATCCCAGCACTGGGCACATCTAATTGAAATGGATGCATTCGCCTTTCAGAATGGACAGCTTATCCATTGCCATTACACAGAGAGCATGCCCTGGCCTGTGGAGTTTGCTGTCAGGGCCATTACAGTGGAGGCCACGGGAGGATGAATGAAGCCCTTTTTAAGCTCTGTTTGAGGCTGTAGCCACCTTCTTGTATGTTGGTTATCTGTTTGCTGTATATCCATCTTGTCTGCAGGACTGTGAGCTACTTGAGGGCAGATCTGTATCAATTAGTATTAGGTCTGACTGCTTGTAACAAAAAAACCAGAATAATCGTGCCTTAAACAAGAGGAAATGTATTTCTCTCTCCTATAAAAGAAGTCTAAGGATAGGATGGACAGGGCTATGGTAGCATCCCCATGATATCTTCAAGGACTTAGCCCTTCCTTCTTGCCCTCCCCCTCTCCTTCCCTCTCTCCATCCCTTTCTCTTACTCTCCTTCCCTTCTTCCTGCTTTCCTTTTTCCCTACCATTCTAAGGTGTGGCATCCATCCTCGTGGTCCATGATGACTGCAGGAAACTCAGCCATCCTATTCAAGTCCCAAGCAGCAGGAAAGGGGAGAAAAGAAAGGGAAAATGAGGCATGCCTCCCAGCCAAAGCAGTTCCTTTTAAAGGAGCTTTTAGGGAAGGCTCTCAGGCCTCTTATACTGATATCTTATTGGCCAGAATCTAGTCACCTGACTCAGATGTACTTGTTAGCTGAAGGTTGTTAGCTGGAGATAACATCAGTGCCTGTTACTAAGAAAGAGAGCGAGAGTGCATGTTGGACAGGCACCTTGAGGTCTTTGACGGGGTGTCTGGGTCAGATTCAGCTCAGTCTCCCTCATGGAGGCCTTCCTTGCACATCACGGGGTTACGAACTTGGGTGAAGAATTCAGGTCGAATAGATCTTGGTATAAATGCTGGCTTTCCTGTTCACTAGCTGTGTAGCTTGGGCATGCTTTGTTCAATTTTTTGAGCCCCGTTTCTTTACTACAGTGACAGTTACACTGACTGTATAGGACAGTTATGAGGGGTTCGTGAGCATAGTCTATTCAAGTGCTTATTAGGTACATCAGTAATTGCTAACTTCCAGGCTTGCTCATGATTGTCGTCATCATTGAGGGGACCCTGTAGGTGGGCATGGACCTCAACTGGAGACCCACGTAATGGCTGTGTGGTCTCTGGCAAATCGCTTCACTTGTCTGAGACTCAGTCTTGTTTCTGGGAAATGAGGATAATTCGATTGCCTGTCATTATGAAAATCAAAGACTTCCTTTCCGACACACTACAAAACCTCATGGTATTATTAAGGTAATGTTCTCTGGTGGGAAAACCGAGCGGTCAGACAACCTAGTTTCGCACGGAAACACTGCTGCTTCTTAGAGGTGTGATTTTAGCCCTGTGACATGATCTTGCTGAGCCTGGGTTTCATTATCAGTAAAAAGGAGTAGTGATACTCCGCGTGTAGATTTCTTGTCAGAATCAAAGGGAATTATCTATGCAAATGTCAAGTGCCTGAAAAATGGAAATCTCTAAATAAATGACAGGGATGATTGTGGTGATGATGGCGAATCACTCCATATTTATGGAATGAATGAATAAATGGAGGAAGGAATGACTCGGCAAGAAAAGTAGAAGGCTAGAGTTAGCGTCCTTTCTCTGCAGACCCACACAGATGGCAACACACAAGAGCTAAGTTCCCTGTGGAATTCTGAAGCCAGCTCTTGCTCTGGGCCACCCCAGCCTTCCGGGGCTGGTTCCACACACCAGCAGGGACCTCATGATATGTGCTGAGGGACTCCTTAAAGGAAGTCTTCTTATGACATCTCTAAGAAAGCAGGTTCCCCAATCAAACATCACCTGCCATCATCCTTAAGCCCTCTTTGCTTCCTGCTGAGAACTGACTACTAACCGTGGTTGAATCCTTCCCTGTGTCTCCAGGCCACCTGTGTGTAGCTGGGCAGGGTACCATAAAACGTTTATTACACAGAGATTGAGATGATAACATTACTTATGCTTTTCTCTTCTAACAAGAGGCGATAAAACCTTTATGACACCTCTAGCCCGCATATCCCTGCTCCGTTTCCGTGTTATTCTTGCTTTTCCTGACTCCTCCCGACTTTCCTCTATTAAGTACATCAAGTACTAAGAACTCAGAGCTCATTTGGTACAGAGAGAAACTCAATTATATCCACCAGCAGAGTGTAAAAGCAATGGAGGTTCGAGATATATTTATAGGTTACAGCCTCTAGGTGGAAACTTGCCAATTTTCACTCCAGCAATCTATAGGAATGCTCAGGAGAATGTCAGCTAAGTCCGGGGGAACCATTCCAAATGGGAAGCATTCTCTAAGAGGATTTATAGTAATGCACATGTCAAAGTTTGCTCCAAGTTAAATGAAACTAATTGGACCCTATAGAGCGGAGTTTGTAAACTGAGGGTCCAAGGCTATATCTGGGCCACAGATGAGTTTCATTTTGCCTCTGGTTCAGCAACCCATTCAAAAAAGTTCAGGGCACCTGGGTGGCTCAGTGGGTTAAGCATCAGACTCTTGATCTCAGCTCAGGTCATGATCTCAGGGTCATTAGTTCGAGCCGCGCACTGGGCTCTGCATTGACAGCGTGGAGCCTGCTTAGGATTCTGTCTCTCTCTCTCCCCCTCTCTGTTGCCCCTCCCCTGCTTGTGCTCTCTCTGTCTCAAAATAAATAAACATTAAAAAAAATTGGTGTCCAAACTTTTGAAAATCAGATTTCAAATGAAAATACAGGTTGTGTGTGTGTGAGACAGAGAGAGAGGGAGAGAGAAAGAGAGAGAGACAGAGACAGAGGAGAGATACAGAGAGAGAGAGAGAGAGAGAGAATCGTAGGCTCTGTCTACAATGGGTCCACATCCATGGATGGCGTTCAGATCTCTTCTTTCAAGGTACTCACTGCTTAGACTGATATACATTTCAAAATGACCTCCACCTGGAACGAAATCAGATGGATCCTTTAGGAGATACCCCTGGCTTGTAGGAGTACAGTTGTCAAAGTTTCTCCTCGCTGAAAATGTACCCAAACTAATCCATTAGAAAGAACTCATGAGTCACGCAGGCTCTGAGGGAGCTCTACCTTGTCAACTCTGAAAAGCATCAAAGGACAAATTCACCTCAGTGGAGTTTTGTTTATTGGGCTCAGTCTGTGTCAGAGCTGACAGCCCCACTGGCTTTGAATGGCTTCGGGCTCAGAAAGAGCAGCTGGCATGGAGGGAGCTGTCCTTTTCTCTCTCCTCTTGAGTGGCTCTTTCATGGTGGACAAAGGGAAAGCCCAGAAAGGCCCAGATGGAAAGGAGAATTGTAACCAAGTCTCGGGCAGTTAGGGAGTGAATGTGAGCCTTCTGCTAAGTCCCAGTGATGGGCAGCTGAGAGAATGAGCAGTGAGAGATGGGCAGTGATGGGAGCTGAGAGAATATGGCTTACCATGCTGGAAAGTGTCTGCCTAGGAGGCACTAAGCCTGAGTCAGAGCCGAAGTCAAGCCCTTGAGGTGCTTAGTGGGTTTGGGCAAAACCCTTCCTTTTCTGGGCTTTGGACCCCCATATGCCACATGGGGATTGGACTCCTAAGTACTAGAAATCTTTCAAAGATCCCTATCCTAGAGAAAGAACTGGCACCCATAGCTGAGGAAAGATACAGACTAAAAGCCAAGTCTGTAGGAAGGTTTTAGCCAAGGGTAGCTCCAGCATCCGCTCTGAATTGATATCAACCACACTGAGTTTTTCTCACTGCCTGGTCCCTTGGCCCTCTGCTGTCTGGCTCCGTGATGCACCCCCCCACCTCATCTCTTCTCCCTTCCACTCCCTGACTCGCTCCAGCCTTGGCAACTTCCTGTTCTGGGAGCATGCTCAGTATAAGCCTGGGAGGGTACTGCCTGGGGCTATAATGCCCTTGTGTTTATCCTAGCAGAAGCCTGCTTCCCAAGGCTCAGTTCCTCCTTCTTGAAATGTTCCACCATTGTACACACACACAGACACACACACACACACAGACACACAGCCACACCCAGAGTCAGCTGGCTTTGGGATTCAAATTCCAGCTCTGCCATACACCAAGAGTACCACCCAGTTTGTGAGGATGGCGGGACCAGGAACCCGGTGTCCCAATTCTTTCCACCAAGTCACGGGACCTCCCACAGCACCAGTGACTCCTTTTAGTCACCAGTGTGACCTCAGGTAGGTTACTTGACCTGAGTCTCAATTTCTGCACCCAGGAGAGGAGGATGAAAATAATAATTTATCTCAATGTGGAGAGAAGTAATGAGGTGAGCATACTAACCACATGATGTCGTGCCCGCTAAACACAAATCAGGTGTTTTCCTCCCCTGTAGAGATAAGTCTGCATCGTGTTTGCCCTCGCTTACAGCCCATGCCGGAGCTGAGCACATAGCATGATGCTAGTCTAGGAGTCTTGTGACTTTGTGCTTGGGCACAAAGTGACTAGCTCAGTGATTTGGGGCAGGAAGCTTAGCTTCTCTGAGCCTTGGTTTTGCCTTCTAAGAATTGGAAATGGCTCTACTGGCTTTCAAACAGCTGCTATTTGCATCACTCTCTGGGACTAATGAGTGGGAGTGGGTGGGGCTGGGTGTCTCTTGAAATGGAGGAAGCACTATGCAAATGTGAGCTCTCTATTATTATTCCAAACACCAACAGCTTTCCTCCAGCAGCCCAGAGCCACTTGCTGCCCCACAACAGTGGCCCAGATGTCACCAACATCTGTCTACTTCACTGGTCCTTTTGCGGGAGGGAGGGAACAAAGGAGCAAGGAAGGATCATATTCCAGGGATGTGTGGACAGGTTTCATTAACTCGTCCTGCCGCCCTGCCCCCTTGCAATTCTGGGGCGGGAGGAGCCACATCCCATTCATCTCTGCTTCTCTCCTCCTGCCCAATGCTTAGGAAACTGGCTGGCTGCATTGGCTGTAGGGACTCAGGGCTGCCTTCTGCCTCTAGGGTGATGCTGTCTGCCAAGCATGGCAGGGCCTCTTGGTTACCTAAGTGGAGATATGATGAGCTTGGGTTTTCAGGCATCTTGAGTCTACTGCTGATTTGCTGTGTGATCTAGGGCAAGGAAGATATTCCCTGGGCCTTGGTTTTCACATTGATAAAGCAATTCATCTAAGGTTCTAGGAAAAATCCCCTGTCTGATTGATCCCTGAGTATTGTGGGACCTCCTACAGCTGGGAAAGTCTGGAAAAAGTTCAATATTGGCATACAAATAGAGCATCGTTCTGTCTTCCTTCTTGTTTGTTTCTACTCAAGAATGGCAGCTTGGAGAATAATTGCCAGTGTTTTTGAGCTGCTTCTGAGTTCCAGGAACTTCACCCACATTAGCTCATTTAATCTTATTTTTTTTTATGTTTATTCATTTTTGAAAGACAGAGAGCACAAGTAGGGGTGGGGCGGAGAGAGAGGGGGACACAGAATCTGAAGCAGGCTCCAGGCTCTGAGCTGTCAGCACAGAGCCAGACGCGGGGCTCGAACTCATGAACCGCGAGATCATGACCAGAGCCAAAGTCAGGTGCTTAACCAACTGATCCACCCAGGCGCCCTTAACTCATTTAATCTTTACAGCATCCTTGGAGGTGGGCCCCAGCATCCCTGTTTCTCTAGCTATTACACTTGAGCATCAGAGAAGAAAATTCATTCTCTTAGGTCAAACAGCTTGTCAGATAAAGAGTTATCCCAAATTCCTTCCAGAGTTCTACACTCCGAGAGGTAATGAGTTTCTCCTCACTGAAGGGTGTTGTGGAGGAGATTCAGCCCCAGGCTGGCCAGAGCCAGAGATGTGGGCTGTGACTTTATCAGTTCATAGACTCCTGAGGCATTTACCACCAGGAAGATCCTTGCAGACCATCTGGTACAATCCCCTCTTTTATAGATGGGGAAACTGAGGCTCTGAGAGGGGCAAGGTGTTGACCAATGTATTTATAAGCTTCCCAGAGTCCGGCGACATGGGTTTGAATTCTTTCTCTGTCACCTACATCCCAGACATTCACGGCATACAGAAGAACCTGCCTTTAGTTCCCTGGAAATGTTATTTAATGTTCTGAGATTTCCCCTTACTCACATGTAAAATTGGTTCAAAAGTACGTTTTCTCCCAGTTTTATGAGGCTGGCACCTGCAGGGCCAAGGCTTGCACTGGAGGCATGAGTGCCTCAGGTGCCACGGACACACGATACAAAGGGTTGCCAAAACTCAGGAATGCATTAATCCTGATTTTTTAAAAATATGGTATTAAAGTATGATTTGTCTTGATTAGTGAGTTTTTTGACTCCCTTCTAAATTTTGCCTTCAAGACAAGTGTCTCACCGGCCTTACCCTGGTCCCAGCTTATAACACACATTTGGCTCAAATGGTACTGCAGCAAAGTCTTTTTCTTTATTTTTCTTAAATTTTTTAACGTTTGTTTATTTTGGAGAGACAGAGTGCGAGCGGGGAAAGGGCAGAGAGAGAGGAAGACACAGAATCCACAGCAGGCTGCAGGCTCTGAGCTGTCAGCCCAGAGCCCGACTCGGGGCTCAAACCCACAAAGTGTGAGATCATGACCTGAGCTGAAGTTGGACCCCTAACCAATGGAGCCACCCAGACGCTCCAGCAAAGGCTTTGTAAACCTCAGTGTTGTGTAAGAGACGTGGTGTTGTTCATGATGGTTTGTTTTGTATCATTTGCTTGTATTTATAATAATACACTGTCACATGGGACAAGGTTTTCCTGGAGGGCAGAAGAAACCCTCACAGATTTTCTACTGGGTCTCACAGATCTGGGTTCTAATGACATCTGCTACAGCCCGGTTTGGAGACCCGGAGCAAGTGTCTTAACATCTTTTGAGTTTTCTCATCTGCAAAATGGGTATATTAATACAGTCCTCACAGATTTCCTGTGAAGATTGACTTAATTAGATAAGGCATTTAATTTGATATCTCCCTTTATAGAACGAAAGAGCACTTTTGTGTAGTCCTGCTTCATGGAGCCCTAGAAATTTCAGGCTCCCAATCTCTACTTGAACTGGAATAGTTCTTTCACTTGTTTGTTTCGTAAGTGGGTGCTCAGATAAGATTTGATTTAAGGAAAGTGTCACAGGAGGTGATAATCATAGCAACGTTGGTTAACTTTATGATCTCTGAGTTCTGTCCTTTCGATCTGACATTTGCAAAGGGAGATTTTAGAAAGACGAGTGTGTCACTGGGCTTCCCTCCTGCCCCAGCTGAGCCTGGTGGAGGCATATGACCCCTTAGCTGGCACTGGAGGGGCATGGAGGAGAAAGGGGAGCCGGGGTCATGGTGCAGAGGCCTGGTTACCAGGCATATCTGTATTGTCTCTGCTCAGTTACCAGTCTCCCTGTCCTGCCCTGATATCATCTCTCCCTGCCTGAGGCCCCCTTTGCATCCTGGTTGTGGGCCGCTGGGCAACACTGCAACCTTCTCTGGCCTGGGGAGAGGGGTTGGCCCTGTCTCTCGCCCTCAGCCAGCTTACAAAGCCCCCGCCTTCTCTTAGAACCCCCCCTTTCTGCTGCCCAGCCCTTGTGTACCATGTACTGTAAAGACACGGCATTTTTAGCCAGGAGTCCTTGGTCCAAACAGAGTATTATTGGGAGTTCCTGTTCAGAAGACAGATATAGGCAGCATTTTATGACACTGCAGTCCTATCATACGTACATTGAATTTGCATGAATTAACCTATCTCCATATATTTTATGACAAGAGATACAGAAACAGAGATAGGAAGTTAGGTCATTTTCCCCACCATTACACTCAATGAACATCTATAGTCCAGAGTGAAAATGGATGGAGACATGAAACTTCTGTCTTCTTAGGTCAGTCTCAGTGCCCACTCCTCACAGTCAGTGCCACTGGGCCCTGAGTGCAATCCTCTTGTTTAAACATATCCTTTTCCTTTTTAATCATGGCTCTAAATTCAAGCCAGTTATTTTACGTGCTGAATGAAATAGTAATAGGGACACTTCAGCTGGATTCGAAGGATAAGCAGAAGTTTGTTTAGCAGCCCTTCAGCCTTTCTCTGTGATGTGAGGGTAGTTTTGAGAGTTACGTTGTAATTTCCTGTATGTGTGTGCACTCATATGCACTCATATATGAACAGCACTTCCTGATTTTCAAAGCCTCCCCCCCGCCCTCCACATCATCTCCTCTGATTCTGCCAACCATCCTAGGAGTCAGTTGGGGTAAATCATTGTTGCCACTTGAGTAGTGAGGAAAAGGAGGCTATGGGAGGAAGGTTGAATGACCTGCCTAAAATCTCATGAGGAGGATTAAGGTCTGAGCATTTGGCTTCCACTGAGCCAGATACTGGTTCAGGTACAGTGATTTTCTACAGTATCCTGCTTTGGAATTAGGACCCAGTGCCAGAGGGGAGCTAGAAACAGGGCTTCCTTCCAGAATGCGGCCCCTTCCCCTTGCCGATTGCTTGGGAAGTCCTCTTGCCAGCCTGCTTTGCCTCTGGAAGGACATAGAGCCCTGCATCCAGGGAGGCTTTGTGACTGGGACCCAAGGAGCATTAGGCTCTGGTCAGACCCCCTAGAAAACTTGCTTGTTGACAGCAAAAGGAGAGGGGCTCCAGAAACCAGGCACAGACAATGGGAGGGAGGGAATAATGCCAGAACCTGCCCCTGCACAGAAGAAAGGAGCAAATGTTCAGATTGAAAGGGTCTACAGAGTACCAAACACAATGAATGAGGAACAAAAAGGGAAAAAAAGCCCACACCTAGTTGCACTGTGGTGCAATTTCAGAACGGTGTAGATAAAAGGGAGGGAAATGTAAAAGCTTTCTGAGAGTGAGAGAAAAAAAGAAAAAAAACATGTTTCCTACAAAGGAAGGAGAGACAATGGAGTTTCTGGTGAATGCAAAAATAATAACAGAATGATTTACTGAGAACATTCTATGCACCAGGTAGGGTTTGCACCAGGGTACTGGGTTTGCAGGAGCCCCATATTTTCTCGGCCTGAATTCAGAACAATTTGAAAGATAAGAAAAAAAAGGAGTAAAGCAGATGGACATTAACATTTTGTCTTTATTATTAAGAAAGGTTGATTTGAAGGACTTAGCACAAAATGGGTACTTCCTCACCCAGGATGAGTGCTGGGTACCTGATGTCTTCCCACATGGGACTCTGTCCCTGTGAAATGGAAGGGGTGGAGGGGAAGATTGGGAGGCTGCTTCTGGAGGACGGCTGGCTCCTAAAATGAAAGGGCGAGAGGGAAGGACAGAGCTCTGGAAGTCCAGGTCCTCATTCCCCACGCATGCATCAGGAGAATCCGTGTACCTAGGAGGGAGGAGTAAAGGCAGCAGGGCAAGAGAGAGTGTATGAGGAGGTTCACCCTGATCACAGGATGCCCGGGAGAAACGTTTTCCTCCAACACTCTTCTGAGTGCTTAAATGTTCCAAGTAGCTTAACTGCTACAAGTACAGTAAATCCTACTGTATTAAGTTAGGACCATTATGATGCCCATCAAATAGATGAGTAAAAAGAGGCCCCTAGAGGCTTTGATCAGACATTTACCTTTTGATGTTATTTTTGTAACAGCTTTTGTAACTTGTTCATAGCCACAAGGAATGACAGAGCTGGAATTTTATTCCAGTTCTGCCTGACTCCAAAGGTCCCCTAACTCCTCTTCTGCACTGCTTCCCACACAGGCTTCTAAAGGCAGGGATGATAAAGGGGAGGTGTGCACCTTGCCCCAGTGAGAGCCTCAGGGTCTGGACTGGAAACACGGGGGAAGTTGTGACCACAATAAAAGAGATCCTCATGTATGTAATGAGCTGAGGAATTAGATATGCCCACCAGTTGGGGTCTTTGAAAAAGATCCACTTTCCCTCTTTTCCCTTCTCCTCCCACCTCCTTTTGGATTCTCCTCCTTTTCCATTCTCTTCTTAAATCCTTGGCTACTTGGACTTCTCCAGTGACGAGGAGACCCCAAAGATTGAAGATCCAAGAAGTGGCCAAAGCAGGCTGTTTATATACCTTTTAGACAAAGAAACAAGAAATTTGTGAAGAACTGACATGATAAAGAAACAGGCTCAGGTACTAATTAGTAAAGGAAATAAGGAGAATTTTGTTTTGTTTTGGTTTGGTTTGCCTTGTTTTATACAGCATTCTTGATGCTGAATTACCTATCTCTGGCGATAGGGATATCTGTACCTCCTGGTGTAGGGAGAGTACCTTTCACATGGGAGATTTATTTTCTGCTTTCAGGGGGACAGAGAGGAGAGTCAGAGTGCCTTTGTGCCATTTCTCATGTAACTTTTCTTAAACTGATTTTCAACACTGATATATTTTTGAGAGACAGAGTGTGAGTGGGGGAGGGGCAGAGAGAAAGGGAGACACAGAATCCGAAGCAGGCTCCAGGCTCTGAGCTGTCAGCACAGAGCCTGACATGGGGCTCGAATTCACAAACTGTGAGATCATGACCTGAGCCAAAGTCAGATGCTTAACTGACTGAGCCACACAGGCACCCCATTTCTCAAGTAACTTTAATTAAAAAAAGATCTATATGCCAAAGTGACATATTCTGGGGTGGCCTGCCCTGAACCTTATTAGCAATAGGCTAAATTGGCATGTATAAAAGAGGGGGGAAAGAAAGCGGTCAATGAGGGCAGACTCCTCTGTAGGCAACCATATGCTAAAGATCAGGATAAGGGCCATTTTGGATGATTATGCTTTTGGCAATCATCTTGGCACTTCAGCACTAAGAATTTCTATTGTTTTAGTCACTTTGATGAATGCTTGAGCTCAAGTAATCCGAAAGTAGATACTACTTCACAGATAGGGAAAATGAGGTATGGAGAATTCACATGACCTACTTCTACCCGTGAGCAGAGCCTCTGAGGGTACGGTAGGTGGGATTTGGATATTCTTCTGCACCATGTCAACTCATGTGTCACCCACTAGGTCAGCTCTGTCAAACCTACCTGCTGGTAAGGCCCCCTGAAGTTGAATCTGTAGGACTAGGTAAAGCCCAGAAACAAGTATTTTTAATGAGCATCCCTGGGGTATCCTTATGATTGGGTAAGTTTGGGAAACATATCTGTCTCTGTCTATTCAGGCTGCTGTAACAAAATACCCAAAACATAGTGGCTTGTGGACAGGAGAAGCTTATTTCTCAGTTACAGAGGCTGGAAGTCTGAGATCAGGGTGCATGCATGGTAAGGCAAAGGCTGTCTTCATGATTGCAGACTCTTGTTGTATCCAGCCTTTTTGATAAGGATACTCATCCCATTCATGAGGGCTCAACCTTATGGTCTAATCACCTCTGATGGGCCCTACTTCCTGATACCATGACTTTGGGCATTAGGTTTGGAACATACAAATTTTGTGTGGACATAAACATTCAGACCATAGCAGTGTCGTTGGGCCACGCAGGGTTGTGGGAAACAGCATGATCCCATCTATCTGGGAGAGTCAAGAAGGAGGTATATGTAAGCTGTGTCTCAAGAGAGTTGAGTTTGCTGTGATGGGAAGTTGTTTTTGTTTGTTTTGTTTTTCCATCGAAACGTCTTCCTATAATTTCTCCTTGTTGTCTGGATGCTGCCTCCCATAATGCATGCAGGGTTTGTGTCCTCTGCCCCAGTATAGCCATGCAGGGAGAGGAAAAGAGATCTTCCCACTACCCTCTCTTAGTCCTTTTCTTTCCTGAATTTTCGCAGTTCACCTGTTATGGATTATCTCAGAGACTCGTAAGTCTACATAAGTGACCTTAAATATTCTTCTAGGTCTGGTTGATTGAGTACTACCCCCCAAATTCATGTTCACTGGATTCTCAGAATGGAACCTTATTTGGAAGTAGGATCTTTGTGGATGTAATTAGGATCACAAGATGAAATCATCCCGGATTCAGGGTGTGCTCTGCCTCCAGTGACTGGTGCCCTAATGACAAGAGAAGAGGACACAAAGAGGCACAGGGATAAGAAGGTGATGGAAGATTCATGCATAGATTGGGTGGAATGATATTGTCACATGCCAAGGGATTCCAGGAGCCACCAGATGCTGGAAGAGACAAGGAAGGATTCTTCCTCAGGGCCCCGGGAGGGAGCATGGCCCAGCTAACACCTTGATTTCAGACTCCTGGCTTCCTGAACCATGAAAGGCAAGTTTTCTATTGTTTTAAGTCACTCAGTTTGTGTTGATTTTTTTGACAGCTGTAGTCAACTAATGCCCTCAGCTTCTTTGGAGACCACATTCAGAAACAAGGACTTCCTAGGCATGAGACCCTATTCCACCTCTACCTGTTCTTCCAGAACATTCTGGCTGGTTCAGAATGCACGGGGTTGTGCATGAGCCCAGATCCCTCACTAGTCTGGGCAGTAGGTGGTTCTGAGACATGGGCATTTAATCCAGCAGTTATGGGGTTAAGCTCAACTCCATCTAACTCATCTGCAATTTACACTGTTCCTGGGCTCTCCCAGACCTCATCCTTCCAGCTTCAGGCCCTTACCTCAAATGATATGTCTTCAGGGGTGGCTGGTTTGGGGGAGCTGACACTGACCCCTTTAGGCTCTGATATGCTGAGGCTTTGGGTCCTTGTACTCACTGTGGACTTAAGCTAAGGGTGCTGTACGATTATGTATGCCCAGCTGGGCCTGGATCTGAGGGTGGGGATGGGACTTGGAAGGATTTAGACACAGAATCTAAGGAGTCGGGGGAAGCAGGACCTGGAGGACCATGTTGGGGCAGCACAGCTTGTGATAGCAAGGTCTCAGGAACAGATTTTGGGGTGTTCAGCACTCGTGATGGGGCGGAGGAGGTTAGCAGTGGTACAATTGGGATGTTCCCTGAACAAGGAAAGAAACCTTGCCACCTAAAAGCTCCTTCTGTGGCCTGGACCCTGGGTTGCCTGACGTGTTGACTAGGGTGGAGGGCATCTCAGAAGTGAGAGGGGTTACAAGTGAGGTAGTAGGTGTTTGCTAACCTGGGGTACTCAGAAAACGCTAAATTCTATTTTCCAAAAAGTTCAGGGGCGTGGAGCGGGAAGGTGACACAGGAAAGGGTGAATCCTACCAGGTCAGCCCTGGGGGGTATAGCAAGAACAATGAGCATCTCTTCTTCCAGAGAGATCTCTTGTGTCTGCCACAGCCCAGCACAGCCTTTGGTCGAGGCCTCTCTCTTTTCCCTTTTCTTGGCTTGGCATCTTGTGCTTGACTCTCTCTCTGCCCTTAGCCCTTAGCCTAACTTTCCTGGGATTTTCCTGATCAGGCCCAGTAGGGGAGATCCCAAGGCCATCACAACACAACTTCAGGACCATTGACAGCTCCATCACCAATGCTGGGAAATGGCAGCAAAACAGTGCCTCTAAGGGACCCCTGCTGTGTGACTTGTACTAAGTTTTGAAGAAGCTTATTTGAGACTTAGGTTACTGTCTGCCTGAGTTACCACTGGTGCTTGGTTCTCTTTTTCAGCACTTCTTTTACTAAGCACCAATACCTATCAGCAAAATCATTCTGCAGCATATAAAGTTATTTTATAAACATGGTTCTCAATGGGGTCCTTGCATAAAGAGGAAGAGGCATCTGTTGTCTTGATCCCTTTAAAGCTGGGGTATCTAAGACTCAGCAAGGTAGAGTGACTGGCCCAGGGCTGCACAGCTCATCAGTGACAGCCAGGACTTGAACCAAATCCAGTGTTCTTTGAGCTACATCCTGGATGCCTCTGTTCATGTAACATTCTATCATTTTCCATGTAGACATTAACAATAGGATCAGCAAATAGATACAGCTATCAGCTTGCTTTCTGTGGAAGGTGATTGTGCATGAATAGTTGGGTCAGGCATCCTTCACCCCTTTGCTTTCTGGCTCAGTGTTTCCTCAATATTTACAAATAAATAAGTCATTAAACAAATTTGGAATTCAGACCCAACTTTTCCGTTTGACCCCAATGGTGGAAGGAAGCAGCCAGACAGTTAACCAGATTTGCCTCCTAATTACTTCTATAACAAGTACCCCTTCCCAGACTCCAGGAGGGAACTAACAGGAGTGTGTGTGTGTGTGTGTGTGTGTGTGTGTGTGTGTGTGTGTGTGTGCGCGCATGCAAATAACTGTGTGCTCATTAAGTGTCTTTCAATCTTCTGGCCATGGGGTACTAATCAAAGATGATTCAGACCCAGCCTTTGACCTTTAGGGCTTATCAGATCATTTGGGGAGATTTGTATCCATCTATCCATTCAAAAACTATTTAGCAAATACCAACAAAGCATTAAGTTGTTTTATTGATGATAAGTAAACAAAACAAAGGTCTTGTCTTATGAAAGGTTTTTTGCATCAGAGCCATAAACAAAGTTAACATGTCAATGTTAGTATATCAGCAAGGAGAGGGAAGTACTATAAACAAAGTTAAGGCAAAGAAAGGAGATAGGGATTCTGTGATGGAGATGGGGATGAGGGGCATTGTCCACTGGGGGTGCAAAGGGAAGTATTCACGGATGACGCTGCATGTTAGTAGTGGTAGACCAGCATCCCCACCCTGCCCCCAATACTAAACTTCTTTTCCCCACCTGTGATTTCCAAAGAAACCAGCTTACTTTGGAAGATTGCTGCCCTTATGAAAGTTATTTTATATGAGTGAAGTATTAACTAGGCTCTTAGTGGCCTCCAGCTCTTTTGGAGTCTTAGCCCTCCTTCCCATCTCAGAAGGCTGAGTTATTGGACACAGTGGCTTAAATTGGCATGGTATTAGAGATCTCTCCTTGGACCCTATGAGTCTGCAGCACCTTCTCAGAAAATAATTCCCTGAGCAGAGGACACAGGCTCTGTATACTGCTAACTCTAGGGACACATTGAGGGTCTCAGGATTATTACAGTAGCCTGCAGCAGACAGACTTTGGATTCTGGAACCTTGGACAAAGTCACCTCTTGGAGGCTCACTTTCCTCGTCTATTAAATGAAGAATGCTGAGCTCATGTGGCTGCTGTAGCCATCTTGTTAAATAATGTGTGTGAGGATGTGTGAGCATCCTGCACACTTCTTTAATTTATAAAGGGGTAGGATCAGGATTGGGACTAAGGTGTTCTGATTTCTTTCTCAGTGTGTTTTCCCTCTGCCAGAATTTTTTTAAACAACAATTTATTGGCCATGGTTGTGTTCTAGACACTGCACTGAATCCCTTTTGTGCCTTTTTTAATCCCATGATAGCCTCTTTCAGTGAAGACTGCTGTCCTCAGCTTTCCAGGTGATAAAGCTGAGCTCAGAAAAGTGCAGTGACCCATCCGAGGCTCCAGAGCTGGTCTGTGACTGCACAGACACTCAGACCCAGGTTCTTCAACTCCAGAGCCTGCACCACCAACCATCATTCCTACCCTGTACGTGGTTGTCTACCCTGTCACATTTGGGTAGGAATCAAAGATGATGCAGACCCAGCCTTTGACCATCCTGGTTGGATGGGCCAACCTACTCCCGTACCTTTGAACTTGACCGTGATTGGAATTACAAGGAAGTCCTTTTGATTCTCACTTCCTCTGTGCCTTGCACTTAGAAGCTTTAAGAAACTCTTTGCTTCTTACTATGTTTCCCTCTGTCATCAAGCTTATTGAAATGTGCATTACAGTGATTATCTGCTTGCTTCTCTGTTTCTATAAACCAACTGTGAGTTCTTCCAGGCCATACCCATGTGTTCCTAGATCCAGGCGAGAGGTTTGCACAGGAACTGGG
The DNA here is from genome assembly GCF_027475565.1 of Acinonyx jubatus. Classification (NCBI taxonomy): domain Eukaryota; kingdom Metazoa; phylum Chordata; class Mammalia; order Carnivora; family Felidae; genus Acinonyx; species Acinonyx jubatus. The sequence continues at coordinate 17,414,288 of NC_069391.1, forward strand.
GGTGACAGTCATAGCAGTAACAATGAAGCCAATTAACTACTGGGGACTGGATGTTTTCTTTTTGTTTTTAGGTTTTATTATTTATTTTTTGGGAGAGAGTGAATGAGAGAGAGAGACAGAGCATGAGCAGGGGAGGGGCAGAAAGCGAGGGAGACACAGAATCCAAAGCAGGCTCCAGGCTCTAGGCTCTGAGCTGTCAGCACAGAGCCGGACACAGGGCTTGAAGTCAGGAACTCTGAGATCATGACCTGAGCCAAAGTTGGACTCTTAACCCACTGAGCCACCCAGGTGCCCGGGACTGAATGTTTTCTACAGGTCAAGGGCTTTGTGACATCGTCTCGATATATCATTTTACCTAGTCCTCACAACGTACCTCCCTGGTGAATGGTGTTATTCCCATGTTGGAGCTTACAGGGAGAGTGTTCCAAGGTCACACCACTGGGGGTGGAAGAGTAAGAACTTGAACTCTAGTCTGCCTGCTTCCAGGCACGCCCTCATCCTGGCAAATGAGTACGTCGATGGATGAGCACAGTCCTCCTCTTGAGTCATCTGGGTTCTTGTGTTTGTCTTCATGACTCAGAGAAGAGTAGGAAAATCAATCCTCTCAAAAAGCTGCTTTCTCCCACCCTCTCCATCCACCCATCCTTCGGAGTGGGATTTCAGACAGAACTTGAGGGGCCACCTGAGGATTTGGAGTACGGTGCTGATTTGTGCTCAATGGCTCCTGTGAATTATCTTCAGCATTCTCATACACGAATGGAGAATTGCCAAACAGATGTACGTATATTTCAGTCACCTATTCTCAGAGAGGCATTTCTAGTGGGCTCATTCATTAATTCTTCTAACAAGTAATTGAAGATCTACTGTGTCATGTGACAATCAAATTTGCTCAGGGATAAATAAAACCTGGCCCTTTTCTGCACCATCTCTCAGTGTGAAAATGCACTAAGTGCATAATGAGCCCTACTCAGGGTCAAACCCCATGCTGGGCCTTGGGTACACAGAGGTGGTGGGAGGGTGGTTGGCAGACAGAAGCATGATCACTGACGGGTCTGAAAGTTGTGTACTTAACCCAGCTAGAGATAGCACGTTTCAGAAAGGGTTGCTGAGAACTCTTGACCCAGGAGCTGAGGTTGAAAGGACTAGACAGAGAAGTGAAGGAGGGGTGCTTTCAGGCAGACGGAGCAGCATGAGCAAACATACAGGTGTGTGAGATGGTGGTAGGGATGCAGGACATCTTACCAGTGTCGTATGTGCATATACAGCTACAATGCTAGGCAGGATGTCCGAAGAATGCATATTTCATATGTTCAGAAATGCTTTCTTTTTTTAATGTTTATTCATTTTTGAGAGAAAGAGAGCATGTGAGAGGAGCACGTACAAGTGGGGGAGGGGGAGAGAGAGAGAGAGAGAGAGAGAGAGAGAGACAGATGCACAGAATCTGAAGCAGGCTCCAGGCTCCGAGTTGTCAGCACAGAGCTGGATGCAGGGCTCCAATCCACAAACTGTGAGATCATGACCTGAACCGAAGTCAGATGCTTAACCAACTGAGCCACCCAGGCGCCTCCAGAAACACTTTCAAGTTTGCCTTTGCCTTTCTAATCTAGGATTTTGCAGCTGGAATGATAGTCAGAAACCATCCAGTCTCACCTACTCAGCCCAAGGAAGGGAAGGAAGGTGGTCAAGGGCACACTGCTTGGAGCCTGGAGGAAGAGAGCAGGGGTGGTCACCAGAAGATATTTGGGAAACCACAGAGAATATCTCAATATAGTGGAGGCGGAGTGGTGGTCTCACCACACTCCTTTGCATCTAATTTTTCATGAAACGAGGCCTTGCATCAATAATAAGGATGCTAGTATTTCCTGAGAGCCACGACTTGCAAATCACCGTGGTCCACGTTCTGTAATGCAGACTCATTGAATCCTCCCCTATCCCCCTCAGCTAGTGTTACTAACCCAATTTACAGATGAGACAATGGAGGAAACTTAAGCCACATGCCCAAAGACACACGACTGAAAGATAGTGCAGCCGCTACTAAAATCCATGTCTGTCTGACTCGAGGGCAAGTGCTGCTGGTCCCAATATTCATTAGCTTTCCCTTTGATAAATTTCTGCGGGATTCACACTGATCTCTCAGGATTTGGGCCTCATTCTGATCTGATCTAAAAATGATTAAGGAAGGTTGATCTGAGTGGGCAATGACTGTATTCCAAAGAACTGCTGGGTTTTTACTCTATTCCTCTGGCATTATCTTGGGAAATAAAATAGTGTCTCTAATAGATACATTATAAGTAGATGACTAGTTTAAAAGAAAAAAAATGTTTCATTTTCTGTAATGGGACCTCCTTAAATAGGTCATCTTATATCTGTCTAGACACAAAGAGATAACTATATATAAATATAGCTAACTATAGATACGTGAAGCTAGGTGTGAGTATATTTTTATACATACGAACATATACAAACCCATACATGTATATATAGATACAGATCTTTATCAGTTATTTGCAGTTATCTTTATCAGTTTATCTTCTAATTGCTCACACATGGAACTTACCTCTTTATTTGATTATGTGCTGGGATCTTTCATAGCCTTCTGGGGGCTTACCCAGAAAAAAATTAACAGATGGATTCCTCTCTCCTCCAGTTGCAGGATCTACACCATGGTGTCTCTGTTGGCTCCTTCGCCCTCCTCCCCTCCTGCTAATCGCACACCATGTCTTCCCATCCCCTGGCGTGTCTTGTTTATACCCCACTCCCTGATCACCGCTTGAAATGCCCCAATTGTGGGACTTTCTCTTAGACCAGGGGCTTCCTCAGTCTCCATACTTTTGACATTTCGGGCCAGGTAGTTCTTTATTGTGTGTAGCTGTCCTTTGCATGGAGGATGCTTACGGATTCCCTGGCCTCTTCCCACTAAATACCAGTAGCACCCGCTCTCCAGTCATGACACCCAAAAATGCCCCATTACCAAATATCTCCTGGCAGGGGGCAGGGTAGAGAGCTGTTCTAGCCCATCGTGAATAGCTGCCTCCATGGTCTCCTTGCTTTGTCTCTCCACCATATGCATCCAGTGTGATCTTCGCACCATATTGCTTAAAAAGAAAAAAAAAAATTCGAGGAACATGAGTGTCTAGAGTATAGTTCTTAACCTGTGTTACCATCTTATTCTCCCTCAAGTTCCAATGGGCAATTTCCAGTCTCTGAGAGAGTGAGCCTACATTTACTGGAAACTGTCTCAGTTAGGAGGCCTTATCCCATATATATTCACCTTGTTGTGTCCTCTCAAGCAAGTTTATCTTCTAAGCCTCACTTTTTCATCTGTGCAAAGGGTGTAGTAATCTAATAACCAGTAGGGGAGCTAAGTGCTGAGCACCAGTAACTCTAATGCAAGGTAGAAAACACTAAAGCTCTTTAAGTGAAGTTTTAGATGAAGCATTGTGGGAGTTCTGAGGATTAAGAGATTTCTTCTGGCTAAGCCTATAGAGGGGGCATCTCAGCAGAGGTCACCAAAGAGATTACATTGACACTAGCCTTGAAGTCTGGTGGTATTTGGACATGAGGTGAAGGGTAACCATGAGAGTGGCATTCCAAGCAGAAGAAATGATGTGGGTAAAAATACCAGGACATTTCACAGAAACAACGAGTTCTGATATGGCTGGACACTTGGCACTGTGCCTGTTGCATAGTAAGTGCCCAGTGGGGTTGGTGGCATGGGTGGGCGAAACATATATTTTGAGAAAGGTACCTCGAAAGTGTATAGTTTGAGACCAGATTATCCAGAAAAATGGGGGCCTGACTGACAAGAACCTGAACTGCCAAACCATAGGACTCTCCACCTTAATCAGTAAGGAGGGGCTCTGTGTCCAGCTGTGCCCCGGTCATGCTAGAGAAGATGGATTGGGAACAGTAGGGGTGGGGACAAAGCCTGGGAGATCATCCAGAGTGTATGAAGATGATCATGATGAAGGGGCTGTAGCGACTGGGGGCTAGGACAGCCATTGGATGGAGAGAAGGGGAAGGTGGCAGAAGCTATGTGTAGATAACTGTCAGGATTCACATGACTTCTCAGCAGCTTTGGGGGATGTGGGCTGCACATTCCACTGCCAATACCCTTTTAGGATGTCCTGTGAACTTGGTCAAGCCACTCCTCTCTGAATCTCAGTTTTCCTTATCTGTAATGCCAAAGGTCTGGACTATTTTCCAGTAACCCCTCCATCTTAAACCTAGACTGGAGCCTGAAAGGAGACTCCCCAGAGAACTCAGAACCCTTACCCCACTAGCTCGGTCCCTCGGCAAATGGCCAGGAGCACACCCAGTGGATCATCAGTCTTCAGCCATCCTAGGGCTGGCTGTCGAGACGAGACACAAGTGACGAGAAGAGAAGGACATTACTTGGGAGAATATGCATGTTCACAGCTCTGAGGATTAAAGGCCCGTGTTCTTATCACTGCTGAACAGAGTATTATAAATCCAGTCTTAGAATACCAAATCCTCTTGCAGCTTGGCCGTTGTGAGGGAATATTAAAAAGGCCGGAGACAGAAATAATCAGTTTCCCAATGACACATTGTCAAATAAAGCATTTCTCACATTATCCTTACCCCCCCCCTACCCCGTCTTTTTTTTCTTTCTCTGGCTCCTTCTCCCGTGCCTGGATAGTTAACATGAAAAAATAGATTAAAATGAGGCCAGGCTGAATGGAGTTCTAAGTTTGACTTTTCAGAAGGCTCTCTCAGTGGGGTAGTTTGGGGTGCTTTCTATTTTTCATCTTTATATTTCTTTCAGTGTTTGATATTTTGTAAGCAAACCAGCTACAGGTACTAGCATGGGGATAAAGGCAGAACAGCAGAGAGGGTCCACGTGAGGTCTGATCAGGTGCCCTTTGGATGCTGAGGTCAGAGATGCTACAGGGACTGTAAGATTTATATTCCTCTGGAAGGTCTTGTTAAGATTGTAGGCTCCTGTATATTTATTAAGCACCTTCTCTCGACCAAGTACTGCATCTTAGGTTGTGTAAATGGTAGGGGTAGATGGCAGTTCACCTAGAGTGGGAACATGGTCAACCAGATGGCCATATTGTAGTAGTACAGCCAGATGACTGAAAACCACAGGGGCTGAGAGGGAAGACATCACAGACTGGCCCCACCCTGAAGAGGCCAAGATACTCCCTGAGGACGTGATCTCTGAGCTGAGATGGCTGAGTGAGTTGGGATGAGCAGATGAAGGGGAGTGTATTAGTGGCTAGGGACTCCTTAACAAAATCACAACAAAATGAGAGGCTTAAAAGAACAGAAATTTATCCTTCACAGTTCAGGAGGCCAGAAGGCCAAAATCAGGATGTCAGTAGGGTTTGCTGTCCCTGGAGGCTGATGGAGAATCTGTCCCGTGCCTCCCAGTAGCTTCTGATGGTTGCGGGCAATGCTTGGCCTTCCTTGACTTGTAGATGCATCATTGCAGTCTGTCTCCATCTTCACATGGCCTCCTTCTGATTCTCCTTCTCCTACCCACCTGGTCCTCCCCTCTCCTCCTACTTGACTGCTCCTCCCTCCTCCCCCTCTTTTCTAGCTCCTCCTCTTCCCTCTTCTCATTTTCCTCCTCCTTCTTCTCCTCCTCTTCCCCCCTCTTCTCCTCCTCCTTCCTCTTCTCCGCCTTCCTCTTCTCCTCCTCCTTCTCTTTCTCCTCCCTCTTCTTCTTACTTTTCTCCTTCTCCTCCTTCTCCCTCTCCTTTTGCCTCCTCTCCTTTCCCTTCCTTTCCTTCCCCTTCTCCTCCTCCCCCTCTTCCTTCTTCTCTCTCTCTCTCCCTCTCCCTGTGTGTGACTGTGTGTTTATGTATGTGTCTGTCTGTCTTTCTGTCCATCTGTATCCTCTTTTTTTTCCTTTAGAGAGAGAGAGAATATTTTTTTAATGTTTATGCATTTTTGAGAGACGGAGAGAGACAGCATGAGTGGGGGAGGTGCAGAGAGAGAGGGAGACACAGAATCCAAAGTGGCCTCCAGGCTCTGAGCTGTCAGCACAGAGCCCAGCCTGGGGCTTGAACACACGAACTGCAAGATCATGACCTGAGCTGAAGTCAGATACTTAACTGAATGAGCCACCCTGGCACCCCTCCTCTACTCTTCTTATAAGGACATCAGTCATTGGATTTAGGGCCCACCCAATCCAGTACGAACTTACCTTAACCAATTACAACTGAAGTGACCCTATTTCCAAATAAGATCCCATTCTGAGGTTCTGGGAGGACCTGGATTTTGCAGGGTCATTATTCAAACCAGAAAGGGGGTGAGAGTGCTCTGGGCAGAGGGAGTAGCCAGTGTGGAAGAGCCCGGAGCATCACCCTTGGGGGGAATGCTCATTGCTCGGTGTGGCTCCAGAACAGAGTATGGGGTAGGACTTGTGGGGACCTGGGCATGAGAAAGAAGGGAGTACCTCCTCCCTCATGGCCTCCCTCAAGGCCTCATGAAGGGCCTTGAGTCCAAGAAAAGAGTCTGGACATTATTCTCAGGGCCCTGGAGAGCAAAGAAAGGGTTTTACACAAGGGAGGGTGCACAAGGATTTGGTTTGGGATAGAGAAATAAGAGAGGCTGATATTTGTTGAGTACTTGGTGCCAGACCTTTTTTTTTTAATGTTTACTTATTTATTTTGAGAGAGAGAGAGAGAGAGCGAGAGAGCAAGTGCATGTACATGCACGAGAGTGTGGGAGGAGGAGGGACAGAGAGAGAGGGAGAGAGAATCCCAAGGAGGCTCTACACTGTCAGCGCAGAGCCCCCACCCCCCCTGGGGGTCAATCTCACGGATTGTGAGATCATGACCTGAGCCAAAGTTAAGAACCACACGTTTAAGTCGCTGAGCCACCCAGCTGCCCTGGATAGTAAGGAGTTTCCGTAAGAGATGGGCACACACATTCTTCCTGCTCTTTCTCTCCCACTTCCTGCCTGACAGCTTAGTGAAATCCTCAGATCCCTAAAAAAAGGGTAAAACTGATCACCCCGAGACCTGTACTGCTTGCACTCCCAAAAACCAACCTGTAACTAACAGCCTGGCATTTTTATTTCTGGAAGTCGCTGCCCCTTCTCCAACCTTGTTTGTCTTGGGCTGCCCGAGAGTGAACACCGTCCAAATCGGATTTGACATCAGCGCATCCCTGAGGCCAGCGGGGCCTCTGTGTGCCACCCCTGGAGCCTTGGCCTCTTCTTCACCTGCTTTCTAAAAATTCACAGCCTTTCCCTACGTCCCCTTCTTCCTATTTGGCTTGTGGTTGCCCTGCTGTGTTTTCTCTACCTCCAGGACTCGTGTTTGCTCCTGGCGTGCAGACTCGGTGGGTGGACACTCTGGCCCCGCTTACCTTTCCAGCGTCAGCTCCTGCTTTTCTGTTCACTTGCCCTTGGTGAGGAAAGACCGTGAAGAAATGGAGTGCGGTTCTGTGCATGTGGACCAGCACAACAGCCTGGACTGATCCAGGTGGACGCACATGACAGCTTCTTGCTTCTGAGTTACTCGTCTGCTCTCTTAGGATGGAATGTCTCACTGGGAGAACACGGCCACTTGGTTGTCTTGAGCTCCTCTGCTCGTGCACAGCACTTGTTAGTTTGTAAGTGCCATCAGAGCACTGCTCAGATTTGCTTTGCACAGCAACCCTGTGTGAAGCGTGAATGAGAGATTATCACAGGTTTACCATGTACCAGGCACTGAGTGTGCCTCTCCACGTCTAACCTCTCTCTCTATGGATGTTTTTGACCCAGTTTTATGGAGGAGATGATTGTGATTGAGAGATTCATTCCTTTGTCTAAGATTGCCCAGTTTATATGTGGTAGTATGAGAGTTAAAGTCTGTCTGACCCTTAGTCTTTGTTTGCCTCTGTGTTATACTATTCCAGGTATTGCTTATTCCAATGTACAGATGAGTAAACTGAAGGTCCCTAGGGGAATCTGAGAAATTCAAGCTCAAACACAATGAGTAAACTGGAATTTAGAACCTATTTCTTGCATGCCCGGAGCCTGTCCCCAGTTTCCTGTTCTCTACTGCTTTTTCAGGCTCTAGGGACATAGAACTGGCCAGACTCCTACCTGTAACATCCCCTGAGCTGCTCCTATGTTTGAGGCGGGGGTCCCCTCAGCCTTTCAGGAGCCCGGCATGGGGATATTTGTTTCACTAGGTCAGTGGTACAGTAAACCCTTGAATACTGAGATTCTCTTCTGGCTGAACGTTCACAGTGAAAATCTGATCTGTAACAGAAGCCACATGGTTGGTGGCTCAGCTGAGGCTGGAGGACACCGAGGTCCGGGTACCCAGGGAGAACCAGAGCTGCTGGCCTGGGATCGTATCATATGGCAAGGCCAGGGGTTAAAGAATCGTTGGATCATTAGGCTAAAGGTACTTTCGAGCTCAGCCCCCATCCAAGGAGGGCAAGGGAGATGGGTGGTATTCCTCTGTACGACCTTGCGGAAGTTTCCTGTGCTGGGAAACCTATACCTGGAATTGCCTAGGTAATTTGAGGAGGCGTATGTGAGGCTGGGCAGGGGCTAATCAGGCCTTCGATGCCCCTGTCCCTTCTCACTCCAAGCAGAACCATGTCGCCATGTTGAGGTTAGTTTGAATCTCAGTTGCACTACCTTGCATAATGGACCTCCTGGCTCTGTGCCTCAGTTTCCTTACCTGACGTAGGACAAAGATGCCTAGCATGCACATTTGTGCCAAGGTGAATGCCAGAGCACGTGCAAAGTGTTTGGTCCAGATTAAGAAGGATTTGGGGGCCTGAAGGCAAATATTGCAGAATAGGCATTCAGGTGCAGAAGGTCAAGCTGTTTATTCACTCCTCCTTAATTTATTCATTTACATTAAATCTACCCTGGCTGAATGCTGTTGACAGCAGCAGCAGCTAACCTTAGTCTGTGAGCAGCTGCCGTGCACCCTCCCCACAGCACTACATACACACATCTTAGTTAGCCTCACGATGACCCAATGAGCTGACACTGTGACACTGCCCTTGTTTAAGCAGTCACGAAGCCAAGGCTCTGAAAGGGAAAGTGACCTAGTCAAGGACTATAGTGTCAAAGTAGTAGAATCTGGACTAAAACTGTCCTTCTGAGGCCAGCTCTTAGCCACTATGGCCAACGGTGCTGGAGGGTTTTGGAGACAAAGCGTGTGCCTTCCTGCCTTCCAGGAGCTCCTGGTGTAGATTTAGGAGCTGATCCAGGGCCACAGGGGGTGACCTGGGAGGGTGGTTTAGATGCAGTGGAGGCAGAGACAGGCGGTAGTGGTTGTAGGTGGACAGTTGGTTAGGCCTTATCTTTTTCAGGGATCTGGGATCTGACCACAGGGTCGAAGTCTCATAAACGGGGTGGGCGGAAGGGGCTGTGGATGAAGGGCCCACACTGGCAGGGGCCTGACCCTCACAGCCAGTGAAATGCCCAGAGGTAAATAGAAGATAGGCAAAGAGATTTCCCCAAGGTCGTAATTGACAAAAGTGAAAAGCTTTACTGAAGAGGCAGCCTCAAGACGTGCCCATCGACTCCTGGATTTGAAGATCACGTTTTCCTTTTCCCTTCTCAGGATCTGCTCTCTCTTTGTGCACCCTCCCCATCATTCCCGTTTTCTCCTCCCCTCCCTTTGGTCAGTGAGAACCACTATGCAGTCAAACAGCCAGTGGCTCTGCAACGAAGACCTGGGTTCAGATCCCTGCTTTACCACGTCCTGGCTTTTTGTACCCAGGTGGACCTAGGATCAAAAGCTGTGTGACTTCAAGCAGGTTCTTTAACCTTTCTGAACCACCTTTTCCTCATTTCATCTATAGAACAGACGCTATAATCCCGATCACATTAGATTGTGTTGAAGATCAAAGAACAAGAAGGAAAAGCAATAAGGACAGGGCCTGCTATTATTTCATCAAGTGTTCTTTCTGCCTCCTCTCTCTTTTCACTGCCTGTTGCTCTTATCTCTTTCCTTCATTTTCCTCCTCCCCCACCTTCCTTTGTCTCCTCCCTCTCTTATCTGTAATGGAAAAACTGACAAGTAATACCCTGGCAAAGGAGTCTTCTAGACACAGAGCAATCACTGTTGTATGTTCTACGGAGTGAAAAAGGATCTATGTTTACTTGGGGGGGGGGGTTGCAAATGTGATGAACCCATGCATATGCACCCATTTTATAAACATACATATGTGCATATATGTACGTACATACATACACACATACACATAAATACAATAGAGTTATTTGGTTTGTGTGCTTGTGCATAAGTTCTGACGCCCAGAGAAAGCTCCCTGAGCATTCCATAGTAGCTCAGCTGTACCTACATGCCTGGCCACTTCTTAGCCCGCGTTCCCACCCACTTGTCCCTTCCATGGAGGTGATGAATTCCAGCTTACTGAATCGAGGTCCTTGCAAAAAGAACATGATAACGTTCCCGTGCAGGCAGGAGACTAGCCTAATGCTTTTAGTGAATAGTATCCTTCTTGGCTTAACTGGCTATGCTTAACGGCAGTCATGCCCCGCCCCCCACCAATAATGTATTTAGCATTAACATCTGTTGTCTTTGTTAGACATTATACAAATAGTTGTCGGAAATCATCCTTGCCTTCAGTGAGATCATAGTCAAGGAAGAGCAATCAACCACATGGGTGTGGTTGGAAGGATGTAGGCTTTAGAGCTAAAACAAAAAAAATGAAACCAAACATAGCCAAAAATGAGGCTCAGCTTTTGCTCTACTGTTCACCATGAGTTTCCAAGTCTCTGGATTTCTCCCCTCTCTCCCCCAAACAGTGAGGATGATCCTTCCCAACCCCATGAATTACCCCCAGGGATTCGACACAGGGACCTGTAGCCCCCCAGACACAAAGCACAGTATGTAAGGAAGAAAAGCAGGGTAACTGAGGGAGCTACTCCATCCATTGCACATGTTCCTGGCACACGGTGAAGACAGCGGAGTGAATAGAATGCCCACTGTCCCCTCCAGTTCTTGGCAGGTGCCATCGGGGACACAGACATGCTTGTGAGTAACCCTGCTCTTAAGGAACTCACAGAACAGGGTATTTTGTGAGTCTTGTGAATCATGTAAGATATGTCTATAAACATCGTAACCTGTTCCAGGGCAAGGTTTGGTACGCAGACTCTGGAATATTTGCTGGTTGGATGTATTAAAGAAAAATAAGCTTCAGTTTGCCTTAATGCTCTGATTAAAGGAGACCTAGAAAGGTGTGTTTTTTTTTCATTTATTCATTCAACAGATATTTATGAGGTGCCTATTTTGTCCCAGGCCCCCTACTGGGAATCACGTATTAGAAGGAAGTACAGACCATGCAGAATTATGTTTGATTTAATAATGTTGTCTCATATTTGTAGCAGGTTGGAAGAAAGGGTACTACTGTCTCTTGATCCCTAAGTGGACTCATTCTAGAGATAAGGAAGCAAAGCTGAGAGAACGTGAGCAAATGTCCTGGGGTCACTCAGCTGATGGGAGGCAGAGTCGAGGTTCAGCTACTCACCTGTGTGAAGCCATAGCCTTGACTCTTCTCCGCGTTTAGTCATCTGCTTGCTCTGACATGACCATTATCTATCTCATTTGCTCCCCATGGCAACCTGATGAAGAAGGAAAGGCAGGGATTCTTACTCATCCTCCTAGATGTGAAAAGCAAGGTTCAGAGAAGTCAAGCGGTTTGCCCAAGGTCACACAGCTTGTTGGCGAGAAAGCCAAGTTTGGAAGTGACATCTCTCTGGCTTTCAAGCAGCGGCTAGGGGTTCCTGTGGCTTTAGGAACCACGCCCAGGGATCTGCGCTGAGTCTGGTGGACAGGGAGACCCCGCTGGCCCCGTAGCCCAAAGAGCACTGGCCCATTTTCTTGTCCTTCTGCTCTTCTGCTCCAGGGCGGCCTCATCGCACTGCTGCTCCTGCTGCTGGTGTTCACTGTGGCGCTGTATGCCCAGCGGCGCTGGCAGAAACGTCGCCGCATCCCCCAGAAGAGCGCCAGCACAGAAGCCACTCACGAGATTCACTACATCCCATCAGTGCTGCTGGGACCCCAGGCCCGGGAAAGCTTCCGCTCCTCTCGGCTACAGGCTCACAATTCTGTCATTGGAGTGCCCATCCGGGAGACCCCCATCCTAGATGACTATGACTATGAGGAGGAGGAGGACCTACCCCGCCGGGCCAACCACGTCTCCCGTGAGGATGAGTTTGGCAGCCAGGTGACGCACACCCTGGACAGTCTGGGCCGGCCGGGAGAAGAGAAGGGGGACTTTGAGAAGAAAGGTGAGTCCTCCTTGTTGTATCCCACCTTCCAGGGGACGTTCTGGGGAGCTGGGAAGAGGCACAGGAGCTGGGCAGTTGGGGACACAGGTGGTGTCTTCAGGGCTGAGCCACTTTGGATTCATGGGCAATCATCAGACTTTGTCTTCTCTAGTTCTTTAGCAGTGATGGGAGAAAGAAAGAAAAAAAAAAAAGAGTCCGTGTTCTTGGAATTGAGTTTTGAGGAGCATCAGAAGTTACCTAGTTCAATATCTCTCCATTGTCTCTTGATTACTTCCCTTGATGGCCTTCTCACTACTCTGGTGGGAAGTCTCCTCATTTTCACACACTACTATTAGAAAGTTTTTTCCTTACATTGAATTGAAATCTCTTTTCTCTGGGCTTTCACGTCCACAAAGAAAATGAATCTGATTTCCTTCTTTAAGGCAGCTCTTGGAAAATTTGACTGCAGAAAAAAAAGGAGCGCTGTACCTTCTGGAAATCAATCTGAATAATCCCAGTTTCTTCAGCCAGTCTCATATGACATAGTTTCAGACGTTTCAGCATCCTGGTCACTGTCCTCTAGGTGGAGAGTCTGACTTTTCGTGTCCTAGAATGTAACACCAGAACTAACAGACCTCTTCCTCAAGGTGGGAATACTCCTGTGCCAAGCCAAATGGGACTGTCACCTCCCTCTTGCCAACTGGTATGCTTCTGTTGATGAGATCACATTTGTTTTCCTCCACTATTGCTGGGTCATACTGAGATTTTTTGGTGACTGAAACCTCTCACCCTTTTTGATATATGCTGTTGCAAAGACACATTTCCCAGAAGTTGGAAGACAATTGATTATTTAGACATGAGCATAGAATGTGTTCTATCTGTCTTTAGTAAGTGTCTATGGCACCAGTTTGTTTATAGATGGGATTTGGCTCTTTTCCTATAAATGCTGCAAGCGAACCATTCTGCTCTTTCCTCCTCATTGTCTCTGTGATGCTGTTAAAGGCTTGGCCTGGAGACCCCCGTTCTGACACCGACCCACTGCTTTTGGTGAGTTGAGGGGAGCCCTCGCTGCTTGGGCCAGCGCTGGAGCTCTGAGCTCCACATCCTTCTTCTCTCCTTCCAGGGTCCTTCCTCTTGGACCCGTCTTCTGTTGTGCTCAGTGGACTGATAAGGACATTAAGGGTGTCTTGCAAGGAGACATTTTGTCAAGCCTAGAACCCTGCAGACAGGGGAGAGTGAGACAATAGGGGAGAACACAGGGTTTGGTGTCACCTGGACCTGGGTTCAAATCCTGCCTCCTTTATTTACTGGGTGACTTTGGAAAAATAGGAATTCAGCCCTCCGAATCTCAGTTTCCTCATGGAAGGGTTCCGGAAGGATTCAATATAAAAATAAAATGTGTGCAAAATACCTACCCCAGGGCCTGGCACGTGGTAGAGGTTGAATCCCCGAGAGCTGTGTTTGTAGACCTCAGGCCTCTGCTCTTAGCCAGGCTTCCAGAGTGTCCTTAACCCAGGCCCAGTATTCATCCCCAGTCTCCTTATATGTTCTAGCCTGGGGTATTTCCCTTGTCCTCCATGGTCACTCCTGTCTCTGAACTGTTCGTTTACTGGCATTCCCTTCCCCCTGCCTCCAGGAAGTGGAGATGAGCTAATTAAATTAAACCCCACTCCTCAGTTCACTGGTGAAATGGCCTTGGACAAAACTCTTCGCCACCTGGAAGGCCATGCCTTCGCCTCACCTGTTTTTGTCTGATCCACGTTATTTTTTAAAATAATTAATTTTTTTAATGTTTATTTTTGAGAGAGCCAGCAAGTGTGAGCGGGGGAGGGGTAGAGAGAGGGGGAAACACAGAATCCGAAGCAGGCTCCAGGCTCTGAGCTGTCAGCACAGAGCCCGACGCGGGGCTTGAACTCACAAACCACGAGATCATGACCTGAGCCGAAGTGGGACGCTCGACCGACGGAGCCACCCAGGAGCCCAAACAATTAATTTTTTTAATGTTTATTTTTGAGAGAGAGGGAGAGAGAGTGAGTGTGAGTGGGGGAAGGGCAGAGAGAGCGGGAGACACAGAATCCGAAGCAGGCTCCAGGCTCCGAGCTGTCAGCACAGAGCCCGACACGGGGCTCCGACCCACGCACCGTGAGATCATGACCTGAGCCAAAGTCGGATGCTTAACCGACTGAGCCACCCAGGTGCCCCTTGTTTTAAACAATTAAAAGAATTTTTTTTTTTCAAACCCTGCCTAGGCTTTAAAACAAAGTACAGTTTGAAATACCACACAGCCCCTTCATCACTGTATCCAGCCACCCTTCCATCCATTAAGGGTGGGCGAGGAAGAAATCTAGGCAAGATGGAAGTGAAGGGCACACTTTTCCTGACTGCACCCAGCTTGCTGGTCGCCCTGCCTGTCAGGAGGGGGCTGCTCGGGGCTGTTCTTGCAACACTGTGGTCCCTGAGCACCTGCTCCTCCTTGTCTGGACAGGAGAGGGATGGCTCCCCTGGCAGGTTGTAGAAGATCTAACAGCAGTTCAGACAGGTGAGCTCTCTTTGCCTCAGGCGGCCCTTGGGAGAGAACTGAGGTGCTGTCTTTCATGAGGTGACCGGGGAACAGCCACGGGCTTTGTCCAGAGTGGACAACTATTCAGAGGCTGGGCAACCCAGACAAAAGTAATCCCATAGCCCTTTTGAAATCATACTGCCAAAGGCTGATCCCAGCTGCATGTTTGCTGCTTAGCATTTGCCTATAAATTCAAACTCCTTCACTATTCTCAAGCGCTGTCAGCCTGCTTTTCAGCTTGGACTTGTAGAGAAGAGAGAGGACACTCTGGAGAGCAGAGGGAGGAAGTTTCATTACCAAGGGGCCGCTGCTTGGGTTTCCAGACCCCAAGAGCGGTGTCCTGAGCAGGTCTGACATTCAGCCAGTACACGCCCATGTGGCCACACCCTTTGTTACATATTGAACTTCTGTGTCAGTTGGTAAGTAGCTCCCTGTTCTGAGTTTCCCCCGCTGCGCCCTTCTGCTTCCTGGCCATGCCAGCCCCCCTCCAAGAATCCTCCTGAAGCTCCCACCATCCAGGAACAGGGGTGGCTTTAGGGTACCTCCCCGGTGTGATGGCGGGTGCCCTGTCTTGCTAGTTGGTGCCTCTGCCTTAGAAATGCTCAGGAATTTTGCATATCATTGCTGATACACCTTAGCACATTGCTGCGGATTTAATCACGTCAGTATGTGAATGCTTAGCACTGTGTTTGGTACATAACGGAAACTTGATAGATTTCAATTCCAGTTCTCCTTATCCATCCTGAAATTTATGTTTCCCTTCCCGAATATTATGCATGAAAGCTCAAGGAAATTAAGGTAACAGATTTATCACCTTATCAAGGGATAGGGTAGGGGATGGCTGAATGGGTATTGGGTTTTCTTAATTTGGTTTTATTATTTATTGTGGAAAAAGAATGCATACTGTTTCTAATGGAAGGAAGGGAAGGAAGGAGAGAGAAGGAAATAGAAAGAGACCTTTATTTAGCTCTATAACCTCTGTTTTGAGAACTTTCCTTGAATTATGCCATTTTCACCAGTAACCCTGTGAGTTGTGTACTAATGTTGCTCCCATCCTACGGAGCAGGAGATTAAGGCGAAGAGGGGCTGAGTAACCCGTCCAACGTCACACAGCAGGCAAGTGACTGAGCCAGGTTAAAATTCCAGCACTAGAACTGTCTCGATAAGGGGCAGAGCAGGGGTATGGATACACCTCCCACGCTGAGTTTCATGGTCTTGAAAGGCACCAAGCTGTTGCAATCCCAGGGACAGCTAAAGCATAGCAACCGTGAACTTGCTTCGTCCACAAATCAGGGAAGAAAAATATATAATTAACATCTGTTCTTGGAGGCAGGAAGCTGCTACAGAGTAAATCTGGACTTCTGGATTGGCTTCTAGCAGGGACTTTGCAACAGAGAGATCCCATTTTTTAGTGTTTTGAGAGGCTCCCAAGGGTACAGGGGACTCGTATTTGTTGTCAATAGAGCACTCTAGGGTGACAGAGAACTGGAAAGCTGTTTATTAACTTACCCTCCTAATGCCCCCAGGCAAATGCCATGTAAATGTCATTGTTGTGTAGTGCTTTCTAAAATTTCAGAGCTCTTTGTACACAGCACCTCATTCAAATGCCTTGATGTTCAAACTTCTTCATGCAGAGGCTCTAGTCTAAGCTTCTAGCACCCTCAGCTTCACTCCTGCCCACATCTTAACTTCCCTTTCCTACCCTCAGCCATTCTTTACACAGCAGCGGCTCTGTTATGATCCTTCTGGTCACAGCGTTTCATGCTGAAAGTTTTTCCTGAGCTCTCACTGCTATTGACCTCAGCTTCCATACTCCAGCCAATGGCCTCCTCTCTGCTCTTCAGTTTTCCTGAGCTTGTTGCACCACAGGTCCTTTGCATAGCCATGATTATGTTTGCCTGGAAGAATCCCAGTCTTTCCTTCCCCAGTCTATCATGGCTGACTCCTTCTCGCCATTCTGGCGTCAGCTTAGTCTCACCTCATCAGACAAAGCTCTTTTCTCTATGTGAGCTCCCTTCTTTTGCCTTCTATCAACTCCCCTGTTTGTTTCTGTAATAGTAATTTTTAAATTATTTGGGCGTTTTAATTAATTGCTTTAATTTTCCCACTGGATTCAGGGTTCCATGAAGTTGTGTACCAGATATGTTTGGTTTATTCTGTGCCTCGTGAAGTATCTGGCATACAATACGTGTTGCATCAGGTAAATGGAGGAATGGGTAAATGAGTGGATGGAGAGATGGCTATCTTAGTGCGTTTCCACAGGCTGGTAACTTGCGTGGGCTCCTTACTAGTCTTTTTCTGACCTGGACCAGCCTTGTTTAGTGATTTTAAATCAAGGATTTGTTGACTCTTCCCACCCCTTTCATAAGGAAGAAATTACTCTCATCAAAATTTGGAGATCGTCTCAGTTATGCAAGCTAAAAGTAGCAGAGCCAGAATTTGAACCCAGCAAACCCCAGTAGGCTCTGAACACTATACCACACGCATTAATCCCGTTCATTTATTTGAGCAGGAGAGGTAAGACATGGGCTTAGCTGCTAGCAAGCCAAGTCCCTTGGAGCTGTGTTTATCAAAAATATTGAACACCAGCCACAGCGAGAAATAGATTTTGCACTGAGGCCCCACATGTATGGGTAGGAGTGTGTGTGTGTGTGTGTGTGTGTGTGTGTGTGTGTGTGTGTGTGTCTAAAATAAGTTTTGCAAAAGCATACTTACCTTTATTACGTGTGGCATGCTCTGATATTTTCTGTTCTTTTTATGTCATCTTTTTAATGCTGCTATGGACCACTGACTTGGTTTCACAGTTGATGAGTGGGTCTTGACCTGAAGTTCAAAGATCTCCTAAACCTTAGAGAGGGTATATTATATTAGGATCCCCAGGGGCACAGGTCCCTGGTTGCTGGATCTCTGATCACTTCCTGCAGGTGCTTTTTGCCTGGAGATCTGAAGGAGGAGGATAATTCAAGGTACTCCAGGTGAGGTTTGGGTAGAGGAACTGGGGATGGTACATGAGAGGGTTGTGGCCCACGTGAGGACTTTATGTCTGTTGTCCCTGTGGCCAACCCATTGGTGTCTTTACCCAACATGATGGCCCGGGGTCCCATCATCTTTATACTCTCTCTTGAAACTATGTGGCCATTCCTTCCAAAGGCTGCTCTGTATGTTCTGTATATTCTTTCCTTAGGGGACACTCTCTCTTCCATCCATCCCCCAGCTCCCAGAAATTTCTCCTGCTGTGTTCACTCCCTGAGGAAAACCACCCATCCTTTAAGCCACAGCTCAACACCTTCCTCTTCCCAGGTTCTTGGAGGCTCAGAGGGAGGTTGTCCAAGAGCATGAGGAAACTCACTCCCTAACAACAGCTCCCATTTGGCAGGGCTTTGAGGGTGCTGCCAGGCTCCCTGGGGCGCAGAGGAAAGCGGGATGGGCAGAATGGCTTTCACCAGAGCTGAACTGCTTTTAACTGGTTCATACATTGTGGTTCCACATAAGATTATTTTTTTTAACGTTTTATTTATTTTTGAGACAGAGAGAGACAGAGAATGAACAGGGGAGGGGCAGAGAGAGAGGGAGACACAGAATCAGAAGCAGGCTCCAGGCCCTGAGCCATCAGCCCAGAGCCCGATGCGGGGCTCGAACTCACGGACCGCGAGATCGTGACCTGAGCTGAAGTCGGACGCTTAACTGACTGAGCCACCCAGGCGCCCCAAGATTATTTTTGAAAGATAGTTTCTTTAGTGTAAAAAGAAAATGTTGGATATGACTTTCTTACACCAATCTGCCCTGGCTTCGTGTTACCGACTGGCTCTCCCCTCTCCTTGTAGAAAGTTCCTTTTGGAGTCTGAGTCGCAAAATGCCCCAGAGGCTGTTTGGTGCACTTTCTGTCTTCTTTACACTTATATCACCTGTCCTAGAGGGAAAGGGGGCTGACGCTTTAGTCCCTGCATCTTTTTTTGGGAGGGTGGATATACTTCCTTCACTACTCAGTCGTTCCTTCATTTACTCATTTGATTTTATTTTTTTAAGCAAGTTTTTTAAGTTTCTTTTTATTTATTTTGAGAGAGAGATAGAGAGCAAGCGGGGAGGGGCAGAGAGAGAGGGAGACAGAACCCCAAGCAGACTTTGTGCCATCAGCTCAGAGCCCAAGGTGGGGCTCGAACTCACAAACCATGAGATCATTACCTGAGCCGAAATCAAGAGTCGGATGCTTAACCAACTGAGCTACCCAGGTGCCCCTCATTCTCTTATTTAACAGGTGTTTACTGAACACCTACTATGTGCAAGACCTTGCATTTAATGCAGAAGAGACAAAGCACGATGGGAAATCATTCTCTTCTAGAAGCTCACAGTTTAGAGGGGTTTAAAACAGTAATAGCCGCTTTATTTTATATAGTCCTTTAACATTTATAGAATGGCTTCATAAACATTATATGATACTCTGTGTTACTGAACCCTTTGGGAGACCAAAAACCTTACAGAGCTCAGAGGAATTGAATCACTCTGCCCCCATGACAAAGAGTAAGTTTGGGGATGAAGCTCTCCTTAAACCCACATCTCTTGAGTTCAAGTTCACGGCTCTCTCTGTCTGGCCACACCGTATTTATCTCTGTAGCATCTTGACTATTGTTTGGCAAAACAACTTGTTACATCTAGACTGCCCTCCCCTCTTCATCTTAGGCGTAAGAATGTCTCCTCTTTGGGTGTATTCAAGCCTGGGTAGCTCTTGGTTCAGAATACTGTGGCACGATTGGAGATGAGACACAGTAATTCTTTCTAATTCTCAGATTGTAAAATTTGAACTCAGTTCATTTCCATTCTATTTTCTTATTTGGACTTCTTAGAAAACAAAGTGGGGCAAGATCTGTATTTGAAAAAAAAAAAAAGGTTCCTTAGAACTGGGCAGCCTGGCAAGTATTCAGAATTGAAAAGTTTTCTTTTTTTTTTAATGTTTGTTTATTTATTTATTTGAGAGAGAGAGAGAGACAGACAGACAGATAGACAGACAGACAGAGTGCAAGCCGGAGAG
This sequence comes from Acinonyx jubatus, assembly GCF_027475565.1. Lineage (NCBI taxonomy): Eukaryota > Metazoa > Chordata > Mammalia > Carnivora > Felidae > Acinonyx > Acinonyx jubatus. The sequence continues at coordinate 17,434,097 of NC_069391.1, forward strand.
GGGCAGAGAGAGAAAGAAAGACACAGAATCTGAAGAGGCTCCAGGCTCTGAGCTGTCAGCACAGAGCCCGATGCGGGGCTTAAACTCACAAACCATGAGATCACGACCTGAGTCAAAGTCGGACGCTTAACTGACTGAGCCACCTTCAGGGGCCCCTTCTTTTCCTTTTCTTTTAACCCCAGCTGGCCACTTGTAGGATGGTAGAACTTTCGTGTTCTCGCCAATTAATGTTACCACGCAGTGGAGTGCATAAGACTGTGGAAGACCGGACTCTGACTCTGCACCAAAGCTTTTTCTGCTTTGATGTGTCAGTCCCCCCGTCGTGGACATTGGCCCTGGTGCCGGAGTGCACAGGCTGGGCAAAGCAGGAGGGAGCCGCTCCTCCAGCAGACTGGAGCTCGGCATCCCCAGACAGCCGTCCTCTGAGCTGTCTCCATGCTCTCTAAAATAAGATATAGACAGAGATTTGTCATGGAATCACAAACAGGAATGTCACCAAAGCTGTCACCAGAGCCCCTTAAAATGTCACTTCCCAGCATTAATTGCCACGATAGCAAAACAAACGGGCGTTCTCTGAACATTTGCTCTTCCCCTCCTCCCTCATGATTCTTTCCCTATCTCCCTGTCTCCCCTTTTCTCCCTTCTCCCGCAGAGTCCCCCTCCCCCTTGTCTCCAGGGACACTCTGGGCATTCTGACTTGATTAGACTGTGCCCTGGAGAGGCAGCCCCACCGCACACTGACAGATGTGGGTGAAGGAGGTTTGATAAATGTCAGGGGCTGAAGAGACTGCTCCCTGATTGATCAGAGCTGGAGCAATTTCCCAGCAGTCAGGGGACTCTGTATCTCCCATACAGGCCTCCATTGTAATAGCTGGACATCACCCAGCGGGGCCCTGACTGTCACCAAGAGTCCAGGCAGCTGAGGCTCTCTCTCCTCCAGGATCCCAGCCTGCCTCTGCCTCCTGTATGCTCATCCGCCCCTGGGATGCAATAAATTACCACCCTGATCCACACTTATGGTCAGTTTTTTTTAAATATTTCCTACTTAGCAAAGTTTTTAGGCTCATTGTAGAAAACTTTTGAAAAAACCTAAATTAGACGTTTTTCATAATGCCTCAACAACTGTTGACAGGGTTTTCCTTTTGTTTCTCTTCTCTTTTGCATATTGAAAGTTGAAAATCTATTATTTTATCTCTTACATTTTTCTGAAATATTATACCAGAGCATTTCAAACTGCTCATCATTTCATCTTCTGACTGTCTCATAGTTTATTTATTGGTGAACATTTTAGTCGCTTCCTTTTTATTTTATGTTCATTAGCAATAGACATTTGGGGCTTAATATTATTTTTCACTATTCTGTATTATTTTCTCAGGGTATATTCCCAGGAGTGGAATTACTGGGTTAAATAATTTGACTGTTATAAAGTTGTTGATGCATGTTTCGCTCAACACCCCCATGTCAGAAAGTCCCAGTAAACATTTGTTAAATAAGGAAACATTTGTACATCTATTTTTTTATTTATGAATTCAACAAGCTTAAATTAGGTCTCTACTGTGTTAGGCACAGTTTAGGGCACGACGGATAAAGCAGTGAATAAAATATATATATTTCTGTTTCCATTAAGTTTACGTACTTTTTTTGGGAGAGACAGACAGTGTGAGCAGGGAAGGGGCAGAGAGAGAGAGGGAGAGAGACAATCCCAAGCAGTCTCCCCATTGCCAGCACAGAGCCCAATGTGGGGCTTGAACTCATGAAATCGCGGGCTCATGACCTGAGCTGAAACCAAGAGTTGGACCCTCAACTGACTGTGCCACTCAGGTGCCCCTAAGTTTATTTTCAAGTATGGAAAGACCGTAAATAAGTGAACAAGAAAAAATATATTTATGTAAAAATATATAATCAAATAGAAAATATAAATATGTATGCATATACATTGTATAAGCATAAATATATAAAATGCATATGTATAATTATATATAACATCAAATCATGATCCTTGCAACAAGGGAAAATTAAAACAAGGAAAGGAATTAGGACCCTCAGGAAAGGCCTCACTCATCTGAGGACCAATCTGTAGTAGATGAAGAACCCAGTTGGATATTTGAGGAAGGAACGTTTCAGGCAACATGAATGGCAAGTGCAAAGGCCCGGTGGCATCAGTGTGCTGGGAATATTCAAGGAATAGGAAGAAGCAGTATGGGGAAGAGAGCAGTAGAATAAATTGGGTCACAGAGGTGCTAAAGAAAAGGTCATGTAAGGCCTGGTAGGTCAGGGTGTTGGCTTTTGCTGTGAGTGAGATGGGGAGCCATTGGAAAATGGGGAGTTAGTTTCCTGCAAAGGTGTTAAGCAATTGGGAGTCAGGATGAAAAGGAGGGGTTTAGGTGGAGTTGACATTCAGAAGGAAGGATGCTGGGGAGACCAGAGAATAGAGGTTGTGCTCTGGCAGCTCTGGGGTAGAATTCAGTCTCCAGATGTATTTCTTTTGTTCTGTTTGCATACAGAGTATGTTTTACATTTTTCAGTTAAGTTGCCCATCTTCAGAAGGCAGGACATTTCGCGTCACATTCACATTTCTGCCCATGCGTCAGGCACCGCTGAGTTGGAGACTTGATCACTGGAGACTCTGGGAACGCCTGACCCACTTCCTTAGCAGCAGCGATCCCCACTTTGGTGGCAGGTCCGCATGCCATTCTTCACCCTCTCCCACTCCTTGAGTTTTGTGTTTCCAGCCAGACGGAGGCTCGCAGCGGAACAGACACCAAGAGACCTTTGAGAAGTCAGACAGCAGAGTAGGAAGTGGCTAAGAAGCCCGGCCCTCAAAGCAGACCCGTCATGCCTGCAGTTCACAAGGTGTGAGAACTGGAGAAAGTCACTAACACCTCAGGGACTCGGTGTGCCTGCCTCTGAAATGGGATGGCCTTCTGCAGGATTCTTGTGTCTATGGGATCAGGTCACAATTGTCAAACACTTAGTGGAGGAGTTTGATTCTACACAGAAGCCATTATTGCTACTGTGTGAAATGCTCACTGCATTCAGCACAGGGAGGCTTAGAGAGGGGAAGGGGCTTATCTAAGGCTGCACAGCCAGTTCTGTGGAGTGTGTACATGGGGGAGGGGTGGTGGTGGCCCTACCAGAGGCCGTCTAACTTCCAGCCAGTGTCACCTGTTCTGAAGGGATGATTTTTTCTATTCAAATCCTGGATGTGGACCTGGGTCCTGACACATTCTGGGAGATGACTCTCTGTGTGTGAGAGGAACGAAGGAATGAATCCCTGGCTGCAAGGGGCTGTTTTCTCCCCCGGGGAGAGTCAGGTGGACAGCACAATGCTGAGTTGGCTGTGCCAATGCCAGTTGTTCTCTGCCTTTCCAGCTTTTCCTTCAGCCATTGCTCAGCAAGGGGGGTCTCCTGTCTGAGGGGGTTCAGAAGTCTGGCAGGCAGGACCTTCCTCCCCACCATCTCCAGGGTGGGACAGGAGAGACGCAGGATTATGAAAGCAGGGGAGTCTTGAGGCCCCTCTCCAAGGCTCCAGGCTCCTGGGGAAAGGATATCCATGGGTGTGCAGGCAGATGCATTGCTGCCCCCTGAGCACAGAGAGGCCACTGACCTGCATGGATGGATAATCCCCACCCAGTACCTGGCTCCTGTGCGACCCTTAAAATGTGGCTGCCCTGGGGCGCCTGGGTGGCTCAGTAGGTTAAGCGGCTGACTTCGGCTCAGGTCGTGATCTTACGGTCCCTGAGTTCAAGCCCCGCGTCGGGCTCTGTGCTGACAGCTCAGAGCCTGGAGCCTGTTTCAGATTCTGTGTCTCCCTCTCTCTGACCCTCCCCCGTTCATGCTTTGTCTCTCTCTGTCTCAAAAATAAATAAACATTAAAAAAAATTAAAAAAAAAATGTGGCTGCCCTTATGCCGGCAGCCCACGGGCTCACTGCTCCTTGGCATTTCCAAGGTGGACATTTACTGCCTGCTCTCTCTTCTCTGCGTTTTAAATCTATGGTACTTAAAACATGTTGTTTCCTCTTTTCTTTGCCTGGGTCCTCATCTGTGGAATGAATACTGAAGACAAAAGTATCTTTGTAACTTGGCCAGGAGCCATTCTGTTTTGGGTGGTCAACATCCCCAGCAGGATAAGAGTCTGGTTTCTAAAATGTTCTCAGACACTAAGTCTTCCGGGCATCCAGCAATGACATGAGAATGGGGAGTGAGACTGGTGTGCCTGGGTGGCTCAGTCAGTTACGTGTCTGACTTCGGGTCAGGTCGTGATTTCAAGGTTTGTGAGTTCGAGCCCCGCGTCGGGCTCTGTGCTGACAGCTCAGAGCCTGGAACCTGCTTTGGATCCTGTGTCTCCCTCTTTTTTCTGCTCCTCCCCTGCTCATGCTCTGTCTCTCTCTCTCTGTCTCTCTGTCTCTCTCTCTCTCTCTCTCTCTCTTAAAATAAATAAATAAATAAATACATAAATAAATAAAACATTAAAAAAAAAAAAAGAATGGGAAGCAAGTAATCTTCCTCCCTTGGCTCCACGGTTCCATACTTGAGTAGAGATCAGCCATCAGCTACGTGGAGCAGACTGCCCGCCACTGTCCCTCTTCATCACATACTTTCCCAGCCTCCCTCCTTCACTTCCTGGCACCCAGACAGTATTAACAGACACAGGCTGGCTTTGGAAACTGCATCCTGTGGAAAAGGTGATGGTCTCCCCTAACGAGGGGCTCTGGGTCAGAATCTAACCTTTATCTGCTCACTGGTTTTGAGATTTTGGACTAGTCGTTTCTCTGGGCCAGTGGTTCTCGACCCGAGGTGATTTTGTCGCTGTCACCTCCTTACTGGGGACATTTGATAATGTCGGGAGACCTTGTTGTTCGTCATGGACTGGGGAAAGGGTAGAGGATGCTGCCGGTATCTGGTGGGTAGAGGCCAGGGATGCCGGTAAATGCCCTGCTATGCACAGGACACAGGATGGCTCCTTGCGGTAAAAGGATTACCCAGCTTAGAACGTCAGTAGGGCCAAGATTGAGAAGCCCTGTTCTAAGCCCTGGGTGTCACGTTGGTAGAATGGAGGTTCTAATTTTCACAAGAATGTGGGAGAGCCAAATGATTACGCAAGCGAATGCTTCTTGTCGACTAGCACATTGCACAAACATAGGATGGGAATGCTGTTGTTGCATTGTAACTTTTTTTTTTTTTTTAATTTTTGGCCTGTTTTGTTTTCCAGTATTTCTTGGTTATTGGGAGATTATCTTTACAATTTTTGTAGCCAGTCTTTGGTATTTTTATTTTTTAGTTTTATTATTTAAAAAAATCTTTAAAAACTGAGTTGAATCCTCAGCAGCTTTTTTTTTTAAGTTTTTTTAAATTTATTTTTGAGACAGAAAGAGACAGAGCATGAATGGGGGAGCGGCAGAGAGAGAGGGAGACACAGAATTGGAAGCAGGCTCCAGGCTCTGAGCCATCAGCCCAGAGCCCGACGCGGGGCTCAAACTCATGGACCACGAGATCGTGACCTGAGCTGAAGTCGGATGCTTAACCGAATGAGCCACCCAGGCGCCCCTAAAAAAAATCTTTAATGTTTATTTATTTTTGAGAGAGAGGGAGACAGAGAGAGAGGGAGGGCGCCACAGAATGCAAAGCAGGCTCCAGGCTCCGTGCTGTCAGCAGAGAGTCTGATGTGGGGCTCGAACCCACAGACGCTGAGATCATGACCTGAGCTGAAGCTGGCTGCTTAACTGACTCAGCCACCCAGATGCTCCAGGTTTTTATTTTTTTTAATTGAAAGCTAGCTGACACACACAAAGTGACATTACTTTCAGGTCTGCAACGTAGTGATGTGACAAGTCTCTATGTTATGCTGCGCTCACCACAATTGTAGCCACCATCTGTCACCATACAGCACTCTTACAATACCATTGACCATGTCCCCTGTACTGCACTGCATTATGTTTTTATTCACTATATAGAAGGATTTGTTCTTGAGAGAGCTACCTCAGGGCCTTTGCATTCCTGTCCCTGAACAGTGTTTTCTCCTGGTTTCTGCATGACTTGTTCTCTCAGTCCCTCCCGGTCTTTTTCATAGGTCGTGTCATCATTGAGGTCATCCCTGACCACCCCGTATGAAATAGCACAGTACAGACAATCACATGTACATAACCCACACTCTAGTCTCCTTTCCCTTCTTCTCTTTTTCTTCTAGTCTTTGTCACCATTTGACCCAGTATACATATCTGTGTATCTACTTGTCTGTCTCCCCCAGGTATTTTGTCTGTTTTGTTCAGTGCTATGTGCTTGTTATTTAGATCACTGCCTGGCACAGAGCAGACAACAAGTAAATAACTTCTGGAATGAATGGGTAAATAGAATGAGTGAATGAATCAATGAATGACTGACACTGGGTGCTTTTATTAAGTTTGTTCAGGTTTCAAAGAAGAGACTGTTTGGGTTAGCTGATGAGGATTTATTTTTAGTTGCAACGGGAATAATATTAGCTAGCTTGTATGGGCCAGCATCCATGATCAGCACTCTATAGATATTTACACATTTATTCCTCAAAAAAAAATGTTGGTATGGTCAGTACCTCTCATTGCCCTTTTTTTTCAGATGAGGCAACCAGAGCTGGGAGAACACAGGTAACTTTCCCAAGATCATGTACCTGCTTTGTGTTAAAGCTGGGATTTGTACCTTGCTCTTTGTGTCCTTTGAATGCTTGCTTTTCACTGATGTGAAAAGCATCACATTTGGAGAACCCAGGGGCCAGGGATGACGAGAAGACAGTCATGGGATTCAAGGAGAAAGCGCCACTGTTAGGCTGTAACAGGAATTAGCACATTGTTTCTGCCTCAAGTGTCTCTGCTAAGCTCGTGAATCTGTGTGAGTGTCTCTGGACCTTTCTTTATCTCCTAATCTGTGTATGCCCATGGGTTCTGCTGCCTCATAGCTTCTGTTCCTGGCTCCACTCTGTTCCTTATGAGATATGCTCATCTGACTCTGACAGTCTTCTTGGATCTCCTGTGCAAACACCCTGTGAGAGAATTTCCCATCTCCAGTATTTAAAGTCCTAACGGGCAGGTCCTCACACAGGCCACACCACCATCCACAGGCTAATGTGGGGCTGTCTCTGCTCAGACATGGATCTCTGGTCCCATCAGCTTCGCCAGGACAGGGGAGTCTCAGCGTACCCTCTGGGCTCTTATGCACCTGCAGCTGCCTTTCACTAAAGCAGGCATCTGTGAGTATGGCAGGCCCTCAAAGCATCATATCGCGTCCAGAACAGCGGGGAGCCCATCTGCTCAGAGCAGGACTGATGTGTCTTGCTTCAAAAGGACCTGGTTTGTGAATAGCTCAGCTTAGCAAAGAGATAAATCAAGGAATGACAGATTATTTTCCTAAACGGTTCTTTATTTTACAAAAGCATTCTCCCCAGGATCTCCTTCAATAGCTAGCACCCCACCAGTGCATGTAAAAGAGGGTGGGACTTCGCCAACTTTTGACTTATCGAAATATTTAAGGATACACTAACGATAAGTCAAAGCAAAAGTAATGGGAGGGCTTTCTGGGGGAAGTGGCCAGCCAGCGGACGATGGGTTTGGAATGGGGCATTCATGGGTATAAACCACCTTGATCGTGGGCAAGCTGACTGACTTCTTTTAAGTCTCAGCTTCCTCATGTGTGAAACTGGTTTACTAATAATTTGGGACTTCTAGAGTCGTTTTGAGAATGAAACGCCATAATAGGTGGATAGCCTGGTGCCTAGGCTATCTCTCCTACATATTATTATGGTCTTGAGAAAGTCACATTCTCTTCCTGAGCCTCAGTCTCCCCATCCGACTCATGAGCAGCTTGGACCCTTTTAAGTCTACACGCCTACATCTTTCAGTTTCTGCCCCTGTCACTGGAGTCCAGTGGAGACTGAGCCAGAACTGAGTGCCATTTGTCCAGCTAGCATGGCTAATGGTGTGTGTGTGTGTGTGTGTGTGTGTGTGTGTGTGTGTAGTGCAGGGAAGTTACTAGAAAAACCAGCATCTCTGTAAGAGAAAGAAAGGAAGACTTTCTCTCAGGCAACCTCTCATCTACTCGTACCTCCTTGTACAGAAATGGTGCAGAAAGGAAAAAGGGCACTAGTAACTAGGTTTCTAACTGGGCTAATACGTGGCAGAGGTCAGTCTCAAGCCTCTTTGTATAGCCTCCTGGCTCCTGGACTGTTTGGTAAGTGTCCCAAGGAGGTTGGCAGAGAGAGACATCACTTCCTCATCATTTCCCTAGTGAATGAAGCCTTGGGAGACCAGATGCATCCACTTCATTATAATTATGTTAAGTGCCGCCTGATTGGCGCTGTTCATCACCCCGGGAGAGCAGCCTCGCCCAGTGTGGACAGACAGGCAGCCTGCTTTGGCTCAGCATAGCTTTGTCCCATCCAGCTGTGACTCCTATGGTTCTCCCTTTCCCCCCCTCTTTTTTTGAAGAGAAAGCATGGGGAGACAGAGGGGAGGGCACCGAAGGGGGAATGAGGGAGCCTGGGTTCTGCCTTCAGCATGCCATATAGCCCAAGTTGAATCTTCTTCCTCCCTGGGCCTCCCTCCACGTAACTATGTGTAGCATGGTCAGGTGCACCATGAGATCTCCGCTCCCTTATCCGGCTCTGAACTTGTCGGGATCTCAGGAGAAAGGTGATGGTGGTGTTCTAATAGGGGAGGGCGCTCCTGGGTGGTAGGTTGGTTTCGTTCTGGAGTCTGAGTGTTTGACCCTGGAGAGCCTGGAGGAGAAAGCAATTTCTGTACTCTGAGAAATATTCCTACACCAGGAATCTTTCTTCACATTGTAAGAAAATGAGGTTTGCCTCGTCCTATCAAAGAACGGGCCAGAGGGTGGTTAGAGAGTATTTTTATCTGAAGGGCCACATTTTGTGATTCCAGCTGTCTGTGCATGGGTTTGGGGAGGGGTGTGTGGGTTTCCAAAAGAAAGAGTGGGGATGACAAATTAGGAAAGACTTCGTGAGAGAGAGAGAGAGAGAGAGCGCCTTCAACAAGGGTGTTTGAGGCTGAGAAAGATCCAAGAGGGAAGATAAAGGGGTGGAAATGAGATCACTCTGTAGGTGGTTAGGCATGTGGGCTCCAGAGCCAGGCCGTCCTGGCGAACCCCTGGTATTTCCTAATACGAGCCATGCATAACCTTGGACACGTGAGTAAACGCCCCAGCCTCCCACTGCCATCATCTCTAAAACGGGGAAGATCAGACCAAGCATCCCCACGTTGCTGGACTAAATGAGTTGAACGTGTCACAGGACATGCTTTTGCAAAGAAAAGGCTCAGTGAGTGTCAGCTATGACAGCGTGTTGAGGATCTTCTGCAAACAGATCAGGCACTTTGCGTGCTGTTTTTTTTTTTAATCCCCGCAGCCACCCCACAGTTGACTCATCCATTCATGACCAGAGCAGAGGCTGATTGAGCCTTGCCCTCCGACACACCGCCTGCCAGCGGAAGACGGTCTCGAGATCCGTTCCGACTTACCCGAGTCCGAACTGAGCACTGGGCTGCCGGGAAGGGAACGCACTAAGAGCTCTGAGGGAGAAGAGGGGAGCCCAGTTGGCCTCCGTTTGACTGTCTAGCATGGCCTTTCTCAGGAGGGAGGATTTTAGCCGAAGTCAGAGGGATCCGTAGTGTTTA